>NC_138902.1:9901554-10606844 GCF_965194825.1 Balaenoptera physalus
TGATTACCGTAGCTTTGTAGTATTGTCTGAAGTCTGGGTTATGGCTCCAGATTTGTTCTTTTTCCTCAGGATTGCTTTGGCAATTCTGGTTCTTTTATGTTTCCATATAAATTTTGGGATTCTTTGTTCTAGTTCTGTGAAAAATGTCATGGGTAATTTGATGGAGATCTCATTAAATCTGTAGATTGCTTTGAGTAGTAGGGCCATTTTAACAATGTTAATTCGTCCAATCCAAGAACATGGAATATCTTTCCATTTCTTTCAGTTGTCTTTAATTTCTTTTATCAATGTTTTATAGTTCTCAGCTTATAAGTCTTTCACCTTGTTGGTCAGGTTTATTTCTATTTTTTTTTTTTTGATACTATTTTTAAAAGAATTTTTTTTTTTTTTACTTTCTCTTTCTTATATTTCATTGTTACTGTAAAGAAATGCAACAAATTTCTGTATGTTAATCTTGCATCCTTCTACCTTGTTGAATTTGTTTATTAGTTCTAATAGTTTTTGTGTGGAGTCTTTAGGGTTTTCTATATATAGTATCATGTCATCTGCCTATAATGACAATTTTACCTCTTCCCTTCCAATTTGGATATCTTTTATTTCTTTTTCTTGTCCGATTGCTGTGGCTAGGACTTCCAATACTATGTTGAATGGAAGTGGTGAGAGTGGGCATCTTTGTCTTGTTCCAGAGTTTAGCAGGAAGGCTTTCAGCTTTTCACTGTTGAGTTTTATGTTGGCTGTGGGTTTGTCCTAAATAGCTTTTATTATGTTGAGATATGTATTCTCTATACCCACTTTAGTGAGAGTTTTTATTGTGAATAGATGTTGAATTTATCAGTTGCTTTTTCTACATGTATGGAGATGATCATGTGGTTTTTGTCTTCTCTTTTGTTGATGTGATGTATCGCATTGATTGATTTGCTTATGTAGACACATCCTTGTGAACCTGGCATGAATCTAACCTGATCATGGTGTATGATCCTTTTTATGTATTATTGGATTCGGTTTGCTAATATTTTGTTGAGGACCTTTGCATCTATATTCATCAAAGCTATTGGCCTATAAATTTCTTTTTTGTAGTGTTTTTGTCTGGTTTTGGTATCAGGTTGATGGTGACTTCCTAGAATTACTTTGGGGAGGGTTCGATCTTCTTCAATCTTTTGGAAGAGTTTGAGAAGGATTGGTATAAGTTCTTCTTTGTATGTTTGGTAGAATTCCCCAGTAAAACCATCCAGTCCTGGACTTTGGTCTGCAGGGAGTTTTTTAAATTACAGATTCTATTTCATTTCTAGTGATTGGTCTTTTCAAATTATCTATTTATTCTTGATTCACTTTTGGTGGGCTGTATGTTTCTAGAAACTTGTCCATGTCTTCTAGGTTGTCCAATTTGTTGGTGTGTAATTGTTCATAGTATTCTCATGTTTTTTTGTATTTCTGCAGTATCATTTGTTATTTCTCCTCTTTCATTTCTTATTTTGTTTATTTGGGTCCTCTCTTTTTTCTTCTTGGTGAGCCTCACCAGAGGTTTGTCAGTTTTGTTTATCTTTCAAAAAACCAGCTTTTGGTTTTATTGATTTGTTTCTATCATTTTCCAAAACTCTATTATATTTATTTCCTCTCTGATCTTTATTATTTCCTTCCTTCTGCTGATTTTAGGTTTTGTTTGTTCTTCTTTTTCTAATTCTTTTAAGTGGTAGGTTAGGTTGTTTATTTGAGATTTTTCTTATTTTCTGAGGAAGGCCTGTATCACTATGAATGTCCCTCTTAGGACTGCTTTTGCTGTGTTCCATAGATTTTGTATGGTTGTGTTTTCATTGTCATTTGTCTCAAGAAATTTTTAAATTTCCTCTTTGATTTCACCATTGACCCATTGTTTCATTTTAACCATTTTAAAGTGTATAGTTCAGTGGCATCAAGTACATCCTTAGTGTTATACAACCATCAGCACTCTCTATTTCCAGAATTTTTATTACCCCAAAAGTAAATGGTATTGTTTTTTATAGTTCAGTTTCCAACTGTATATTACTACTATATAGAAATATGACATGTGTGTGTATACTTTGTATCTTGTGACCTTCCAAAATTCACTTATTAGTTCCATGAGCTTTATTACAGATTTCTTGGGATTTTCTACATAGACAATCATGCAGTCTAAAAAGAAAGATAGTTTTATTGATTCCTTTCCATCCAATGAGTTTTTAAATTTAGATTATTTTACTTTTCATTTTTTAAATTCCCACTTGGTTCTACTTTATATTTTCTGATATGTTCTGTTTAATATTTATTTTAAGAATGTTTGCAATTACTTATTTGAGCACTTTTATAATAGCTGCTTTAAAGTCTTTTGTCAAATAATTCCAGGATCTATGTCATCTTATTGTTGTCATTGTTGATTATGACTTGAGATTTACTTGGTTCTTTGTAGGCCAAGTAATTTGGGTTTTTTGTATCCTGGATATTTTGCATATTACTTTATGAGACTCAGATTTGTTTAAATCATATGAAGAACATTAATTTTGTTTTAACAGATAAGCAACCTAGTTAAGTTCAGGCTGCAAATTCCAACCCTCTTTTTGTGGTCTGTGACTGAAACATCAGTTCAGTTTTCAAACCTTTTGCAGTGAGCACTGATTGAATCTGTCCTATTCGTGCACCATTCATATCAGTGTGGAACCTGGGCAGAGTCTATGCTTTAACTTAGTTCTCAAAGTCTTTGATATGCTAATTAGGACCAAACCAGTACATAGGCATGTCAGGATTGAGTCTAAGAGTTCATAAACAATATGTTCCCTCTTCACTGTCTCTCTGATGTTTTCCAGTTCACTAGTCTCCCCTTTTGGTCCCTTAGCCAGAAACTCTCCACTTTCACAACTGCATCATGTCTGGGGTCATGTGGCAGGAGGAGTGGGGGTGGGGGTCAGGGAAGCAATGGATTTGGTTCCACCTCTTAGAGCTGCAACCCCACTGAGCAGAAAGGTGCCTCTCCTTGTAAGTCTTGAAGTTCTTCTCAAGCCAGACCTAGAGTGCTTCTCCTGATCGCTCCCTGTCTGCACCACGGTGCTCACTTCCACAGTTCCAGCTACCTCAAGTTCAGGTTGGGGAATACTGAGGGGAAACAAAACTGTAAACTCACCACCAGTCCAGCACTACTTTGAATTCTAGCATTTTTGCCCGATCTGCCTGCTAGTATATACTTCATTTGTAAGGTCTTCAAACATCTAAGGCAGGCACACTGTCTAGGTTTTATAGTTGTATTCAGTGAGAGAAAGTGTGGCATGCACTTACTCCATCACACCTGGAACCAGAACTTCTGGCTGTTTTTTTTGCATGACATAATTTTTTTTTAACCCAACCAATTTTGTTTCGAAGAAGAACTGTCAATAAGGCATCATTATTGAATCAGAATAATAAATCACTAGATCCAACTGGAAGAAAAAAATTACTAGATCTATAATCTCTCCATGCCTCAGCTTTCTCTTGTAAAGTGGGAATAATAATAATTCTCACTTTACAGAGTTGTTATAAGGTTTAGATGAGGTAATGTATGTGTAGCTCTTAGAACTGTGCCTTAAATATAGTATCATACAGGCACTTGGTATCATCACCATACAGCATTAATCAAAAAGATATTAATCATTTTTGTAAGATGAGATCTATTTTTGATATTTCAAATATATATGCAATGAGAGGTAAAAAGACAAATTTTAAGCAATTATATAGATTGTAGGGAAAGTGTACGACAAACAAAATATCAATTTTGTACTTATGTGTGAAGGTTAAGCATGTAAAATTTATAGGAAATTTATATGTAAAAGTTAAACAACTAAAACACAAATGAAAATTTGGAGTTTTTCCTTTACTATAGATGCCGATTTATAAAAACAAACCATGATTTTCCTTGAAACTTACTGCATATAGGAGTTTTCTTATTAGATGAATATATAACTTACTGTTTCTCTGAAGAACAATTTAGCAAGAATCCAAAAGTCACTCAATTCTAAATGCTGAATATATTAGGATTCCCTAGAACCTCTCCCCTGATTTGGGAAAGCACTAACAGACTTACTTTTCAGATCTACAACAGTTATACATATTCAGTTGCAATTCCCTAAAGATGTTCCGTCCGTCCATCATGTGGGTGTCGCTCTCCCCTCTGCTGATGCCCACTTTGCACCCAGGCATGGTCACAGTGACAGTTCTCTCTCCTGTCGCTCTGTCTGCTGCTCTCATGCGTTCCTGGACATTGGTCTCAGGTCAGGGACAGGACACCGATTCGCTAACCCATAAAGTCTCCAAATTGTGCCTGTAGTATGTACAGTCTTGGTGGGAAACATGACTGGTAATGGGAAACATTCACGGACACAATGTGTGTTTTGGAGTCTGAATGGAATGCTTGCTGCCCGTTGAAATTTTAAAATGATACTAAGTGCCTTGCTAACTTGGACTCCACTTAGCCGTAGCTTGGTCTGCCCGAGCATCTCTCTGTGCTTGTCAGCTTGCAGATGAGGAATCTGTCCAATCTTTCCATCAGGAGCCTTCACTTTACCTTGTAATTGTACAATGAGTCAAAACTCTGGCTTACTTCTCTTCTACTGAGAGGAACAGTTCCAAGACACATTTTAGTTTTAATACAAATGTCCCGAATAATACAAACACGCAGATTCTGCCTGGTCTGATTAATTATGGTAGAGGAGGGTCAGATTTCCTTATTTGCAAAGCTGCAACATAGCAAACTACCCAGAGACCGGAACAGGTTTCCTCTGTGGCTCCTGAGTTTTAGATTTTGCTCTGAAATAACATCTTTTGTCGGCCTGTATTTGAAAAAGATGAAAGGGAAGGAAGTTCTCCCATGAGAAAGTTGCTGTAAATGATCACATTTAAATGAGATTAAAACTCAAAGAACAGCCACAAGAGGCAGTATTTAACGTCAAGGAAGAAAAAAAATCAGACCAAGAAACATAGATTTTCAAGATAATAGAACTACCTTTCATAGACTGTATCTTTAATAATTCATGTGGCAGCCTTTTTAGTATGAGAGCAGATGATCTTGGGAATCAGTGTGTTCTCTTGCCACATCATTGGCATGGAGACTAAAGCTGAATTGTGTTGAATTCTGTGTCTGCCTTTGTTTGGTGGAATGGCTTTCCAGTCATGTTTAGTGTAATCTGAACACAGGAACAGGGACCATTGAGAAGATTAAATCTCTGTGGCCACAGGTCACAGAATGGGGTGTGGATTCTGTTGGGTCTAAAATTTCAACATACTGGTCCTAACTGTGTAATTTTGCTTTGTCAACACCCTTTACCCTGAGCACCATCTACACTTACCGTTTCTGAACCTTTGCCTTTCCTTGCTGTCTCGAGACTGAAATACATAGCTTAGTTCTTTCAGCCCAGGACTAGGGATGTAGATCAGTGAAAAAGGCTACAAGTTGTCTAGGACGTACATGTGTTGTGGGTTATGTATGAACTCCCTTTTCAGCGGTTGTATTAGTCAGGCTAGGCTAAACCGTTCCTTGGCAACACAGCAACCCCTGAATCTCAGTGGATCAACACAGCCAAGATTTCCTTCTTGCTCATGCAAAATCAAATAGGCAAAGAGAAGAGAGATCAAGAGTTCAAGCAGAGGATTCTCACTGTCGCAAACCCAGAAGTGACACGCATCTCTTCCACTCACACAAGCTGAGGCTAATCACGTGGTACCTCCTACTTGCCAAGGAGCTGAATATGGCATCTTCCACATGCCCAGGAAGGAGGAGAAAACAGGGTAGAGAAGCTTTCAACACAAATGTTCCTTCTGCTGGCAATGTATGTAATATCACATACATCTATCATGTACAATGTATATAATATCACATACATCTACAATGTATGATATATATACATCTACAATGTGCAATGTACATAATATCACATACATCTACAATGTACTGTATAATATCACATACATCTGTAATATATAATGTATAGAATATCACATGCATCTACAGTGTACAATGTGTATAATATCACATACACCTACAATGTATAATGTATGTAATATTCTTACTTTCTAAATTATTTAGTTCAAAAGTCCCTCAAGCCTAGAACTGCAGATATATCAGGATTAAAAATTGTTTGCATTATTAGATGTTATTAAGGGGAAAATTTATGATCATGATTCCTGTTTGAGAATAGGCCTTTTTAAGATCCTATTTCTATAAAATAGGCTTAGATCCATTTAATCAGCTTACAGGTATTATTAAAACTAAATTTACCAAAAATATGAATTCCCCAGACTACATCTGGCAAATGCCCAGGTGAAGATTCCTCACTGCATTTTTCAGCGTAAAGAGAAGTTGAGGAGATGGGAGGAAGCAAAAGGGGGCACATGGGGCAGAGGAGTTGGCTCCATGCAAGATGATTACAGAGCTCTGGAAACACAACTTCTTCGCTCCTTTCCTTCCTCCCTTCATCCCTTTCTCCCTCCCTTCCTTCGACAAGTATTTTTCAGTCTCTGTCACATGCCACAAGCTCTGCCAGGCACCACGGAGACAGTCATCACCGCGTAGTCACCGTCCCTGGATGAGTTAGGGTAACACTGGGGGCCTAACAGATAAATCCCCAAATCCTAGCGGCCCAGCACAATAATGTTTACTTTTAATTCATGTACAATCCAGAATGTATGTGCAGGGCAGGGGGAGGCTGTTATCAGTCATATGATTCACATGGCTCCACAAATAGTACATGAAGCTTCCAAGATGTGTGACTGCAACAAGCCAGCAGAAAGGGGGAAGAGTGTGGATGTTTCCAGGTGGGAGGTTTCTACAGGCCTGACCCGGTGGGGCTGCACACCGCTCCATGTCCCAGTGCAGGTGGGAGGGTCAGAGCGGAAGAGACTTCATGGACCAGAGAGACACAACCTGAAGGAGTCCACTTTTAGCTTAGGGAAACAAAAATAAAAATTTTATTCATTAGTCCAGCAAAAACTCATTTGCCTTCTTTTCTTTTTTCTTTTCTTTTCTTTCTCTCCCTCCCTTCCTTCCTCCTTCCTTCCTTCCTTTCTTCCTCCTTCCTTTCTTCCTCCTTCCTTCCTTCCTTCCTTCCTTCCTCCTTCCTCCCTCCCTCTCTTCCTTCCTCCTTCCTTTCTTCCTTCCTTCCTTCCTTCCTTCCTTCCTTCCTTCCTTCCTTCCTTCCTTCTTTTCTTTCTTTCTTTCTTCTTTCTTTCTTTCTTTCTTTCTTTCTTTCTTTCTTTCTTTCTTTCTTTCTTTCTTTCTTTCTTCTTTCTTTCTTTCTTTCTTTCTTTCCTTTTCTTTCTTTCCTTCTTTCTTTCTTCTTTCCCTTTCTTCTTTTCCAGGCAATGCTCTAGGTACAGGGGCTACTACAGTGAACAAAAGAGACAAAAATCTTTCCACTGTTCCTAACCTCAAATTCTACTTTTAGGTCTTATACTCTTAAGAAAATCTTGTATATGTAAGCAAGGAACCATGTACAAAATGTTTATTACATTATTGTTTGTAAAAGCAAAAAAAAAAAAAAAGGAAACAAATGTCCATTGATGGGAAAAATGGATAAATTATAATGCGTTTATTTAACAGAATAATACTACAAAGCAGATAAACTGAAAGAATTTGAGCTACAACTATCAACATCTCAAAAACAATTTCAAAAAATCTCAAAATCAAGTCTGAAAAACTATCTCAAAAAATTTTCAAAAACAAAATATTGTGTGAAAAAAAGCAAATTGCAGTTGATTAGTAATAGACCCAGGTTACGTTTTAAAAAGTTTTAAAACCCTGAAGAACAATACCATGTGCTCTTTATGGAGGTGAATTTATATTAAAAGTTAGAAACACGCATGAGCAGGATGAACACAGAATTCAGGATAGTGGCTGTTACTCCGAGGAGGAAGCAACAGAGGGAAATGGATGAGGAAGAGATACATAGAGGGCCTTAGGTGTGTCTATAAAGTATGATCTCCCTTAGAAAAATCTGAAGCAATATGACATAACGTTTCGATTGGATAAAGCCGGAGGTAAGCATGTGAGTGTTCAGCATGTCATTTTCTAGTTTGTAGTTTGTTTTTACATTGGAACTGTTTTTGGTACCCTTTTAACTAGACTCATTTCCTCCTAGCCTCTTCCCAAATAGCCCCCTCCCCAAACATCCTACGTATCCCCTGATTAGTGTCTCAACTACCGGTCCTGACCAGGGGAGACATTTTCCCTTCTTGCCCTTAGGTGGTGCATCTGAGGCAGTGCAGGGAGGCCACTAGTGAGAAGGAGGGAGGAGAGAGAAGGAGAGAGGGCATTTGACTTCCAAGTGGGGTGAAGGGGGTAGGTGGGAACAGGGTCAGGCAGCTTACCTCCCCTGTCTGGCTGCGAAAAGGTCATCCAGAATCCAGCACCCTGGGTGCTTCTATAACTCTTCTAATGGGAGGGACCCCATTAATTTTATTATTTTCAAAGGATTCAACAAATTGTGACTTTAAGGGTTCCCGTCACCAGGCTGTTCTCCTTGGAATATCTGTCTTTTCTCTGGGCAGGTGCCAAACCACCCCAGTCACCTTGACTGCAGGTTAACTCTTGTATCAGCAAAGCGAGTCTGGCTCCCTGATCTCTATTACATAACCGTGCTCACCATCAGAGTGACCTTGTTCTCCTTGAGCCTAGGACAACACAAGCACAAGCCAGGTGATCCGAGGTAACTTTGTGGGCAGACACCAATTTACCAGCTCCAGCTCCAGACATGTAGCCCTAGACTAGGATCAGCCAAGATGATCTTGGTCCAAGCTGCTTCTTAGTAGAATGGTTTCATCATGGGGTATGTTCTCTCTTGATTGTGCTTTGGGTGTTTTCCATTTTACTGTACATCTCTTTATATCCTTACTTCATCTCTTAATCTTATAAGAAACTTGCCTTTCTTTAAATAACTCTGTCCCAGGACCTGGGATTCTCTCCCATGAGGACCTTATGTTCTCCTATTCTCTCTGTTAGGAGGAGAGGACTGTGTGTATGTGTGTGTGTGTGTGTGTGTGTGTGTGTGTGTGTATGCATGTGCATGGGTGGGCTCCTCCCACTTCCCATGGACCATCTGTCCCTGCTGGAGTCACTGGTCTCCTTCCCCAACTGGGACCCCTTGATGAGCTGTATTAACCCCGAGCCTCCACCCCGTTCATCAAGCTCTGGATTTAGGTATTGAAGCACAGCTGAAGAAATCCCAAGAAATGGTACACATATTTATAGCAAGCCAATTCTCAGCCCTTGACACTTGCTTTCATAACTCTCTATATTTTTAATGAACCTTCTGGCTTTCTTACACAGTAGCTTTCCCAGACCGTCTCTGCTCTCTTCAAGTCTGTCTTTTTTCCCATCCACCCTCACTCCCACTTGAGGATCTCACCAAGGAAAGACTGGAGGGAGGCAACATAGGCACCTGGAGCGAATACCCCCATCCCCATCATCGTTATTTTTATTTCTACAATTGTTCCTTCTTCCTTTGTTGTGGTATCAAGGGAAGAGACTTTCCTATTCCTTCCTGGAGTTAATCCAGCTACATGTGCTCTAAATTTCTTGACATCTGAGCTGAGAGATCTTATTCCTGTATCATGCCATCTCTTTCCAGCATCTTATGTAGCTGTCATTTTCAGTTAGCTCTTTGTGTTTTTCCTCCTTCAACAAGTGTGTGAGTGCCTGCACTGTGCTAGGTTCAGTGCATCTAATAAAGGATAAAGTATGGCCCCCTGCCCTCGGTTGAACAGAGGTAGATGGTAATGTGCTATTCACCTGATTGTAAGTCAGCACGACACGATGACAAATAGTTCTACAGGCATTCCCAGGAAGGAGCTATTATTGTGATGGGGGATTTTAATTTCTTCAAGCCCTTCTACTGCCCCAGAGCCAATCTCCCTATTCCAGCAGCAAAATAAATAGAAAAGGAGAAAAAGCATGCAAATACACTCATTAATCCATTCAAAAAATATTTATTAAGTGCCTACTATGTGTCAGCACTACCGGGGTGCTGGAGGCCCCCCTAATGAGTGAAAACAAGCAAGGTCCCTGCACACATGGAGTTTGTAGATAATTGAAGACTAGCCTTAATTGCACAAATAAGTATGAGCTGTGGAAAGTGATGGAAAGGAGCAGTGCTGGGTCATATGCAAGTGCATAATAGAGGGTGTGGTCTAATCCCAGAAAGCAGAGAAGTTTTCCCTGGACCTGGGACAATGGAACTAAGAACTGAAGGATGAGTGCTGGTCATCAAGGCAAAGATGGAGGCCCGAGGAGGGCCAGCTTGCAGAGAGCTCTTGTGCAGGGAGAGGGCTTGACCAGGACTCAGGCCTGGAAGGAGGACAGCAAGTGGAGGGGTGCAGGCATGGAAGGTGAAAGACACCAGGGAGGAGGGTCTCACAGGTCAGGATAAGAAGCTGTGTGTTTATTCTAAGAGCCATGGAGCTGTTGAAGGCCTTGAAGCAAAGAGGAGACTTGATCAGACATGGGCTTAAATGAACACTCCAGCTGCAGGGTGGGTAGCAGGATGGTGGGCTTGGGACCAAATCTCGTGAAACTGGAAGAGCACTGGACTCAGAATCAGACATCACAGGTTGTATTCAAGTCTTATGAGCCAATGAACTTGGGCAAACTCTTCTCTTCCTGAGGCTTGGTTTCCTCCTCTGGATACTGAGGCAGTTGGGAGAGGATGTGTGTGACTAAGTCCCGGCTCACAGGAGGCCTTCAGCCCATTTGTTTAATCCTATACCTTTTTCAGTGTTTCCTAAGCCTCATAGCCATTATTTGTCTGCCAGGAGGGGATGTAGGTGAAGGGTGTAGACCCAGTGCATTTCTGTGTCTAGTTCAAAGAGCACACTCAGGCTCACCTCGCAGGCCCTGGGGTGGCGGGGTCACTTAAATTAGATCGCTTTCTTTTTTCTCATTTGCAAGTTGCAGACCTCAAAGACTAACTAGGAAGAGTTGACATGGCCTCCTTGACCTGCATCCTAAGTACTGAACTCTTGATCTAAGAATTGTTGCAATCTCCATCACAAATTGGCTGGCTTGTTCGAACAAAAGTGTTATGTTTTGGGACTTCCCTGGTGGTTCAGCAGTTAAGACTCCACACTCCCAATGCAGGGGACTCGGGTTCTATCCCTGGCTGGGGAATTAGATCCCAAATGCCGCAACTAAGACCCGGTGCAGCCAAATAAATAGGTAAATAAATACTTTTTTTAAAAGTATTATGTTTCCAAAATCTGGGCTTCTTTAAGAGTTTCAACTCTCTGCTAGGTGCTGGCTGGAACTGAGGATTTTAATTGTTCCATCCCTTCCCTTGTCATGATTGTTTTTCACTAATGGGTTAAGCTAATACATGGCAGGCATAGGATTCAAATGCAGGGAGTCTGGCTTCACACCATGGGTTTTGCCAGGACACCCTGCTGTCCCACTATTCAAAGCAGGCTCAGGAGCTGAGGAGAGAAAATATCTAGGTTTCCACCTTTTAATTAGATGAGGAAATAAAGCCATCTTTGTCACCATCCTCTGTCACAGATCTTAGAGGCACAGGAAACTCTTAGAAGCACCGGAAGCTCATCATACGTGTGATTTAGGTGTAAGGGATTCCTGGTACAGTGATGGGGGAGGTTCTCCTCCCTCCTCCTTGGAGAATGTCCCCTCCTTCTAGGGCCTGAACTGTTTCTCCACCCACCTACCCAAATTTGCATGTTGAAGTCCTAACTCCCAGTGCCTGAGAATGTGACTGTATTTGGACACAGGGCGTTTAAAGCAGTAATTAAGGTGAAATGAGGTCATATGGGTGGACCCTAATCTAATAGGTGTCCTTATAAGAAGAGATTAGGACCCAGACGACACACAGACGAGGGCAACCCTGAGAGGACACAGGGAAAGGTGACCCCTACAAGACAAGGAGAAAGTCCTCGGAAGGAACAAACGCTGCTGACACCTTGATCTTGGACTTCCAGCCTCCAGGACTGTGAGACAATACACTGCTGTTATGTAAGCCACCCAGTCTGTGGTACTTTGTTGTGGCAGCCCTAGCAAACTGATACAGAGCCTAAGGCAGCTCTGCCAAATCTGCGTAAAGTGAGAAAACCTGATTGTTTCCTTGCTTCCCTGCTCGTATAGACTAGATCGGACCCTAGCAGTGAGTTTTCTCTATTTTGTGAACGCAGCTGCTTACGGATTCACAAGCACCTTGCAGCCCAGCAACTCACAGGTCTCACGTTTACCTCCCACGCTGATGATGTGGGGTCTCCTCCTGTCTTTCTTCCCTCCTTTCTCCACAAGGATATATGAGGATATATAGCCTTCTGGCAGTTAAGTTGCTCGGAGTACATAAAGTATTAATTCAGCAGCTGAGCACCTTTCACTATTTTATCCATATATCTTTGTGAGCTAAATGGTTTTCACATGCTCAGGGCTATAAACCATTTCTTCAGAAACCTGACTTTCAAAGGTGTGGGCTTTAGATGGGGAGAAAGTACACTCTGCCCTCATAAAAGATCCCATAAAAAACATCTCTAACTGCTCTTGCCACCTAGGTGATAGGTCTGCCAGGACTCTGTGCCCTGTAGGAGAGGGCGGGGCCGCTTCTCAGTGAAGGGCCAGGAGGTTGGCTCCATTGTCCCACCAGGCCCACTGGCATTTGGGTTAATTTTAGTCCCGGGGGCGGTCATCAAGCCTGGCCTCACCCTGGCTGCCACTTCTCCCGAGGCTTCAGGAGAATGAGTTAGAGGCGTCTGCCCTGTTCTTTGGAAACTCTGGATGTGCAAACGCTACTTGTCTCCAGGTTTGGGCAAGCCAAGGGTGCTGCCAGGCCGTTCAGTGGAGAGGATGCATAAGCAAGGATAGAAGGCGAATGTGCATGAAACTTCACTAAAAATATTCAACCACAAGACACTCAATGACACTAGGCTGTGTGTAGGTGTCACCTGACAGCAGAAACTTCAGAGCAGGAGGCCCACCTGGCCACAGCATCGGCCCTGGGGAAGATTCTGCCAGGAGCACAGGCACCTTGGGATCCTTGTTCTGATGGGTTCCCGTTCTTAGGCAGGAGAGAGCTGGTCCTCTGCCTTTTAAGTCACATCATTCAGCATGTCCTTATTGAATACCCACCTTGTATTATGCAAGAAGCGGGGGAATGGCTGATAGACAGACGTGCTCCCTGTCCCCTGGGCTCAGCAGTGTGCTTGTGCACGCAGCATAGGCTGTTTCCTTCCCTCACCGCACTCTGTGTCTCCCTCTTCTTTGTCCTTTCTTCCATTCATCTGTCCCCTGCACGCTCCACCTCCCAGAGGCTTGTATCGGAGGAAGACGCTGCAGGAAGAATGATGCTTATCTCAGGACCTGAGTCCCTAATGGCAGGATTATATCATCCGGCTAGGAGATATTTTACGATAAATGACCATTTTATGGTCTCTCCAATTACAGGATCCTGAATCCCTTGCTTGTAATGAAATCTGCACAATGCATCTTACTGCTATAACCTGGAGGAACATGAGGGCTACCCCAGAGTGCCAAGGACAGCGCAGTTAGAGACCTCCGTGCTTGCAAATCAGCAATGCATTTTGTTATTAGCAAATAAACAGCTGAGTGGCACTGCATTGCTCGCCTGAGGCTCTTAAGTACTTCATCTACTCAAGCACCTAGCTTAGTTCCTGCTTCCTGCAAACAGATTCGTGTCCCCACATACACAGGAGTAAGAGACCTGCTGGCACTGAGCCCCAGGGAGGTAGTGGGGTTTGCAGAGGAAATGCTGACAAATGTAATTGCTGGCAGCTGTAGGTCCCAGGGCTGCCAGCCCTAAGATTTAACCCCTCACTCTCCAGGTGCTATGTGAACTGAGGTTGGATAGAGATCACTCTTGATCAAAAACAGGTGCTCACCTGAGGCCCACACCTGAGAACTTTGTCCCTGTTCCTATCCAGTTTAATGCCTTTTCTTCTATTGCAAGACCAACCAACCATTTCACTTGCCAAGACTTGAATGATAGTAAGCTTCAGTATTAAATACTGTTTAGCAGTGTCAGTATTTCTTTGAAACTTCCTTTGTCAGCTTTAACAAAACCTCATCAGATCTTACTAAAAGGATTAGCATCCTGGTGTTTTACTCGGGTAATCCAATATTGCATCAAACTTGGAAGAAAAAAGAAGTTTACCTTGCCTTGGAAATTCAAGGCAAAGTTACACTTGGGTGTTTTAAGAGGCAGACGGGAATGATAAGGGGTAGAGTGCCAGGACTGAGTGAGAAAGAGTAGGCATGGCCCTTTGCTAAGTCTGACCTCAGCCAGATGCATGGTGCCAGGAACTTAGCTCATATTTGCTGAATGAATAAGTGATAGCCCAAGAAAGGAAACTGATCAATGCTAAAATCAGAGTCCCTGTCAGGTCCGAAAGTGTAAGATCTAGTTATTTCATCTTTGTTCTACACATATTTTCTTGTTTCCTATTGGATAATTCCAGTAAAATTTGTACCCAAACTAAACTTGAACAAGATGTCAGGGATGATGGTTATGGACAAAAAGAAGATTTAAAGGAAAACATTTGAGAAACCAGTAATTAGACTGACGAAAGCCCTGAATTCAACTGGGAGTAAAAATGCCTACTTGGTAGGTTATTGTGAGGATTAAATGAGATCACGTGTATAAAGCATCCAGCATAGTGCTGACACCTAGAAGGTGCCCATCAATTGTTAGCAGCCTCCTGTCAACACAGCCAACCTCAGTTGATTTTGGCTGAATCAGAGGGCTGGTTTCTTTTACTTTCTTCCATTTCTAGAATTTCCTTCCCCTCTTAATGGAGAAATGTTACAGAGGTAAGGGATTATTACCTTTCTTTTGTTAGGTAAAGAGACCTCATCTTTGCAAGAGCAAAGAGTTTTCTAATCACTTGGGTAAACTTCTGTAGAATCAGTCCTAGAAAACAACTACTGGGAACTGCTATTTTCAAGAGCTTTATGCTTTTGCTTAGAAATGCTTCTTATTTTTCCAGGAAAGATACTTGGCTGTGTTCAAGGGAGTTTGGCTACTGTCAGTCTCAACTCCCTTAACACTTGTGATATATTCAAAATAAAGGACATATAAGAGAAATATCCCGGCCCTTTGGTGAACTTTTTCAATGGAACTGTGAATCTCTCGGTTTCATATCATTCTCTCCTTATAATGTTCTCTCAATTGCCTGTAACAAAGTCCAAACCCTTTATAATAGCATTCAAGGATTTTCACAATTTGGGCCTTAACTTCTTCAAAAGTCTCATCTGCCTGTCTCCCCGGAGCATACCTAAGCCTTCACATTTTTCTATATAGCCTTCCCCATCTCTCCAACAAACTCCTATTCATCCTTGGAGAATCTCTTCTGTGAGGCTTTGTGGTACACCACAGAGCAAGGTTCTCATAGAACTTTCATAGTTCTTTTGCTCTCACAGTATTTTTCATGTTTTATTGTATTTCATGTTGATATAGTTGGCTTCTACAGCATCTAGTATCTAGTTGACACTAACTCTGTGTTTGTTGAATAAATGTCGTCTTGAATTTGGTCCAAAAAAGGGGGGAATACACCAATGTTTTACTGTTTGCACCAGACTGCAAACTCCTAGAGAAAAAGACCTGGTCCTGGTGACTAGATTAAAGACCATGGAATGAGTTGACAAAGAACAGTAAATACAGTGAAAAAGAACAGATAATAATTTACATTCATTTAATATCTGCTATAAACCGGGTACTAGATGCTTTCAAGGATACAATTGATATAATCTTATTTAATCTATTGGATAACCAGGTGGGGATTAACACACTTACAGGTTAGTAAATGGGTTTAAGGGTAGAGTGACTTGGTTAGTGACTTAATTAATCATGGAGCCTAGATTTGAATCCCATCTGTTTCTCCAAAGTCCAGGTTGTTTGCGTTACCCCAGTCTGGCTCAGAGAAGGGAGGCTACCATTGAAGGTATAGGCTGGCACTAGTTTGCAGCACGGGTTTGAGGGGGGAAGGCAGCTAGGAGATGGCAGGAATTAGTCAGCTGTGAGGTGATGAGTGCCTGGGCAAGAGTAATAAGCGGAGAGCGATCAATACAAGTGATAGGCCCTGACAGGGAGGAGCCGGGTGCAGCACAGAATCTTACTTGGTCCTGAAGGTGGTTGTTCGAAGGGTGGGGTGGGGGGACTGCAGTAGGGGCAGGGCACAGTCCTGAGCACAGATCCCCAGACGCAGCTGCTCCAGACCCTGAGCTGGGAGACTGGCCAGCAGTGTGGGGAGAGGAGACGAAAAAGACTCAGGTCCTGCAGAAAAATCATCATGTGGTTAATGCCTATGTGAGTATCTGAGCCCTGACACAATATGTGGTCACGGTAGTTCCCCCCAGCTATGAACCTAAAGATGGCCTGCAAAAGTAATAGGTTGGATCCCATTCTCCTCCCAGGTGGGAGGGATTGTAGAGTCCACAGCCCCACAAAAGCATGACCAGATGAGAGGATTGTGTGGGAGCTCTGTTTGGCTGAATATCACAGTAAATGGAAAGGTTTTTGACCCTGAGCTACCACTAAAACTGCTTTGAGATCTTGTTTATGTAGCATGATTCCACACCTGTGGATTCTTACCACAATCATTTTGGCCAAATATGCTGTTTGCCAGTCTATGATATTTGGCAAAATGTGTGGTCTGATGCTGAACATAGAAATGGCCTCCTGGTTAACATGCTTCATGTCTTGGGTCTTTACTCTTTTTTTTTTCTACTCTTTTCTGTTCCACCCATTTTCTATAAGGTCAAAGTAGTTTATGGACATGTACCAGATTCCTGGGGAGAGGCGGTAGGATAAGTAAGGACCCGGTCGTTTTGTAGCTCCCTCCCTCCTACCTGCATTACTGGCCAACTCGCTGGTAGCATATTCCTTTATTCAATTTTACCAAGATGGAAGTTGTATTTAAATGGAGATGAGAGTCATCATTCTTCTCTTGTAAAGCTGTGCTTTCTTTTTAGGAAGTATGATTCTTTTATAGGTATTTCATTCAATTAAAAAGAAAGAGAGAGAAAATTGAACTTTTGGCAGCAATATCAAGTGTTATGAATGAAATTAAAGCACCCAAGCCAGTGCTCAAGCCTATTATGTGGATTTATGATATTCCTTTGAACTCTTCATAAACTCAGTGATTTTGAGTTTCAGTGACCCGTGAAAAAAGCACTTTCATGAGGTGCTTTTGTTTATGTCCCAGACTTTTTTTTAAAGAAAACTGCAGAAATTCTGTTGGTGTCTGGACCTGGTCAACTTATAGACAACCTACTTTGCTGGCATAGAATTAAAGGTTTTTGATATGTCAATCATTGATATTCTGCTGTTATGTATGATTTTCTTCACTTTATATATTATAGACCTAGATTTATCATGCCTGACATTTTGGTTTTAAACATACACCTAGGCTTGCTTGGAGAAGAACATGTTGGGGGCTCACTTATCTGGGAGCCTCACCCCTCATTTCACTAAGCATGTGGAGGGAAATAAGTTTGCAGAATGTAATCCTAGAAGGTGGGTCACCTGTGAAATCACTTTAGAATTTGATATCCTTTAAAAAGTGGGGGAAGGGGTGCTGTAGGGATGAAATACCATATGTTGGGTGCAATGTGGGAATCTGAGTCTTTTCCTCTTTTATTATGTAACGGTTTTGAAACCACATGTTCATCCAGCTGTTTCTCATCAGGTTTGTTTTGTTTCCATATAAACACATACACATAAAATAAAACAATTTTAATGAAAAGAGAAATTCTCTTTTCCTCTTAAAGTTTCTTTGATGATGAAATTCATGTAAAGGTCTGAATTATGACAATGTACAAGTTAAAGAATTCAGAAGAGAATTAGAACAAAATTCAGTTTTGATTATCTCTTGTCTCCCTTTTTCAAATATGTTTCTTCATTCCTTTGCTCTCTATAAAACCACATGGGAGGGCTTCCCTGGTGGTGCAGTGGTTAAGGATCCGCCTGCCAATGCAGGGGACACGGGTTCAAGCCCTGGTCCGGGAAGATCCCACATGCCGCAGAGCAACTAAGCCCGTGCACCACAACTACTGAGTCTGCGCTCTAGAGCCCAAGAGTCACAACTACTGAGCCTGCATGCCACAACTACTGAAGCCCGAGCTTAGAGCCCATGCTCCGCAACAAGAGAAGCCACCTCGATGAGAAGCCCGTGCGCCGCAATGAAGAGTAGCCCTCGCTCGCCGCAACTAGAGAAAGCCTGCGTGCAGCAATGAAGACCCAACGCAGCCAAAACTAAATAAATAAATAAACTAATTAATTTAAAAAAATAAATGGATTTTTTTTTAAAACCACATAGGAAAAGCACGATTTTGAAATAATATTAGAAATCACAGTTTTTGGTTTCTTTTTCGTGAGAAAAGATAAAATGGCAGAAAAATTGTGCTGATGACATGAAAACAGAGGAATACTGGTTGTTCAGAGCATGTTGGGACACACTTACTTCTTACTCTTACCCTTGTCTCATTACTGAAAATTTGCTTGGGCGTATAGTCCAGCGTGTTTGTCTGACACATATTAACTTTGTATACAAAGACACGTAGCTGTCCTTGGGTCTGGCCCAGCAAGTTCAAGAATTGTAGCATTTCCAGCAGTTACAGCTTTCCAAAGGGACAGAGCACATTATAAAACATTTTATTGTACCTTTTGCACTGAATTTCATTTAAGTAAGAATAGTAACAGATTTCTATAAAAATGTATACTTTTTAGTAACTTAGATTTCTATAAACTTTATACATTCCCTCATTTAATCTTCAGAAATTGATACCCCTTTTACTATGAATTTAAGGCTCAGGGGATTCTGACTCCATGCAAATAAGTAAAATGGGTGTCATGCAATGGGGCTCATTCATTATGGCAAATCACCCTACTACACTGGGGACCGGTCAGCTCCTAAAGGTAGGATAACTAGCTAGACCAGCTCCAGTTAGCTCTGACCTCTGCGCTAATGCCTGTCCCTTTTGTCTTCTGACTTACAGGGTTATGGGGCCATATAGAAAGCAGATAAGGCAGGTTCTACATAAAATGGGATCAAGTCTCATAGGGTGTAGAATGTTGGCGGTAGCGAAACCTTCCATACCATGTTGTCCAAACCTGACTCATGGGCAACATCCCTGACTTCCCCCCTTTCCCGGATACTTCCAGTAATAAGGGACACAGCCCCTCACATGTAGCTTCTTCAGCAAGCTCGTCACCTGCATGGATATTCTGGTCCAAGCCCCAAGACTCTCTTACCTGACAACTGAATCTTATAGGTCTTCCTGTCATCACTCTTGTCCTGCTGCAAACTCCATGATCTATTCTCCACATAGCAGTAGGTGATCTTTTAAAATGTAATCAGGCCAAGTTATTCTCAGGCTTAAAATCCTCTAAGGTATCCCCACCAGTTAAAATCTAAATCCAAATTCTGAGCATGGCCTTCAGGCCCAAAGACCTGGACTCCAGGCTTCATGCTGAGCCCTGGTCCTTAGTGCTCTGCACCAACCACAAGGATCCTCTCACTGCTCTCATTTCATGACCTTTGCCCTCTCCCCAGGCTCCCCTCCCGTCTTTGTGGTACGTTCCCTCATTGTCAGGTCAATGCTCCAACATCATCTCCTCAGACCACCCTAACTAAAACATTTCTCATTGCGGTGGCTTCTCTTTTTGCGGAGCACGGGCTCAGCAGTTGTGGGTTGCGGGCTCTAGAGCGCAGGCTCACTAGTTGTGGCACACGGTCTTAGTTGCTCCGTGGCATGTGGGATCTTCCCAGACCAGGGATAGAACCCGTCTCCCCTGCATTGGCAGGCAGATTCTTAACCGCTGCACCACCAGGGAAGTCCCAGATATTATTTCTTTTGGTAAGAGTTTGGAATATAAAGGAAGGAGAAAGGTAAGATATAAATTGGGGAGATTAACAGAGTTCAGGGAAGACCTCTTGAGTGAACAAAATCCTGTAAAGAAAGGAAAAAGGATCATATATTTAGACACAGGGCTTAGTGTTAGGGAAGAGAAGGTAGATGTTGAGATAGGAGCACAAAACAGATGATAAGGATGAGAAGAGAGATGGGTATTTTGATAAAGAGAAAGTCTTCCAGTGCCACCTTGTTAGATCAGCCCATGGCCCCCACTTGTTGAGAGCTTGTGAGTGCCTCTTTCTCACTACACCACATGGGGCTGATAATTCCAACTTTCTGAACTGATACAGTTTGATAAGCACTGCCAGGGCTAAGGACAGAGCTCTGTAGAGGTGTAAGAAAGCCTCTCCAAGTGGCCACTGACCACCAGTGAATCGAGCCGCCATTCATGCAACACAATCATTAAGAATCTTGGGGCTGGAGGCACCTGAAAGGCCATCTGGCCCAAGGTCACCTGCATTCCGTCCACAGCATCTCCAGCAGGCAGTTACATACAAGCTGCATTTGAACAGCATCCCATCTGGTATCTTGCAAGCCAGACCTTTCTTTCTCAGGTTAGATTCTTCAGCACAGGAATTCTCCCACTGATCTTCCATAGACTTGAAATTGCCATTTTCAATCACTCCTTAGGCTTAACAGACTGAAGGATTCTTTTAAACAACAAATACATAACCTGGGAATGGAGATGCTGGTGATGCCTTTTCTGTAAGAGTCCTTGTCAGTCACAAAGGCTGACTCCAAGGAGGGGTAAATCTAACGTGCGGTGGGAGGGCTGCAGATGTTAACATCTGAGCATGCTTAACACCAAGGGATGTTAAAGAGCGTAAGACACTGCTACAGAAGCCCACGTGCAAGCACAGGGTATTCAGAGGAAGGGAAACATTGAAGTCATGTTCATCCTTTGTCTTATTCTGGCCCCAGGTAGGCACTGGGGTGTGCCACCATCTAAAGAGGAGCCCAGGCCTGAGCATTCACTCCTTGCCCTCATGTAAACGAGGACATTTCAATTACTGGCAATGAGGTAGTCCATTGAATCCATTTAAATGGACCCAGCCAGAGGTTCATGGATCTGGTTTAAGCTAGGATAGCGGAGGGTATTCTCAGTCTACCTGAGGATAAGACTTCCAACCAGCCACGTAACCCTACCACAATCCAAATGGAGCCCAGCCCAGCCCAGCCCAGCACTCTCTGAGTTCGGCTAACTCTGAACTTTGTTTTTCCTCATCTGTGAAATACCTCACCTGTTAGAATGCAGGGAGCTAGAGTAGAGGGTGGGTGGGTCTTCCCACTTCTAAATTCCATGATAGTAGCTCAGCTACAAGATCTCCCCGGAGACTCAAGAGATCACAGCAAGGAGGCAGGTAGGAAAGGAGCAACGGCAGCTCCAGAATTTCAACCAATGGCAGACCTGGGGCCCATCTGTTTGGAGGTTTGACAATCTGGAGAGCTTGTCACATAGTTCCATCTGCATGGCAAGCAGCGGTTTTTACTTTGCATAAGCATTGGTGGGAGTTAAGGGAGGTTGACAAGCTCCCTGCAAACAATCCTTGTGCCATTTTGGGAAGTAGGTCCTGGCGGATGATGTGGCCATTCCCCCAGCTCTCACTCGGGGCAATCTCCATACCCTGCATTCAGCTTTAGGAAACGGAAAAGCTCAGCAGTGGCATTTGAGTATTGTCACCACCATCAGAAGATGATCCTTTTTCATCAGGAAACTTTGGTTATCACTAATTTTCTCTTCTGCCTGAGTGTATGATGTGAGTAGGTTAAGATTTGGCCAAGAGAAGCATAAAAGAGAGACTAGAAAATTTCTTAAAAATAAAAAGGTGATAAAAGTTTTAAAAAATCCTTTTCTTAATTCAATGATGAAATATGGCTGTTAATGGAAAACGAATTGGTCTACTCCGGCCATAAACACTTTATGTTTATGTTAATCACACTAGCGTTAATACCAAACACTGTGCATCTATTAATAGCAGTTTTCATCTTCATAGTGCTTTACCGACAACTAATTAATTAAACAAACCTATTTTAACTGGTTGCCATGGTAGCAGAGATGCACAGAAATGGTTGCATCCATCAAATTCATTCTTAGCTCCTGAAATATAATTCAGTTTGGGCAATAAGTTATCATTATGCAGCACTATAATGTGTTTAGAATGATAATTACTATGTTAGTAATGAAAAGATTTGCGAGTACACATAAATACATGCAGTAGCAAATATTTATAAAGATAATTTTTATGCTTGTTACCTATAAAATCTTTTCCTCCACTCAATCTGGTAGCCAAAACATGACAATTTCATCTGTAATTATTACTCTGTTTATACCTTATCTACTGTGTTTGCTCTTCAGTACCCATCCTGAGAAGATGGTCATCCAGATGAAAGAGGCTTCCAAAAATTTGCCGCTGAATAAACAGTGAGGAGAGGAGTTGTGGGGCAGGGCGGGGAGCTGACAGTTGCCATCTTCAAGTGTCTGAAGGCTATTGGAGTGGAAGAGGAATGGGAGTGGTGGCTTGACCGCTGGTGTCCAGACCAGCGTGAATGGCTGAAGCTACAGGGAGGCATGTGTGACCTGCGGCCCCACGGCACAGGGGTTACCTGGGATGCTCTGGAGTCAGGCTGGACCTAAATCCAGACCCCGTCCTTGCTGTGGTGGGGTTAGCTGCTCTGAGCCACGGGCCTGCTGCACGGGGTCGTGTGGGGATTCCCAGCTAATGCACGGAGGCCTCTGCCTAGCACAGAGTACATAGAGCATGAGTGTTAGCTCTTTATTAGTGGAGGATTTTTACCTGAAGTTTGTTAAAAATAGAATGGGCTGCTTTGTGAAGCAATGACTCACTTCTCTGTCAACCGGAAGTAATGAAGCAGAACCTGGATGGCCACCTGTTAAAACTGCTGTATAAGGGCTTCCTGCCTTGAGGATAAGGTTGAAATAGACGATTTCCAGGTCCATGATTCCATGAATTTGGGGAGGAGGGGAAGGAGGAAGGACTTTTATTTTCATCCTTCAACCTTTGCTTTACTGGATTCTTACTATAATGTAATACTTGGGTGAACTAGGTTTGTGACGTAGTGTTATTGGTAAAATGGTATTATATGGAGCAAACTGTTCTCTTTCAGATTTTCGTCCTGAGCTAGCCTTAATTCTAAGAAAAGACACTCACTAATTTGACTGTTTAGTCTCTGCCAAGTTTTCCTCCGAGACCCTTTAGGTCCTTTTCAAATGGAGATTTTTTTCCAACTAGTTTCCCTAAGTCTGTGGCTCACTATGTTCTAAAATCACGTCATTTCCCTTATTATCCAGAATGTCATCTGTCTATAGTCACATTTCTCTAAATATTTGTACCTATCTTTACCTTGTCCTTTAACTCCTCATCAGTGAGCAGGCAATGAACCAGCCTAGGTTTGTTTTTTTTTTAACGTCTCAGGAAAGGTGTTTTTAATAAACACAGCCTAAGCTAAACAGCTCTGCTTCAGAGAATCTTTCTTGACTAGAGCGGCAGCCCTGAGCTCCTGGGTGGCGGGGCTCCCAGCTCACAGTCTTAGACCTGGAAGGTTTTCTGTTCAGATTCAAATGCAGCCTTGTTAATTCTGGTGAGGTCTGTGCTCAGAGCATCTGATGACGGTGCCTCCCTCCCCGCCCCACATCTCCTCCTGCCTTGTCGACTGGGCCAGGCCTCAGCTCTCTGGGCCTGTTTCCCGATCTCAGAAATGGACACGATCTTAGTATCCACCCTGCTAGGAGGACCCCCGAGGTTCCGAGGTGAGGTTCAGTGGGCGGTAAGGTCACAGAGGGACCGGATGCGTCCTTTCTTCTTTCAGAAACAAACGCGCCTCATCGCGCTAACTGCGGACACCAGCAGCCTAGGGAGACCTGCCCGGGGGAGGTGTTTGGGGGGTGGGGAGGGTCAGGTGGACCTCGTGTTGCTGCTTCGCGTTATTGCCCTTCATAGATGGTGCGTTTTTCACAAATTGAAGGTTTGTGGCAACCCTGCGCCGAGCAAGTTTATTGGCACCATTTTTCCAACAGCATTTGCTCACTTCCTGTCTCTGTGCCGCATTTTGGTAACTCCTGCGATATTTCAAACTTTTTCATTATTATTATTCTCTGTCATGGTGACCTGTGAGCAGTCATCTTTGATGTTCCTATTGCAAAAAGATCACGACTGGAAGACTCAGGTGACGGCTAGCATTTTTTAGCAATAAGGTGTTTTTTACCGTACTTGTGTTGTTTTAGACGTAATTCTGCTGCACGCTTATAGATGAGGGTACAGTGTAAACGTAGCTTTTATCTGCACTCTCGCGGGGCTTTCAAGAGGAACATATCATCGGTGCAGCGGAAGGCTGCTCGCAGGGCCCCCGCGGGGTCAGTGGGCAGCTCCGGCTGGTGGGCAGCAACAGCGTGCATGTACACAGACGCGTACCTCGCGGCGTCCACCCCTCCGTGCCCATCGAACACGGCAAAGTAGGCGCGGTCCACAGAGTCCGATAGGCCGAAGAGCAGGTTGAAGGCTGGGTGGCACACGTGTGGTCCTCCATCCTGCAGCGGGCATTCCGGATGGCGTGCACGGAGACCAGCCACTGCCGCTGCGGGACCCAGGAAGCCACGGGCACCTGCTTCTGCCACTGGCTGCACACTTCCCAGAGCCGGTCAAAGAGGCTCCGCGCCAGGCCCGCAGCGTCCAGCAGGCTCACAGGGGCCTCCTCCTCCTCATCTCCGTCCTCCTCCTCCTCCTGCTCCGGCAACTTCCCGAACTCAGGAAGGTCCGTCTGCAGCAGCCAGGCAGGCAGCGAGTGGCGGCCGAGCGCTCCTGCTGCTTAGGAAGCCCACGGCCAGCTCAGCCAGCTCGCCTTCCACCTCCTCCTGGATCAGCATCGTCCCTCGGACCTTCCATGGCAAAGGGCTCTCCGGGCCCAGCGGGGCTGGGAAGTCGCGGAGGAGCGCGTCCAGGAGGCTGGGGTTCTCCTCTGCCTTCTGGCTGTTCTGCTGTGGGGTTCCCGAGGCCATGCCCAGAGCATCCCCGGGGGCTGCTGCCAGGTCGTTGGTCTTCATTCTGCCACTCGGCCGCCCGGCGCCCGCTAGCCGCTCCCCCCAGCCTAGGTTTTTAACAGTGTGGACTTCTTTCTCGTTTTTCTTACTTTCTCTCCAACAACACCATATGGTGACAGCTCTGGCCCAGCTGCTAAACGTCTGCCCAGAGCCGCTGAAGTCCACACAGTTACAGGCTTGTTTGTGGGACCTCGTGTCAGGTCCATCCCAACCACTCATGAGACTGCTACTCCGGGGAGTGTGGTTGTCACTATGACAACAGGCTGAGAAGACCAGGGATAGACTGAGAACTTTACAGCGAGGCTGAGAGGGAGCCCAGGGAAAAGGAAAGAGAAAATAAATCCTAGGGAGGTCACCAAGGCAAGGGTGCAGGGCTGGGTGTAAGCAGTACAGGGTAGAAAGGAGACAGAAGGAGAAGGAGAGCAAGAAAGAAGAGGTTTAAAATCTGTCCTGATTCTCACTTTTAAGCCCTACATCTACATAGATCCTTTAGATGCAATAGAAACCCCACTCCTTAGAAGAAATAAAAATTAAGGTTTGAAAAACAAAAAATATTCTAAAAGAGAAAAGAAAAATGTCCTTTTACGGATAACCATTCTAGAATTAATCATTTACTATAAAAGCACCATAACAGCATCAGCAATATAAACTAGTATGGGCAATTTCTATAGTAAACCAAAAAGGAGAAAAAAATTAAAGGAGAAAAAAATCTCATATCCAAAAATATGATGATTGTGTATCTCTAGCTATTAAATAACTTTTAGAAATCACATAAAAAGTCTTTTTTTCTGAACAAAATGGATTTGAAGATGTCCTGTTGTTTTGTGTGTGTGTGACAGCTACATGACATTTTAACCAAATGACAAAATTTGGAGCATTAAAGTAGCCCTCCTTCTTATTGTTAAAAGTTTCAGAAGTTCTTTAACTGTAATATGTGCATATTCAACTTATATTCACAACGAAATGAGAGGCAAGTTCTACAGTCTGACATTAATGTTGAATATCCATCAACTACAAATTACTAACCCTTTTTTGGAAATATTTTTCATCTGAAAAAAATCAGTAGCAGGTTAATATAGCTTAAATTACGAAAGAAATCAACTTGGCTTTCAATTTTGTTTCTAAACATTATGTTTAACAAATAAACATAAGGGATAGATAAAACCACGTCTCATTTCTGAGGTGTGTGGGTGTGTGTTTGGGGTTAGTGTAAGAGGATGAAATGTTGATTTTTTAAAAATATTAAATTGCTCTACAAATCTTAAAAGCATTTTATTTGTAACTCATTTGACAAGTGAAGACAGTGGCTGGAGTGAAGGGCCCAGATAGGACCCACTGCCCCCAGGTTGGCCTCCTCCAGTGGTCCCCCCCTCAGGGGTCCAGTGGCCTGAGCATCCATCCCCAAGTCACGCTGAGTGGCAGGAAGGCCCCCCTAGAAGGTGATCATTGCTCCAAAATAGAGCAGATCATGGGATGTGTCCACCTAGGACATTTATAAAGTAAAATATTATGATGACGGTACTCAAATAAGTGTCTTTCAAGCTGTGCCAAGAATCTGTAAAGGGTTTCCCCACCTGTAAGGCAAAGAGGTCGGGTTACATCATCTCTAGTGTTCCTCCTATTTCCCTCTATGACGCTGAGACTTTTGCTCATGGTTTTATCTTCCACTCTTATTTAGTTAGCATACACAAAAGGCCAAAATTTTTTAAAAACTGGTAAGATCAATGCAATAGAAGAGAGTTCAAAAATAGACCCACACATATATGCTCAGTTGATTTTCAACAAGATAACTACATGAGGAAAGGGTAATCTTTTCAAGAATGGTTTTAGAACAATTGGCTATCCATGTAGGAAGAAAGGAACCTTGACCTTTAACTCATACCACATAAAAAAATTCAGTTGTAATGTAGACATAAGAGTTAAAAATATAAAACTTCTAGAAGCAAACATAGGAGAAAATCTTTGTGACATTATATTAGGCAAAGATTTCTTAGGAAACAAAAAAAACACAAACCATAACAGAAAAAATGGCAGATTGGACTTCATTTAAATTAAAAACTCTTGCTCTTCAAAGACACTTAAGAAATTGAAAAGACAAGCCAAAAACAGGGAGAAAATTATATGTATTTACAAATACAAATACATTTATAAATATGTATTTACAAAATACCTATCTGATATAGAACTTGGATTCAGGATATATAAAGAATTCTTACAACTTAATAAAAAGAAGACAAAAAGATTCCATTTTAGAAAATGGGCAAAAGATTTAAATAGACACTTTACAAAAGAAGACATACAAATTGAAAATAAGCACATGACAGGATGCTCAATTATTATTTATCATTAAGAAATGCTAGTCAAACTACAATGAGATACCACTCTACATACACAAAAGGCCAAAAATTTTAAAAAACTGATAATATCAAGTGTTGGCAACAATGTAGAATACTGGAACTCTCAAACATTGCAGATGGGAAAGCAAAATAATATGGCCACCTTGGAAAACCGTTTTGCGTTTAAAAAAAAATAAACATACATTAACCATATGACCCAGAAGTATCACTTCTGGATATTTATCCAAGAAAAAGACATATGCACTATACACAAAAACTTGAATATCGATGTTCATAACATTTTCTTTGTAATAGCCAAAAACTGGACACAACCCAAATGTCCATCACCTGGTGAATAAACAAATTATATTGATATATCTATATAATGGAACACTACTAAACAACAAAGAGGAAAAACTACAGATCCATATAAAAACATGCATGAATCTATGTGAAAGCAGGCAGACGACAAAAGATTTCATACTGCATGATTACATTTATGTGGGATTCTAGAAAAGGGAAAACTACAGCGGAGAGAAAAGCGAGTTATTAGCTGTTAGGATCCAGGGTCTGGAGGGAGGGGTTGACTGCAAAGGGGCATGGAAATTTGGGGGAGAGAAGGTGTGAAATATCTTTTTTTTTTTTTTTTTTAATTTATTTTATTTTTGGCTGTGTTGGGTCTTCGTTGCTGCGCGCGGGTTTTCTCTAGTTGGGACGAGTGGGGGCTACTCTTCATTGCAGTGCGCAGGCTTCTCATTGCAGTGGCTTCTCTTGTTGCAGAGCACAGGCTCTAGGCGCGCAGGCTTCAGTAGTTGTGGCTCACGGGCTCTAGAGTGCAGGCTCAGTAGTTGCGGCACACGGGCTTAGTTGCTCCGCCGCATGTGGGATCTTCCCGGGCCAGGGATCGAACCTGTGTCCCCTGCATTGGCAGACGGATTCTTAACCACTGTGCCACCAGGGAAGCCCTGGTGTGAAATATCTTGATTGCAGTGGTGATTTACAGAACTCGATACATTTGCCAAAGCTCACTGAACTCTGAACTTAACAATTCTTATCACCAGTTTCCACGTGTGTGGGTTTCTCCCCACACCACTAGGCAGTTCCCCAGTGCCAGATGGGTGTCCTACAATTCAAGTCAATTCTGACACTATCTACCTGGACATAGCATCAGAGCCGACAGGTTAAGGGCGCATCCTTAAGGAACGAAAGGCAAGATTGTGTTCCTTGTGTTCTCCAACCCAGAACCTTATCTTTTTGGTTTTTTTAAGGAGGCTTCATTACATAGGCCCAGTTGATTAAGTCACTGGCAATTGGCATCAATTCAACCTCCAGCCCCTCTCCCCTTCGCAGAGGTCAAGGGGGTGGGACTGAAAATTCTAGCCCTTTAATCACAGGGTTGGTTCTCCTTGCAACTAGCCCCCACCCTCAGGTAAGGTTCTAAAGTCAGTCCATCAACATAACAAAAGACGCTTCTGCTCTCACCACTTAGGAATTTCGAGATCTTCAGGAGCTCTGTGTCAGGAGCAGGAGGAAGATCAAGTATATTTCTTATTATAAATCACAGTACCGCAGCACTAACATTGGTGAGTTTTACAGTATGTAAACTATCCATCAATAAAGCTGATTTTGAAGGAAAGAAACCCTTTTCTCCAGGGTTCCTGACTGTGGATTTATATGAATCAATAGGGCCAAAATAGCTGGGCTCACAGAGTTCAGAAGTGAGATGACTCGAAAAGAGCCACCCGGTCAGAATTCAGCCCCAGGAACTTGTCAACTCTTGCAGGTAATTCAGCAGATGTGTCCAGAATGAGGGTCTTTAATGGGAAATGGAGAGAGAATGGGTAGATTTCTCTCCTTTCATGAACACAGTTACAGAAATTTTCAAATGTAAGAGTTCCTAAAGCAGATATTTTTAGATGAGAGTTCTATCGGAAGTTCTCTTACCTGCTTTGTTGACAGTGTTCACCAACATTTCTCTCTGTAGAGCCACTGAAATCAAAGGAATCCCTAAACCACATGCTAGTCCCTCCCAAAATAAGGAGAGAGAATTCATTCATCTATGCATTCAGGGAACATTTGATGGGCAACTCCTCTGTGCTGGGCAATGTGCCTTGGGCAGGAGATAAAAAGGAAGTAAATAAAGAAGGTGTGGTCATCTCTGCACCTGAAGTCTAGTCTGGTCTGATTTTCTTGGGGTCACAATTCAGAACATTTACAGATTCAGCTTCTGGGATTTGCCATTATCACTAAAGCCTTGCCAGAAAGATTGTGAGGATTGTGACAATAAAGACTGCTTTTGAACACCAGGGTACTTTTACAGTGTGAACGCACTCAGGCATCGGTAATTTTCATAGGTCATTTCTACTCTGGAAAAATATTATACGTGAAATGCTTATTTCAGCAAAGTAGTTTTTATATGGAATCCCCCTTCAATACAAACACTGCTTTTGAAACAATTCCTTTTCACTGGAATAATTCTGAAAAAGTAATTTGTTTTTTGAGGGAAATAGGGACTTTTCCCCAAATATTTTCAGTAATTATTTGGACGGTAAAGCATTTTCTAGTGGAGTAGGAGGATGCAGATAGGTTTTCAAGTGTGAAATAGAAAAGCAGCTATACCTATGTACCTTGGTTTTTGTTCTTGATGGTTGAGTCAGTACCTAGTGCTGTACTAAAAAGCTTTATATTCTCAGAAAAATAAACCAGGGCAATCATATGGTATTGTTAGGGAACTGTTGGCTGAAACCACTCACCTTGGCCAGGCATGATAATAACCACTTGCATGAGTTGTCTCACAATAGGAGGTCCCGATAAGGAACATGGTGCTGCCACCTAAAACCAACCTGGAGAATTCGGGAGGGGTCAAAAGGAGGGAGGAGATGCCAGCGCATAATATGTCCTACCGACCTCCCAGAAACCCTCATGCTGGAAACCATCTTGGCTAAGAGATGCACGTACCATCAGGAAGGACACTGAGTCAGACCAAATATGGGCACAAGCAAGATGATTGGCCAGAGACAACCCCCAAAGCTAACCCCATCACCATAAAACCTGAGACTGCAAGCCGCACGCATGGCAGAGCAGTTCTACTGGGTTCCCCTACCCTGCTGCTCTCCACCTGGGTGTCCTTTCCCAACAAAATCTTTTGCTTTGTCAGTAAGTGTGTCTCCTCGGACAATTCATTTCTGAGTGTTAGACAAGAGCCCACTTCTGGGTCCCCCTTCTGGTGACAGTATCTTTGGACCAAACTTTCACTTGCCATTCAGTGCCTCCTGTGTGCCAAAGCCCGTGTGAGGCCTTGCTGTCCAGCTGAACTCTGTGATGACGGAAAGGTTCTGTGACTGCACTGTCTAAATATAGTAGTCAGGCTCAGAAACTGGGTTTTAATTTAATTTAATTCTTTTACATTTAAATGGCTACATATGGCTAGTAGTTATCAAATTGGACAGGATGGGTATGAGGAATAGGTAATATGAAGTGTCCCAATGTCCACAGTGTGGTCGTGGTGAATTGGGCTAGGTGTAGATGGAGGATTTTTTCAGTGATTTCTGTCCACAAGGGTACCAGTCTTTCAGTCATCACCTTCAAACATATAAATCTACAATGGAGGTGATTAAGGCTATATCCAGATGTACAATATGTAATGTATATACTTAAATGTCCATGTAAACATATGTACACATGTATTTATAGCAAGAAAAAAATGCTTTGACTCTTTCAAGTCAAGAAAGATAAGAGGATGGTAGGTAGAATGGGCCTCTTTCTGTCTCAGGTTCCACTGAGGTGTCAATGCATTAGATATGAAAGTGTACAAAGTGAATGTGAAACAGACCTCCACCCCATGTACAGATTTTTAAGGAAATGGTCCTGAGATCCTGCTCCACAATCTTGGATCCCACAGTTAGATCAAAGCTGTAAAAAAAAGTGAGTGTAAGGAGATTGGGAGGACATGGTGACTAGAGCTGTCGCCTGGTTCTACTCCCCATTAGGGGAAGGTGGGAGGTTCTACTCTATGACCCCAAGACTCATAAAGGGACTTCAAAGACAGTCGTTGGAGAAATTTGAAGTTGTTCCCTGTAGCTGGAAAACACTGAGGATAGTGGCCTCACTCATGCCCCAGAAAGCTAATGGAGACTGTTGCTTCCCAGGAAACTCAGTGTGAGAGAGAGCTGAGTGCTCTAGGGGCAGGGCCCGAGATCCCCTGCTGTGTGGTTGGGATTAGCTTGCACTTTCAGAGTTGCTGAGCAAAGGCCATGAGTGTTCTTGTGGACCAGACGTGGGCCACGTGCAAGAGAGTTGGCCTGGGGTCTACCTTCCTGTGGTCTATCCATTGGGGTGGACTGGAGAGTATCAGTAAGAAGAGGAGGTGTCCCAGTGGGTACTTAGGGCTGTGGAACAGGAGCAGACGTTGTCACCTACACTCTCCTTCCCATAGCACACTTCCAGCTAAGCAGGGAAGAAGATCTGATGTCAGGTCAAGTTTGGGCTCTCCAGGACTGGGTAGTTTAATTACTGAACTGACCCTGTGTCTAGAGTGAGCTGAACAATTTCTGGGCCTGCCAAGTTTTCATTTAATGACGGGGAAGAGTTTCTCCCACCGAATGAAATGATTGTGGAGGACAGTTTTGGTTATACCAGGAATGGAACTTATTCAACATCCTGGTTCTAATGTGTATAGTCATTCCACTCGATTTTTCTTGTTATAATTTCAAGAAGCTGTGGTTGGCACTTCTTTTCTTTTGTAACAAAAAATACAGAAATTAAATACAAATTAATTAATAAACAATTTCTATCAGCCTGGAAACCTATATATTAATTAAATATCTTTTTTAGTGAATTCTAGAAGTAATTATTTTTGCAAAAAATAGTAAACAAATATTAGTAACTAGGTCAGGCGTAACAAATTAGCTTGAGACAAAGTGAGAAATTGCTAGAACATAGGTATAAACACTCTCTTCCATTCTTCTTGAAAATGATAGAATGAACGTGTTGATAAAAAGAGAAGTGATGATTGCAGGGTGTAGGGAGACAGCAGAGTAGAGAAAATGCTAACTGAAAACTTTAGAGAGCAAAAAGTTTCATGTAAAAATAACCTGACAATATTCCATTAAGAGTATCTACCTGCTCTCCTCCTACTTTTTCAACCTCCTCTGCTGGTTCTTACGCATCCCCCTAACATCTTAGCGTTGCCTTGGACTTTCTCTTTCTCTTCCTCCACCCCTTTGGTGATCTCATCCCATTTCACAGGTGTAAATACCACTTCTATTCTAACTTCCAAATTTATAGCTCCAGCACCAACCTCTTCCCTGAATTCTGATCTCCAACTGCTTATGCAGCACTACCGTTGGGTGTCTGAAAGAGGCCTGTAACTCACCATGTCCACAGCTGAGCGCTGACGTCCCCCGCCTAGTCCTGCTCCCCTGCAGATTCTTCCCAGCTCAGTTTCCCAACTCCATCTTTCAAGCGGTTCTCCCCCAAACACTTGGAGTCATCCTTGACTCTCTTTCTCTTCCACCATCCATTGATCAGCAAATCCTGTCAGCTCAACCTTCAAAATACGACAGAATCTGAACACTTCTCACTACCTCCTTTGCTTCCACCCTGGTCTATGCCACCCTCATCTGCTTGGATTGTTGCATTAGCTTCCTAATTCACTTCCCTGTTTCCGACACCCCATACAAGGTGATCCTGGTAAAAGAGAAATCAGATCCCACTACTCCTCTGCTCAAAAGCTTCCAAAGTCAGTTAAAAGCCCAGATCCTCTCAGTGGCCTGTAAGGCCCCACACACCACACCTCCTGCCGTCACCCGTCCTCACTCGGCTCTCTGCACACTGACACACTGACATCTTTGCTGTGGCCTGAACACGCCAGGCAAGCCCTCGGGGCCTCTGCACTCACAGTTCCTCACCTGTCTGTCTGTGAGGCTGGCGCCTCACCTCCTTCAGGTCCTCACTCAGATTTCCCCTTCTCAGCGCAGCCTTCTCCAAACACCCTTTGCAACCATCCACTCCCCACACCCACACTCCTTACTCCTTGTTCCTCTTCCTTGCTTTATTTTTCTCTAAAATGCTTATCACCATATCAGGTCTTATAAATATTAACTTATCTTGCATATTTTCTGTCTTCCCAAGGTCATTAGACTGTAAGCTTCATGAGGACAGGGATGTTTCATTTACTGCTAAAGTCAGTGAACTATACCTAGTACAATACATAGCAAATGTTCAAGAAGTATTGGTCATACGAATGAATGAAACCTTTGTTGTTTGTGTTTCTTCTTCTCCTTCTCCTTCCTCTTCTTCTTCTTCCCAGACATAGCCTAACTTATTTGGATCCTGGGGAAAAGGTGAACTGGGTCCAGCCTGTGATCTAACATTTCTGCGCATGCAGCACAGGGAGCCAATGTCACTTCCTCCTTGATCTTCCCCTGATTCTCTGCTCTTTGAAATCACCTCAGCACAGTGACCAGATTTTTGCTCTTTGCTTCTTGTCTCCCAATCCTCTTATCCATCCAGCATCCATTCAGTATTCAGTAGTCAAATGCCAGGTGAATTTTGTCCTTTCAGTTTCACCTTGGGCTACTGAAATTCAAGGACAATGTGATTTTAGATTGTTGTATATTTGAGTTGAATATTTGTTGTGTATGTAAGTTGAATAATTCTACCTTGGATAAGGGCAAATTTCAACTCAACAATTATTCACTGAGTCTTTACTATGGACCAAGAACAGTGCTAGAAGCTAGGAATTTGACAATAAATAAGCTAACGTTCTCCACTCTAATATACCAGTTATTTGTATACAACTGATAAATGATTAATGTGTTAAGAGGTCTTCTAATTGAAAATACTGTAGAGGTTAGAGTTGTTTGTGTATTTCAAATAAAAACTTAAAAAATGCATGTTTTAAGACTCTTGGATTGTTTGAGAATTCAGGTAAAAACGAGGAGTGAACCATAGAATGCAATGAAAAATTTTCTTTTTCTCTTTTGACATGAAACAACTGACATCTATGAAATGATAAAATTCACAACAATATTAATAAAGATGAATTTAAGAGCACTTAATGTTAATCATTGCCTAAATAACTTGAAATGTCCCCATATCCTACGGCTCACATATGAAAGAAACTTGAGACGTCTTCCTAAATTTGACAGCACAGTAAAATTGTACATGTTATTTTCAATAATGAATGTGAGACAGGAACTTTTCTAAAGTGTCAATTAAAAAAACCAAACAACTTTTGATCAACTATGCTGGAGAAAAGACTTTTTATTCTACCCATCAGAAATGATGTTACAGAGTTATTCTACCACTTCACACTCATTAGAACGGCTATAAAATCAAAATACAGGCAATAACCAGTGTTGGTTAGGATGTGGAGAAATTGGAACCCTCATACATTGCTGATGGGAATACAAGATGGTGCAGTCACTGCGAGGCACAGTTTGGCAATAAAATTAAACAGAGTTACATATGACCCACGAATTCTACCCAAGAGAAATGAGAATATAACATCCACACAAAAACTCGCACAGGAGTGTTTATAGCAGGAGTATTCATAAAAGCCAAAAAGTAGAAACAACACAAATATGCATCAGCTGATGAATGGGTAGTGGAATATTATTTGGCAACAAAAGGAATGAAGTTCTGATATATGCTGGTCCCAGATGAGCACTGAAAACATTAGGCTAAGTGAAAGAAATCAGTCACAAGAAGACCACATAGTGTATGATTTCATTTATATGAAAAGTCCAGAATAGGCAAGTCCATAGAGACAGAAAGTAGATTAGTGGTTGTTTGGGGCTGAGGGGGTTAGAAAGAAAAGAGCAGTGACTGCTAAGAATATAGTGTTTCTTTTTGGTGTGATAATATTTTTATAAAATGCACAACTCTGTGAATATACTAAAACCCATTGAATTGTACAGTTTAGATGGGTGAGTTGTGCGGTGTATAAGTTATATCTCAATAAAGCTGTTAAAAAAAGTCATTCCAAAGAGATGATCAAAAGTATGCAGCCAAAACACATGGGGGAAAAGTACTGTAAAGGTATTTTAGGAAGTTAATTAATAAAATATGTGATTTTTCTGGACTTGGTGGTGTGTTCGTAACTTGTCAACTTTTAGAAATTTGTATTAAAGTTTTTTTTCCATTCTAAATAAATATTCACTCTTGTACAAAAAAAAAAAAAAAACAAAGAAAAAAAAATTCCACAATCTGGTTCTTCAAACTGGCCTTCAGAAATAGTGGGGATTAACTGTATGCATGAATCATGCATGAGAGAATTTCCATTTCCTTTTCATTTCTTCTTTTGACCGCTGGTACCTAATGTCTTGCCTAAATTATCTTTTCTCTTTCCACAACACAACACAGGGCTCATGGCAGAGTTCGGGGAGGCATATGGCACTGGATAAATACAGACCAGCCCATACCTCTTTAGGAGTGGTTGCTCCTCCCTGGCCGGTGTGCCTCCTCCCTACTTTTACAAGGTGGATGTCTGTGTATTCTGACACCGAACTTGAGCACAACTGTGATCTTTTGAGCTGGGTGCCTAGGATCTCTGCGGGTTAGAGTAGCAGAAATGCAAATTCATACTCTATTCCCAATATTTCAAGAAACCTAACAAAATATTTATCCACAAAATACATGCTGGCAAAATGCGATGTCAACCTTTATTTGATTTGCTTTGGGCTTTGTCAAATCAGAAGTGGCAACACTGGCTAATTTATGCCGATCAGAATCTCCTACAATTATGCCTTTGATTATTTAAGGTGGGAAGAATGAATGATTATTTAATAGCTGTGACCAGCTTTGTAAGTAAAATCTTAAAACATGTTGTTGAATTCAGGGAGAAAAAAACCTTTGCTTTGTGATGAAAATGTTTCTGTTGCCTAACTTTTGAAATGCCTCTTTATTGAACATTTACTAGGGGCCAGGAACTTTACATAACTTGTCATGCTAGTAACAGTTCTTCAAGCTATTATTATCCTCTTTCAGTAATTGAGGAAACAGAGCCTCAGATTATAGGTGTCCATTACCACGTCCCTTAACTAGTAAGCTCATGCAAATCTCCGTCTACTCTGCCTCTTCTATGAAGAGTTATGTCTGGGCATCGTTGGTATGGGTTTAGATTCAGCTCAAAATCCTGACCTTCTTCCATGTATGAGCTGTCGGTTGATTTTCCAGGTAAAGGCCACCAGGCCAGCGGTCAAGCCCTAGGTAGCAACAGCATTTCCTACTTGGTTTTACTCCTGATTCTTTGCCAACAAAGTCATCAGACCTCCCGGTTCAAGGAAGGTAGGAGTTTATTGAGAATAGGCTCACAGGGACTGTCTTCCTTGCGTCATTCTGTCAAGAGGGGAGGATCCATAAAAGAGAAATATGCCCAAGTAACTGGGGTGCTTTAGAAGCCACGCATCTGCCCAAACTTCTGCTCTGGCCGGGGAGCACGGACTACGACCATTTTCAGAAGCTGGACTGGATCTGCATAAATGCATCCACCCCCTCATTCTGGTTCCGCTGGTGGGCGCCGCTGGCTGACCGGCAGCTGTGAATGGGGCAAGGCAAAGCAGGAGACTCAGGGGCCTCCTGCACCCTGACCTGGTGGGCTGGCTCCTCGGGCCACCAAGGAGCCTGACCCTCCATCCCCGACTCAACGCTTGGCCATTGTTAGCCATTTCCCTTTATTTGGACATCTTCCAGCGGTCACGGAAGCCAGACTCTAAGGCTGCAACATCCTCATACCATAGCACCGTGCAGCCGGCCACGCGGGGCTCTGCTCCAGGTGCTGAGCGCGCTCTCCGCGGGTAACGGACCTCCGGGGGCCGGGGGGGGTGCTTAGGTCTCCCCCTCCCTCGGCCAGAGGAGGGCGCCTTCCCAGCCCCGGTCTCTGCCGCACAAGGTCGAGGCGAAGAGGAAAAAGGGCATCGGTCTGCGGCACTTCGGTTGGAAGTTTACGCCGGGATCCCCCGGCACGCGCATTCGGAGCCGGGACCGCGGTGGCCGCGAGCGCAGGATCTGCCTCGAGGGACTGGACTTGGAAAGGGTCGGCGGGTCGCTGGCGAGCAAACTCCTACACGGACTCCAGAGGCCCCCGCCCGGATGCCGCGACCCAATGGGACGCGTGGGCGTGTCGGGCGCTAGTCCCGGGAGCACGCGAGACGCCGCTCCCCTCGCGGCGCTTCCTGACAGGAAACTCAGTCGGAAGCGCGGCTCACTTTCCTCAGGCAGACGAACGAAGCAACAGGCAGCCTTCCGCTGGAGACCGGCGACTGCGAGCTCGGCGCGGGGCCCGCCCCTCCCCCTTTCTTCCCCCTCCCCCTCGTTTCTCCCCTCCCTTCCTCTGGGGCACCGCCCACCTCCCCGCTCCTGCCCGCCCCCTACCTCCCCGGCTGCCCCGCCCCCTTCCCGCTCCCCCGCGGGGCCCGCCCCCATCTCCCGCGCCCCTCCCACCCTCGGCCCCACCGCCCTCCCCGGCTCTTTCTCCTCCCTCCCCTCGCCCCTCGGGCCCCGCGCCCGCCCCCGCCGTCCGTGGGCCGCGGCCCGGCCGCAGCCTCCGCCAGGGAGCGCGCCCGCCGCCCGCCGGTGTCCCGGGAGCCCGACAAAGAGCGCGCCGGCCGCCCGGCTGCCCGGCCGCCCGCAGTCGCGCCTGAGGCTCCGGCAGCTTGGCGGGCGATGGGAGATGGAAGGAAGCGACGCCGCGGTGAGGCTCTACCCGGCGGGCGGGCGGGGGCGGGAGCGCGGGCGGCCGTCGGGGCGGCGGTGCTTTGTGGCTGCTCGGCCCCGGGGTCCCGGACCGCTGGACGTCGGGTTCGGTAACTGCTTCCTTTCTGCCCCCTCTTTGTGCGGGTGAGGAGCCGGAAGGCTCGCTCTGTGGGGTGGCGGTTCGGGGGGTTCACCCCGACCCCCGCTTTTCAGCCGCCGAGTGCGCGGCGCTCTGGTTTCTGTCAGGAGAACAGGGAAGCCCCGCGCAGCGAGCGGGCGCGCGGCCGGCGGTGGGGGGGGGATTCCGCACCTTGAAAGACGTTGCAGCCCTTCGGTGGTACTTGGATTTAACTTTGTCCGCGGGTTTCTGCTGCAAGTTCTGGCAGGCGATGTTGTGAGATGTTAAAAAAAAAAAAGCAGGCACCACTTGGAGGACGTGGGTTTAAAATGCTGTCGGTTGCCTGGATGACAAATGTGTAGTGTTACCGCTCCCCTCGGAGGACGCGACGCATGCGACGACGTCATTGTCCACAGACACTGGGGTCCCGGGTTTCCACTCCGGAATAGCTCTTAAGTGGGTCCAGGTGCTGGTGTAGGGAAGACGAGGTCTGGAAAATTCCGCTCACCGGGATTCTGGGAGCAGATGCTTCCAATTCATGAGCCATAGTTGAGTATCTGCAGGGGATTTTGCGGAGCCCCGTAGCCAGGTGAGTGCGACAGGCTTTGTGCTGTCAAGGAGCTTGCCTTCTAGGAGGGGCGGCTTGGACAGAGCTGTGAAGGAGGAACCCAGAGGAGGGCGGGGTTCCGGCGAGCGAGGGCCTGGACGGTCTCTGCGGGCAGGTTGGGGTGGACCTTGAAGGGGAGGGTTGGGGCGGCCGTCGCGTCGGGGGGAAAGGATGCTCCCCGCTGGAGGAAAGCGAATGCACTTTCTAGCTTCTTCCAAGACAGGCTTTACCGTCCTTCCTTAGAGTATTTGCAGATCAAGGGATATTCTTTTAAAAAGTCGTTAAATTCCTCTTCACCACTTAAAAATAAATGCGGCATGCTAAACAAAACCAGCAAAACAAAGCAAAATAAAGGAACACCTTCCCAAACAATTTTTTAGTGGCTCGATGCATGTCCTTCTACAACTCTCTATATCGTCTCACAAGTCGTGTGGCAGCTCTGTGGGTTTGTCTTGTCTGATATTTCATTAATACACACTTTTTGTGCTAACAGGAGCAGAGTGGGTACCATGGAAAGTGCTTAGACACCTGGCTTGTAGGTTATATCACTGACTGGGTGAGTTTTTGCCACTGTCTTGGGCACATCCTTTAGCCTCTGGAGCTGAAATTTCCTCCTCTGTGGGATAAGGGGATTGGGTGGAGAGGTGCTCCCTCGGAGCCTTCCAGCCCCAGCATTTTATGGTTTCACGCCTAAACGTGTACATGCATTCCTTATTCAGTGATGTACTCTCAGCTTCACCTTCTGAATCTCTCTCAGTTTATATGTTCTGTGAACGGATCAACACATCCTGGCCATTGAATGGGGGAGAGTGATGGAAGCTGCAAAGCTAAAATAATCTTATTTTAAGGTGGAATTCCACAGTTGAATTTTATTTTTAAAAATGCAAGTGTAAGAAGCTTGATTTGCCAATCTGAATGAGTGTTGGCTTTAAAAAAGGTTTTGTTGACACTGTTCATTTCATTTGTGACCAAAGAATAATACGTGCTTTACTATGTACGTTGTGTTAAGAGCTTCAATTTTGCTTTTAATTAACTACTAGCACTTAAAAAAGTGAGATATCTCGGAAATCCTTTTAGGCTAGTAAATCTTGGGAATTTGGAAATAAAAATAATATAAGACGGCAAATTAGTTCCCTGAAAAAGGGAAATTCAGCGATACTTTCCATCCGTGGTTCTGTTCACTTTCTAAAACCTTGGTATTTGCTTGCTGACCCTGGTGGAAAATATGAGTGGGATTTAGCCTGGCATTTTTCTGAAAAAACATGTCCAAGGCATTACTCCTTTTAGAGGTGATTTTTCTTCTTTAGAAATTCTGGAGTCATCTGTCATCATTCATAAACTAAGACACCAGTGTGGTAATGGATTAGGCCCAGTCTTGGTTAAGAAGTGCTGAGGCAAAAAACGTGTGAATGTTAAAATGTGTATGTACTTTGGCCTCCGGACTGGTTTGTTTGAGGTTTACCTGAGGTAATGTTGTCATTTGCCAATTATGAAAAGAGCATTTCTTTGGGTTTGGGTTGGATTAAGAAGTAAGTAATGGATGAAGATCCTTCTCAATTTTTAGAAACGAATTCAGACACGATTGATGTTTAGGCAGCCTGTGAGAAATAATCTGGTGATCAGTAGGTGACCAAAGCCCCCTTACCTGAGTGTGTGACTCAGGCTTACAGACACCTTGGGGTCCAGGCTCACCTCCAGTCACTGCTGCTTTGATGGTTCTCAACATTTGGGACTCTCCCCATGCAGTGGTGGCCAGGCGCAGCGGTCCTTGGCTTCCCTTTGCTAAGAGTGGGGACATTTCCACCTAGGGTACTGCCTCTCAGCTCTTCCTAAGTTCTTTCACAGTTAAATCAGCCGAACCTTAGTTTAGGGTAGTGCACCATCCAGGTGAAATTCCCCAGAGCATTTGTTCATAGTGTCCATGTCTGGACAGCTTTCGTTTGTGGTATTGTTTGCAGTTTCAGAGATTTGCTGGAAAGAATTTTAGCAGTGGCATTATTTTTTGAGAGGGTGTCCCTTTGTACCTTTCCTGTGTTTCTTTTTTTTTTTTTTTCTAAATTGGAGTATAGTTGCTTTACACCTTTAGACTGCTGTGCCCAGAAGGTCAACAGACTGGGGCCATGTTGGTGCTGAGTGGGCAGGATTTTGTTGACACTCCAGGGCACAGAGGTGGCGAGGCATTTTCTCTTTCGGGCACACGTGTGGTGTGAGGGAGTCACCAGCTTCTCTCCCCATCCTCTGTGTAAGCGCCAGGCCCTGGCCACGGCTGACCACTCATTTCTCCGGGCCTGTTTAACTGTGAACAACCATCTAGTTTGAAATTCCCTTTTCGCTGGTCACAGGCCAGTGAGATGAATCAGAATAACTTGTACATGTCGATGGACATTTTTGGAAGTTTATCCTTGGGGTTAGGGTAAGAGGGAAAATGGACATTTTGACCTGAGCCTGAGGCTCTTTTCTTACCTAGTAGCTTTGTGTGGGTTGTCTGAGAAGCAGCATTTTCCTTTAAGTTTCAAATTGTGGCCTAACTTTTGGAAAGTGCTTATTTCATGTGATATGTTCAAGCATGTTGCATTGTTACAGTCACAGCTAATATTTATTGAGATCTTATTGTGTGTTTTCACACAGGTTACCTCTAGTCCCCATGACAGCCCCATGCGGTCAGTACTGCCATTATCTCCAGTCTGAAGTCTGGAGAGGTTAAGTAACACAGCTAATAAGGGGCAGAGCTGAGATTTAAACTTGGTGGTCCAGTGGTCTTAACCACCATTCTGCTTCTATGTCCTCAAAGTTAGCATTGTGAGTTGTAGAAACTGAGCTTTTTGGCTCTCATGTTTAGATTCTCTGGGCCTTGGAATCTGAAATTGGATGACTAATTCATCAGCAACCATTATTTTATATGTCTGTTGGCTTAAATAGTGGGACAAGGATTGTTGTTTGGCTCAAGAGATGGAAATTGTGTATTTTTCTTTCAAAAACACATGTAGTGTCTAAAGGGATTACTAAAGGGATTATGTAAGGAGTTCCATATGGTTACAAGTAATTAATTGGGATTCAAAATAAAGCAGATTAACAATTTAAAATTGAGTGTAAAGCTCACCTATATTAACTTACAGTTACCTCACATGATTGAAGTGACCTAGACTTTTCTGTAACTGTGGGTGTTGACACAGAGAAGTCTGCTTTTCCTTGTTTTTTCTTCTAGTGAGCTGGGACTTAGGTTGTTGAGAAAGGGGTCTGAAACAATAGGAGGAGAATGGGGGGTGAGCCGAGGGCATTAATAAAAAAGATCAGGTGGCAGCTGCTCCCTGTTTCTCTTGCCTTCTGTTCCCAGACCTTTGCTAAGAAAAAGTGAATTACAGAAATGGAGCAGCTTGGCTCTTCCTATGGCTCTTCAGTCTGTGGACAAGGGAAGTAGAAAAATTTAAACAGAAGGAGCTGTAGTTTCTTTTGTTTGGCCTTCACGTGATTATTGGTTAAGGACCAGTGGAACTGCTTTTCTCTGTATATGTTAACTTAAAGTCTTTTTTGAGTTTTGTTTTTCAACAGTTCTTTCTTTCCAAGAAGTCACTTGATAGGCACAGCAATATAGATTGAGTCACAGGACACTGAGGGAAGGGGAAATATGGATGTAAGAGTCAGTGGCACAGACAGTGTAATTGGATGATTGCTGCCTTTGTGGTTATATTCGTTTCTAGCAAAATTATATTGGGAAAATACTGAGAAATGGCAGCAGGCGGTGTGATCTTCCAGAGCACGTTCCCAGACCTTACCTTCGTGTCTGTAAAAGCTACAAGTAATGAGTGTTTGAAGAAGCAAGATGTGTCCTTGGGTCTGAAACTTTTCACTTGAATATCAGAGTTCCCTTTGGACAGACGTTTGTTTTTCAGCTTCATTTCTATTGTCTCCAAAGGGTCCATGAGCTGCCTGCCCCATCTGCTGATGCTTATTTCTCCTCATAAAAATCTTCCATGTAGAAAAAAAATCCCATTGCTTTCCACGAGCATCTGTAAGTATCTCATGGCAGACACTGAAGGATAGACATTAATATGCTGTCCATTCATTCATTCATTCAGCAAATATTAAGTACTTATGTACCAAACTCTGTGTTGGGATCCAAAAAGGCTTGTCCACTGACCACTAAGAAAACCTGCCAAGAACATTTAGAGGCACTGGGCTTCCCTGGTGGTGCAGTGGTTAAGAATCCACCTGCCAGTGCAGGGGACACGGGTTCGATCCCTGGCCCGGGAAGATCCCACATGCCGCGGAGCAACTAAGCCCGTGCGCCACAACTACTGAGCCTGCGCTCTAGAGCCCGCGAGCCACAACTGCTGAAGCCTGTGTGCCGAGAGCCCATGCTCCACAACAAGAGAAGCCACCGCAATGAGAAGCCCGTGCACTGCAACGAAGAGTAGCCCCCGCTCGCTGCAACTAGAGAAAGCCCACACACGGCAACGAAGACCCAGTGCAGCCAAAAAACAAACAAATAAATAAATTTATATAAAAAAAAACATTTAGAGGCACTAAGGTCATATTTCTGAGTGTCAAACCTCACACCCTGTAAATACTGAAACTACTGTATTTAAGAACCCTTTCATGGAATACTTTCATAGAATCAATGAGTTACCTCCAAATCAGTGATGTTCAATAGAACTTTCTGCTGTGATGGAAATAGTTTATATCTGTGCTGTCTAATATGGCAGTCAGTAGCTGCATGTAGCCACTGAAAGCATTTGAAATATGGCTAGTGAGATATAGGAACTGAATTTTAAATTTTATTTAATTTTAGTGAACTTAAGTAGCCTCATATGGCTAATGGCTAATATATTGGGACAGCACAGCCCTAGACCAGAAGTGCTCTACTAGATGGCATTGGTTGTCCTGGGCAGTCAGTTCCCACTTGACCGTCTGGTTGCTTATGGTATGTTTACTGACTGGGTTTTGCTAAGTTTTTAGTTTTGTATGTGTTTACCCCATCGTGTCTGATAAGTACAAAAGCAGCGAGAGTATATGGGGGCATGGGATTTTAATGGAAATGAAAGTGGAGATAGAATCATTGAAAGTGATGAGAAGAAGAAAAATGTATTCAAGAGTAAGAACTATACTAAAAAAAAAAAAAGAACAAATTGTGTAACAGGTAGCATGCAGTTGACAGTCCTCAGCAAGATGGAGGAAAAGCTTTTGGTAAAATAGAAAAACGAGTGTCTGGCTGAGATCCGCTATTATATTAATTCAAGAGCTGGCTGTGAGTTGTTTGAGAACTTACAGAGATGGTGAGAGCACTGCCGTTGACTTTTTTTTTGTTGCAAGCTGTGGATAGTTCCATAGCTCCCAGCCCGCCTTGAATCTGCATAGCATCACAGTCTGGGTGGGTAGTGCTGGATATTAAAGTGGCTGAGGTCTTTCCTGGGACCCCTCAGAGCTGTCTTGGAGGCCCAGTAGATTTTCAAAGTAGATGAAGCTGAGTAGGAAAGATTTCTGTATAGCATGAATTTTGGCAAGGAGCATGCCTAGTTTTAAAACTACATGTTAGTAGAGGTGCTTCAGACCACAGAATGGAGAAAAAAATCTTACTCTTTATCCCCAAATACTTTTCAGTCTGGGAGGTAGACAGCCACATTTACAGACGCCAGGGTTTCTCCAGTGTCAGGCGTGTAGGAATAGCCTTGAGTATAATAGCATGTGTGAAATCATGAGAGAATTCTCATGGTTAGGCTTCTGTTGGAATACATGACTATTTTGAGTTTTCTCACTTGTGGTGAAAACACAATGATATCAAGGCATAACACTGCAAAAATGTGGGGATAGGAAGAGAAGAAAGAATAACATGTATTCTGTATTTACTGTGTGCCAGGCACCATTTGAAGCAGTGTGTGTATGTGTGTGTGTGTGTGTGTGTGTGTGTATGTGAATTTACGTATTCTTTTTTTTTAATAAATTATTTAATTTACTTATTTATTTTTGGCTGTGTTGGGTGGGCTTTTTCGGCTTCTTCGTTGCCGTGCTGTGGGCTTTCTCTAGTTGCGGCGAGCGGGGGCTACTCTTCGTTGTGGTGTGCGGGCTTCTCATTGCAGTGGCTTCTCTTGTTGCACAGCAAGGGCTCTAGGTGCGCGGGCTTCAGTAGTTGTGGCGTGCAGGCTCAGTAGTTGTGGCTTGACGGCTCTAGAGCACAGGCTCAGTAGTTGTGGTGCATGGGCTTAGTTGCTCTGCAGCATGTGGGATCTTCCCGGACCAGGGCTCGAACCTGTGTCCCCTGCATTGGCAGGCGGATTCTTAACCACTGCGCCACCAGGGAAGCTCAATTTACATATTCTTATATGTTCTTTACAATGTTGTAAGCTAGGTAGTATCCCCATTTTCAGAGGATGAAATTGAGGCACATGGAGGTTAAATGGGATTCCTTTTTAAAACAACTTCATTGAGATAAAATTCACATACCACACAACTCATCCATTTAAAGTGTATATTCATTGATTTTTAGTACATTCACAGAGTTGTGCATTCATACTCGTAATCAACTTTACAGTATATTCATCACCCCAAAACAAACTTTGGATGCATTAGCTGTTCCTCCCTAATCCCACTATTGCCCCCATCCCCTGACCCAGGAATCACTATTCTATTTTCTGTCTCTATGGGTTTGCCTATTCTGCACATATCATATAAATGGAATCATACAGTATGTGGCCATTTGTGACTGGTTTCTTTCATTTAGCAAAATGTTTTCAGACTCAGCCATGCTGTAGCATGTGCCAGTACTTCATTCCTTTTTATTGCTGAGTAATATTCAATTGAATAGCCAGGACATACTTTATTTATTCATCAGGTAGTGGTTCCCTCCGCCCCTCCCCCCCTTTTGGCTTTTAGGAATAATGTTGCTGTGAACATTCATGTACAAGTTTTTGTGGGGACATATGCTTCCATTTCTCTTGGATATGTACCTAGGAGTGGAATTGCTGGGTCATATTGTAACTCTGTGTTTGACACTTGGATGAATTGCCAAACTGTTTTTCACAGGGGCTGCACTACTTTACATTTCTATCAGCAGACTATGTGAGTTCCCATTTCTCCATATCCTCATCAACGCTTGTTATTTTCTGTCTTTTTGATTTTAGCCATCTTAGTGGGTATTAAGTGGTATTTCACTGTGGTTTTGCGTTTCCCTAATAATGTTGAGCATCTTTTCACATGCTTTTTGGCCATTTGTTTATCTTCCTTTGAGAAATGTCTATTCAGATCCTTTGCCCTATGAAAAATTGGGTTGTCTTCTTATTATTGAATTGTAAAGAAGTTCTTTATATTCTGTATGCAAGTCTCTTGTCAGGTATATGCTTTGCAAAAATCTTCTCCCATTCTGTGGGCTGTCTTTTCACTTTCTTGTTCCTGTCCTTTGAAGTAAGTGAGGTTCTTTTTCTTAAGCAAAGCTTGGGTGGGCATAGCACACTTATAGGTCCTCACATATTTGCTGAAGTCAGTCACCACAATAATTTGTAAAATAATTTGTATAATGAATATCATTCTTTTGGGGTTTCTGGTTGGAAAAAAGGATGGATTTAACTTTTGCCTAAGTTACTTAAGAAAAGTTACTTTAAGAAAAGCAAAGCTCTGAGGTTTGAGACCTTTATGTGTATTGAAAGGAAATTTTCAAAGCCGTTTCTTTGGAGTCTTTTATGTACAGAAAATGCTGCTTTCCTCTTGGATTAGAGAACTGCTTGAAAGGAAAAGGACACCCTGCCTAGAAGACCCCTCTTGATCTTAGGTTCTGTAATTTTATGATCTGAATAGAGGTTCCCAAACTCATTTATCTTAAGAATCACCTGGTTTTAGATTTCTAGGGCTGCCTGAAGGTCTGGTTCAGTAGTTCTGAGGCGGCACTTTTCATAATCACCCCACATGATTAAGATCAGGAACACTTGAGAAACTCTGATCTAAACTGGTGATAATCATGACCTTTTAGCGGTTGCCCCTAGAACTTAATTAGACTCCTTAGTGGGTGTGGTCTCCGGGTGGCAAACATCCCTCCCTGAGGGTGATTACAGAGAGCTGATCAAGCCAGTCTGGCTACTTTGCTTAGGGAGCTACGGATCTTGATCCAACACAACCCACATTTTCTTCCCCTCCCCTCATATAGTAGAGGTGGTTCCACTATAAAAATTTAAACCAGGTTCACAAACATTTCAAGTCATAAGGTTGCCATTACCCTCTTGAAAGTATTCCTCCCTCCCCTTTCTTCCCCTTTAAGATGTGTCCCTGTTTTCTTACCATTGCTGAATCCCTGGCGGCCTTCCATAGCCACACAGATCTCTCTGAGACCCAGTGGTGAGAAGAGGTCATGGAAAGGAAAACAGATAGAATTTTACATAATCCTTACTTACACTTCGCTTGTTTTGGGTGGGTGGTCAGGGTCTCCTAAAGGATTTGATAAATGTGAGGTTGGGCCAGCTTCATTTAACAGGGGATGGGGAGACTCCTGTGCCTGGGTCACCAAGTGAGAGGCAGTGCAGTATATGGTTAGAATGTGGCCTTAATAATGCTTGAGAGGGGCTTAGTGCCTGCAGTAAAACAGTAAGTGGACAGTAAATGTGACCTGGATGGTAGGTTATACTTATCTGGGTGGGAGGTGGAATTATTTCCATTCTTAAAATCACACAGCTGTTAAATAGTAAAACTGGTTTTTCTTGTTCCCTATATTGTGATTGCCTGTAGATACGCAGTGTGGCAGCCAAGAGGAAAATTCTGGCACTTTGAGTGGTGCTTTGGCACATAGTAGTCACTCAATGAGTTAAACACCACAGGCTATTGAATCGCTAAGCCCAGGAACCCTTCCAAGCATGCGTGGACAGAATAGGTGCTCTGATACTGACCCTGGTCTTGTGGTGGAGTAGAATTTCCAGAGTCAGCAGGGTTTCTGGCCTGATCATTTTTTGCCATTGCTTTGGTGTGTGGTCTTGTTGCATCTCCTGATTTGGGGAAGTGGAATTTTCCCCACTTTGCAGACGGCGTTCATGGGCTGCATTTAGTGCTCCAGGTGTGTGACTTTCATTACAGCCTTCTTGCAAATGACAACCTAGGGCACAAAGGTAAGAGTAATGTGTTAACTGTGAACTTCCTCACATAGGTCTTTCCATTCTGGCAGAGGCATTTAATAGAAGTAGATTAAAGGTGTGGACTGTGTTTGCATGGTGTGATATAACGGTCTCAGAGACCTGATTCATTCATTCTTTTGATTTTATCACTTTGTTTATTCTTGATTCATTTCTTCCTACCTTCCTTGTGTGGCTTATATGTCAGTCGATTGTCTCTTCTATTGATAGGTTCTATCTGGGGAAAAAAATCTAATTAAATATAGCATAACATTCTAAAGCTGGAGCTTTAAGTAAAGATATATTTACTTAAAAAATACTTATATACTTTAAATTTTATTTTATTTGTATATAAAGATATTTATATATTTAAAAGAACTTGATAGCTTCAGAGTAATTAAGGTCAATATTTTAGAAGCACTACTAAAATAAATATATCTGTGATTATTTAATGAGAAAATGTTTTAATTTATAATATCATTATATATCAAAAAGTTCACAGGGGGGTTAAAAGGATCATGGTAATTTCTTGGTGTATGTAGGGATAATTGCATTATGAATCTTCATATATGAAAAATATTTTATAAATTTTATTTTGCCTCTATTTAGTAAAAACAATTTAAAAATAAACCGCTGTTGGTAGAATTCTCTTATGGTCATTTAATGGCTTATTTCTAAAGCATTTCATTTAGCTTTCATGGAAACAACTCTTTCTTGTTATACACATATATAATCGCTCTACATAATATTTAATTAAATTACATAATATTGGCATAAATCAGTTTGGGAGCAAACACAATTGACTCTGGTAACCATCAGCTCAGTGATAGGAGCAGAATTTCAGAGGCTTGCCAGAGCCTTGATTACTAGCCGTGAGCACCAGGTTATAATGGGCTTCAGCTTGGATGTTTCACAGGGTGCCTTATCATCCTGGAGCTGGCTAACTGCAGGCTGGTGAGAACTTCTGCTGTATATGTAACTTTAGAAACAAGAGCAAACCTGATAGACTATGTGAGTATTGATAAGGTAGAGAAATCGGGACACTTTCATTTTGTTGTAGAATCACTTTTAGCTTTTATCTGCCTCATATCACTTCCATTTGTGTACACAGTTACTAAACTCCTAAATAATCTATTTCTGCATCTAAATGTTTTTGAAATTAGTTGGCTTTCCTTTTACCTGGAAGATACTTTTAAGTTCTTTTAAACTGTGATTTATAAAAATATGACCCACCCATTTCTTTCTGTTAACTGAATGCACTGTTAAAGTATAACAAAATAACTTTTTTTCTGTCTCATACGTTCACTGGTTACACCCAGATTTTATACAGCATTAAAACATTAAGTGCTTTGTACTTTGTGTCATAATTTCTCGATCATTTGAAGAAATTAAAGTCCATTATATTCGCCTGGAGACTTTCACCTGCTTCAGGAAGCGTGTACCTATTGAGACCCATCTTTTCATTGTGCTCTGGTGAAGTAAGATCTAGGGTTTTGAGAAATCCTAGTACCCTTGGAGTGTTTTAGAGTATCTCTCAGTTTAGAGAACTATTTCTTTACAGTTATTTGGGTTTTGTATGAGATAAATTTAATTATCAAGTTGGAGCACCGTTGTTGTCTCTATAGTATCTGAATATGTATATGCATACAAAGTGCCATATTAAGATACAACCCTTTTATAAGACTACAAGATATACTATCATAGATCACATGCAGCTCTGTATTACTGTCATCTTTCATTCATTCATATATTCATTAAACAAATATTTATTGAGTGCCTCCTATGTACCAGGCATTATTTTAGATACTGGGGATACTGTGGTCAACAAAAGAGACCCAAAAATTCTTACCCTTGCAAGATGAGACAGACTGTGTGTGTGTGTGTGTGTGTGTGTGTGTGTGTGTGTGTGTGTGTGTGTATGTGCATGCGTGCTCCTGTATATGTGTGTATAGTACTTTGGGGAAAAATAAAGCAAAGGAGGGAGGTTAGGAATTGGGAGGGAGTTGAAATTTTAACTAGGATGGTCAAGGATGGCCCCCCTGTGGTGACTTGTAATGAAAGGCCTGAAGAAGGTGAAGGGAGTCATGTGACTGTCTTGGGGGAATAGGGGCCAGCGAATGCTAGTCTTGAGGCCGAGGCATGCTTCCCGCCTTCTGGGAACTGCAAGACTGGTGTGGCTGGCATAGAGCAGGCAGGGAGGAGAGCAGACACCAATTCCTGTAAGGCCTCTGGTCCCATAGGCTGTTGCAAGGCCTTTGGCTTGTACTCGAGTGAGCAGAGAAGCTGGTGGAGAGTTCCACATAAAGATTTGACATGATCTGGCTTATGTTTTAAGAGGACACATTGCTGCTGTGTCTCATGAGACTAGACCTAAGTGGAGAAGGGCAGAAATAGGGAAAGCAGTTAGGAAGTTATTGTAGTAATCTAGGTGAGCGATGGTGACGGCTTGGACCAGGGTGGTCTGTTTTGAAGCTAGAGTGCAAAAGATTTCGTGATTAACTGGATGTGAGATGTGAGTGAGAGAAGTCAGTGGTGAATTGCAAGGTTTTGACCTCTGCAGCTTGAAGGGGGTAGGGAGAAGCTGATTTGGAGAGAAGGGTCAGGAGCTCAGTTTTGGAGATTCCCAGTGGGCAGTGGATATGCTAGTTTGGATTTCAGAGGAGAGGTCTGGGCTAGAGATAAACATTTCGGAGCTGTCAGAATGTAGAGACTGGAGAAATCCACAAGGGAGTGAGTGTAGATAGAAAATAGGTTCAGGGCCAAGAACCTGGGCTACTTGTGCACTGAGGTTGGGGAGATGAGATGGAACCAGTAAAGGAGAATGAGAAAAAGCTGCTGATGAGGTAGGAAAACCAGGAGAGTGCCATGCCTTGGGAGCCAAGTAAGTGAAGACACTGTTTCAAGGAGGATGAGTCAGATACTGAAGAGGGGAAGTACAGTGATGGCCAAGGTCGTGAATTGACTTAGGGATTTAGCAATGGGGAGGTCATTGGTGAGCTTGGCAGCAGCAATTGTGGTGGAGCAGTGGGGACCTACACTTGATGGTGAGGACAAGAGACAACAGGAGTAGGAAGTGGGAACATCAAACGTGGACAAATATTTCAAGGATTCTTGTTGTAAAGGGAAGGTGAATAAATACAGCTGAAGGGAAAAATGAGGTCAAGAAAGGTTTTAAAATGGGGAAAGTAGCAGCATGTTTGCTGATAGCAAAGACAGTGAAGAGGAAAAAAGGAATGATCCTTCATGTAGCAGCATAATTCCCATTCAGAAGAACTTTGGTTTAGTTTAAAACAGCTAAAATCATTTAGCTTACTATTGTGAACACCAATTTTTGTTAATGTAGCCTATATTTTCAACATACAAAATTCTTACCTTCCCATCTCTATCAAGGGAGGTCCAAGCTGGAGAGGATATATGTATACATATAACTGATTCACTTCGTTGTACAGCAGAAACTAACACAACATTGTAAAGCAATTATACTCCAATAAAAAAAAAATCAAACTTTTTCTTTTCTCTGAGCCTTTAAATAAATATTTTTTTTTGGTATGGATCGTTTCTGTTCATCTTTTTCAACCTAAGGGAGTCCCTAGTTCTGCACCAGTATGCATGGGCCTGAAGTATACTCTGTCCATACACTTCAGTAACTGCTGACTTTTTTTTTTTTCAGACTTCATTTTTTTAAAGAGCAGTTTTAGGTTCGCAGCAAAACTGAGAGGAAGGTACAGAGATTTCCCATGTACTTCCAGCCCACACGCATGCATAGCCTCCCCATTACCAACATCCCCATCATATGGTACACTTGTTGCAATTGGTGAACCCACATTGACACGTCATGATCACCCAAAGTCCACAGTTTACATTAGGGTTCACTCTTGGTGTTGCGCACTCTTGGGTTTGGAAAATGTATAATGACATGTATCCTTCATAATAGTAGGATATTTTCACTGCCCTAAAAAGCCCTCTGCTCTACCTATTCATCCCTCCTCTCTACCCCAGCCTCTGGCAACCACTGATCTTTTTACCATCACCATGGTTTTGCCTTTTCCAGAATGTCATACAGTTGGAATCATGCAGTGTTTAGCCTTTTTCAGATTGGTTTCTTTCACTTTGTAATATACATTTAAGGTTCCTCCATGTCTTTTCATGGTTTGATTGCTCATTTCTTTTTAGTGCTGAATAATATGCCATTATCTTATGTACCAAAATTTATTTATCCATTCACCCAGGACAGTATGGTTGCTTCCAGGCTTTGACATTTATGAACAAAGCTACTGTAAACATCCATGTGTAGGTTTTTGTGTGGACATAACTGCTTGGGCAAATAACCAAGGAGTATTGTATGGATTGCTGGATTGTATGGTTAGAGAATGTTTGGGTTTGTAAGAAACTGCCAAACTGTCTTCCAAAGTGGCTGTACTGTTTTGCATTCCCATCTGCAGTGAATGAGAGCTTTTGTTGCTCCATAGCCTCATCAGCGTTTGGTGTTGTCAGCATTCAGGATTTTGACCATCCAGATAACTGTGCAGTGGTATCTTACTGTTTTATTGATCTTATCTCTGGCACAGATTTCCCACAATCCTTTAAGCAGGTATGGAATCCTCTGGGTTTTCCAAGAACATATTTAGTCAACAAAATAGTCATTGCATGCATTATATATATATGGTCCTGTGTTTACAGATAACAGCCACAGGGCAACAGATGACTGATAAAAAACAGGAAGAATTTAAAGATACAAATGTCTCTTGTGTGGATTAGCAGTGGCTTCTGTGCATGCTGTGCAAATCATCTTGGGACACTGTCGAAATGCAGATTTTGACTCTTTAGATTTGGGGTGGGGCCTGGGATCCTGCATTTCTAATAAACTCCCAAGTGATGGCAGTGATGCTGGTGCACCTCATTTTGAGTAGAAAGATATCAGAGGTACTACTTCTGAGCTTAAGTTTTTTCCTTAAGGTTTTGCTTTTGTTCTCTTCCTACTTTCTCTTCTTTCCATATTGGGTCCTCTCTAGTGGGAATTCTCAGAACATACAGCATTTCAGTATTTTCTGCCTTCTAACTTTGCATTTTTATTGATCTCTGCAAAAAGGCTACTGGCTTCTGGGTGTTTGTTTAGTAAGTAGGTAGTAATGAGGCAAGTGTCATTTGTATTATCTGTGGAAGGCCAGACTCTCAGGCTCATGTAAATCCCCAGGCCCTTTTCCTCCTGGGCATCTGAACATATGCTTATGTGCTTTGAAGACCCAGAGGCAGGGTCCAGCACTGGGGCCAAATTGCCAGTTCAGGTGTGTTCAAGTGTGGTCAGCTGTCTGATGCTCTGGACACTTCTGTGCTAAGTGTAGCTCTCCTGATGGAGGTTAGTTGCTGAGTTGTGTTATAAAAGTAAATTCTGTTAGCTTGTGGAAAGTAGAGGAAATCTCTTAAATTCAGCACATGCTGATAAAAGCTTCTCAGACGGCTCTAGAATTGAAGAGTCACTCATCAAAGGTCATTTTTGGGGGGAGTGGGGAAGAGTTTGAAATTAATTATATGTAAACTGAAAATTTATTTAAGTTCTATGTTTCGTTTCTGCTGTAATTTAGATCATATATCTTGTCCTGAATTTAATTTTCATGAGGCATATTCTTTAGGATCATCTGTGTCAGTGCTGTCCAATAGAAATATGATGTGAGTTATATATATAATGTTAAATTTTCTAGTAATCACCCTAAAAAAGTAAAAAGAAACAGATGAAATTAATTTAGATAATATATCATATTTAACCCAGTGTATCCAAAATACTGTCATTTCAATATGTAATAGGTATAAAAATTATTAATGAGATAATCTGTTTTCTTCTTCTTCTCACCCTAAGTGTTAGCGATCTGATATGTATTTTTTATTCACAGCACTTCTGCCATATTTCAGGTACCAAATGCCTCCATGTGGTGCCATATTGGACAGTGCTGATCTATGTGCAGAGCAGTTGCAGGTGTAATAAATACAGTTTTGTTTGTACCTTTATTTCATCATTCTCTGTGAATCTCAACATACTATTTGCTATAGTGATAGCATTTATGGCTAGCTAAATATTAAAATTAGGATGGAATTTTTTATATTAATGAAAAAATCTACCCTAAAATGAATAGATGAATGTATGGAAAATAGAAAATTATAAATATGCAAAAAAATGCTAAGCTGCCAACTGACTTCAGCAATGGCTAACAGAGGTGAGGATCTATATAAATTAAAAATGGCTGAGACTTTAAGATAATAAGTTTTAGCAAAATTATTTAGGATAATTTGCTTCTTCAGATGATTTCTGAGAAGTAGTTACAACAGCAACATCAGTAAGAGTTTTGAAAGGTGAGAAGCACCATTCTGAACACACTTCATGTCCATTTTCATTTGATTCCCACAAATCCCTATAAGGTAGGTAGGTACTGTGATGAGTTGCATTTTGCAGATGGGGAACCTGAGACCAGAAAGGTGTAGTAATTTGCCCCAGGTCACCAAGTGGGTAGACTGTGGATCTAGGATTTGAACTCTAGACAGTCTGATTCCAGAGCTTACTTTTTTCAAGTCTGTGCCAGATGGCTTCCTCAGCATGTCCCAGTGATGCCTTGTAAAATTGTGTGATTCAGGGGTAAAGAGTGGGAATTGCTTGATTTATGAAATCGTTGTGTTCTGAAACTTGAGTATAAATTAACTCTTTAAATAAATCTTTTGCCATTAATTTGTCTTAATTTCAGAATTGCTTTATCTTGACTTCTGACTGATCTTCAATTTAAGTTGTGCCTCAGCACTTAATTTCTCTGCCCAACCCTGACTTGGGGAAAGAACAGCTAATGATATATAAGGGAAACCTTCCTTGTAGTAGAGGATTAGAGCTTACAGCTTGATTGGGAGGATACGGCTCTAATACTAGTAAAAGATTATTATAACTTACTGTTAAGTGCAATCACAGCAGCAGTCATTTATTGAGTGATTACTATATGCTAAGCATTGTGCGAAGACTTTATACTCATTATCTTTTTTTAATCATTAAAATGATGCTGTAGGGTTGGTTTTATCTTCCTCAATAAATAAGTGCCCAAAACAGTGCATTGTATCTGAAACAGACTCCATGTATTCAATTCTGGGTGTCACCTTTCAAGAGAGACATTAGCAATGAAAGGACAGCTAGGTATGTGAGTGGTGGGTGAGTGGTTAGAAAATCATGTGATATTAGGAGAGGCTGTAGAAACTGTAATCTTTAGCTTAAGGAAAGAAGACTTAGTGGCAGAATAGTTGTTTTTAAGTATTTGGAACAAGGACTGTGGTCTAAAGAGAAACCTGACTACAGAAAAGGAATATGTACACTTACTCCATCTTTCTCCAAAGAATTATGAGATAAATTTACAGAATAGCAGATTTTTACTTCGAAATAATAAAGAACTTTTTCACAGAGCTGTTTGAAAAACTAAACCACTTTCTGTTTACATGTGTTTGGACAGAGAATAGGTCCCTACCTGGATATTTAGATTAAATGCTTGCATTTGGAAGATTCGGATTATAGGAATTGGCTATTGGGTGAGTTGTCCAGTTGGTCAAATGAAAGACCCTTTAAGTTCTTTCCAGTCTTGGGGGTTTGTGATTTTGTTATAAATTGTGTTCTCAAATCAGATTTTTTGTAATGTAAATAATTACTACCTCAGTTTTGGAAATTAAGTTGGAGATTGGAAATTAAGTTGGAGATTGTGATTTAATAATAGAATGTCAGAGCAAAGAAGGACCTTAGAAATCTTGTGGTCTAACCTCATTTTGCAAATGAGGAAACTGAGAAAGTTAGAGAAAATAAAGACCCAGTTGGACAGGTACTCAGCTCGTATTGACTTCAGCTGCACTGTTTTTTTCTCACTACAATTACTAATGTATAGGTGGAACAGACTAAATCATCTCTAGCACATTTTTAAAAATTAATTAATTAATTTATAAATTTTTGGCTGTGTTGGGTCTTCGTTTCTGTGCAAGGGCTTTCTCCAGTTGCGGCAAGCCGGGGCCACTCTTCATCGCGGTGCGCGGGCCTCTCACTATCGCGGCCTCTCTTGTTGCGGAGCACAGGCTCCAGACGCGCAGGCTCAGTAGTTGTGGCGCACGGGCCTAGCCGCTCCACGGCATGTGGGATCTTCCCAGACCAGGGCTCGAACCCGTGTCCCCTGCATTGGCAGGCAGACCCTCAACCACTGTGCCACCAGGGAAGCCCCCTGTAGCACATTTTTAAAGGTCCTTTTTAATGTTCTCTAGAGCTAACAGAATGAAGCAGCCTTAAGTTCATTTTGTTCTAATTGGGGCACACTTGAGTCCTTTTTGTGTTACCTCATCTGAACTTGAAGCTCAGTGATTTTCCTAAAGACAGGCTTTCTGTTTCTTCAACTTATTTAATGCCACAGTGTTTTATTTCACTGAAAACATAAGCATCTTCACATTGAAGGCAGAAAGAAAGCATACAGTGGCTCTGATAATTTATCGTTCCCTTCAACATATATTTATTGAGGGCTTCCTGTGTGCCACATGCTTTTCCAAACACAGTTGTGGGGTTTTACTCTGAGTTGGGAAGCCATTAGATAGTCTAGAACAGAGGATGAGGGGATCTGCTTTTTTTTTTTTTAAAGTATCACTAACAATCTAAAAGGATCTCTGAGAGTTTCAGCCAGCTGTAGTCTGCTTTGATTTAGTAAAACACCTTTTGTCCAGTTGGCACACATTGGAATTACTGCAGTTAGAGCTTTGATCCTTCTTAGTTACATAAGCAAGTTATTCTACCATTTACTGATTTGAAAAACATTATAACTTCATGATGGAATCTGACAGACCTGCGTTTGAATCCCACCTTTCAATGGTGATCTGATTCTGAGCACGTGTATTAATTGTGAGCTTCAGTTTTGTCATTGGTGAAATGGGGTTAAAGCCGTTTCATGGGGCTTTTTTGATGATTAAATTATTAAAAGAAGAACATGCTTATGAAGTGCTCAGCTCAGTGCCTGGAATGTTGTAAACATTCAATAAAAGCACAGCAATTACTATGATAATTTAGAAAAGGGAATTTTAAGAATGGGTAAAAGTTATTTTAAAGATAGATTTAGGGTGCTAACTCAGTCTTTATGTTTAGTTTAGACTAAGGCATTTGCCTTTGTCTAAAAGTCCTAACATTGAAACAGTACTTAAAATAATACCTCTGTCTTAGCACTGTTTCTTTTACATGGGTATGAATTAATTCTTTTAAATGTCACTAGCTTTTTTTGTGGTGTCACAATTTGGCACATTCTAGAACTCTCTTCCCATTCCACAGGCATTATCAGTTTTGGACAATTCTGGAAATTTGGCTGTTGATTAAAGCAGGCAGAGAAGGTCCTGACTGTGGGTCACAGTTGACCTCTAGCCAAAGGACACTCAGGGAAGTGGTTCACTGTGAAGCCTCCCTGGGTTTTAGGGGCGCACGTGCACGTGTGTATGTGTGTGTGTGTGTGTGTGTGAGTGTGTGTGTACTCTGTTACGCAGGATCTTTGTCCTCCCAGAGTGTAAACACAGCACCTTATGATTCTATGGACGAGTTTACCTCTGATGTTTTTTTGTTTACATATGTTTTACACCTGGAAATTCAGTTTGACTTTTACTTCAGTGTTGTATCTAATAGCAGTGTCTGGTTAAAAGCATTACAAATTTGATTTGCCAGTCTGCAAGTGGTACTAGGAGAGAGTCCTATGTGTAATTGGATTGGACCTCTGTAAAACTTGTCTTTATGTTGCCCTACTATTCTTGGGTGATGGCCTGCTCATTTCTGCGTCTCATTTTCCTGGGTCTTTATGTGTCACCTAGCTGACTTGAGAAATACATCTGGGTTATTGGGAGAGGGATAGAGGACCATGTGGACATTTTAACTGTCTTTGGAGGCAATATTTTGTCTCCCTCTCCTCTTAATTATTTGACAGTACTTTGGCAAAAATAAGGCCACTGTCTTAATGTAATATTTCAGCATTATTTTCAGTTGGCCCATGAGTGAGTGTGATCATTACGAGAATTCTAGATCATGGAAAAGGTGGGTACATGGCAGGCCTCCGGTGAAGATGTGGGCATGTGCAGCTTTTTTTCTTGGATTGTGTAATTAATTGTTAAAATTCCATTTTAAAATATAAAATTTTAAATTTGAAATGTTTTTCTGATTATGAAAAAAGGCCTGGTAATTGTAAACAGGTTGGGATATACAGAAATATTTAAAGAAGAAAACAAAAATCAACTATAATTCCTCTACTTAGAGATAAAACACTGTTAACCTTTTTTGAGGTATTTCTATTTCTTCTCTTATTCTGAGCGTGTGTGTTTGTGTTCATACAGTATATATGGTTTTACATGTTTTACTTTGCTTAATATTGTATTATGGACATTTCCCCATGTTATTAAAACTATTTGCAAATATGGTTTTTTAAATGGCCACCTACTATTTACTGTTAGGGCCCTTCTATAACTTATTAAACCAGTTCTCTATTGTTGGATACCTAGGATGTTTCCAGGATCTCATTGTGATTTTATTTCTACATATATTGAACATATACACACATACTTTATATATAAACTTTTGTCTGTATCTCTGATTATTGCCATAGAATATTTTCCTATAAGAGGAGTCTGAGAGTTATAGGTGTGAACTTTTTAAGTCCTCCACATCTGTATTTCTTTCTGGAAAGGTGGCACCATTTACATTTATATTTTACTCACCATACTATAGAGTCAGAAAGAAACTTTTGTGATTTTTGAGTGATACAGGTTAGGGCTGGCTTTGTTTTAGCTATTATCTAAGTTCACATCTTTAAAAGGAGGTTGTGGAACCACAGAGCTGAAATCTTTAGATCTACATCTAGTACAGATTAGTCCTACTTTGATATTTTACAGATGAGGATACTGAGAACTACAACAGTTGTTTAATTGATTTACCCAAGTTCATGTGGTTGGTAATTGGCTGAGCCAGGATTAGAGACTTTGACTCCTTGTCCTGCATTTTTTCTTTTTCATCTAGATCCTGATGCACCAGAGATAGTTGTCCCCCAGGACTGAATTAGAGGGGAATAGAGCCTGTCACCAAACATTTTTTTGCCATGACATAACCTCTGCTAGGTGTATAGAACCATTCATTACCCATCATCTGGCCCAGGACATGCCTCTTCCCTATATCTCCCCCAGAATCTCGGCTTAATTTTGATAGGCCTGGCTTGACTTATGTGGCTGTCCCTGTGGCCAGTGTCTTGGCTCGGCCTGAGTCACATGCCCAGATGCATGGCCCTGGGTGAAGATGAGGGGAAGATGCCAATTTAAGCCTAACACATGGAGTGAGACTAGCGGAGAGATTATTTAAAGAAGAAAAGAGGTATTCTGTTATAAGAAGAAAGAGTGCTGGGCAGGCAGAAACAGCAGCTGTCCGTGGCTGATGAAATGGGGCTGGCCAGAGGAAGCGTATGCCTTATAGAGGGATAACAGTGCAGAAGACAGGGGCAGGCAAGAGCTTAGCACAGGAGGAACTGAAGAAGGCCTGGAGCCTGGCCAAGTGAGGAGGTGTTGGGAGGGGGAGATGGGGAGGGAGGGAAGGGAATTGGAAAGGTAAGCTGAAGACAGATTGGGCAGTGAAGTAGGATGCTTGGATTTTGTCCTATGAAAATGGGAATTCAAGTCATTGAAGGGGTTTAAGCAGTTTAGCTTTTAAAAAAATCATGCTCCGTTCCTTTCTCCTAGGCAGAAAGGAAGAGGGAGAGCGGTTAGGAGGCTTTGTAGGAGAGAGATGAAGATTTCTTGGATGGGAATACAAACAAGTGGAAAGATAAGTGAGCCACAGTTTGTGTAGATCAACAGAACCTGTTGAGTGATGGGTTGTAAGGAGAGGAGGAATGACAGATTTCCAGCTTGATTAGCACAGTGGATGGAGCTGCCATTGTTGAGACTCAGCTCTTTTATATAAATGGAATTATTCAGTATTATATTTTGTGTCTAGATTCTGTGCTCAAAATTGGGAGGTTGATGTGAGTCATTGCATAATAGCGACACCACTGCTATTACCCTGGATAGATATTCTGCCAGTCATTGAGCCCTTCTGTTGAGGGACATTTGAGTGGTTTCCCACTTGAGCTAACACGGCTAGTGGTGCTGCCAACACTTAGGTATATGGTGCACATATATGTGCATTTCAGTAGGTATATGTATCAGGTCATAGAGTGTATGTACTGGGTTGAATAGTGTCCCCCCAAATTCATGTCCACCTGGAACTCCTGAATGTGACTTTATTTGGAAAAAGGATCTTTGTGAGTGTAGTTAGTTAAGATGAGGTCATAGTGGAGTAGCGAGCCCTAATCCAGTGACTGGTGTCCTTATAAGAAGAGAAAAAGAGACACACAGACACAGAGAGGAGAAGGCCGTATCTCATTGGATACTGCTTTGTGTTACTCAGTTCTTCCCACCCAGACTGTAAACTTCTTGAGAACAAGGGTTAGACATGTCTCGTTTTTCTTTGTTGATTCTAGCACAGTGCTGAGGTGTATAATAGGCACTTGGTTGGACATAGATCAGGGGGAGCTGATCCTAAACCCCACTCTCAGGGTGGACCTTGAGCGGAGGCTGAAAGGAATGAGAACAAATCCCATTTGTTAGGATATTTTTTGTTGATGGTTTTTAAACTTGTTTAAAATGGTATAAATTATGTGGGAAGAGGTGCATGAACTGCATTTCATAGAAAATAAAGAAATCTGCCCTAGATAATCTTTTGATAGTGCTTTAACATTTTCTAATCCCTGGTATTCTCATTAAATCATCTGCCCTATTTTTGTGCTTCCAGGTAATTTTTTTCTGCCCAAAATTAGTGTTGCTTTTTTCTTTGGTGTTATTCCACATAGTGAAAAGTAAAACAAAACATCCAATACCTAGCCATGTCATCTCTGGGTGGTCTCTGCCCCTTCAATGCTGCTTTGATTCTCTCAGTTCCTTGGTCTCTTTTTTTTCTCCTTTACTAAAAAGCTCATTCTGAAGTGCCTGTGAAAAGAGGTCAAGACTGGAAGAAATCAGTCCAGTGGCCCAGCTCCCTGAGGTTATAGGCAAACAAAACCTCTTCACAGAACGTGCTCCTGGCCTGGAAGCCCAGTGCTTCGCTAGGCTCAGGAGACGCTCAGCGATGCTGGTTTCTCAAACTTAGCGACTGCTGTGGTTTGCTTGGCCCAGACTGGCAGGCGGTTCTGCAGGCCAAATGGTGGGCTCCAGCCCAGCAGGTACTAACCACCTGGGGCAACAGTGTGCTTTTTGTTCTGTCATTTCTCCATTTACTACAGATTTTAAAAACGATGATTAGGAGAGTCTCAGAAACCAAAGTTATTTTCCATACTCTTATTTGCATACTTCTGAAGGACTATTAGAACTTTTAGTTCCTTAAGTTTCTAAGGAAAAAAGTCCCCAAACGTTGGGGTCACTTTTACACCTCCAAATCAATCCTTGCTTTTTACATGTGGTCGTGTCATTAAATGTTCCTGTGGAAGCATTGTTTAAGGAAATAGAGATGTGGAGGGACTTGGCATATGGGGGTTGGGTGAACATTTTTAACTTGGGTAATTAGGCGGCTACAACCATGTGGAACAGAAGTGGTGATTAGACTAATTAGTTAAGCCATTTTGTAAGTGCCATGTCGACCCAGGGGTAATGGCCTAGAAATGCTGCCTTTCCTGATTTATTTGATTGATGGAAAGCAGGTTTTACACTTGGGAATTTTCTTGTTTTAAAAATTAGAGATCTTTTTGCCTGGTTTTCATCTTTTTAAATTTTGTTTCTCTGGTAACAGAGAGGCAGGCGTATCTTGGGAGTTTTAGGACAGGGCTTCTCTGCTTTTTGTTTTCCTCTCCTTCACACACTCTTCTAGTGGAGCAGATTTAACTGAGCACCTTTAGTCAAGTGTATTTATCTAACATTCCTTGTTGCCTACTGTGTGTCAGGCACTGTTCCATGCAAAAGGTACAGGGATATCTAGCAGTTAAAAGAGTTTGTTTTATTCAGTGTTACTTCCCCAGCTGCTTGGTGCATGGTAGGTACTATGTAAATAATTTTTGAAAGAATGAGGGGGTTAAAGGGTTGGCCCTTGTTTTGTGTTTTGTGTGTATGCTCAGATTTAGCTCATGCAGTTGTAGCTCATTTTGCAAAACGGATTTTTTTTTAAAAAAGAAAACAAATTTCTGTGCACTTAATCTCCTTTCCCTGTAGTTTTAAAATTTAAGCTAAATCTCTTCAAGGAATTTGCTTCTAAAAATAATAAGTAAGAGTAGGAATACTGTAGACCCTTAAACATAAAAATATGAAGTGAAAAATGTTTTGCCAAATTTTAATATGGTACAATACTTTTTGCACATGCTGTGTTGTTTGATCCTGACGTCATCTCTGAGGTAGGCAGGGCGAGCATTACCATCCCTGCCACAGCACTCATGTAGTGGGCGTGTTGTGTGGGTTAGAAGAGTTAGCTGGCTTCCTCAAGTGTCCGCAGCCAGAACATGACAGAGACAGTACAGCCCCTCCTCTTCTCACTCCTGGCCCATGTTAGTCTTCCCTTCAAGGGACAGCCTATTGTGTACCAGCTCCCAGATGGCTGGATCAGCCCCACTGGGGTTAATGAACCCTTTAAGGGCGGGCATTCAGGAATAAGTAGTGTCTGACTCTTCAAAAACAGCATTAGTTATATATATATACTATATGTATATATATATATATTGTATATAGTGTATATACACACACACGCTAATCAGATAAACAGAATATTTAAAGATGCTTGTGAGACTTTTTACAACATTGAACATTTTGTGATGATTTGACCATTCTCCTTACCTCAGATAAGAACTGATGGCCTTGTAGTGAGGAAATGAGCCAGACAGACCTTTTTGAACCCTTTGATCCCTGAGTATATTTTATAATGTATAATGGGGTAATAATACCAACCTTGCAGAAGTGTTCTGAGTATTAAATGAGGAAATCTATGTAAGCATAGCACTACCGTATGAAGCACTCAATATTTGATAGCAAAAACAAAATAAGACAAAAACAAGAAAAAAACCCCTAAATACCAAAGGGTAAAATAAAACTATTTTCATGTGCCTTTGTATACTTTATAGTTAAAATTTTAATTACAATAACTTATCTATTAATGCAGTTTCTCCAAGGACCTCTACTGTTAACCTAATTTCAATTATTCCATGTATGTGAAGGATCAAAATAATTTTCTTTTTAAAATAAAAACTCCCAATTGTGTGTGACCTTTCACAGTTAATTAGCCTTTATTACATCATTGCCAGTTGAGTATTTTAAAGACCTATTGCTTTACCTGCCCTACATATCATGGGTTAGAGGTTTAAGACACAACTGGAATTTCTTAGTCTTTAAAATAGAACGCTGGGTAATAAAATGAGGTAGATTATCAGAACAAAGCTTGATAAATGTGATTATTAATTAATTAATTAATTTATTTATTAATAGAGTTACAAGATATTCATTAAATCAAACTAATTAGGAAATATTTAATTGGCTTCTAGGAAAAAATTGAAAATGCTATAGAGTGAATTGCCACCCAGAATCAGGAACAGAGAAATAGAATTGATTCTGAGACCTTTTCATGCTACTAAAATACATCATTCTAATATTTTATTATTTTAGAGAGAAAAGAATTCCAGAACAGTTGTTTAAAATTTATCATCTGTGACATGATACTATACATAGAGAATTCTAAAGATGCCACCAGAAAACTACTAGAGCTAATCAATGAATTTGGTAAAGTTGCAGGATACAAAATTAATGCACAGAAATCTCTTGCATTTCTATACACTAATGATGAAAAATCTGAAAGAGAAATTAAGGAAACACTCCCATTTACCGTTGCAACAAAGAGAATAAAATACCTAGGAATAAACCTACCTAGGGAGACAAAAGACCTGTATGTGGAAAACTATAAGACACTGATGAAAGAAATTAAAGATGATACCAACAGATGGAGAGATATACCATGTTCTTGGATTGGAAGAATCAATATTATGAAAATGACTATACTACCCAAAGCAATCTACATTTTCAGTGTAATCCCTATCAAATTACCAATGGCAGTTTTTACGGAACTAGAACAAAAAATCTTAAAATTTGTATGGAGACACAAAAGACCCCAAATAGCCAAAGCAGTCTTGAGGGGAAAAAAAACGGAGCTGGAGGAATCAGACTTCCTGACTTCAGACTACACTACAAAGCTACAGTAATCAAGACAGTACGGTACTGGCACCAAAACAGAAATATAGATCAGTGGAACAGGATAGAAAGCCCAGAGATAAACCCACGCACCTATGGTCAACTAATCTATGACAAAGGAGGCAAAGATAGACAATGGAGAAAAGACAGTCTCTTCAATAAGTGGTGCTGGGGAAACTGGACAGCTGCATGTAAAAGAATGAAATTAGAATACTCCCTAACACCATACACAAAAATAAACTCAAAATGGATTCGAGACCTAAATGTAAGACCGGACACTATAAAACTCTTAGAGGAAAACATAGGAAGAACACTCTTTGACATAAATCACAGCAAGATCTTTTTTGATCCACCTCCTAGAGTAATGGAAATAAAAACAAAAATAAACAAATGGGACCTAATGAAACTTAAAAGCTTTTGCACAGCAAAGGAAACCATAAACAAGATGAAAAGACAACCCTCAGAATGGGAGAAAATATTTGCAAACGAATCAACGGACAAAGGATTAATCTCTAAAATATATAAACAGCTCATTCAGTTCAATATTAAAGAAACGAACAACCCAATCCAAAAATGGGCAGAAGACCTAAATAGACATTTCTCCAAAGGAGACATACAGATGGCCAAGAAGCACATGAAAAGCTGCTCAACATCACTAATTATTAGAGAAATGCAAATCAAAACTACAATGAGGTATCACCTCACACCAGTTAGAATGGGCATCATCAGAAAATCTACAAACAACAGATGCTAGAGAGGGTGTGGAGAAAAGGGAACCCTCTTGCACAGTTGGTGGGAATGTAAATGGATACAGCCACTATGGAGAACAGTATGGAGGTTCCTTAAAAAACTAAAAATAGAACTACCATATGACCCAGCAATCCCACTACTGGGCATATACCCAGAGAAAACCATAATTCAAAAAGACACATGCACCGCAATGTTCATTGCAGCACTATTCACAATAGCCAGGTCGTGGAAGCAACCTAAATGCCCGTCGACAGACGAATGGATAAAGAAGATGTGGTACATATATACAATGGAATATTAGCCATAAAAAGGAACGAAATTGAGTCATTTGTAGAGACGTGGATGGATGTAGAGACTGTCATACAGAGTGAAGTAAGTCAGAAAGAGAAAAACAAATATCGTATATTAACGCATATATGTGGAACCTAGGAAAATGGTATAGATGAACTGGTTTGCAGGGCAGAAATAGAGACACAGATACAGAGAACAAATGTATGGACACCAAGGGCGGAAAGTGGTGGGGGGAGGGTGGTGGTGTGATGAATTGGGAGGTTGGGATTGACATATATACACTAATATGTATAAAATGGATAACTAATAAGAACCTGCTGTATAAAAAAATAAATAAAATTCTAAAATTAAAAAAAAAAGTAATGTTAGAAGTTTAAAAAAAAATTTGTCATCTGTCTTATGGGATAATAATGAATAATTGATTTCACTATTTGGATATATTTTTGGATAATGTGGAAATTTAAAACTCAGCATTTTTTATAGCTACAGTTAAGGAATTATAATAAAATTTAGTAAGACTGCAAAATTCACAAACATATTATTACCTCAATAAAAAAATTGAAACTTGTTCCTTCAAATGCTCAAATGGTTCTTTTAGATCATATTTTGATAGAATTCTTTAAAAGGTGTACTATTACTCCCTTTTCTGTATTTTTAATGCATGTACTTAATGCTGTTTAACTTTTTTTAGTGATCCATGGTGATTTCCAGTATTGAATTACAGTGATGTTCTCCTCATGGGCTATAGGTCTGTACCTAATCATATCAAGGTGTTATAGTAAATTATTATAATGTATGAATAACCAGGTTTTAAATAAGAGCCTAATAACCGTTGTAGTTACATTATGCTCTTTAACAACTAGACATTCAGCAGACATGCAGACAGAATCTTAACAAAAGGTATTTTAAGTACTTTTCACGTATTAGCTTATTTATTCCTTACAACAACCTCATGAGGTTGTTTTCTTGTTATCCCCATTTTCCAGAGTCACAGGGATGTTAAGTACTTGTGCAAGGTCACCTACTAGTAAGTGGACAAGTCAGGATTTGAATTCTTTCCATCTGGCACCAGAGCCTGCCTCTTTATCACCATGGTAGTCTTTTTGTTCTACAAGGAGTGGACTGTTTTCCGTCTGTGGCCTGTTTTGCTTTCATCCTGATTTTTGTACGTTTTGAAGCTTTCGTTCACTCATTTGTTCATTCAGCAAATATTTACTGAGCACCCATCGTGTGGCGCAGCGGTGATCCAGGTGGGCCCTGACCTGCGGGACTCTGGTGACCCGCGGGCCTGATGTTGCAGCTTAATGTCTAGGAGGGAGGGCAGATGGAGCAGAGTGAAGCTTACTGTGTTACTGGGAGACAAGGACCTGAGAGGTGAGCAGGAGTAGGCCAGATTGGAAAGCAGGTGTGAGGAGAAGAGGGGGACATTCTAGGTAAAGGGAGCAGCCATGTGCAAAGGCCAGAGGCTGTGTAAGTAGTTTAGAGAACTTCAGACAAATCCATTGTGGCTGAAGTCCACTGTTTTGAATTGGAAATGGAGTGAAGAAGGGTGTAGATAGTGTTAAAAGTGTTCTAAGATCAGACAGAAAACTGAAAGGATTGATTAACTTTATACTTTATTGTAATTTCTGACAGTAAAAGCATAGAAACCAAGTGTATAGCTTCCAAACTTGTGGGGGCATGGGATAATAAATCACTTCAAAACGAAGCAAGAAGGGAGATTAAAATAGATGGGACAGGTAGCACAAAATAAGATGATAGATATAAACCCAAATGTGTTTGTAATTACTTTAAGTGTATATGGACTAAATGCACCAAAAAAAGACAAGGATTTTCAGACTGATAAAAACCAACCAAACAAATAAACAGATATACTTGACAGAGAATACCACAATACAGGAAATGACCAGAAGTGACCATGAGATAATATACCCCCATCTCCTCACCTCTCCCTTTATCCTGAAGCCACTACCTTCCTGGGAAGGGCACTAGACGTCCCCCTGCAAGTGCAGTGGAGGTCACACTGGGAGCTGGCAGGTTAGCTGTGCCTGGGTTACGCAGTACTGCCTCCCACCAGCTTGTGAGAGCTTTATGGCAGAGGTGGAGTCTTATTCACATCCCTAGTGAATTATGTAGTGTTCGGCAAACATAAGTATAAATAGACCTTGACTTTATTTTGTATATACATTGATTTCCACGTGAGATTGTAAACTCTCTGCAGGCAGGGAACCTGTTATACTTCTGACTTTTCCATAATACCTGCTAAAACGTATGTGAGTAAATAATAAATATTTCTTGTTTAATTAGTTCAGTCAAGGTTAAATCTGACTTCTGCATAAGGATACTATTTTACCTTTCAGTGCTTTGGAGATTTGTTTTCACAACAAAGGAAAAAAAAAAGCATGTCTTTATACAATTAAGGACCAAATGACCTACTTTTTCATAAATACATTTTACAAGTAGAAGAAAATTCTTTTGTACTTTGAAAAGCATGATTTATTTAATATCAAAAAAATGCTTTACTCGTATAAAAGCTGTAATAAAATATTAGTAGTAAAATAATACAAATATTTTTCTATTATTTGGAGGAAAAATTGGTCAGAGCATACCAAAACAGCAGTTCCTTTTTTTGGAGTGAAAGATACTCTTGATTCTATTAGTACAAATGCCTGAAGTTCTCTTGTTGAGGAAGAATGTGCTGCCGAAGAAAAGACTCAGTTGATCTCATGTAAGAGCTTCTCATTATGAATGGAAAGAATGACAGAATTCAGTTTTTACTTACAATGTATAAAAATTAAAACATGGAGCTAGGGTCTAGTTGGATATATTTCTTTGCAGTAGATATTTTGGAAACTGAGAAATAAAGGTGCTGTATGCTGCTTCCCCCCAGCATATCCTGGTGGTTCTCTTGTTTAGTGACCTTAGTTAGCTGTGGTGGAATCACAGAATTTTGAAGCAGGAAAAGGATCTCAGAAATCTCTTCTCACCCTCTCATCCTCCAGATGAGAAAATAGGCCCACAGTGGTGAAGGGACGAGACAGGAGTCATACGGCTAATTCTGGAAGGAACTAGGCACTAGGACCCCATCTGGCTTGCTTGCTTTGAGACTGCATTGTGTGTTGCTGCCCAGCAGTTCTGCTGTGGTTGCCGGCCTTAGTGTAGTGATAAGAGGGGTGGGAGGTGGGGGAAGGAAGGGAGAGAGTCAACATCAGTGAGGGAAATGAGAGACTGGAATTGAGGGAAGGAGAGACGGAAGACCATGGAGAAAGAAGTATGCCTGCTTTGCTTCTTTCTCAGCAGTGGAACCAGTAAAAGCAACGGTCTGAAGCAGGGTCTGCTGCATACATGAAGCGAGGGGAGACTGGCTGAGGTGGGACCTAGGAATGTCCTGTACCTGCAGTATAAACGCCATTCTGAGCGTCTGTGTCTGTAGGCTTGTTGGTGTATCTCAGTCCAACCAGTAGAGCCAACCTCTCAGGTTACATAGAGATGTTGGGGAGAGAAGAGGCAAATGAAATTTGTGTGGCTGATAATTTGTCAGTTTTCAGGTTTTTCTTAGCAAGGGGGTATAATCTCACATTTCCCTTTCTACTTTCAAGTCTGAGCAAAATCCTATGACACTTCTTGCTTAGTTAGTTGGGGTTTGACTTTTTAAGAGAAGTCAAAATGCAAACTGATTTTCAAAAGGTATTTGGAATGTTTCAGTTATCCTTTCCCAGTTCACTCAGGGTCTATTATGGATTTGCTGGTGTAAAACAGGTGTTGAAACACCAGTGTGTGGGCGTGTGGCCCACAGTGCCCCTTGGACTTTCACCAAGCTTGTGCATTTCACTGGGGCCGGATTCAGGTTCTTAAATCCCAGCACACCTCCCTGAAGTCAGGTGGGAGCTTGGCCTGATCGAGGTCCGCAGTCCTAGATACTGATTATCAATTGTGTTCCTTGGTATTAATTAACGTGGTATCTGACTTACGGTCCTCAGGAAGACATGTTCTGTTCACTTGTTTTTACTCTAAAGCCCATCTTTCGTTACACCATTAGAAGTCTCTCAGTTCCATCTCTTTCTTTGTAGGTTCTATAGTTGGAAATAAATTATGACAGTTAAAATTTTATTATTATACAAGTAATGTATGTTCATTTTAGGAAAATTAGAAAATAGGGAAAGCAAAAAGAAGAAAATATAAATAATCTATAATCTACCTCTTAGAGAAACCACTGCTTGGTAACATTTTAGTGCATATCAAAATGCTTTTCTATGTACATTTATTTGCATAATATTAAATATATTTTAATAAAAATGAGTTTGAGCTGTACATACTGTTTTGTGCTGGAATTTCTCATTTGACATGTTCTCTACATTTCCCATATCAATAAATATAATTTTGAATTTTCAAAAGATAAATCTCTTTGTCTCTACCTTTTAAGATACAGATAAGTACAAAAACCCCAAAAAAGGCACATAATCTCACAACCTTTGTTGACATGTTCAAATGGTTAGTAATAAGACAACTAACATTAAGTGGTTGCTTACTGTATGCCAGGGACTGTTTTATCAGTTAGCTCCTTTAATCCTCACAAAAGCTATGAAGTAGATACAATTTTTAATCCTGATTTACAGATGAGGATACTGAGGCTAAGTGTGTAAGTACCCTCCCCAAGCTGTAGAGCTGGTAAGAAATGAGCTTGGATTAGGACCCAGGCAGTCTTGCTCCAGAGCCCATTTCTCCACACTCTTAGCAACACCTGTTATCTCTTGTCTTTTTTTTTTTTTTTAAGTGTAATCGACCTACAACACTATTAGTTCCAAGTGCACAACATAGTGATTTGATGTTTCTGTACTTTACAAAATGATCACCATGGTAAGTCTAGTTACCATCTGTCACCATACAAAGATATAACGTAATTATTTGCTGTATTCCCCATGCTGTACATTTTATCCCCAACTCATTTATTTTGTAACTGAATTTAGTACCTCTTAATCTCCTCACTGGTTTCACTCATCCTCCTCCCCTCCTCCCCTCTGGCAATCATCTGTTTGTTCTCTATATCTATGACTCTGTTTCTGTTTTGTTATGTTTGTTCATTTGTTTTGTTTTTTTAGATTCCACAGATAAGTGAAATCATACGGTATTTGGCTTTCTATCTGACTTATGTCACTTAGCATAATACCTACTAGGTCCATCCATGTTGTTGCAGATGGCAAGATTTCATTATTTTTTATGGCTGAATAATATTCCATTATATATATATGTGTGTGTGTGTGGGTGTGTTACACACACCCACACACACACATATTAATACATACCACATCTTCATCTGTCGATGGGCACTTAGGTTGCTTCCGTATCTTGGCTATTGTAAGTAATGCTGCAGTGAACAGGGATGAGTTTATCTTTGAATTAGTGTTTTCATTTTCTTTGGATAAATACACAGAAGTGGAATTGCTGGAGCACATGGTAGTTCTATTTTCAATTTTTTGAGGAACCTCCATACTGTTCTCTGTAGTGGCTGCACCAATTTACATTCCCACCAGCAGTGCAGGAGGGTTCCCTTTTCTCCACACCCTCTCCAGCACTTGTTTTTCTTGTCTTTTTTTTTTTCCCCATAATGTCAGATTTTATTATACAGCTACATTTGTCAAGAATGTGTTTAGAATAAGAATAGATGTACACATCAGTGGAACACAGTAGAAATTCCAGATATAGACCCATACATACCGGGTTAATTGATTTTTGAAAAAGGCATTGAGGCAATTTAATGGGGAAAGGATAGTCTTTTTTTTCTTTTAATAGCTCTTTATTGGAGTATAATTGCTTCACAATACTGCGTTAGTTTCTGTTGTACAACAAAATGAATCAGCCGTATGCATACATATATCCCCATATCCCCTCCCTCTTGAGCCTCTCTCCCACACTCCCTATCCCACTCTTGTCTTTTTGATGATAGCCATTCTGACAGGTGTGAGCTGATATCTCAATAGTTTTGGTTTGCATTTCCCTGAATACTAGTGATGCTGAACATCTTTTCACAGATCTGTTGGCCATTTGTATGTCTTTTTCAGAAAAATGTCTATTTGGTTCCTTTGCATTTTTAAATTGGATTGTTTGGGTTTTTTTGCTATTGAGTTGTATGAGTTCTTATATCTTTTCGATACTAATCCCTTAATAGATACATGATTTGCAAATAGTTTCTCCCATTCCATACGTTGTATCTTCATTGATGGTTTCCTTTCCTGTGTGGAAAATTTCCTGTGTTGTTTATTTTTGTTTTTGTTGTCTTTGCTTTTGATGTCAAATCCAAAAAATCATCACCAAGATTATGTCAGGGAGCTTACCCTTTATGTATTTTTCTAGTAGTTTTATGGTCCAGTCTTTAATCCATTTTGAGTTGATTTTTGTGTATGGTGTAAGATAAGGATCCAATTTCATGGATAGTTTTTTTTTTTAAATGATTTTTATGAACTCTCTGTAAAATAAGGAAATTAGCCCTTCAGCTTTCCTATGCTTTGCAAATATTTTTCCAACATAAGCATTTTCGATGGCTGTATATTTTCCATTATATGGAAATATTGTGATTTATTTGAATGGTGGGCCTTTTGCTTCCAGTTTTTCATTACAGTGCTGTCAAGAACATTCACTTAATAGTTTCTTAGGAAATTTCTTAGAATTGTAAATGGTGAATGGAAGGGAATCCACATTTTTAAGGCTTTGATTCATCTTGTTCTGTTTCTCTCTAGAAAGATCGTGTGCACATTGACTGGCAGTATATGATAGAGTGTCTCTGTCCCAATAACTGATGATAGTACTTGGTGTTATTATAAAAAACTTGGCTAAAGTGTACTCCTTTGATTATGAGTTAAAGTTGAGATATTTCTGTATGATTATTCAGCGTTGGTATTTCTTCTTTTGTGAATTGCCTCTTCATGCCTTAAGGAAGATTTAGATCATGTACAATTTTTTCAATTCTATAATTCCAGTTATCTACCAGTGGAGCAAATTGCCTTCCCTTCCTATCACTGATGGTGTTAAAGCTGATGTTAAAGATATTAGAACTGTTTAAGGCTGGGGAATGAATATTTATTAACTTACAATTAAAAGTCAGCCTTTAGGCCTGTTATCTCTTTAATCTTTCTGTTTTAATCTTACAGATAAAGAATAAGAAGTTTAGATAGGCCAAGTAACTTATCCAGGGTCCCCTAGTTGTAAGTGGCAGAAAGAGGACTTAAGCTCTGTTCTGCCTGACCTCATAGTACAGGTTTCTTCCACTCCTGGGCCATATCTTGTTTATAAGAAGACATACTTACTTCAGGTGGTAAATTAGCTGGTTGAAACCTAAGGTACATTTTGACCAAAAAGACAAAATTTTCAGAAAATATCTGTTTAGAAATATTCTAATGTGATATAGAGTACTTCAGAAACTTGATGTGTTTTTATTTTTATTTTTCTGCTGACTATTCCATAAGAACCCTGATCTACTAGGGGTGTAGAAAATGAGTAGGGATTAGGCAAAAACCTTTTCCTTAGTGGCTCTGACCTCTTCCCCTTCCCCATGCTTCCAGCTCCTGCCACTTTTGAAAGCTTTCCTTCCTGCCTGCCGCCCACCCTGGGAGTGAAACCTCTATGCCTTTTGTCCTCTCCTCACTGCTGCATTTCTCTTCATGCTCTGGTGGTGGAATGCTTCTCTCTCTGTTTCCTCAGTGCCATGGCAACAGTACACGGATAACTACTTTCCTTGCCTTTAAGGAAAAAGGCTTCACACGTTTCTTTCTCTGTGACCCGGTGTTTGCAATTAGCACTGTGGTCCACCCTTTCCTCCAGTGAAAAGCAAGGAAGTACTGAACTGTAGTCAAGACTACAGGGCCTGATGGATGTAATAGCTAGCAGGCCTACTGCACTTCTGTGCAGCTGTTTAACTCCCTTCCCCCCTCCAACAACTGGTTGTAAAACAGCACCTACTGCATCCTCTGACCCTGCTCCCATGCCCCTTCACTCTCTGTCTTTTTGTTTTATACTTGTCGTGTTCTATATTAGAAGTTTGTTTGGTCTCCCCCCACTAGAATGAGGGTCTGGGTGAGTGAGATTTAATCTGCTCACTGCTCTCTGCATGTTCCCTGGGACTAGCACATAGCAGGGGCTCTGTTAGTATTTGTCAAATGGGCCACAGGACTTGGTGGAGAAAAGCCTGATTTTGTTCCCTAGGGTTTGCTCTCCTTGGCTCTCCTGCCCTTGAAGGCAGGTTTGGAGTATATTTGGCCCTCCCTGTGACATTTGGTCCACCCTGTCAGGTCCCAGAGCCTGAGCTAAGTGAGAGCCCAGTAGGAGTGGAGGATTACAGTTGACATAAATAATTTGCACGTGGAATAGCTCCGACTTTGGTTTGAGTTCTGACCCCAGATGTTTTTAGTCAGTGTATGAGTTTGAGGAAGGCTTTCTGAGTCTGTTTCCTCATCTGTGAAATGGGCATAATACCTGCCTCCTTGGTGTGTGGTGAGATGAACTCTGACAATGTATGGAAACAACAGGTATCTAGGAAGAAAAATAAGCATTGGTGGTGGTGTGGTTGTTAATGTTATAGTTTTCTTCTGTGTGATTTTCTATTGATAATTGGAGTTATTTCCTCAGTTGTGTTTACTGTCTTTTACTAATTTAGGGAAACTGTTCAATTTAACGTTCAAAAGTGGGTGGGTGACTTTGGCATTTGACTGCCTAGGATCTGTGCTCTTTCTTCCACTTGCCAGCACTGTGACACTGGGCAAGAGTGAGCCTAATTTATAAACAACAACAAATGGCCATAATAGTAGTATTTACCTCTGAGTGGGTGGAAGGATTCAGTGAGATAGTACTTAACACAAAGTTTGGCCCATAGGGAGCACCCGGTAACTTACAGCCTATAAATGACAGTTGCTCTAATAGTTGTTAGAGTTGAAAGAAGCTTAGATTTCATTGTATCCATGTCTAGCACTCTTACCCTGTTTCTAATTTTGCCTTATAGAGTAATAAAGAATAAATCAGTATCATTTTCAGTTAGTCTTTCATATACTTAAGATTGGATATGCTATGGACTGAATTTTGTCCCCCCAGATTCATGTTGAAGCCCTAACTCCTTACATGATTCTGTTTGGAGACAGAGCCTTTAGGGAGGTGATTAAGGTCGAATGAGGTCATGAGGGTGGGGCCCTAGCCCTATAAGACTGGTGTTCTTAAAGAAGAGGGACAGACACCAGAGATTTCTTTCTGCAAGGGCCTTATGAGGACATGGCCAGAAGGCAACAAGCCAGGGATAGAGACTTCACCAGAAACCAACCCTGATGGCACCTTGATCTTGGACTTCCAGCCTCCAGACCTATGAGAAAGTTCTGAAGGCTGGTTCTTAAGACACCCAGTCTGTGGTATCTTGTTATAGCAGCTTGAGCAGACTTATGCAGATCCTTTTTCTTTTCTTGCGTCATCATCCCTATCTTCTCTTAGTTCTCCTCCTGCGACAGTTTTTACGTCTTACCATCCTGGTCACTACTGTCTAGATACTTTCATGTGTGCACATGTCCTTTTTAAAGTGGGGAACCCCAAGATGAACTCAGGACTCCCATGTGGCCTCAACAGTTTGGGTACTGGACTCTACCCTTCTAATGAAATCTAAGATTGGGTTAGGTAGTCACCTGAACAAGCCTTTAACACTCATGTCTACCCCATGCTGTACTTGGTCTGATATTTTAGTACAAATTCAGAATTTTATCTTGTTCACTCCAACTCTCCAACCCCACCCCCCCACCCCCCCCCCCCCCCCCGCCCCCAGACTATAGGAATCAGTTGTTTAGAACCCAAGTTGGATAGGACTTTAGAAGTCTGGACCAACCAGCCCACCCACTTAATGCTGGCAGTTTTCATGCTGTTTTAGTCAGTTTGGGCTGCTATAACAAATTACCGTCTACTGGGTGGCTTAAACAATAAACATTTATTTCTCACCATCCTGGAGGTTGCAAGTCCCAGAGCAAGGTGCTGGCATGGTCAGGTTCTAGTGAGGGCCCTTTAACTGGTTTACAGGGGCCGTCTCTTGCTGTGTCTTCACATGGTGGAAAGGGAGCTACCCAGCTTTGTGGCATCTTCTTATAAGGGCACTAATTCCATTCTTGAGGGCTCTACCCTCATGACCTAATTACCTCCCAAAGGCCCCACCTCCTAATACCATCCCACTGGGATTAGGGTTTCAACCTATGAATTTTGGGAGGACACAGACACATTGCACTGTGTTTCTAACAGTAGCTGCCTAATCTGCTCCTATACTTCCAGTGGTTGGGAGCTTGCTTCTTTGCTATGGAACTTATTCATTCCATTGTTGGGTTCCTTCGAGTATTTGGAGGAATTATGAATGTTGAGTCAAAATCTGACTCTGTAGCTTCTATTCTTTGATCACACCTTTGTTCTCTGGAGTATCAGAAAATGTCTGTTCTGCCTGCACATGACAGTTTCTTATATAGATTCCCCCCTTCTCTCCTGTTATTTGCTCTAAATATTATAACAATATTTTACTTCAGTATCATTGGGGAAAATCAATTCTGCTTGGTCTTCACATGCCTGAGTTAGATAGATAAATGAATCTATAAACACATAAATAAAGGAGGAGCCTAATTGACAGAGGAGTACTGTATTTCATTTGTTTTAATGAGTAGCTTCCATTAGATCATTCTCTATGAAAATAGATTGAGGAAATAGGCTATTCATTCTTTATTATTTGAATCGGTATGATTCATACCTTTCTTCTCTGTTTAGTATGGTAAGCATTAAATCTTTATCTGAACTCTTCATAGTATTTTGGTGCTGGAAGGTACCCTACAAGCTTGATACCCCCTGCTCTTTCCAGTGACATATGAACTTCATATTGCAATAATGTGGCCCTTATATTTTAGCCATAAGCAAAGCCTTAAAAACACTGCTATTTCATTAAGTTTGGAGTGCTATTAATAAGTTATTTATACCTGAAACATGGCTACTGCCTATTCATTTCCCCCACCCCGTATTTCTTATTTGTTCCAAGCTATGTTATGTAGCAGAAATTCCTGGGCAAGATGAATGTAAGGAACTAATCATTGATTCTGATTTTTAAATGTTTTGATGGTCTTTACTTTCTGAATAATTTTGAAAAAAGAGAATTGAATTTGTCTTGTTGATGCTTTGCATTTTGTTTGTTGCTAGTCAGGTATGTATAAAATAAGAAGAGAAAACAACTAAGGTTCATAAATTGGGAACCCATAGAGAATGTGGTATGTGCCTAAGAAAAGTTTTGAAGGAAATTTTTAGTTTCAGAAGCAGAAATTAGGGGGGTCAAGTTCTCTGTGGATTGTAATGTATGGGAATACATACGGTATCTAAGCATAACTTCCAAAGATCATGGCAGATCTTGGCTCCACTGGGCCTGCTCTGGCCTTTAACCTTTCTATGTCTCCTTGTCTTCGAGACAGGTGTGACAGTAGAACTCAAGGGTTTATGAGGGTTAAGAAGATAAGACGTGTAAAGTTATTAGACAGTGCCTGGCTCATAGTCTGCAATCGTACATAAATTTTTTTAATTAAAAAATATTTTTTAACTAATAAAAGCTGTCTAGACTAGTCAGTTCTTCAGCATTTGGAGATATTTGAACTTTGGGATGCTGTGGGAGGATTCAAGCACCAGCTTGATAGACCGGAATAACTACATTACCCTGTTAAAAAAAGAGACCTCTCACTGGGGATACATTAGCAATATGATTTGCCATTTTTTTCTATAACAATATTATTCCCCCCCCCCCACCTGGAAAAAAATCCCTTTTGCTGTATGTCTGTATTTTCATAGATTCCCAATTTGAAAGCAGACCAAAGATTTCTAAGTTTTTTAATCTTGGAGAGGTTTTATTTTTGGCCGCCTCACCCAGCATGCGGAACGTCCCCATCCAGGGATCAAACCCGTGCCCCCTGCATATTGGAAGCACGGAGTGTTAACCACTGGACCACCAGGGAAGTCCCTTGGAGAGTTTTAAAAGGGAATTTCTGATAGGTATGATGGTGATGATGGAAGTTGACCTATCTTCGTTTTGAAACTAACATAAAATTTTTGCAAAATGAAACTCAGTGTCCTAGATTTTACGCGATTTCATCAGGAAAGCAGGCGAAGTTTGGGGCTTGAAGGCATGAGCTCCGGGCAGTGGAGGAAGCACATACCCATTGACTAGGACTTAGAAATTGTTTTGTTAGGCAGATATCTGATTTATCATGCTATTTGACTCAGGACAAATAAAATACCTTTACGGCAATTTTGAAGACCGAGATCTCTAGAGGACTGTTTATATCTACAGATACCTTCTGTATATATTTAATTTTTATGACTTTTCTATTGTTGTGTTTTTGTCTTTTGTCTTTAGATAGCTTAAATTGTAACCTTCTCTATCTTATGTTGCTGTTCCGTTATGTTGACCACTATGTAGACTCCATTACTGAGTTGACTAATTAAAGGAGATAGTGTTCTTTCTATCACTGCTTCATTAACAGTGCTTACACTTAGAGAGTTCCTCCTTCATATTTAGCTAAAATTTCTCTGTTGCTGAATTTCCCCAGTTTTCAGTGCAGTTGTAAAATGTCTAATTACTGTGTTTTAACTGCTAGTCTTCAGTAGTATGATTACTTCTCAGAAATTTTTTTATATTTGCTAAACCTTTTTACTCCCTCCAGAAGCCTCATTTTCAGCTCCTTAAATCAGCGGTCCCTGACCTTTTTGGCACCAGTAACTGGTTTTGTGGAAGACAGTTTTTCCACAGATGGGGTGGGGGGAGGGGCGGAAGAGGGGAGATGGTTCAGGCGGTAATGTAAGCAATGGGGGGGATGCGAGTGCATTAAACAAGCATTTAATTTGAACACACCAAGGTTTATTTAATACAAATCCAGTATCTCCATTTGCAGGACTGCTTTACAGAGGTTCAGGGTTTGCTCCTGGACTGTTCACCAAACATCTCGTGGGAGGGCAGTGTTGTCCTCAAGCCCTATGGCGGGGGGCGGAGCACACCGACCAGGAGGCTCAGGTCCTGCGTCCAGCAGCCCTGGGCTGACACGGGTCCGGCGTTCTGCCTCAGGTCCAGGCCCAACATTGCAAGAGAAGAGCAGAACCGGAGCGCTGGCCTCAGCAGCTGCCGGTCCCAGACTAGCATAAGCCGGCCTGAGAGTGACCTTCACTAAGCTCTGGGCCGGCCTCAGGGGAACACCAGGAGAGGCCTGTGGAGCGGTGGCTGTGGGTCCACGGACCTGCCAGCACCTCCTCGGCATGTGTGCACTAGGTACAGCCCCCAGGGGAGGGGAAGTTGCAGTCCTTCGCCCTCCACGTAGGGACCTCCCCCTGTGCCAGGATGAGGCAGTGGTCGTTTCTTACAGAGATGAGCAAGATGGGCATCTGTCTGAATTCCTAACACTGAAAGGATGGGACAGCTGACACCATGGCCTGGCCCGTCATCTTGGGGTCCCTGAGAGGGAGGGCTAGAGACCTGCAGAGCAAACACACACCTTACACACACTGGGGGCAGGGACCACCCATGCTTCTGTCTGCCAAGTACTCGGGATGATGACAAAGCGGGACACACAATCAAGTCACACTCACTCTTCAGGGATAAGTTGGATCTGGCTTCAATAAAACCTGGCTATTCTTAAATCAGCAGTCACTGAAAAGGGACACTTTTCTAGATTTAGCATACTGATAAAAAGTCTAGTAAACTTTTGCCTTTTAAAGAAAATACACAAATCCTAAACATCCTCACTATTCTAAATTGTAGTATTCGCAACAAACCCTGAACAACTTGAATGAAATTCACTATTGATATCATTAGATGGTTGCTGTGGAGTTCTAGAAAGCCCTAAAATCAAGGTGGGAACACGTGTGAACAGAACAGGAAGGCAGCACAGATGTAGGCCACCTGGGTGCTGACCGATGAGCACAAGCTTGTGCGCATGAAGCACCCTGTCGGGCGAGTCTGGAGGCCTCTCCACAACTCTTCAGTGACGAGCCTTGAGAGATGCAGAATTCTTTTGTATTTCAAACTGATAACCAAACACATCACACTTATCTTCCCATTACAGGATGCGAGGGGGGATGGTTCAGGCGGTAATGTGAGTGATAGCGAGCGATGGGGAACGGCAGATGAAGCTTCACTCGCTTGCCCACCGCTCACCACCTGCTCTGCAGCCCAGTTCCTAACAGGCCAAGGACAGGTACTGGTCTGCGGCCCAGGGGTTAGGGACCCCTGCCTTAAATCATCTTCATTATTCTTTTCAATTAGGCTTGGAACTCTAATAAGGATCTAATTGGGATCTGTTAGATATATACTTAGAAAGAGTATAACAATGACTTACTACCCTCCATTTTTAACAGCCCTGTTATGTTAGCAACGTCACGGAAGCAGCATTTTATTGTCAGCTAGTGACCCATGGCAATCCTTAGTGTATATATGTATTTCCTAATCTGTTTTCATGATTTACCTTTATTCAGTTGTTCTTTATTGGACAGCTTTCCATTATTTTATGATTTCTGCTTTAATTTATTACTCTGATATCTGAAGACCCTTTTCCAGATCACATGTAAATAGCTGTAGTTTCCCTCTTGCTGCTTCTTTGTGTCTTGTATTCTAGCCAGATCTGCCATTGAATATTAATTTTTAGAAAACACTTCTTGATTATGTTTCCCCCTTAACTGGGATTCCTTCTTACCTATGAAAGACTGCACTCCACATTCTGACATTAATAATTTTTCAAAATCAGTGGATAGCTGAGTGTCATCTTTGTTCAGTGGAGATGAGAATTCAAAGAGAGATAAAATAGAGTCTCCAGATCAGGGGACTTATTGTTTATTTTATCTTAATAGACTTCTCATCAGTACAAGAGATATTATTGTAAATGTAGAAACAAAAGAGTAGCACAGGCATTAAGTGCTATAGGAAATCCAAGGAAAGGATAACACGGTAAATGTTGTGTGGGATGGGATGGTTTTCAGGTCAGGGTGGGACGTGTACTGTGCCTTGAAAAAAAAGCAGTTGACACTAGAGCTAATCAATGAATTTGGTAAAGTTGCAGGATACAAAATTAATGCACAGAAATCCCTTGTACTCCAATATACTAACAACGAAAAATCTGAAAGAGAAATTAAGGAAATACTCTCATTTACCATTGCAACAAAAAGAATAAAATACCTAGGAATAAACCTACCTAGGGAGACAAAAGACCTGTTTGCAGAAAACTATAAGACATTGATGAAAGAAATCAAAGATGATACAAACAGAAGGAGAGATATACCATGTTCTTGGATTGGAAGAATCAACATTGTGAAAGTGACTGTACTACCCAAAGCAATCTACATTTTCAATGCAATCCCTATCAAACTACCAGTGGCATTTTTCATAGAACTAGAATAAAAAATTTCACAATTTGTATGGAAACACAAAAGACCCCGAATCTTGAGAAAGAAATCTTGAGAAAGAAAAACAGAGCTGGAGGAATCAGGCTCCCCGACTTCAGACTATACAACAAAGCTACAGTAATCAAGACAGTATGGTACTGGCACAAAAACAGAAATATAGATCAATGGAACAGGATAGAAAGCCCAGGGGTAAACCCAGGTACAGATGATCACCTTATCTTTGACAAAGGAGGCAAGAATATACAACGGAGAAAAGACAACCTCTTCAATAAGTGGTGCTGGGAAAACTGGACAGCTACATGTAAAAGAATGAAATTAGAACACTTTCTAACACCATATGCAAAAATAAACTCAAAATGGATTAAAGACCTAAATGTAAGACCAGACACTATAAAACTCTTAGAGGAAGACGTAAGCGGAACACTCTGTGACATAAATCACAGCAAGATCCTTTTTGACCCACTTCCTAGAGTAACAGAAATAAAAACAAAAATAAACAAATGGGACCTAATGAAACTTAAAAGCTTTTGCACAGCAAAGGAAACTATAAACAAGACGAAAAGACAATCCTCAGAATGGGAGAAAATATTTGCAAATGAATCAACGGACAAAGGATTAATCTCCAAAATATATAAACAGCTCATGCAGCTCAATAGTTAAAAAAACAAACAACCCAATCCAAAAATGGGCAGAAGACCTAAATAGACATTTCTCCAAAGAAGACATACAGATGGCCAAGAAGCACATGAAAGGATGCTCAACATCACTAACCATTAAGAGAAATGCAAATCAAAACCACAATGAGGCATCACCTTACACCGGTCAGAATGGCCATCATCAAAAAGTCTACAAACAGTAAATACTAGAGAGGGTGTGGAGAAAAGGGAACCCTCTTGCACTGTTGGTGGGAATGTAAATTGATACAGCCACTATGGAGAACAGTATGGAGGTTCCTTTAAAAATAGAACTACCATATGACCCAGCAATCCCACTACTGGGCATATACCCTGAGAAAACCATAATTCAAAAAGAGTCACACATGGGACTTCCCTGGTGGCGCAGCAGTTAAGAATCCACCTGCCAATGTAGGGGACATGAGTTTGATCCCTGGTCCGGGAAGATCCCACATGCCGCAGAGCAACTAAGCCCGTGAGCCACAACTACTGAAGCCATCGCGCCTAGAGCCCGTGCTCCGCAACTAGAGAAGCCACCGCAATGAGACGCCCGCACACCGCAACGAAGAGTAGCCCCCACTTGCTGCAACCAGAGAAAGCCCGTGCTCAGCAACAAAGACCCAACATAGCCAAAAATAAATAAATTAAAAAAAAAAGTCACGTACCACAATGTTCATTGCAGCACTATTTACAATAGCCAGGACATGGAAGCAACCTAAATGTCCATCGACAGATGAATGGATAAAGATGTTGCACATATATACAATGGAATATTACTCAGCCATAAAAAGAAATGAAATTGAGTTATTTGTAGTGAGGTGGATGGGCCTAGAGTCTGTCATACAGAGTGAAGTAAGTCAGAAAGAGGAAAATAAATACCGTATACTAACACATATATATGGGATCTAAAAAAAAAAAAATGGTTCTGATGAACCAAGGGGCAGGACAGGAATAAAGACGCAGACATAGAGAATGGACTTGAGGACCTGGGGAGGGGGAAGGGTAAGCTGGGACAAAATGAGAGAGTAACATTGACCTATATACACTACCAAATGTAAAATAGGTAGCTAGTGGGAAGCAGCTGCATAACACGGGGAGATCAGCTCTGTGCTTTGTGACCGCCTAGAGTGGTGGGATAGGGAAGGGATTTGGGGATATATGTATGCGTATAGCTGATGCACTTTGTTATACAACAGAAACTAACACAACATTGTAAAGCAATTATACGCCAATAAAGTTGTAAAAAAAAATAAAAATAAAATAGAAGAAGGAAAAGAAAAGCTATATACTTAAAAAAAAAAAAAAGAAAAAAAGAAAAAAAAAACAGTTGAGTAATTAGTGAGGCAGGCTTCGTTTGCCTGGCCTGGTGTTTCCAGGCAGAAGGATCTCCATGGAAGAGGAGTTGCTTGTCTGATTGGGGAATTGGGGGAAAAAGTGAAGATCTGCAGCACATTGCCTGCCGGCCCTCTCTGTTCATAGTCAGCTGGCACTTGGCTTTTTCTGCATTAACAGACTTGGCCCTGCTGGGGTGGCCTGGGGTTGTCTAGCTGTGCCAGTGACTGTCTGGGGAAGTCAGGTTGATTCTTGCCACAGGTCTGTAGCTGTTTTCTCTTGTCTGCTTCATCAGTGATAAGGATGGTGTCTTGACTCCCATTTCGCTTTTGGTTGGATGAGAGCTTGGAGGGGGTTGGAAGGACAGGTTTGGTGGAGTTACACACAGTAAACCCTTGAATGCATGAACACTGTTGTCAGTGTAGGGGCAGTGCTGTAGCTCTCACTACAGGTTGGAATGGAGATTGGAGCCAGATTGTGCAGGGCTGCAGAGTGTGTCCTTTATTTTGTAGGCTGAGGACCCATTCCAGTTTTTTGAACACTTTTGGTGTATAGTTTTGTTTTAGTAACATGAATCTGATAGTGCCGTGGAATGGGTTCCTCTTTTTACACTTAAAAAAACCTTTTTTTAAAACCTTTACATTAAGGCTTCTTCAGTTGGGATACATGAAACTTCTGGCTTTGGAAGTTCTGAAGTAAGATGCCATGAAATCACATGTAGGGTCTTTTAAAGGTTTATCTGCCAAAAACGGGTTAAGAGCTACCAGTAAACACTTTTGTATTGTTTACTTATAGGACATCTAGGAAGGGAACTTCACCAGTAAGTATGATGTTTATTCTGGATTGTGTTGTAGGGCCTTTATCAGATTATAGAAGTTCCTTTTAATACCTAGTTTGCTAAAGCTTCTTTTAAAAATAATGAATTGATGTTGCATTGCATCAGACAGTTTTCTGCATATTCTGATAATCATGCAGGTTTTTCTCCTTTGATTTGTCAATGTGGTGAATTATATTAATTGAGCTTTAAAAGTAAAACAGCTTTGCATTCTTGGGATAAAGCCAACTTGGTGGTAATGGATTATTTTTTTAATATATTGTTGAATTCACTTTGCTAATTTCTTGTTTAGGATTTTTACATTTAGTTTTGTGAGACTGACCTGCAGTTTTTCTTCACATGAAAATGTGTAAATGTTTTCTGTAACTCCTGAATGCTCAGAAGGGCTCCATGCTTAGGGGAAAAAACCAAACAAACCAAAGAACCTCCAAAATTGGAAATAATAATACATGGTGCATGATAAGTAAGTAAGTAAGTAAATAATCAATAAATACAAAAAGGTAGGAGCTATAAAATGAAAGTCTTTCTCTAACTCCGGACACCCAGTTCCCCTGACAATCTGTTACCAGAGATTTTGTGTGTGTATGTGTGTATGTACACACCTCCTATCCCATAAATGTTGCATATTCTAGATACGGTTTTCCACTTTACTCTTTTTACTTACTAATATATCTTTTATATGTTTCATTTTTTTACTAAAATTTTTAAAAAATTGAAGTATAGTTGATTTACAATATTGTGTTTCAGGTGTACAGCAACTTACTAATATATCTTGGAGATAGTTCTTGTACAGTACATGAAGTCTTCCTCATTCTTTTCTTAATATCTCTATTGTGTTTCATTATATCCCAGTAGAGTTAATTCGGCCCTGTTGATAGACATTTAAGTCATTTCTCATTTTGCTGAAATGAACATCATTTCACCATCTTATTTAGCATGTAGATTATTTTGTGGAATAAATTCCTACAAGTAGAGTTGCTGAAAGGATATGCACTTTTCAAATTTTGATAGAAATAGCCAAATTATCTTACAAATGGGTTACATCTCTTTATACTCCAACACTGTATGAGCTTGCCATGGCAAACGTCTCAAGTGTCGTGGCCTAAGACTCCTTTACCACTGCACAGGTCACTCGGTTTCTTGGTCATGCTGGCTGCACCTACACTTCTGCCCATGTGCCAGCGCATTCATTATTAACTTTGTGATCTCATGAGCTTTGACAGGCAGGGATTTCCTGCTAGAGAGCCTCACGAGAGCCTTGGAAACTGCTGTGTGTTCCGAAGTATTACTGTGAGGATGAGAGGAAGTCCAGCAAAATGCTGAGATCAGGTGTTGAGTTCAGCCTAACTACCTAGTTCTGTCTCTCCTTTACGTCCCCCCTGCACCCCCTTTCCAGGCCGTAATGGAGTAGTGGAGAGAAATTCAGCAAGTGCTGGCTTCTGTCCCTGTTGTCTCTCCAGTGCTAGTGATGGATGGAGAGGACAGAGGTGGATGGGATGGCATGGAACGAGCTCTTGGCGATTTGGACTGTTGAGGCCGTTCTTATCTTTGTGTTTCCCTGAGTTAGATTAATTTCTTCGGTTGTGTGCAGTCAGTCACCCTTCTTTCCTGAGTTATTACTCACTCTGAGGCTTAGGCATGTTGAGGTGATTGATATGTGCTCCAAGAATTGGCACTCATCTCTTACTGAATTTGAAGTAGTTGTAGTTGTAGTCATGGTTGGGGGGTGGGGACGTGGTAGGGGAGACTTGACTGTTGGTTTACCCCTGTGTCATTTTTATAAACAGGACCCCTGGTTGCCGCCAGAAACAGTCATAAAGCAGTGACCAGGAGCTTTGGGGTATGGCCTGTGCTGAATGGGCCAGAGAAGATAGGGGTGGGGAGGTAAGAAAGAGCAAAACCCTTCATCCTTTTGCTTTTATTTGTTGATTGTCTCTTCCATTATTAAAAAAAATTAATCTAGAGAGGGATATATGTAAAGCACTGATACTTTGCCAAAATAGCCTCCACTTTGTATACAACAGTAAGCAAAACTGAGAAAATATTAAAGTGACAAACAAAACAAGCCATCTCCTAAGAAAGACTCGGTAGGTAATTTGGTATAAGGATTTTTCTTAACTTGATTTTTGTCTGGTGATTAGATCTCTCTTGCTCAGAAGCTTCTAATATAACCCCTCCCTTAAACTGACGACCAAATAATTGAATACCAAAGCCCAAGCTGTTTAAGCTGACGTTTGAAACTCCTTAGTGCTGATCTGCCTCTTCACTGCTGCTCTCCTATTTGAAGTACAGTCCGTGGACCAGCAGCATCGGCGTTACCTGGGAGCTGTTAGAAGTGCGGAGTCTCAGCCCCTCCTTGGATCTGTGGAGTCAGAACCAGAAGTTTAGCAGATCCCCAAGTGTGTGGAAGCCCTGCAGGGTGAGAAGCACTGAGCTGCCTCATTCTTCTCAGCCTCCCTTTAGGTCCTGCAGTCAGCTTGCCTGGACTAGCTGTCGTTTTCTGAACACGTTCTGCACTTCTCCAGTGGCCTGCCTTGCTTCAAATGATACCATTTTCCCAGAAATGTCCCTTTCTGTCAACTTCCTGTCTTTCCTTCCATTCATCCGATTTACTAGGTGTCTAAATGTGCCAAGAACTGTGATTTGGATCGGGTTTCAGACATGACTGGACACACAGTTCCCCCCACTGCTTGTACAGGCTCCCTGGAGGACAGCTCCTTTGACCCCAAAATTCCACTTCTAGGAGAGTTTCCTGAACTAATCATCAGAAAAGAATGTAAAGAAATGTGTAGAAAGTTAGTCACTACAATATTATTTATAATAGTAAGATATAGATAAATTAATAAATTCTGTTAGTCACATGGTAGACTTACATATTCAAGAAAGTAAGATATATAGTACTGAAATGAGAATATATCAACAATGTTCTTGAGTAACAATTATGTTATTAAAAAATACACACTTAATTCCTGTGGTCCAAGGGCTTATAGTTGAATAAGTAAGAGAGATGTATAAACCAAATAATACAGAAATACAAATGTAGTAATAATGATAATGATAACAGTAGCAACTAACATCTCTTGGACACTTGAAATGTTCCAGACACTTCTAAGTGCTTCACATGTTATCTTCCTTTATCCTTTCAAAAACCTTATAAAGTCAGACTACTGTTAATTCCATATGAGGAAATTATGTTATTTTCATATATTTTAATCTTTGCCAATATGATGGGTAAAGTTTGGTAACTTTTGTTTTAATTTGTATTTCACTGATTATTAGCAAGGTTCAACATCTTTTAATGTATATTAGTCATTTGTATTTACATTTCTCAAATAGTCTGTTTTTATATTCTGCCTGTTTTTCTATTGTGTTTGTCTTTTTCTTATTGATATGTTGGAATTTGTTATATTTTGGATATTTAAATATATGTTGCAAATATTTACTCCCCAGTCCATGCTAGTCTTTTATCTTTGTTTATGTTGTCTTTTATTATTTGTCTTTTCTGTCAGACTTGTGGTTGTCATTTTTTATTTTTGATAGTGTCAGCTTGCTGTTGGTCCTTCTCACTAATAAACTGTTTGGAGTCTTTTAAGAGTTAGAAAATAATGAAATTTCCCCAAATTGTCCATTTTTAAGGACCCCCCCAAGGGGAGAACCTTGGGGCTCTCCTGAATTATATATATATATATTTAATTGCATGGATTTTTAAGCATGTGTACTTTGACCATTCTGAAAAATCTACCTTCTATGTTCTGAATATATGTTTGCTGGTTTATGGTATTCCAAATAAAGGAAGTGTTAATAATACTACCATTCCTTATGTTTTTAATTAATTTGCTCTTGTACAGAAGATGACTGTTCTCAGCTCCCCCAAGCAAAATTAGGGATCTGTAATCAGAGTCACATCAGTAGTCTTTGTTCATAAATTGATGTGAGCTGTCAGCCTCAGTTAAATGTATAGGTAAATAAAATGTGTAGGTAATCTCTAACTTTCATATGTGAATTTCAAAAGTTTATAGTTTAATTAATTGGAACTCTACTTTTATTTTTCCACAGAAACAAGTCAGTTTCTAGGTTTCCAGCAAGCCCAAACGAGCATTATTAAAATTAACTCAATAATATTTAATAAAGCACTTTGTTATTCGAACTTAACATAAAAAATATAGTTTATCACATTAATTTTATATTCCACTTATAGATGTAAAAATAGAACAAACCTCTCATCTTCAGACGCTGTGGTGACCAGACTGTGGGATGTGTGGGTGGGTGTGTGGGGAGTAGGGTAAATGCCTTTAAAACTATAAAGTGCAGAAAACTTTGGTGAATCATTTATTCTCCAGTGTTCTGCATTTAGGAACAAGAACAAAGGTAATTTGCATTTACTCATTATTCTTTAGCTCATGCACTGTCTGTTGAAAAGCCAGCGTTTGTGAGGGTGACTTGGCCTGGTTACTGTAGCAGGAGCATTTCCCCATGCTGTATTCCTTGCATTGCTTGGGTCCGAAAGCAACTTTATGACTGATAGCACTCTTCTCACTCACTGCACAAGTTTAAAGCCATTGGTAAACAGCTTTAACATCAGTTGTAAAATGCCCACAGTAAGCCAGGAAGACTGCTAGTACATTTTCCCAGGTATTTTGTGGTTGTGGTTTGTGTTGTAGGGATGGTGGAGGTGACCTAAGAGGAATGGGCTTCTTCATTCCTTGCTCTCAGCTGTCCTGCTGTTCCTTAGTCTTTTTGAGGGCTCACTTGTATACGCCACAGAGCTCCAGAATAGTAGTGCTCAAACTTTAGCACACCTGAGAATCAGCTAGAGGAGTTAGGTACAAAGTCAGCTTCTCCTGCGACCCCTTCAGGAGTCTGATTCAGTGGGCCTGAGGAGTTCAGCAGCCTGTGGTTTATCCACAAGCACCCCGGGGACTATGTTGCCAGCCGACCCTGGGCCAGCAGAAATACTGCTCTAGAGTGTTTCATTCCTCCTGTGTTCTCTCTCTCAAGTATGAGTCAGAACAAGACAATTCTCAGATCCCTTGCTTCTGTGAGTGAGGCTGATGAACTCTGTCAGGGCACCAAGCATAGCTTGATGTCTCCAAAGAGGTAATTGACCAAATGGGACCTAGAAGTCCTAATGTCCTGGAAGAATTATTTACTTTTATCATGTTTACGTAAGCAGTTTGTTTCCGAGAAATTTACTCATTTTGGCTTATGATGAATTGTTTGTGTCTTTTTTTTTTTTTTAAATAAATGTATTTATTTATTTATGGCTGTGTTGCTTCTTCATTGCTGCGCGCTGGCTTTCTCTAGTTGCGGTAAGCGGGGGCTACTCTTTGTTGCAGTGCACGGGCTTCTCATTGCGGTGGCTTCTCTTGTTGCAGAGCACGGGCTCTAGGTGTGCAGGCTTCAGTAGTTGCGGCGCCCGGGCTCAGTAGTTGTGGCTCACGGGCTGTAGAGCACAGACTCAGTAGTTGTGATGCATGGGCTTAGTTGCTCCGCGGCATGTGGGATCTTCCAGGACCAGGGCTCGAACCCGTGTCCCCTGCATTGGCAGGAGGATCCTTAACCACTGCGCCACCAGGGAAGTCCCAGTTTGTGTCTTTATTAAAGCTAAATATGTAAAATGGGCACATTTTAGTATTGCAGGTAGTGTGGGTATCCTGACAATATTTAAGTTTAAAGAATGGAGATCTTCTGAAATCAAAATCCAGGTCACCTTGTCAGTTTGTGCCTTTTACCTATTGACTTCCCATCAGACTTGCCTGAAGCTGGGATGCTGAGAAATCATCAGTGGAAAATCAGGCAAATGCCTTGACAGGTCACTTTGAAGAAATGGCTTTACTGGTAATTAACAGGGCTATTAGGCACCCACATAATATATTTCACTTTCTGTATCATTTTAAATTAAAATTAAAAATTTTGGGACTTCTCTGATAGTTCAGTGGTTAAGAATCTGCCTTCCAACGCAGGGGACACGGGTTCTATCCCTGGTCGGGGAACTAAGATCCCACCTGCCGCGGGGAAACTAAGCCTGCACGCTCACAAGTAGAGAGCCCGCATGCCACAGTGAAGATCCCGTGTGCTGCAACTAAGACCTGATGCAGCGAAATAATAAATAAATAAATAAATAAATATTTAAAAATTTAAAAATTTCATCAAGACTATAGATAACTAGTATTATTTATCTGAAAATTGACTTGGAATTTTTGTTAAATTTTTATTTTTAGGACCTTATGCTATGTTCTCTTTGGTGTTCTTCTTTACCTTGACGTGACAGATACGTGTTTTATAGATCCTTTTACCTTAGTGCATGCACATTTCTTCATAATAGGCATCTGTTAACACCAGGATGAGATGCTTGTATCATCTGGTCAGGGTTTATGTCCTGCAGGCAGAACCAGATGCTTCCCAGGGGGATGACCTGACTCTTCTGATCTTCTTTGTGATATCAAACTCGTGGTCATTTGGTGTTTTTCAAGAGGGGCCCGTACTTGGAGATAGTTTACTTTGGTAAAATTTCAGTGGATTGTATATTTTCTTGTAGAAATTAATGCAATGATTATATTATTTCTAATATTTCATGTGCTGGTTTAGCTTAAATTACAGCCTGGATTTTATGACTTTCAGAATGTTTGTGTTTGTCCTGAGACACTTTTTTCTCCATACATGCAGTAATTTTCTGTATACATACAAACATAAATATATATATTGGGTGAACGACTTATACTTTGCATGTAGAAACTAATTTATTTGATCACTCACATACCTTCTTTGAGAAGAAAATTATGGCTGGTTTTCTTACCTTAATCAAGAATAGTCTTTAACATGTCTTACTGCAAGATCCAGTTCTAGGTATTACATGTTCCACTAAAACACAGAGCTGCCATCCAGGGGTGACTTTCAAGTTCAGGAAAATAAAGATGTAGCAAACCAGGTGAGAAGATACTTACTTTTCATGATTCCCACCCTGAATTCACAGTTAGCACCTATTTTTCCTTCTTGTCAAAGTACCAAATGACATGTTTTTAAAAAATTAGAGTGGATTTGATTTTGTTTCAGAAGTTAGTAGAAAATTTGAAAAAACTGAAGTTACTTCCATATTTGTGAAGCTTAGATTTTGGTGAATAGGCTGATACTTAGTTTTCATTTATGTAATTTGTGGTATTTCTGCCAAAGTTTCAAGGCTTTTTTAGGTTGCTGAGTTTATAAGGACTCAGGAAAAATATTTATGAACACTCACTGTGAGCCTGTAGTCTGTGTCAGCTTTGCTACCCCTTGTTCTGATTGTTCTCAGTACCTAGCCTTCCTCTGTTGTTTTTTGAGTACACAGAGGAACATTTGTGAATGTTGTTATTCAAAGTCTGGTTGATTTCCTCCCAGCGATCCTGGTTATGCTGGGCTGACTTTTAAAGTTCTCTGTGGCTTTCCATCATTCCCCCTTGTTACCCAACTTAAGTCCTGACTTGCTCTCAGCATGTGGAAGGCCCCAGCCTCCTGGGTGAGAGCTGTAGCAAGTAAGGACATGTGTTCTGAGGCTTACAGATGTGTGTTTTTCTTTTTAAAACCTGGACCTTTATATTGTCTGTTTCGTTTATTAGTTTTAAACATTATCAGAATCACACAGATCCAGCGCCTGAGGAAGGCAAAAAGGTAGGTAGTAGTAGGCAGAGAAATGAGAAGGGCAGGAGGAAGACTTAGATCACTGGGTCTGCACACTTGCCATCAAGGGTCTCACCCTCTGTCATTATGGGTTATGAAATGGTGGGAAAGGCAGAGGATGTATTGTGAGTGCATAATATTTGATTGCTAGTTTTCTTTTAAATTCTTTCTTTGAAGCTCTCCAACACTTTAGTCACTTGGTGCCTTAGTGAAGGAGCCGTCAGGAAAACTTGATCCCTGTGTCTTACATTAGTTTTATGGGAGGCTTTGTTACAAATGAATGTTTATCATCCTAGTTTCTTAGCCCCTAACTTTCTACATCACACTCCAAAAAAAAAAAAAAAAAGCACTATCACCATTTGTAATAAGCCATAATATATTGTGAATAAGCCAGGGAAGGCGCAGTCCCTAGAAGGGCGTATAATCTTTCCGTTTGGTCGGAAGACAACTATAAAATGGGTCCAAGATGCAGAGTATCAAAGAAAGAGCCTTTGCGTTGGCCGAAGGCTTGCTGTCATACCCCTCCCTCTGCCTTTACACGCATGTCAGTGGCAGGCGGGGTGGGGACTCTGTGTCTCTGCTCTGGAGCCTCCTGCACCCCCTTCCCCTTCCCCTCCCGCCAGACTGGCTTCTGTGTCTGGAGGAGCAACAGAGCCCCCACTTGCCCTTCCCAGGGGAGTGTGCTTTCGGGAAATGGGCTGAGTAGATGGATGGCAGCTGGTGGGAAGATGAGAATGGACCTCCAGGGGCTTTTAAAAAGGCCGTGAATTCAGCCCTGTCTCTGCGCTCACACAGTTAAAGCGGGCTGGCAGCAGGTCTGGCTAGTGATGAGGTGAGTCCTGCCTTTCCCCACAGTCTTCTCCGTAGCCTGGTAGTCCATTCCTGCTTTGCCCTTTGCTTTGGATGCTGTTTCTAACCTTTAGAAGTCAGGGTTTGGATGCTCTGTCATCCCATTTGTCCCCTGGCTGTTTTTGGACTCTTTCTGCTCTTGAGAGGCTCTCAGTCCCAGTTTTACTTGGTTACTGTTACTGGCTTTTGGACAATCTATCCAATTAGCCTTTCAAGGGAGTAGGAGCTGGTTGTAGGGAATTGCAGATTACGTGGGCCATCCCCTTATTCTCAAACACTGGTGTTTTTTCCACTTGTTTATGTGCAAGCGTATGTCAAATATATTTTTAAAGGGAAAAATGCTGCACATGACAGGATTTGAATCTCTCTCTTTATAGCCAGGCAAGCTGAAGGAGTGGATGATTTTGCTTCTTTGTCTTTCAGCTATACAAATTTCTTAATTATAGTGGAAGAGCAAAGTATATTTGGATGAACTTCAATAACAGGGAACAATATAGGTGGAATAACAATTACTCATTAAGTCTTTGATTATTTCATTAATAACTCATTTGTGCTTGAAAGCATTAGAGATATACTTACGGTAAACGTGTCAGTGTGAACTCACGGGTTTTTTTATTAGATAGATACAGAAATAAACATATAAAAGTATGTATTTGTATATGCATATTTTCTGTGTGTCTGCATTAATTTCCTATGGCTGTTAAAGCAAAGTACCACTAACTTGGTGGATTAAAACAACAGAAATTTATTCTCTCATAGTTCTGGAGGCCAGAAGCTTGAAATGAATTGTATGGGCTAAAATCAAGGTGTCAGGAGGGCAGTGGTTTTTCTGGAGACTGTAGGGAGAGTTCGTTTCCTGGCATTTACAGCCTGGAGTTCCATTCCTTGCATTCCTGGGCTCTTAGCTCCTTCCTCCATCCAATAGCATGGCGTCCTTTCTCTTACTCTGCTTTCCTCTGACTTTCTTCTCTCCTGCCACAAATCTTGGCCCACCTGGGTAATCCAGGTATGAAAGAACTTAATCACATTTTGAAAGTCTTTGCCATATGGTGCAGCACTCACAGGTTTTGAGGATTAGGATGTGGACATCTTGGGGGGCCCTTATTTAGCCCACTGCAGTGTGTGTGTGCGTGCGCACGCATGTGCGGGGTCCTATTTAAAATGTATTAGGTCTGTCCCCTGAGCTGGTCGACGAGCAGGTACCCCCAGTAGCAGTGAGCACACCCAGCTGCTCAATGTCCATTTCTTATATATCATACTAAACAATATTCTTCATTGAAAGGGACCAGGTTTTTGGGTTGGTTTTTGTTCTTAGAGAAATGGCTGATTCCAGGGAGAGGCCTGGAATGTCCTGTTGTACCAGAAAGTGAAGAGGTGCTCAGAGAATACTGGGGGTGTGTCAAGGAGAACAGAAGCCGGCTGGAAAGAGCTTCCACTAGCCAAAATCAGGCAGCTTGAACATTGAAATGAATAACGAAAGTAGTGGATCACAGCTCATTGGATGAAATAGTAAATTCAGTCCTTACTGATAAAAATAAATTTATAATTTGCAGGTTTGATGAGGAACAGAATATTTATAGTAAGTCCCCTACATGTGAACTTTCAGAGATGCGAACGTGCATTCCATCAACGGCAGGAGTAAGTGAAATTGCAGCTTGCCCTCTGTCTCCTATTGCTGACGATCCTTCAGCTCTACCATCTCCCATCTCCTCTCCCTCCTCCAGTCAGTAGCTCTTCTTGCCTGTTCACTTGATGGCAGCCCCTGTATGCCAGCTGTTGTACTGTACTACTGTACTTTTAAGGTACTGTACCATAAGATTAAAAATGTTTTCTTTACTTTTTGTTTTGTTTGTTTGTTTTTTATGTATTATTTGTGTGAAAAGTATTATAAACCTATTACAGTACAGTACTATGTAGCCGATTGTGTTAGTTGGGTACCTCCGCTAACTTTGTTGGACTTACGAACACATTGGACTTACAAATGTGCTCTCAGAATGGAACTCGTTCATATGTAGGGGACTTACTGTACATAGTTTCTAAGTCTTTCCACAGAATACTGATTAATTACAGAGAGAAAGTTCTCAGTTGACAGTAGAGAGGCCTGGCAGATCAAAGTGAATATGATCAGGAATGGGACAAATTGAAATCCTGTGCCTCTAAATAGGATGCAGAGTGGATAACATCACTTATGTGACATTCCTGTCAAAGATGCATAATCTGAATGTAATCATGAGGAAATGCACCAAAACACCTTAAAATTTGTATGGAAACACAAAAGACCTCAAATAGCCAAAGCAGTCTTGAGAAAGAAAAACAGCTGGAGGAATCAGGCTTCCTGACTTCAGACTATACTACAAAGCTACAGTAATCAAAACAGTATGGTACTGGCACAAAGACAGACTTATAGATCAATGGAACAGGATAGAAAGCCCAGAGATAAACCCATGCATCTATGGTCAGTTAATCTACAACAAAGGAGGCAAGAATATACAGTGGAGAAAAGAGAGTCTCTTCAATAAGTGGTGCTGGGAAAAAATGTAAAAGAATGAAATTAGAACATTCTCTAACACCATACACAAAAGTAAACTCAAAATGGACTAAAGACCTAAATGTAAGGCTGGATACTATAAAACTCTTAGAAGAAAACATAGACAGAACACTTTTTGACGTAAATTGCAGCAATATCTTTTTGGACCCACCTCCTAGAGTAAGGAAAATAAAAACAAAAATAAACACATGAGACCTGATAAAACTTAAAAGCTTTTGCGCAGCAAAGGAAACCACAAACAGAATGAAAAGACAACCTACAAAATGGGAGAAAATATGTGCAAATGATGTGACCAATAAGGGATTAATCTCCAAAATATACAAAAAGCTCATGCAGCTCAATATCAAAAAAAAAAACAAACAAAACAAACAACCCAATCAAAAAATGGGCAGAATGGGCAGAAGACCTAAATAGACATTTCTTCAAAGAAGATATACAGATGGCCAGCAAACACATGAAAGGATGCTCAACAGCACTAATCATTAGAGAAATGCAAATCCAAACTACAGTGAGGTATCACCTCACACCGGTCAGAATGGCCATCATCAAAATATCTATAAACAGTAAATGCTAGAGAGGGTGTGGAGAAAAGGGAACCCTCTTGCACTGTTGGTGGGAATGTAAATTGATACAGCCACTATGGAGGACAGTATGGAGGTTCCTTAAAAAACTAAAAATACAACTATCATATGACCCAGCAATCCCACTACTGGGCATATACCCTGAGAAAACCATAATTCAAAAAGAGTCATGTACCACAATGTTCATTGCAGCACTATTTACAATAGCCAGGACATGGACGCAACCTAAGTGTCCATCGACAGATGAATGGATAAAGAAGATGTGGCACATATATACAATGGAATATTCCTCAACCATGAAAAGAAATGAAATTGAGTTATTTGTAGTGAGATGGATGGACCTAGAGTCTGTCATACAGAGTGAAGTAAATTAGAAAGAGAAAAACAAATACCGTATGCTAACACATATATATGGGATCTAAAAAAAAAAAAAGTCCTGAAGAGCCTAGGGGCAGGACAGGAATAAAGATGCAGATGTAGAGAATGGACTTGAGGATACGGGGAGGGGGAAGGGTCAGCTGAGACGAAGTGAGAGAGTGGCATTGACATATATACACTACCAAATGTAAAATAGATAGCTAGTGGGGAGCAGCCGCAAAGCACAGGTAGATCAGCTCGTACTTTGTGACCACCTAGAGGGGTGGGATAAGGAGGGTGGGAGGGAGACGCAAGAGGGAGGGGATATGGGGATGTATGTATGCGTAGAGCTGATTCACTTTGTTATACAGCAGAAACTAACACAACAATGTAAAGCAATTATACTCCAATAAGGATGTTAAAAAATAAATATTGACCTTTAGGTGGTTATATGCATATTAAAGTTTTTAGGAGGAAGTGTACTTGATGTCTACAAATATTTTTTGAAGTATACTGATATAAAAGGAAGGATTGAACTATACGTAGATGGAAGGATAAATAATGAAGTATAGTAAAATATTTTTAAAAATTGGGCAGAAGATCTAAATAGACATTTATCCAAAGAAGACATACAGGTGGCCAAAAAGCACATGAACAGTTGCTCAGTATTGCAAAGTATTAGAGAAATGCAAATCAAAACTACAATGAGGTATCATCTCACACTGGTCAGAATGGCCATCATCAAAAAGTCTAGAAACAATAAATGCTGGAGAGGGTGTGGAGAAAAGGGAACCCTCTTGCACTGTTGGTGGGAATGTAAATTGATACAGCCACTGTGGAGAATGAACTTATGGTTACCAGGAGGGAAGGATGGGGGAAAGGGATAGTCAGGGAGTTTGGGATCGACATGTACACACTGCTGTATTTAAAATAGATAACCAACAAGGACCTACTGTATAGCACAGGGAACTCTGCTCAGTGTTATGTGGCAGCCTGGATGGGAGGGGAGTTTGGGGGAGAATGGATACATGTGTATGTATGGCTGAGTTCCTTTGCTGTGCACCTGAAACTATCACAACACTGTTAATTGGCTATACTTCAATATAAAATAAAAAGTTAAAAAAAAAGTCTACAAACAGTAAATGCTGGAGAGGGTGTGGAGAAAAGGGAACCCTCCTACACTGTTGGTGGGAATGTAAACTGATAACAGCCACTCTGAAGGACAGTATGGAGGTTCCTTAAAAAGTTAAAAATAGAACTACCATGTGATCCAGCAATCCCACGCCTGGGCATGTATCCAGAGAAAACCATACTTCGAAAAGATACATGCACCCCAGTGTTCATTGCAGCACTGTTTACAATAGCCAAGACATGGAAGCAACCTAAATGCTCATTGACAGATGAATGGATAAAGAAGATGTGGTACATATATACAATAGAATACTACTCAGCCATAAAAAAGAATGAAATAATGCCATTTGCAGCAGCATGGATCAACCTAGAGATGATCGTACTAAGTGAAGTAAGTCAGACAAAGACAAATATCATATGATATCACTTATATGTGGAATCTAAAAAAACGATACAAATGAACTTATTTACAAAACAGAAACAGACTCACAGACATAGAAAACAAATTTATGGTCACCAAAGGGAAAGGTGTCGGGGAGGGATAAATTAAGAGTTTGGGATTAACATATACACTACTCTGTATAAAATAGTCAACAGGGACCTACTGTATAGCACAGGGAACTCTACTCAATATTCCGTAATAACCTATATGGGAAAAGAATCTGAAAAAGAATGGATATATGTATAACTGAACCACTTTGCTGTACACCTGAAACTAACACAACATTGTAAATCGACTATACTCAATATAAAATAAAAATTTAAAAAAAAAGTATATGACTGTAATCATGAGGAAATGTAAAGACAAACCCACGTTGAAGAACACTCTGCAAAATAATGGGCCTGTAGTTTTCAAATAACTCATAGTCATGGAAGTTAAGGAATCTAATGTCATGTAATAGTGGGTCTAAATAGCCAATTGGAAGTTCTGAGCTTCACTGTGGGGAGGAGCTGGTTAGGCCATTCATCAGTGGACCCCTGACGTAACTATTTAGGTCTTTCTTCTTGAGGTGGTTGCTTTCTGCAGAGAAAGCTCTTCAGATCTCTTGCCTTGCAGGGTAAAGTCCAGGGTGCAGCACTCCATAGGCTGGGTGAAATAAAAGAACTGGATGTTGAATGGCTGGGTGTGCTCATTGCTACTGGGGGTACCTGCTCGTAGACCAGCTCAGGGAACAGAGCTGGAGAAGAAGTCTAAGCATCTTAGCATCCAGCAAGCAAGTCCCCTTTCTACTCTGGTGTCCTCGTATCAGTTGTGCTTGGTGTCCCCCAGGCCAGAGATGTTCTGTGAAAAATCTCACCCATGAATAAAATTCCAGTCTTTTGCTTGAATGAAGTGGGGGGCGGCAAACTTTCCAGTGAAGCAGATCTGGGGATCTAACTGCTTGATAACCTTTCCTTTTCACCAGTCCTGCTTGTGTTAACCCCTCCTCCTTCCACCTTCCCCCTGCCCCCTTTCCTTTGCCTTTGAGTATTCTTTGGTGTGGCTTGGTTGGTTCTGTTCCCTTTTAACAGACCTAAGTTACCTGTCATCTTAAACAACTTCCCATTTGCTCTTAACTCTTTCAGCCTTCCCTGATGATAGGCTGCTATAATAAGGTACCACAGACTGGGTAGCTTAGCCAGAGGGAAAATTATCCTCTCACAGGTCTGTAATCTAAGAAGTCCAGGCTCAAGGTGTCAGTAGGGTTGGTTTCTTCGGAGGCCTCTTTCCTTGGCCTGCAGATGGCTGGCTGCCTTCTCCCCGTGTCTTTGTATGGGCTTCCTTCTATGTGTGTCTGTGTCCTAATCTCTTCTTATAAGGCACTGGTCGCACTGGATTAGGGCCCACTCTAATGACCTTATAGACCCTGTTTCCAAATGCAGTCACATGTAAGGTGCTGGAGCTAGGACTCAACATATGAATTTTGGGGGACACAGTTCTGCCCGTAACACCCAACCATTGCCTTTGGCAGCATCGGCACTAAGGTTCTAGTGCTGCCTGCACTTGAGTTGCCGCGCTCGGCGCCCTGATTCTGTGGGCCTGACTTCTGGGTGATGGAATCAGATGGGATTGAGTGGGATCAGGCATGGAGTGTGAATGTTGGAATCGTATTAGTTTTGAGTGAGTTGTGAAACATTACTTTTATAGTCATTAGTTTAGCTTTTAATATTCTCTGGCCTAAAGCACTTTATAATATTCAGCCCTGACTGACTTTAGAGGTCTCATATCCTCTGAACATGATCCTGAAATTGAAATGATAAGGATGTGAAGGAGCACGCCACCCTCCTCAGACTACCCTCAAGCCCTGTCTCCACCTCTCCCACCCCGACCCCTTACTTCCCCTCCCAAATCAACTGAAAATTACTTCTAAAATTTGCTTGCAGCTTTCTGCTTTCTCCTCTTGATTTTTTATAGCTAGGGAATTAAAAGAATTATTTTATGTCAGTAGTGTTTCTCTTGTATCTGAAATTGGTAATTATAATCAGCAACATCTTGAGACTTGGATGATATTCGGTGAAAATTCTTTGTAAATTTGAAAAGCCATGTAAAATGTAAGGTTGAGATTTTACTTGTCCTGTCCATTTAAAGATGGACTGCTGACTTACATATTATGGTGACCATGTCACTGTAACTTTATCACAAGGAAAAGACTTGTGTTATTCCTCCTTAATGTAATATCTGTGAAGGTGGCTCAGAAGTGTGAAGAATCTCTGTGCTTCAGAATTAGAAGGGACCTTAGAGATGAATTTGAATAACTCTTTTTGTCAATAAAAAGAAGCTGAAGTCTAAGACTGAAGCTGAAGTCCAGGACTGAACGTTAGTGTGATTGAGTGGGAGTCTCACCTGGGATTCAAGTCTGGATCAGCCGACAGTCCATTTGCTAATGTTACTTCATATCCCATACTTTATCACAGTGGCTGTGATAAAAAAGAATATATATTTTTCAGTTAGTAATACAGAAGAAAAAGTAGTGCTGAGTATTTCAAGTAAAATTTTTTTGACCTGCAAAAATTGTTGTGGAGGTAGGTGGGTGAAGATTTGTAACCCTTGGCATGGGAAGGGCAGTGGGGCATCTAGCTTTAAGAATAAGTAATTATTATAAGCGGAGTGAATTTTATTTCGCTGGGCAAGTCAGGGGAATGGTGGTGCTTTGACTGGGCCTGAATGTTGGGTTTTGGGGTTCCCCACAATTTTCAGAGTATGGAGTGTTTTATTAGAGTGGAGCCCTGTAGTATCTTTTACTCTTGGTTGGAGCATCCTTTTAACAGGTGTTTCTCTTCTGTGAGAGTCTGAGTGTGCTTTGAACACCGCTTCACTTCCAAACCTTAGCATAGGTGTGCTCTGTGGACCAGCATCAGCATCCCCTGGGAACTTCTTAGGAATGCAGAGTCTCAAGCCCTACCCCAGGCCTGCTTGATCTGTGTTTTAACAAGACTCCCAGGCAGTTCATATATACAGTAAAGCATGGGAAACGCTGGTCTAGAGCAGTGGTTCACAAAATGTGGTCCCTGGACCAGCAGCATCAACATCGCTGGCAAAGGTGCGAGAAAACGCACATTCTCAGGCCCCAAATCCCAGACCCCCTGAACCAGAAACTCTGGGTGAAACCCCAATATGTGCTTTAACAAGCCCTGTAGGTAATGCTAATTCATGCTTAAGTTTGAGAACCGCTCTGGAGCACTGTGTTGCCACAGTTTTGATCTGGACTCATGGTGAAAAATATATTTTACGTCATGACCCAAAACACACACACACACACACACACACACACACACACACACACACACACACTCTTAGAAGTTTCATAAAACAATGGTTATCTTACCAAGTGCTATATCTACTTTGATATTTTCCGTTTTATTCTGTTAAATATATATGTGTGTGTATAAACTTATTTATAAAGAAAATCTGGCCATGACCCACACAGCTGATTACAAAGCCACTAATAGACCATGCACTGCAGTTTAAGGATGGATGCTCTTGAACAGGGTCTCTTAACCTTCTTCTGTGCTGTGGCCCCTTTTGGCAGTCTGGTAAAGCTCTTGATCTCTTGTCAGAATAATGCTTTTTAAGTGTATACAGTAATATACACGGAGCTGCAAAAGAAACCAATTATATAGGGTACCAAAATATTAAACAAATGTGTGATATGGTGATATATTGTATTTTCTTATTCATAGTAAGATTTAGTGGTGGGTCTTGTAACTACTATCATTTCAAAGTAGGGATGGGTATAAATGATAGTTCAAGGTATTTGCAGTAATTGTTACATGAAGTGAAAATGGCTGTGATTTCAACTGGTGACAAAGTTACGGTTACTGATAATAATACTGTGGTTTGTAGAGTATATGCATATTTGAAAAAAAAGCTACATTTCAGTTTAAGGTAAGTGAAAATAAAGATGTAATTTTTTTCCCTGTCTAACTTCAGACCTCCAAAATTCTGAGGTTAAGCACTCTTGCTCAAGAGGAACCTTTCTTTGGAGAATAGTTCCCAGGCTTTAAGACTGTGTGTCAAAAATTACCTTCCTGGAATTTCTTAAAACTGCTGCTTCATCGATGCTGCCCTCAGTAGTGAGAGCGCAGAGTCCTAACGACCACCGGGGAATTCCCCATATATCCAGTCTTTTTCAGATTCTTTTCCCAAGTAATGGAGTTTTCCTTTAAAATCTTCTTCTCTATTGTTTTCCTGAGGTCACCTCAGGCCCAAATGCAATCTAATGACAGTGTTTCTTCTCTAGTCTCCCCCATCTCAACACACCACCCAGCTGCTCAAACCAGATTCCTGGGATCATTCTCTGGGCCATGGGTTCTGGATTCAGGATCTGAATCTGGGGTCCACGGTTTACTAGCTGTGTCACCTTGGACAAGCGACAAGCCTCCCTTTCTCTGCCTGTGAGACTGGGATGGCAGCAGTGCCCACCTCATAGGACTGTTCTGAGTATTACATGAGACATCCCAGGTATTGCACTGGAACAGCCTGGCCTGGAGTTAAGTGGTTAGTAAATGTTATCCATTACAGTTATGCTTGATTTCTTCCTTTCCCTTATTCCTTAAACCCAGTTTGTCAGAAAATTTATGTAGAGTCTCCCTACAGGTACATTTCACATTTATCTACTTCTGTCTGTTTCCATTGCCATCATCCTACTTGAAACTTTCATGCATTCTCATTGGCACTTCTGACTGGTGTCTCTCCTTCCTCTTGACTTACTCCAATCAGTTTCCCCTATAAGAACCGTATGATTTTTTTAAAGTGTCAGTGAATGATCTTCTAAAAATGTTAGTGACCACCGTACGTTTAGAACCGTCCGGTGGCTTCCCATCAAGCCTTTCCCTGACCTGCAGCCTGTGTTTTTGGCCCCTGCCTCCTTTCCAGTGTTTGTGCTGTGCTGTTTCTCTGGTCCGCCTCTAAACTTGCCCGTGTACCCACTATTCTGTGGCCACGTTGGCTTTCCCTCAGTTATTTGGGTAGCCTGGTCCTTTCATACTTTGAGGCCATTGTGTGTGACCCTCTGCTCAGCTGCATGTTTCTGCCCTTCCTCAGCTCCCGTCCTTCTCATCTCTTCAGGTATTGGTTCCTTAGAGAGCCTTTCCTAACCACCCCCTACCTAAATTAGGGCACCAAGTTCCTCCTTTATCAGCCTGAGGCTCCCTAAACACATCAACAAGTGAATATTGCCTCTCCATCAGGGAAAAGGATAATTAACAGCCTGTGATTATGAAGCATGCAACTCCAAGAGGAGTGTGCACCTTTTCCAGAAAGAATAATTTTACACATTGTGAACATTAAGTGATTGTAGAGCTATTTTAAGAAATTGCTATCTTGAAATTGTTCAAGAAGGTCTTTGATATTGTTATTCAAGAACAAAGAGAGGCCTGCCCACTGAACCTGTCTGCAGAGGGTGATGGAGGTACTCATAACCCAGCCATGGGCCTCCTCACTGCTGTCAATCATTTCTGCTCCAAAGGGTAAAGCAGACGTCATAAAATTTCCCTCCTTGAAGTAGCTGCCTGGTTGCTGATAGAACCCTTCATGCTCCTCTCTCCTAAAGTGAATGGTCAGTTGCTGCTCAGACATGAGAAAGATGTCTCATGATTAGATGGTAGAAACCAGTGTGGTAATATCTGGATCCTGGTTTTAATTTTTGAGTTCGAAGTGAAGAGGCAGAATAATGACTCCCTGATTGGACTCGGTCAAATTTCTTTGTGTTTTGAAATTTCTGCCTTGTTACTTATTTTTAATTAATCCTAGGCCAGAGAAAGGAGACACTCCTGATTTTTGGCAGTTGCCTAAAGCAGCCAGGAAAAGGGTGATAGGAATTGAGAATCATGTTGTGAACCACTTCAGTGACCTTTGTAGTTTTTCTTTCAAATAAGGGACATTTAGGAATTCCAAAGGACACTGGGACAGATGCTTGAATTTAGGATAATAAGTATAAATGCCTGGTACTCCTGTTTGGCTAAATGGTGTTCCTGATTAAATAAAAATGTGGTCTCTTTTGGGGAAAGACTACTTTTTGTTGACATACTTTAGCAGAACCCATGCACAGAAATATTCCTGCTATGGGCTGTGGGTAATGATAATCATTTGGAAAATGATGTGTCTAAAAATAAAATACAGTTTTCTTATTGCAAAATAACATATACTTAATTTTTAGAAATTCTACCATAATTCTGCCCTCCAATCAAGCCAAACTTTTCATATTTTTCATGTTCCCCATAGATGTTTATATGTTTATCTTTCTATATAGTTGTAATCTTGCTGTGATCATCTTGTATTCTGATTTATGTTATGTTATGATTTTTATGTTTCATTTTTAATGGCTGTATAGCATTCTATCAAGTAGAAATGTCATAACCATTCTCTTGTTGGTTGATTTGCTTTATGATGTATTTTTTATGATGTACTTTTAATGATGTCTTTGTTTTGCTCTAATTTTGCAGGCAGAGACATTTGTTTGGGTTAACAGTACATCAGCACATTCCCAGAGTGTTGCCAAGGCCAAATATGAATTTTTATTTGGCAGATCTGAAGAGAAAACTCCAGATACTAGTAAGTGTTTCCCTACCTTCCTCTTTCAGGTAACAGATAGGAAGTGCTATTGAAATTTCAACTCTCAGAAGCTGAGAATTCTTCAAATCAAGAAGTGACTTGAAATTACCTAAAACAGGCTATTAGAATCACATCCTGTATTTCTGAGTTCTACACCTTAGGAAGGTGTAGAATTATTAGTGAATAATTAAAGCAAACAGGTTTCACAGAGGTAGGAAGGCAGTGGTGCAGATGGAGAAAAGGTACTCAATCAGCAGGAGATAAAGGCCATAGGAGTCTTGGGAGTCAGGCTCCCAAGAGAAGGGTACTGAATGTGGTTAAGAGCCTTGGCTCTTTAGCTAGGCTTCTTGAGCGTCAATTCTGGCCTTGTAACTTATGAGATGCGTGACCTTGAGTAAGTTGTCCAAGCTATTTTTGCCTCAGTTTTCTCATCTGTAAAATGGGCTTATAGTGATACATGTCTCAGAAATCTTTTGAGGATTAGGTAGATTGACATATGTAAGGATCTCAAAACCGTACTTGGCATGTAATAAATGCTATGGAAGTGTTTGCTGCCATTATTATTTATTGTGATCATCATCATCATCATATTCCTGACCTTTGAAGCTGACATTTAGAAAAAGTACAATCCTGACTCTCCTCAGCTCCATCGCTGATTTCTGACACTGATTTCTGTTTTGGGTAGACAAGGAATCTGACCTAATGTATTGATAGCTGTTGTTCAGTTGAAGAAGTCAAATGCTAACTATTCATTTTGCTTTACGTGTTAGATGGGATTATATAATGGGCTCCCTAATACCTGGGGCTAGCAAGAATGCAGTGTATATCAATAATTCCTTTTACCTTAATAATGAATATTTATTAGATATTTCAGTAGTTGGGGACTCTTAATGAAGTATAAAACAGCTAAATTATTTTAAAAAAATCATTCTGCTTTTATTATGTAGCATAAATACCTAACATTCTAGGCTTGAGATTTGGGGCACTTAGTCATTTATTCACTTTGTCGCAGGGAGTACTGACTGTCATCACCCCAAGACTGTGTAAAACTCCTCCTTGGTATAGCCTTAACTTTGTGATTTTGTGCTAATTAAGCTGTTTTTAACTTTGATAAAACATGAATTTTACTTCACTATATAGAGATACTATCAAATGTCTACACAGTCCTTTGACTTATTGGTGGGTGAGTTTGGGTCTACCTTACTCATAGGTTTTGTAGTTTTCCAAAGTGTACCTGAGGCAAATCAGAATGACATTTTAAACCTCCTGTTCCTTATTTGCCTTGGTAAAAATGGTTGGTATTATTTATTTCTAGTGTGATGTTATTCTGCAGGTGTGTAAGTGTGCATGCATTTATTAAACAAATCAATTTGATGAACACTTATTATGTGCTAGTCACCTGTGCTGGGCACTGTCATGGTACAAAGGAGTAGAAGACAGTCCTTGCCACCTGGGGGCTAATTCTTTGGTCAGAGAGAGGGAATGATCACTTCCAGCTGTGCTGGTGATGGCTTCATGGAGGAGGTGAAAATTGCACTGTTCTTAAAGAATGACTAGTATTCTGATTAATCGAGTTTTGGGGAGGGCATTTCAGACTGAGGGAAGGGTATGAGCAAGGGTGTGGTGGCAGAAAATACAAATTGTTTGGAGAACAGGGAGGAACTGCTCAGGTTGGTTTGCAAAGCATATCTGTGAGAGATAGGTTTAGAAAGATAACCATTTAGAAAGGGGCAGAATCATGGAGGGTGAAGAGTGTGCATTTTAATTTAGGTATGCAGAGATGAAGTGCCAGGTACTGTTTTTGTTTTTTGTTTTTAATTTATTTTTTATTTTTATTTTTTTATTGGGGTATAGTTGCTTTACAATGTTGTGTTAGTTTCTGCTGTAAAACGAAGTGAATCAACTATATGTATATATATATATATCCCCTCCCTCTTGGACCTCCCTCAACAACCCCCAATCCCACCCATCTAGATCAGCACAGAGCACTAAGTGGAGCTCCCTGCGCCATACAGCAGGTTCCCACTAGCTATCTGTTTTACACATGCTAGTGTATACATGTCAATCCTAATCTCCCAATTCATCCCACCCCCACTTCTCTCCCCCACCGCCCCTCCCGCCTGTGTCCATACGTTTGTTCTCTACGTCTGTGTCTCTATTCCTGCCCTGCAGATAGGTTCATCTGTACCATTTTTCTAGATTCCACATGTATGCATTAATATACAATAATTGTTTTTCTCTTTATGACTTACTTCACTCTGTATGACAGTCTCTGGGTCCATCCACGTCTCTGCAAATGACTCAGTTTCATTCCTTTTTATGACTGAGTAATATTCCATTGTATATATGTACCACATCTTCTTTATCCATTCGTCTGTCGATGGACATTTAGGTTGCTTCCATGACCTGAGTATTGTAAATAGTGCTGCAATGAATATTGGGGTGCATGTGTCTTTCTGAATTATGGTTTTCTCAGGGTATATGCCCAGTAGTGGGATTGCTGGGTCATATGGTAATTCTATTTTTAGTTTTTTAAGGAACCTCCATACTGTTCTCCATAGTGGCTGTATCAATTTACATTCCCACCAACAGTGCAAGAGGGTTCCTTTTCTGCACACCCCCTCCAACATTTATTCTTTGTAGATTTTTTGGTGGTGGCCATTCTGACCCGTGTGAGGTGATACCTCATTGTAGTTTTGATTTGCATTTCTCTAATAATTGCTAATAATAATTGCTAATAATTAGCAGTGTTGAGCATCTTTTCACATGCCTCTTGGCCATCTGTATGTCTTTTTTGAGAAATGTCTCTTTAGGTCTTCTGCCCATTTTTTGATTGAGTTTTTTGTTTTTTTGATATTGAGCTGCAGGAGCTGTTGGTATATTTTGGAGATTAATCCCTTGTCAGTTGCTTTGTTTGCAAATATTTTCTCCCATTCTAAGGGTTGTTTTTTCACCTCGTTTATGGTCTTCTTTGCTGTACAAAAGCTTTTAAGTTTAATTAGGTCCCATTTGTTTATTTTTGTTTTTATTTCCATTACTCTAGGAGGTGGGTCAAAAAAGATCCTGCTGTGATTTATGTCAAAGGGTGTTCTGCCTATGTTTTCCTCTAAGAGTTTTATACTGTCTGGCCTTACATTTAGGTCTTTAATCAATTTTGAGTTTATTTTTGTGTATGGTGTTAGGAAGTGTTCTAATTTCATTCTTTTACATGTAGCTGTCCAGCTTTCCCAGCACCACTTATTGAAGAGACTGTCTTTTCTCCATTGTCTATCTTTGCCTCCTTTGTCATAGATTAGTTGACCGTAGGTGTGTGGGTTTATCTCTGGGCTTTCTATCCTGTCCCATTGATCTATATTTCCGTTTTTGTGCCAGTACTGTCTTGATTACTGTAGCTTTGTAGTGTAGTCTGAAGTCAGGGAGCCTGATTCCTCTAGCTCTGTTTTTCTTTCTCAAGATTGCTTGGCTGTTTGGAGTCTTTTGTGTTTCCACACAAATTGTAAAATCTTTTGTTCTAATTCTATGAAAAATGCCATTGGTAATTTGATAGGGATTGCATTGAATCTGTAGATTGCTTTGGGTAGTATAGTCATTTTCACAATATTGATTCTTCCAATCCAAGAACATGGTATATCTCTCCATCTGTTTGTATCACCTTTAATTTCTTTCATCAGTGTCTTATAGTTTTCTGCATACAGATCTTTTGTCTCCCTAGGTAGGTTTATTCTTAGGTATTTTATTCTTTTTGTTGCCATGGTAGATGGGATTGTTTTCTTACTGATTTTTTGTTGTTAGTGTATAGGACTGCAAGAGATTTTTGTGCATTAAATTTGTATCCTTCAACATTAACTGATTAGCTCTAGTAGTTTTCTGGTGGCATCTTTAGGATTTTCTCTGTATAGTATCATGTCATCTGCAAACAGTGAGAGTTTTACTTCTTCTTTTCCAATTTGTATTCCTTTCATTTCTTTTTCTTCTCTGATTGCTGTGGCTAGGACTTGCAAAACTATGTTAAATAATAGTGGTGAGAGTGGACATCCTTGTTCCTGATCTTAGAGGAAATGCTCTCAGTTTTTCACCATTGAGATTGATATTTGCTATGGGTTTGTCATATATGGCCTTTATTATGTTGAAGTAGGTTCCCTCTGTGCCCACTTCTGGAGAGTTTTTATCATAAATGGGTGTTGAATTTTGTCTTAAAGCTTTTTTCTGCATCTATTGAGATGATCATGTGGTTTTTTTCTTTAATTTGTTAATATGGTGTATCACATTGATTGATTTGCTTATATTGAAGAATCCTTGCAATCCTTGCATTCCTAGGATAAATCCCACTTGATTGTGGTATATGATCCTTTAATGTGTTGTTGGATTCTGTTTGCTAGTAATTTTTTGACGATTTTGGCATCTATGTTTATCAGTGATATTGGTGTGTAATTTTCGTTTTTTGTGATATCTTTGTCTGCTTTTGGTAGCAGGGTGATGGTGGTCTCGTAGAACCAAGTTTAGGAGTGTTCCTCCCTCTGCAAATTTTGGGAAGAGTTTGAGAAGGATGGGTGTTAGCTCTTCTCTAAATGTTTGATAGAATTCACCTGTGAAGCCACCTGGTCCTGGACTTCTGTTTCTTGGAAGATTTTAAATTACAGTTTCAATTTCATTACTTGTGATTGGTCTGTTTATATTTTCTATTTCTTCCTGGTTCAGTCTTAGAAGTTGTACCTGTCCAAGAATTTTTTCATTTCTTCCAGGTTGTCCATTTTATTGGCATATAGTTGTTTGTAGTAGTCTGTTATGATCGTTTGTATTTCTGTGGTGTCATTTGTAGTTTCTCCTTTTTCATTTCTAATTTTATGGATTTGAGTCTTCCTTTTTCTACTTGATGAGTCTGGCTAAAGGTTTATCAGTTTTGTGTATCTTCTCAAAGAACCAGTTTAGTTTTATTGATCTTTGGTATTGTTTTCTTCATTTCTATTTCATTTATTTCTGCTCTGATCCTTATTATTTCTTTCCTTCTACTAATTTTGGGTTTTCTTTGTTCTTCTTTCTCTAGTTGCTTTAGGTGTTAGGTTAGATTGTTTATTTGAGATTCTTCTTGTTTCTTGAGGTGAGATTGAATTGCTATAAAGTTCCCTCTTAGAACTGCTTTTGCTGCATCCCATAGGTTTTGGGTCATTGTGTTGTCGTTGTCATTTGTTTCTGTGTGTTGTTTTATTTCCTCTTTGATTCCTTCAGTGATCTCTTCGTTAGTAACATTTGTTTAGACTCCATGTGTTTGTGTTTTTTACAGTTTTTCCCTGTAATTGATTTCTTTTAAAAAAAAATTTATCTATTTATTTATTTTTGGTTGCGCTGGGTCTTCATTGCTGCATGTGGGCTTTCTCTTGATGCAGTGAGCAGGAGCTACTCTTTGTTGCGAGCTACTCTGCACGGGTGTCTCATTGCAGTGCCTTCTCTTACTGTGGAGCACAGGTTCTAGGCTCGTGGACTTCAGTAGTTGTGGCACGTGGGCTCAGTAGTTGTGGTTCGCCGGCTCTAGAGCGCAGGCTCAGTAGCTGTGGCAGACAGGCTTAATTACTCTGCGGCAAGTGGGATCTTCCTGGATCAGGGATCAAACCCATGACCCCTGCATTGGCAGGTAGATTCTTAACCACTGCGTCACCAGGGAAGTCCCTGTAATTGATTTCTAATCACATAGCTTTGTGGTCAGAAAAGATGCTTGATATGATTTCAGTTTTCTTAAATTTACTGAGGCTTGATTTGTGACCCAAGATGTGATCTATCCTGGAGAATATTCTGTATGCACTTGAGAAGAAAGTGTACTCTGCTGCTTTCGGATGGAACGTCCTATAAATATCAATTAAGTCTGTCTGGTCTGTTGTGTCATTTAAAGCTTGTGTTTCCTTGTTGAATTTCTATCTGGATGATCTATTCATTGGTGTAAGTGGGGGGTTAAAAGTCCCCCACTATTACTGTGTTACTGTCAATTTCCCCTTTTAAGCCTTATGTATTGAGGCACTCCTATGTTGGGTGCATAAATATTTATAATTATTATGTCTTCTTCTTGGATTGATCCCTTGATCATTATGTAGTGTTCTTCCTTGTCTCTTGTAAAACATTCTTTATTTTAAAGTCTATTTTATCTGATATGAGTATTGGTACTCCAGCTTTCTCTTGATTTCCATTTGCATGGAATATCTTTTTCCGTCTTCTCAGTTTCAGTCTGTGTATGTGTCTCTAGGTCTGAAGTGGGTCTCTTGTAGACAGCATATATACTGTCTTGTATATATGGGTCTTGTTTTTGTATTCATTCAGCCAATTTGTATCTTTTGATTGGAGCATTTAATCCATTTACATTTAATGTAATTATCGATATCTATGTTACTATTGCCATTTTCTTTATTGTTTTGGGTTTGTTCTTGTAGGTCTTTTTCTTTTCTTGTGTTTCCTGCCTAGAGAAGTTCCTTTAGCATTTGTTGTAAAGCTGGTTTGTTGGTGTTGAATTCTCTTAGCTTTTCCTTGTCTGTAAAGCTTTGGATTTCTCTGTCAAATCTGAATGAGATCCTTGCTGGGTAGAGTAATCTTGGCTGTAGGTTCTTGTCTTTCATCACTTTAGGTATATCCTGCCACTGCCTTCTAGCCTGCAGAGTTTCTGGTGAAAAATCAGCTGATAACCTTATGGGGATTCCTTTATATGTTATTTTTTGTTTTTCCCTTGCAGCTTTTAATATTTTTTCTTTGAATTTAATTTTTGTTAGTTTGATTAATATGTGTCTCGCCGTGTTTCCCCTAGGGCTTATCATGTATGGGACTCTCTGCACTTCCTTGACTTGGGTGACTATTTCCCATGTTAGGGAAGTTTTTGACTATAATCTCATCAAATATTTTTTCAGACCCTTTCTCTTTCTCTTCTTCTTCTGGGACCCCTATAATTTGAGTGTTGGTGTGTTTAATGTTGTCCCGGATGTCTGTGAGAATGTCCTCATTTCTTTTCATTCTTTTTTCTTTATTCTGCTCCTCGGCAGTTATTTCCACCATTCTATCTTCCAGCTCACTTATTCGTTCTTCTCCCTCAGTTATTCTGCTATTGATTCTGTGTAGTACATTTTTCATTTTAGTTACTGTGTTGTTCATCATTGTTTGTTCTTTAGTTCTTCTACGTCCTTGTTAAACATTTCTTGTATTTTCTTGATCCGTGCCTCCATTCTATTTTTGAGATTTTGGATCATCTTTACTATCATTACTGTGAATTCTTTTTCAGGTAGGTTGCCTATTTCCTCTTCATTTATTTGGTCTTGTAGGTTTTTACCTTGCTTCTTTGGCTGTAACATATTTTTTTGTCATCTTATTTTTCTTTTGATTGGTGGGGCTGTTTTCCTGTCTTGCTGGTTGTTTGGCTTGATGTGTCCAGCACTGGAGTTTGCAGGCAGTTGTGTGGAGCTGGGTCTTGGTGCCGAGATGAGGACCTCTGGGAGACCTCACACTGATTAATATTCCCTGGGACCTGAAGTTCTCTGTTAGTACACTGGCTTAGACTTGGTGCTCCCACCACAGGAGCTCAGGCCAGACGCCTGGCCTGAGAACCAAGACCCTGTAAGCTGTACAGTGCAGCAAAAACAAAACAAAACAAAACAAAAAAACAACAAACAGAAAAGAGCAGAACAATAACAATAAAAAATAGAATTAGAAAAATTAAAAATATATTGGAAAAAATAATAAAAATGAAACAACAAAACAGAACCACAACAGCAAAAGCAAAAAAAAAGAAAAAAGAAAATAAAGAAAAAAAGAGATAAAAAAAGTAAAAAAATAAAATATTCCCTGGTGCCTCCTCTATCAGTGTCCTTCTCCCGATTGTGAACTACAGCCAACCCCCACCTCCCCAGTGGGCCCTCCAAGACCTCTAGGTAGGTCTCTGGACTCACTATGTCAGCCCTACGTCTGCGTGTGCTCCTCTCACCAGCATCTGTTCCTGGAGCTGGCCTGGAGCACATGTGCCCATGCAGGCCAGCTGGGGCACAGGTGTTCACAGGCACACCCACAGGGGCTGGAGGAGGCCTTGGAGGGGGGCAGCGTTTGGCCCACCTGGACCCACGCGGCCAGAGGAGGCTTTGTCGGGGCGGGCCTCAGACCTGGGATCCACGCAGTCGGCAGAGGCTTTGGCCGGGGCCACTCAGGTCCGCAACTCATGCAGCCGGAAGAGGCCTTGTGTTGGGGGCTCAGGCCCAGGACACGTGCAGCTGGAAGAGGCCTTGGTGGGGAGGAGGAATTCAGGCCCAGGAACTGTGCCACCAGGAGAGGCCTTGGCGGGGGCAGGGGTTCAGGCCCGGGGTCCCAGCAGGCTCATGGGGGCCCGAGGGGCTGGGGGAGGTGCTGGCCGCATTACCCTCCAGTCCCCTGATTCTGTGAAGGTCCCTCTCCTTCCCTGCTGATCCTCTTGCTATGAGTGGGTGCCTCCGAGCATGGGAACCTCTCCCCTCCCCCAGCTCCCCCCCAGGGGTGCCAGTCTCGTCCCACCTCCACTTTTCTTCCCCCCCTCCTTCCCTCCCACGTCCTACCTGGTCGAGTGGGGATTTCTCCCATCCTCTTAGGGGTCCAAGGTCCCCCACCAGCGCCGAGTTGGTGCCCTTTTTGTGAGGAGATGCGAACTCTGTCTTCCTACTCCGCCATCTTGTCTCCACCGTTCTTGTTGTTTTTCTAACGCTCCAGCCTGGAGTAACTGTATTTCTCCAGGTACCATTTTAGAGAGATAAATCAAGATGGGTTGATCTGGAAATTGGAAGGGGCAACAGAAGTTGTTGCTTATCATAAGAGGGGTGTGAGATGCAAGTTTATATTGATTTTTGGAAAGTACTTTTTTTTTTTAAATCTTTACAAAGAAATGATGGCACATTTTTATCATTTCAAAAATACTCTTGAAGTTTCTTTATATTGACCATTCATCTATCGTCAAAACACTGCCCAAACTCAGAAGACCATAGAGAAAGGTAGTAGAGAGACTAGGACAGTGTTTTTATTTGAATTTGATTGATAGGCATACCTCTTTCCACTTGTTTTTGTTTTTCCAAGTGGATTAAATACGTGACTGAAACTGTCTAAGTGCTCCAGAAACAGCCTGCTGGAGAAATGGAAATGCTGACATTGAGTTTTGAATGCGTCCCCAGTAATATTCAGGTGGTAGCCTCTTAGTAATGCAGCCAAGTCAGTGGAGGTCAGTTGACTCATGACCCCAGTTACGCCCAAGGAAAGTGTCGCTGCTCTAGGGACAGGAGGCTTAGGCTTTGCCACTCAGTGGGGACTTAACATGGGCTGCGGCTGGGAGGTTCTAGGGAAGACAATTCAAGATGGTTTGCAAAGTGTTGCTTATTGCAGGGGTTTTGAATCTGTGACAGAGTTTGGGGGTGTTGGATGGGGTATGGGAGAACATGAGAACAGAGGAAAGAGTCCCTTGACTGGGAATTAAGATCTAGATTCTGTGATCTGTTCATCAGTATAGTGAAAGAGGTGACCTTGCTTCTCTCTATTCCCTGCTGCTTTCTGGGAGCTGTTGCAGCTTTCAGGAGCTCTTCAAGGGCAAGTCCGTAGTTGGTAATTGCTGAGAAGCTTTGAGCTAGTGTGGCATCAATTGTGCTGTGACTTAATGAGGAGCGGGGAGGCGAGTTACCAGAGGTTCCCCTCTTCCATTCTTATCAGCCGTTGGAATATTTGTGGAGCTGCATTGAACTACAAAGAGATAAAAAAGAGGTGCCACAGGAGCCCACCTGGGGCCACCTGTGAAGCAACACCTCCCAGACTTACCCCTTGCCCCTCGTTTTCTCTCCTGGCTGTTGCACTGAGGCTGCTGGCTTCTCTCAGCTAGTCAGATGGCGTCTACTCTAACAGGAGGAGGCTTCATTTTGGGGAAGTACATTCTTTGAAGTGTCCCTAAGGCAGTATCAGATGGCTGAGGTTGGTATGTCTTTGGGGGGAAAATCCAGAGGGAAGAAATGCTTGAGAAAGTCTTTGAAGAAGAGTGAGACTGTTCCTTGGCTTGTGGGGAGGACACGTGACTTGTGGAAGCGTGTGAGGGAGCGAAGGGCCCGTGGTATCCTGAGAAGGGGAACTGACTTCTCGTATTAGCTCTCGGAAGTTTACAGAATCTCACTCCTACCTTCTCTACTGATTTTTAAACTTTGAGATAAGTAGGTAAGGAAATACGCTTCAGCAGTATTGAAGAAATTGTCCAAGGGCATGTAGTTTAGATGCTTTCAAGTCAGGTGGAGGCCGGGGAAGAGGTGAGGGGTTGGCGGTTGATGAACTGGTTTTCCAGAGCTCTGATGGGCAGAGTCACTCGTGTGGAATTAAAGCCCCAGCCTGCAACCCAGATGGGGTAGATGTCCAAGTGTATCGTCTCGTGACACCTGGAAACTGACACAAACGTGCTGGGTTGGTGAAACGCCACAAGTTACTGCTGAAGTACATGCAAAACCGCCCAGAGGGGCCCTTTCACAGCCCAGGACATAGAAAACTCTCATATTAATGAATAAATCAGTGACCCTAAAATGGACAAGGTCACAATAAAGTGGTATAAACTGCAAAAAGGAAGGAGCTTCCATGGGAGGGAAGGTCAGCATACACAGCAAGCAGGGAAACCAAGACCCACAGAGCCAGAGACAGTAGAATATTCTGAAACTATAATAGGTTTGTTTAAAAGATAAAAGAGGGAACCATTATGATAAAAGAGGAAAGTATGAAGTAGAGAACATGCATATCTGGACAAAAAAATAACTTAAAGAAAATGAAAAATATAAATAGGGAAATTTAGAAAAGCACAATGGTTGGGTTAATTTTACTTTTGGTGGGGGCTGATGAACTTTTTTCTGATCCCTGCTTTTTTTTTTTTTTTTCCTGCTTTTCAAATGTTATCTGCAGAAAAGTGAAAAGAAGGAAAAAAAGGAGCATTCGTAATTCCAAGCAATATGTTCTCATCTTGGCAAAGCTTACTTCCGATTTTTTTGTTTGTCTGTTCCATCCCCCAAAGGCACGTTTCTTCGTTATTCTGTAAACATACAGGCGGTTACTCTTTGCCAGGCATTGTTCTAGGTCTCAGGGTGGAGTGTTGAACAAAACTAAAATCCTGGTTTGACAAATTGCTTAACAAAGATTGTTCCAATTCCAAGTCTCCTCTATGGTACAGGTGTCACCTCCTCTTCCTCATATTACTGTCTGAGACAAAGCACCGCACCGCATTTAATAGGGGAAAATGCACTGGTTAGGTTTTATTCCCCCAGATGTAGGCATTTATTTTTTATTTTAAATATGAATTTTAAGTTTTTATTATCAAAATAATATGAGTGTATAATCTGAGAAATATAACCGTTACTAAAGTATGCACGGCCCATGTGCGGGTCCCCCTCCTCGCTTTCTTCCCCTAGTGACGGTGACTTTTGACTGTTGCTGTTTTCTTCTACTCTTTTTCCTTCTACTTTAGCTTTTTTTTTTAAGCTTTAATGGTAGTTGCCTTATAGATAATATGCTTGCACCTGTATTTCTTACTTATTCAAGAAAAGTATTCTATAATAAAAATGAGAAATTTGGCTCACTTTCACCGCCCCCCCCCCCCACCAGGTCCACAGGTTGTATTCTTACTTTTAGTTTTTTATTTGGTTACATTATGGTTGTTAAATCTCAGGACACTCTTGTGTAAGATGAGAATGCAGCACCCCTGCAGCCCGCCTAGCTCTCCTTCCCCTGACTTGGCCTCCTTGCGTCTCACCTTTACTTTTACAAGGCTGGAGGCATTTATATACTGTTCTGTAACTACAGGATAGCAAAATCTTTTGTGCTTTTACTACAGATTGATTCTGAAAATTCAAAACCTGGCATCAGCATTTACAGAGTGCAGAATCCAGGTGGTGTAGTTGGAGCTGAAGTGAAAGAGAAGCGAGTCCTATGTCCATGACCTCTGCTGCTCAAGGGGTGATACAGTCAAGGAGAGCAGAGAGGAGAGGGAGTGAGGTTAACTGTATTATTTGTAACAGGCAGTTTGTTTTCATCTTGAAGGCTTTCTTAGAGCCTTCTGACAACCTGTTCTCAGTTGTGCCGTAAGTTTCTAGGCCTCTGTACAGCTGTTCCCCTTTGACTTTGACAGAAATTTTAACTGCATTCTTGATTAGATGTACTGTATCTTGGATTACATGCCTCATTCTTGGAAAATTTTTTTTTTCTAGAGTATATCTATCCTTTAGTAATACTTCCTGAGAGGTTCTGGGGTTGGTAACATTCCTAAAGCTTTGTATGTCTGGAAACGACCATTTTGTTTTTATGCTTCATTGCTCACTCCCCTGCAACTGAGTCTAGATCCAGCTCAGTTCCCTTCAGAATTCTGAAGGCGACCCGCTTTCCCTGGCATCCACTGATCCTGATGTGACTCTGAGGCTTGCTTCCTTGTGCGGGACCTGCTCTCTCTAGACACTTTTGAGGTCTCCTCACCTCAGCCCTCTGAACTATCAGGAGGGACACATCGTTAATTGTTCTTTCTGTGCACTTGGTGAGCCCTTTGGGTCATACCTTAGCTCTGGAAATATATGTTCTTTTTTTTTTTTATTATTATTTCCCCTCCATTTAAAAAAAATGCTTTTTACTTCTAAAATTCCTGTTCTTTTTTTTTTTTTTTAAAGCAGCTGTTGAAAGCTGAGGAGCAGGATTTGACTTTTTTGAGATCAACTTTGGAACAGCACTGCAACAGTGCATCTCAATTAGAATAGAGAGCTTTTATCTCCAGAAACTTGTGGCACCAAATGTAATTGAGGTCAAACTTTTTAATGTACATATCAGCTATCAAGGCTTTGTTTAAGATTTTCTTCTTCATGTGTTTTTTATTGGAGAGCTAGTCTTTCCTTGACGTACAGAACTCTTTGAGTGCCGTGAGGGTGTTTTAGAGTAAATTTGGGTCCTCAAGATGGGTCCCTGAGAAGAATTTTTCATTTTCAGGTGTAAGAACTACTTTTTTTTTCCTGTTTTTTAAATTTTTTTTATTTTTCCCCTTTCCTTTCATTGGCGGCGCCGCGTGGCTTGCAGGGTCTTATTTCCCTGACCAGGGATTGAACCCTGGCCACATCAGTGAAAAGACCAGAATCCTCACCACTAGGCCACCAGGGAGCTCCCAGAACTACTTTAGAAAGTCTGCTTTTAGCAGAGCCTCCTTTCACCATTCCTAAATCAACTATCCAGTCTTAAGTTTCCTTTTATTTTTAGGTAGGAGATATCTTTTCCCTTTTATTTTGTAAAGGAGAGGTCATATACTGGCATCTTGCATGCATGTTTTATTTGACCTGGCCAATGTTTTAATGAAAAATTGAGCTAACCTGAAAAAAACATTGGGGGATTTCATGTAAAAATCCAGACTTCAAGCTTCTGTGGGGAAATCTGGGGTGCACCACCGTGTGCGTGTTGCAGCTGGCCCTAGATAGAACTCAAGTGCTGCAGGCTCCTACTTTGCCTGCTTTCCGTTTGTGTTACCTCCTGAAGCTTGTAGGCATTTGGGCTTAAGGTCTCTGCTTTAAAGTCGTACTAGTGTATGGCTTGTTATTTTGACATGTTTTCCAGTAATGATTCTCATTATGTCCTGCTTTGCAACCCTGACTAGCATCCAAAGGTGGATATATCATGAAGTATGCCTGGGACCTTTCCAAGGCCTTCTGAGGCCTAGCAATTTTTTCTTCTTTCGCTTAAAGAGAGCATCCCAAATTTTGTAAGTTTCAGGAGCCACAAAACTGGATCTGCCCCTGCCAGCATGAGAACCACCTGTAGACCTTTTAAAATAAAAAAGATTCTTGGGCCCACCTTCTCCAGGCCTATGCAATCAGAATCTGTGGGCAAGGGACCCAAGCATCTCTCAGTTTTTAGGCAGCTCCCCAGGGGATGATTATGATGCACATACAGGCTTAAGAACTTCTGTATTTAAAAAGGTAATTACCTGAGCTATTTGTAAACTATTTTAATACTAACAAGATTCATTGTGGGATCCTTTAATACATTTGAACTATAGTTGATGTATTTTACTGACATTCGAAACTGAAATGCTTAGGAACCACTCCCAACTGAAGATCAATCAGATAAGTTAAGAGGACATCTCTGAAATTAAAATTGTGATGTCAGTACGAAAACATGATTTGATTGTTAAAAAAATAGTGTGCATTATTAGTTTTTCAGGAATTTATGAGGTTCCTATATCTGTGATGTTTGTCCACTCATGTGGAATTTCACCGGCAATTTCTGTTATGCTAGTAGTCACGTAAATATTTGCTTTGGGAAACGTTATTGTATAGGTAGAATCAGGCAGAGATTCTGGAGTCATTATAATGAAGATACAGCAGACAAGGGGATATGATATTGCAGCCTGATACAAGTGCCTCTGCTCTTATTGCTTGGGCAGGTTGAATGCTTGTTTTAAAGCAGTGGTTTTGGAAATTTGTGGAGATGATTTTAATTGTTACAGTGACTGGGGGTGAGGCCTGGCTACTGGCCTTTAATGGGTAAGTGCCAGGGATGCAAGGCATCCTGTAGGGCATGGGATAGTACTGCACAAGGAAGAATTGTCCCCAGTGCTCATGACTTCGAGTGTCCTGTTGGACATTCTCGTAGGGGAAGAACATGTTTCTAACGATCTGGACATAGGATATGTAACCAAAAGGTTTTTCATGTCATTTTAAATATCAGTGAATTTTCTAGAACTATAACTACCATGTGAATCAAGGGAAGATTCTCCTTCTTTTTGTTTGGAAATTTACGAAAAATTGTTCACCATTTCAAAAGTCATTACCACAAGGTAATGACTGTGCTGTTGAGTTGTCAGTTCAACACACCTGCAGTCTGTGCTTGAGCCTAGCTTTCAGGGTGAGGCTGCATGTAAGTACAACCTGAGCACGTACATCATGAGGAGCATTTTAATTCTGTTTCTCCTTTGTGTTACGTTTAGTAAACCACTGAAGGTACACCTTTAGTAAGTCATGATATTGCTTTTTTTTTTTTTTTTGATATTGATTGTTTTGATTTTTATATTTAGCTTTGAATTTCACTTCAGGATAATAAAGGAGGCATTGCCAAATATTTGTTGTGAAAAGGTATTTTTGCTCATAAAAAGTTGAGAATTGCTATTTTAAAGCAATGGCTCTTAACCAACAGTGCACATCACATTGACCTGTGGACGTTTTGAAAATGATCATTGTGAACCTCCCCTGGAAGTACTAATTTAATGGTTTTCTAGGAAATTCTAGGAACTCTACAAACCTTTTCCAGTTCATGGCATACTTAGAAAATGATATTCTTCATATCGCACACTAGGGTGAATGAAAGCAGCTGCTTCAGGCTGCAGGTGACCATCTGGGGATCCTGGCAGCTCCCCCCCTGCCCTGCCAGCAGAGATGTATTGACACTTTGGAAGCTTGGGATGCTTATTAAAAATTCAGATTTTTCTTTTCACAATGTATATGTATATCAAATCATCACCTCATACACTTTAAATTCTTAGAGTTTTATTTGTCAGTTATACCTCAGTAAAGCTGAAAAAACAATTTGGCTTCTTGAACCTCACCCCAGTAATTCTGATTTTGGTGTGTGACCCAGAAATCGACTGTGATGAGCTCCCCAGGTGATTCAGACCAGCAGTCTGCTTGTAGGGGTAGGTGCAGTAGCCATGCGCTGTCTGATGGACACAGCACAGGAGAGGCTAGGCTCCTTTCTGAGGACGTGTGAGGTGATGGTCAGAGATTTCTGAGAGAAAGTGGGGAAGTGAGACCCCTGCTGCATCATGAGAGCGGTCGCCTTGTTGGAAACAGTGGAGCAAACACTGCTGAGAAGCCCAGGGAGAACTCCCCGGTGCTCCTTTCTCATGAGGGAGCTCTGAGGGAGCTGAGCACATTGACAGGTGAAGAACAGACCCACTCTAGGTACTCTTCAGATGTCGGGAAGAAAGGGGCAGATGCTAACATATTTTGAGAGCTAAAACCTCTATTCTTAGAAAGGAGAATGGAGAAGATTGTAGAGACTGGTGAGTTTAAGGATGATCTTTAGCCAAATTTTAGAGGATTATTAGAAGTACAGGAGAGTAAGAGTCCTCCCCAGGTGAGAGCTGGCGCTGGGGTGGAAAGGATGAGAGGTGGGAATGGGGGCAGGGGTAGGGCGCTGAGGTGATAGGCCTTCTGAGGGGGAGGGACTTGGGTGGGTTGGTGGAACTGAAAGTTGTGGAGGGAAGCTGGAAACCCACATGTTATTAATGTTATTAACATTCCCTAAATGGATGTTATTGGAACACAGTTAGGGAAATGCTGATGTACTAGCAACAGGCCTGGGCAAACAATCTAGAGGCCTGGGTTTTCATTTATGTCAGGTAGCAGATGCCACAACTTGCTTCAAGATGAGTGAAGGTACTCCTGAGGGTATTTACTTTTTCAGTATACAGCGAATACCTGTAGTTGCTAGGTTGGAGGTGTGGAGATAACAGTGTACAGTGTGACTGCGAAGGCTGGTTGGGGAAACAGACAAGTAATGTGATGGTTCTAACATTATGTGATTCCTGCTACAGTAGAAATAAAAACAGGGAGCTTTGGGAGGCTGGGACAGCTTCCCAGGAGAGGTGATTATCTGAGCAGAGTTTTTGAGGTTCAGGTGGAATGGGTGCTGGCAAGACAGATGTTTCAGACAGTGGAAGAAGTATATGTAAAGCTGTGGTGCTGTGAAAACCATGGATTGTTCAGAGCAGATGGTGTCAATGGGGGTAGAGGGTGGGTGTGAGGGAGAAGGCTCGGGACAGGCAAGGGACAGGCTGTGCACAGTGTTATGTGCCCTGCTAAGGAGTATGTGTTTCATTGGATTTTTTAAAATAATGGATTGATTCTTTATATTTGGGATTTAGGGAATCAGTCTGAAAGCGGTGTGGAGATTGCATTGCAGTTATGGAGAGGTGAGATTGGAAGCAGTGTGCCTTGTTAGGAAGGTGCGCGTGCGCACACACATGCACACACGCACGCACACACACACAGCGCACACATGCACATGGGCACACACACACGCAACACACGCACACGCAGCGCACACACGCTCACATGCGCGTGCACACACACCCCTGTGGCTTAAAGAAAATACAAGTTTACTCTTCTCTTCCGTGAAAGGAATCCAGACAGATGATAGAGAGCTCGGACGGTGGTTCTACAGTGTCAAATGAGCCACACTCCTGTGGGCTATTTGGTCTGCCATCCTTTAAACATTTCTCATCTTCTAATGTGGTTGGTTGAGTTCCAGCCAATTCCCCAGAGCACAGAGGAGGAAGAGGGCAATCAGAAGGGCAAAGGGGCATGTGCCATCTGTACTTTAAGGATATTTTGGAGAATATCCTTACCACAGAACATTTTCAGTTACAGCTCATTGCTTATAGTGTGGTGCCATGGAAAATGCAGAAAATGTAATCTTTAGCCATGTGCCCAGCTAAAAATTGGGAGTTCTGTTTGTAAGGAAGGGGAGGTGGGCAGTGGGCTCAGACCACCTGTGTGATTGCCACAGAGAGTAGTACAGGGATGCAAGGGGCTCATCATGATGATGGGGCTGAGGCAGCGGCAACAGGGAAGAAGGCAGAGTGCAGAGAGGGAGGTGCTGCTCTCGGCACCTGATTGGGTGTGGAAAGGAGGAAAGAGGGAGGCACTGAGGGTGGTTCTGCTTTGGGCAGCTAGTTGGCTGGTGGTGCCTTTCAACAAGGTACAGGTTGGAAGGAGGAGCAGGTTTGGGGGTGGTAAGGAGAATGGTGACAGCCCAGTATGCTGGGTTTGGGACACTGGCACATTCATGTGGGGATGTCCAGTGGGCAGGGGGTGTGTGGGGCTCCTCCAGGGAGAAGAGACTTTGGAAGTGGATGCATTGCCCAGGGAACATGTGCACCACGGGAAGACTGCAAGTGGCACCTTGAAGAAGATAAATATTTAAAGGGTGTTTAAAAGGAATTCAGCAGGATCAGCCAGGGAGATAGAAGGAAAAGCAGAACAGAAAGATATTGGGAAATAAGAGGGAAAAGATTGTAATAAGAAGGGAATAATTGGGCCCAGTAAATAAAGGCTGAAGTGTCTAGCAATTAAGAGGTGATTGAATGCAGTAAAATAGAGAAATAGATGTTTGCGTGTTTAGGTATCTCTGTCTTTATGTATCAGATATGGGTGTGTGTATATGTGTAAAGTTGTTTAGATCAACAGCATGATCCAGAATGATATTGACTGTCAAAATCACTCAGGGTAGATGGCTGCTGAGCTGGTCTCTAGGAGTGGAGTCTGCATATCCTGTGCCCCCTCTTCCCCCTTGGCAGCCCACTTTGGGTTTTTGTCACTGTGATAGGACAGTAACTAGGCCTCTCAAGCTAAAATTCTGTATATATATATATATTTTTTTTTAATTTTATTTATTTATTTATTTATTTATGGCTGTGTTGGGTCTTTGTTTCTGTGTGAGGGCTTTCTCCAGTTGCGGCAAGTGGGGGCCACTCTTCATCGCGGTGCGCGGGCCTCTCCCGTTGCAGAGCACAGGCTCCAGACGCGCAGGCTCAGTAGTTGTGGCTCACGGGCTCTAGAGCACAGGCTCAGTAGTTGTGGTGCACGGGCCTAGTTGCTCCGTGGCATGTGGGATCTTCCCAGACCAGGGCTCGAACCCGTGTCACCTGCATTGGCAGGCAGATTCTCAACCACTGCACCACCAGGGAAGCCCAAAATTCTGTATATATTTATTGCTAAGTGAGAATGTTTTTTATGGGCAGAGAGGGGTAGATATTTAATACAAGGGCTAGTGTGCCTTGAGAAACATGAAATGGTTTTAAAAATGTGATGAAATTAGGGTCCCAGCTGCCACTGTTCATCCCCTTCTTTGAGTTTTAGCATCAGGCTGTGAGTGAGGATGGGGGACTGCTTAGGACTGCAGCGGCCTTGGTCAGGTGGAGCTGGACATGATGATTTCTTTTTTTTTTTTTTAATTTATTTTTGGCTGTGTTGGGTCTTTGTTGCTGCGCATGGGCTTTTTCTAGTTGCGGCGAGCGGGGGCTACTCTTCTTTGCGGTGCGCGGGCTTCTCATTGCGGTGGCTTCTCTTGTTGCGGAGCACGGGCTCTAGGCGCGTGGGCTTCAGTAGTTATGGCATGCGGGTTCAGTAGTTGTGGCTCGCGGGCTCTAGAGCGCAGGCTCAGTAGTCGTGGCGCACAGGCTTAGTTGCTCCGTGGCAAGTGGGATCTTCCCGGACCAGGGCTCGAACCCGTGTCCCCTGAATTGGCAGGCGGATTCCGAACTACTGCGCCACCAGGGAAGTCCCAACATGATGATTTTTTTGTTCCTTTTAGGACAGTCCTATGTCTAAAGGTATGACAAGTTCACAGGCACAAGTGATTTTGAAAGGTGTACTGCTTTTTATGATATCATTTTAACCTGATTTACAGATACCTAATGACAGATTTCTGCGTTTTCCTTCAGTAAGTATATATATGTTTTTTTCCTGAAAGCTTGGAAAGAAATTATTGGGTTGGCCAAATCGAATTTTTTTTGTACAAAATTCTGTTTAGGTTCTGCTGATAGTTAGACAACACTTCCCTCTGGTGGACGGAGTGTGCAACACTTTTTTAGTAGCGGTTCTCAAATTGTCAAGTGCTGTTTCCTTTTCCTGCTACACATTTCTTTTACATTTGTTTTGGAGGTCAATTAATATACTTTTGTTCTTTCTGCTTAATCTAATCTGAAGGTTTATAAAAATTCCAGTGGTGTACAAGTATGCCTTAAATCTGTGATACTTTAATCTCATTATGATGTTACGAAATTAAAGATTTGGAATTTTCATGGCAAAAACATTCATGTTGTTGAAATAGAAATGTTAACCACACCAGTTAACCAGTTAACTGGTATGGTTAATGTTAACCATACCAGTTATTTGTCACTGGTATTTATTTTAGAAATGTTAACAGACATATGTTCTGTACTCTCAGATGGACATTTTGGTATGCCTCTGATAATTACAATGCTTGAATATAAGATGCATTAAAATAATATATGAAAGCTAGTCTGGAGTGTTCTTTTTTCTCATACGTAAATTTTGCAGAAACTTCTGAAGAAGTCACTACTGTTGTAATAATTGAAAGACTAATGTGGAAGGTCCTAAATTGGCTGTTTCTTAACTGATAGTTTTTTAGTTGTTGCATTTGTTTGTCCTGTGTTAAATTATGGCTGACAAAGTGAGTGGGATATTTTTATTAATTTTTTGGTTCAATCCTGAGTTCTCTGTTTATTTTATATGTGTATACACACACACTTATTACATAACAGATACTCTGCTCGGAAATTTTTATGTTAGCTATTCTTTAGACCTCAGAAGAGTCCTCTGATGCTAGGTCACCAGTAAGGTTTAAATAATTTAACCTCAGGTTACATAGCAAGTAAGTCGTGGAACTGGCATGTCCACTCGAGTGTGACTTCAGAGCCCAAGTCTTCCCACCACATCCTACAGCATCGCAAAGAATTAGGGTGAGATGCCACTGTACCCCAATTGCCAGCCTACTAACTTCAGATGAAAGTGGGCTGTAATTCTGACTTGGTCATTAATCGGTAGTATGATATTGAGTAATTGTTTGACTTTCCTAGCTCCACTTTTTAAAAAAATCTTAAACCAAGGTCTTTGTGTCTCCCTGAGGGTTGGGGAATGAGGAGATGGTGGTATGAATGCATGCCCCACTTCAGTCAACTAAAGGCTCCCCCTCTTTTATCTGTTTTACATATTGGGCTTCTATGTCAGACATCATTTGAAGGCACAATTTCTCTGCTTAAAAAAAAAAATTAAACTGTTGGTCAATCTGATTTCCCAGGTCTTATCCAGCTCATTCTTTCTTGAGGGGTGTTGATCAGCACAGCAGCTCCTTGTTATTTTTCCTTTGGCAGGGAAAGCAGGTGTGGCCTGAGGCACCGGCTTATTTAGTACCTGCTCCTTTCACTTGACAGCATTAGGGTGCTGACGACAGGGCCATTAAATTAGGAGGAAAGCAGGCTCTAGATGGGCAGTCCTCCGAGTCTCAGAATACTGAAGCATTTAAATTCTTTACCCACTGTAATCAGAACACCCAGCTGCCCCTTTACTTTGCAGTGAAACTTTCAACAACCCACTTCCCACATCCGAGCAGAGGGAAATTATAATGCGAGGAAGATGACAGAAGTAAAAAATACATAAAACACTGAAACATAAATTAAAATTTCTATTTGCATTCAACATCGTAGAATTAGAGAGGATTTCTTGGCAAGATGCAAAATAACAGTGAGCAAGACCCAGCACTCTTTCATACATAGCTACGTTGTCTCTGCCTTCCCTGAAAATTTCTGTTCCTTGTTGTACTTAGGCTGTTCATATATTGAAGTATGCAGCCAGCCTTACTTCACTGATAAAAACAGTGGTGTCACTGAGGACAGGGTCAAATCTTAACTTTTATTTCAGTACAGCAGGAACATTGCAAACTAGTTTTAAAAATGTTTCTGTTGGTTAAAAGGGGGTCTAGCAAATGAGTAGGGACCACTTAGTGCACTATCCAGCTGTACCAGGAAAAGCAATTTAGAGAGCTCACCCTTCCAATGACAGATTGTTAAATATCTTAAATTGGGCCCCTTAGCTGTCCTTGGAACAACTGCATGGGGAACTCTGAGTTAGTCCTGGTCAAAATGAATAGAATGAAAGAAAGAAGATTAAGAACGTGTTTTAATTTTCTGGTTAAAGGAAAAATGATTAGAGATTCTTTTTTTTTTTTTTTTTTTGTGGTGGGAGGTTCCCCAGAATTTTTTGGGAACTGAGATTTGTATAGGTTTGGTTCTTATATCTAGGTATAGTGGGGGAGAAGAAGAGGGGCAGGAAATAAGTTTTTCTTGTTTAATACATTTAATTAATTTCTATAGATAGTTACTGAGTATTTGCTATGTACCTGATTCTGCTAATCACTGCTTATGAGACACTAATGAACGTATAGGCAAGATAACATTCATACTAGGAGCCATTAAATAGAAGATGATGTGTGATTGAGTGCCGGGTAATTGGTGTAAGTCTCATGAACAGATGACTAATTCCATGCTAATGATCCTGCATGGAGATAGACATATGTTCTTACCAGGAGACAGACTGTTGAGACCAGAAGCAGCCTGGGAGGTCAGGGGTGTGTGGTCATCATATTAGGTACAGTAGAGGGAGAGCACAGCAGGGTATGAAGGCACACTCAGAGGCTTCTAGGAGGGATGCTCGTTTGTTCTGTGCCTGGCAGGGTAGGTAGTATTTGAATATATGGGAAGAACAGGGAGGCTGTTCTGTTCTAGGAGGAGATGAGAGTGGTGTTGTGGAGGACGGCAGAAAACTGGCTTAGGTAGAGAAATGGATTGAGATGTGATCGTGGAAGGCCTTAAATCAGTTCAGCAAGTTGCCATTGGAAGTGTATGTCCTGAGAAGCTTTATTTAATCCCTATCAGTTTGATTGATGACCCCTTTCTTTGGGGGGTCCCCACTGTACCTTAGAGTCTGCCTCTGTTATTGAACCAGTCATTCTGAAAGGCTCAAATTTATTTACAGGTTTTTCTTTCACTAAATGTGACTGAGACTATACCTGGTTACCTTGATTGGAATTTGGCTGTTTTTGAAATTCCATATTCATAAATTTACCTATCAGAGTGGGTTATTTCTATAGATAGTTTGATTTTAACCATTTTATTTTCAATCTTAAAATTTAGATTTTTGTAACATCTTGCTTTCATTGTCATGTACTGAGCACAAAAGACATAAAAATTAAATCCAATTTAGCAATACATTTAACAAATTTGTTTTAAATAAAAAGATTAAATGAAAGGGAATTAGAATTCAGCAACTATGTATGTATCATTAATATTATTGTGTTTGTCACTTATGTACTGTTGCATTCACAGTGTGTGTGTGTTACTCCACTGGTATTTATTTTAGGAACTCATTTTTATTTCCTAATTTGAGTTTTATTTATTTTAAAAAATTTATTTATTTATGGCTGTGTTGGGTCTTCGTTGCTGTGCGTGGGCTTTCTTGAGTTGCGGCGAGCGGGGGCTATTCTTTGTTGCGGTGCCCGGGCTTCTCGTTGCAGTGGCTTCTCTTGTTGCTGAGCACAGGCTCTAGGCGTGTGGGCCTCAGCAGCTGTGGTGCGTGGGCTCAGTAGTTGTGGCTCGTGGGCCCTAGAGTGCAGGCTCAGTACCTGTGGCACACGGGCTTAGTTGTTCCACGGCATGTGGGATCTTCCCGGACCAGGGATCAAACCCGTGTCCCCTGCATTGGCAGGCAGATTCTTAACCACTGCGCCACCGGGGAAGTCCCCTGAATTTGAGTTTTAAAGGACATTTTATAATTAGTTGCTCATGCTGATTTTCTTAGCGTGAGTGTTTTAGGATGTGAAATTGCCACTTCTGCTGTGCGAGGTCTCGTGGTGACGTGTGCTGCCCTAGGAGCCCGGGCTGATGCTCCTCCAGCGTGGACGTGTGTCCAGGCCACCAAGTTTTCCTTGCAGGCAGTGAAGTGAAATTGAAATCTCTGTCATTGCTGATATTTCCCCTCTCCCCTCCCACCCATCTGCTCTTAACCATAAATTTCCCCATTTCCGCTGTTTATGATCTTTGACATCTTCTAACTTGGGTGTGAGTTTGCTCTATAAAAATGTAAAAATAAAAAAATTGCTGCCAGATCCTTTTGGTGCATTGAAATTTATTTGAATAACTTGAATTAGAAGGAAAATTTCTTAGGTGAGGTGAGGGCTGTGAGTGCTTAACATGAGACCCTCTGAGAGGGTTTCTTAACTTCAGAGCGTCTCTGAGCCCCCAGACATTTAATGCAAAGTTTGTATAAATATTTATCTGGATTTTTTTTTTTTTTTTGGCTGTGTTGGGTCCTTGCTGCTGCACGCGGGCTTTCTCTAGTTGTGGCGAGCGGGGGCTACTCTTCATTGCGGTGCGCAGGCTTCTTATTCCTGTGGCTTCTCTTGATGTAGAGCACAGGCTCTAGGCATGCGAGCTTCAGTAGTTGTGGCACACGGGCTTAGTTGCTCCATGGCATGTGGGATGTTCCCGGGCCAGTGATCGAACCCATGTCCCCTGCATTGGCAGGCAGATTCTAAACCACTGTGCCATCAGGGAAGCCCCTATCTGGATGTTTTTATTGGGAGAGGATCCATAGCTTTCTCAAAGAGGTCCATGATGCCAAAAAAGTTAAGAACCACTTCTCTGAGGATTATATTTTCCTAGTCCTACAGATTCAACTATTACCCTAAATCAACTACATTAATGAGGTGTTTACCATAAAGTAAGCTCTTTTAAGTACTTGAATTAGTGAATCTATTGATATATTGTCATAATTGTTTTTGTAAGATGTACCCCATACCAGAAAGGTCAAAGGGATCAATTTACGCTTTTAGTTCCTTTCCCCGTTAAATTGACGTATTTACTGTACAGAGACCACTTGATATAATCTTTATAAATATGGGGTGTGATGAAAATTATTTTAGGTTCATATATCCATGGATTACCTTGTAAGTTAACATCATCATCCTAGTAAAGAATTAATGAATATCTTTTAACTTCTGAACACTATGGTACTTGTCTAGTCTATAGAAAATGTAACATAAGAAGTAGGTTGGGAAGCCAGTATGAAATCATGAATATATAAGGACCCAAAGAAAAGTACAGGCAATACATGTTTTAAGAGTAGAAAGGAGGGAACGGTCACTGTGAGTTGGGTCAAGCATACAGGCCTTCAGTGAGAAGGGGGATTTGAGCGGGGACGTGAAAGATGGGTAAGACAGAGTCCGGGGAGGAGGGAATAACTGGTTGAAGCAAGGTCCACAGGCGATTTTGCCCCTTAAGGGGACACTGAGTTGACCAGTGGAGAGGCAGCCGTGGGTAGTGGCTCTTTCCCTGGTTCTAGTCCTGGCTGCAAGCTGCTTAACCACTCTGCTCTCAGTATTTTAATTTGTAAAACTAGTACTTTTCTTATAGCATTCTCAATTTAATTGGTAAGTGTTATATTTGAAAAGAAAAACCTAATATAGAGAGCCATCAAGATGGCAGTATGGGAATAAGGTGAGAGTAGTTAGTGGCCAGATTGCTAAGGGTCTTGAGTGACAGGGTTAAGCAGGAGTTGGCAAACTGGCCCTTGTTCTCGTCTCTTGTCTTTGTAGATGGTGTTTTATTGGGACACAGCCATGGGTTAATTTATCATCGTCTCTGACGGTTTTTGCTTCAGTGGCAGAGTTGAGTGTTTGCATCACGACTTTATGGCCCATGAAGCTTAAAATATTTACTGTTTGGTCCTTTACAGAAAAAGTCTGTTGACTCCTGAGTTAAAGAATTAAGCTTTAATTTAGTTGCATTGGGGATCCATTTAAAATTTCTGTTTTGTTTTGTTTGGGGGAAGAAAAGGCATATAGTAGACAGTAGTAACAACAATGCCACCGGAAAAGTGTGTTAGGAAGATTAATCTAGTGAAGTTGCCTAGAGTGCATTGGAGGGTATGAATTCGTGTTGAGGTGGGTAGGCTGTTTAGGACCAGTAGTTAATTCCTGAAGCACGCTAGAGAAGAGATGGTATCCACTGTAGGAAGAGATAGTAATAAGAAGAATGTAAATGGAGGGATAGATGCATGAGACTCTAAGAAAATAATAATAGTCTTGGAGACGATATGGGGAGATACGAGGGAATATATGAGGATCTAAAGTATGGCACTGAAGTGACCCGAGGGGTTAGTGGTGCATCTGAAATAGGAGCTAGTTTTATAGGGAAGTTCATCACTGTGGTTTTGGCATGTTGAGTGTGTAACACGGTACATCTGTCAGGTAGTTAGAAGTTATTGACTCTTTGCTTTTTTCTGCTTCTCTGGCCAGACCCAACTTTCCGGGAATGGTAGGCACAGTTCAGAGAATAGGCTGCCCTTAATTGCTGAGAACCACCCCCTACAGGGTCCCAGGAAAGAGAGAATCTGTTTCCTTAGTCCAGTTTTTCTTCTTCCTGGTAGTGCCTTCCAAGAGTGACGGCGGTGGGTTGCATGGTGAAATAATGTGGATGTGTAGCACATGGCTTGTAAATGCCAGCGACTTGATCACTGTCTGTGGGAGAAGCACGGGGCAGTTCCCAGAGGCTCTCTTGAGCATGTTGGCTCAAGTTAGTTCTTCAGACAAAACTCAGAATCTTCCCTTCCACTCTTAGCCTGAGACACACATCCCTTCTAGACTCCTGAGACCTCCACCAGAGGTGAGCTAATTAGACTGTATGTGAGCTGCTTCTGGCTGTGGTTTACTTTGTATTTTTTTCTTACTATGTTGTCATTATCATAAGTTGGGTGGTTCTTTTGCCAGCACAGATCGGAATGTAGCCTTGACACCTTTAACTTGGTAAGATTTATTTTTTGTTTGGCTTTCTTCAGGCTTCTAATTAAAGGATACAAACTGGTCTAGAGTTACTTTGTTTTTTCTCCTTGTTCTGTCATCCCAGTCCAACTCTAGACCCTTGCCTCAGAGGTCTGGTCTGGCCAATTACATTTTCTTCTGATTTAACTAAATTCTTGACATCTTTCCCTTTTCCTGTATTGTAGTCTCCATCTGATGAGCACTTCCAGTCAATGGAAGTGTGAGGTTGACTGAAGCTCAGGGCAGATGTCACATCTGGGCACCTGGAATGATCAGGGTAGAGCCTTCCTTTCAAATACAATTTTGTAGTTTTCAGTTAACTTTTCAGGCAATGTTCTCAGTTTAATCTTACAACAACCCTGTGAGGTAAACATCTTGTTTGCCTACAATAATTAATTGTTCAAATTATGTTGAAAATTAATTGTAAATTTTTATTTTAGTGAGTACAAAAGGCTGGAAAAGTTGACTTTTAGTGAGATTTTTTAAAGTAATAGGTGAAAGCTGAGGCTCAGGAAGGCAAAATTACTTGTCCCAATCACATGGTAAGTAATGGAACAAAGGCCGATTCCCAGTAGTAGTAGTAGTGACATCAGCTAGATCTTACTGACTGTTCCCTAAGTGCTGGGCACTGTTTTAAGTATTTTATGTGTATTAACTCATTTAGAATACATTTGCCACAACACCAGTTTGTCTGTTGGGTGATAGATGTTTCTTCCAAGCTCTTGCATTTTAGAAGGTGAAGAATACAGAGTGGGAATAGCAGTGAGGTGAGAACTAATCAATTTTTGGGACAACCTATAATTTAAGGGCAGAAGAAATGCAAGAAGCCGGGGAAACAGCAGAATGGCAGAAGTGATAGAACAACGACTAGGGTAGCATATTGCCACACGAGCCAGTGGACGAGAGGGATTGTAGAAGAAATTCCTACCCTTCCATCCCTTGACTGACGGGCCTGCGCTCTGCTCTTAGGGCTGGATCTAGAGTCCATGTGGTCCTGCTTCCCTGCCAAGGGGTGGAACATTACATTTTACTGTAGCATAGATTGATACAAGGTGAGAATTTATGAACAGAATCTCTTACTGAAAGAAAGAAAATAAAAAGAAACAGCAAATAAATAAAGGAGTTTATAGGAGAGAGAATTATAATCCTAATTTAACTAAAGGCTAGCCAGAAATCGGCTTGATGAGTACAGATCCTAGGGCCCTCTGGCTACTTCAGTTGCCCACTTAAATGTCGTTTGGATAATTATTGACTTTTCTACTTTGGGGAAGGTTCAGTTCCTCCTAGAATTTGCTTTCAAGTTTTACCTTTGCGTATGATCTCCCCTTTAGCCCAAGACTCTGGAGCATTCTTTCTCCTCCAGTGCTATCCTTGCACCCTTGGGTTCTGATTCCATCCCAGGCCCCATACATGAGGATGGCAGTTCCCCGACTGACCATAGAAATTCTCCTTGCCTGTTACATGCAACCTGAGTTTTATGCCATCTTAACCTGACTTTGCAGTTTGACATTTGTGCTTCCTGGGTATCTCAATGATATGGGGGTACAGCAGTGAACAAAACAGATACAAATCATTTACTTCGTGGAGGTTTCCTTTGGGTCAGTGGGGCTTATAGATTGATTACATTCTGAATAATATTAATTAGCCAGTTGTCAATATAAGAATCTACCTAAGATAATATTGGGAATAACCAGAGTAGTCAACAGTAACTGAATTATATTACTAAATGGCATGTTGTATGTTCATTATAAATGATGTTTACATGGTTTATATAATAAAAATAACATAAGTATTATTGTAAATAAGTTAATATGCACAACAAGGGAAAAATGTTTAAATTCCCAAACTGTGGTAGAATAAAAGACAGGAATGAAGTACAGCCCAGTGTGAAGTAGAAGCTTTGTTTCCTTCTGCTCTTCTTTTTTTTTTTTTTTTTTAAATTTATTTATTATTTATTTATTATTTATTTTTGGCTGTGTTGGGTCTTTGTTTCTGTGCGAGGGCTTTCTCTAGTTGCGGCGAGCGGGGGCCACTCTTCATCGCAATGCGTGGGCCTCTCACTATCGTGGCCTCTCTTGTTGTGGAGCACAGGCTCCAGACACGCAGGCTCAGCAGTTGTGGCTCACGGGCCCAGTTGCTCCGCGGCATGTGGGATCTTCCCAGACCAGGGCTTGAACCCGTGTCCCCTGCATTGGCAGGCGGATTCTCAACCACTGCGCCACCAGGGAAGCCCCTCCTTCTGCTCTTCTTACACTCACATTTGGGCTGCCAACTAAATTCCTTTCCTTCTATTTTTTTTTTTTTAATTTGATCTGAGGGATGTTTCTTGCCCTTCTTATCTTCTAATTGTATGTTGGCCAGGTGGCTTAAACTCTCTCTATGCTCTTATCTGTAAAAAAAAGAGTTAATATTCTCTATACCCCGAGAACCCTCTTACACTGTTGGTGGGAATGTGAATTGGTGCAGCCACTGTGGAGAATAGTATGGAGGTTCCTCAGAAAACTAAAAGCAGAGCTACTGTAGATCCAGCAATCCCACTCCTGGGCATATACCCAGACAAAACTATAATTTGTAAAGATACATGCACTCCTATGTTCATAGCAGCACTATTTACAATAGCTAAGACATGGAAACAACCTAAATGTCCATCGACAGGTGAATGGATAAAGAAGATGTGGAATGGAATATTACTCAGCCATAAGAAGGAATGAAATAATGCCATTTGCAGCAGCATGGATGGACCTAGAGATTATCATACTAAACGAAGTTAAGTCAGAAAGAGAAAAACAAATACCATATGATATTACTTATATGTGAAATCTAAAAAACGACACAAATGAACATATCTATGAAACAAAAACAGACAGGTGTAGAGAACAGACTTGTGGTTGCCAAGGGGGAGGGGAGTGGGGGAGGGAAGGACTGGGAGTTTGGGATTAGCAGATGCAAACTGCTAATAGGATGGATAAACAACAAGGTCCTACTGTATAGCACAGGGAACTATATTCAGTGGCCTGTGTTAAACCATAAAGGAAAAGAATGTGAAAAAGAATACATACACATATAACTGAGTTAATTTGCTGTACAGCAGAAATTAAACACAGCATTGTAAATCAACTATATACTTCAGTAAAATTTTAAAAAATTTAAAAAAATCCTCTACACCCCCAAATTATCAGAAAAGGAAGAGTGGCTTTATATTCAAGTTTTTACCATTTCTGAATTAGGGATGCTTTGGTTGTTTTTGAATAACAAAGAACTTTTGGAGAATACGTATTAGCTTGAAATAACTACAGATAATTCTAGTTGGGATGCTTACAGAGATCACTAAAACAGGTTTAAAAAAAGAGGAGAAAACAAATTTAACACACATTTAGTAATTATACCTGAAGAAATGATCCTGGAGTTGTAGGTGTTGGATGTCACTGTAAACTGGCTTTTAAAGGTGACTTTTAAAGGTCAGACAGTGAGTGTAGCCCTGCATGGATTCTGTGCATTAGGATAGAATTTCCAGCTACAGCATCACACAGATTTAAAAATTGCTGTATCTCAACTTAAAGCAGAACCCAAGATGTAATATAACTGAAAATGAGACTGTAGTGGTAGCAAAGATTCTAACGACAATTGCATGTGAAAAGCTTGACTCAGATAATTCCCTGAAATTAAGTCAATAAGAGCAAGTATTTTTATAGTTTTATGTAGTATTTGTTTTTATATATGTACACAATTAACATAAAATATTATGAGAAGCTATTTGATTATTTAATCTACATCCTTAAAGTGTAGCCAACGACTTTTTGTCCATTGCCTTATATTTAGGTATACCTGGTCTTTACTTCTTAGGAGATTTTAAGGGTTAAATGAAACAGTTAATTGGGTGTCTGCTGTGTAGTAAGCACTGGGTAAACAGGGACTGACAACAAGACCTGCCGCAGGTCTGTTTCCTGCTCTTTCCTTGTCAGCACAGCTGGTGGGGGAGCAGGAACACAGAGGGGAGTGACTTGGAGGGTGACAGGGAGGCCTGGTAGGTAAGTAGCATCTTGTCCAGCCTCTCCTCCTCCAGGTCTCCACGCCGCCCTCCCCACACAGTTTGTAGCGCAGAGAAGGTGCAGTGGTCCTGCCCTCTGAGAGGGCTCACCCTCTCCTCACCAATGCAGACTCTCAGGTCCCCCGACTGTGGTCGTCCTGCCAAGCAGTCCTGGGGGAGTTGGAGAGTTTGTAGGTGATTTTTAATTATATCTTTACTGAACAGGAGGTTTCAGACATACACACTTTTTATAAGGTATGTTTCCCTACAAGCTTACTAGGAGGGCTATGTATATATTATAAGTTACAAGTGAATTTTTGTTTTTTTTTAAAACGATGTTCAGAGTATAAAGCTCTGGCATAACTGTCATTATTTCTAGTCTTGGTGTGCACACCTGTCCTCTCCGCTCACTTGGATTTATTTTCATGTTATGTCTTCCTGGATTCTGTTTTCAATGTTAATCTTAAACATTCAGATGTACCTTATAATAGAGACAGTAGACTAATATGTAAAAACTAAATTTTTATAAGCCTGAAATTGGCACTGAGTATGTTTTTTAACATCTAAGAACCAGAATTAAAAAATAAATAACTTGAGATAGGAAAACTGGCTTCTTCTTTGTTGAAATTTGCTCAATAAAAGAAATTTCAAATAAGGAACTATTGTTACCAGTTCTTGTGATAATCTTGTTGTCTCCTCATGGATTTAGTAATTAATAAAGGCAAATAATAAAATGTCATATGTTGTGATAAAATTGGCATTATATAGTCTTTATTTGTAAAATATTTTTAATTCTAAAATCTCGTACTAAATTGGATAACAGTAGTTTGCTTGCCTGTTTGTATTACTTTGTTGGAAATTTTTGAGAAGTAACACATTATATCAGATAGCAATTTATTACCTACAGCTTGTCAGTGCTAGTGACAGTAAAGTATAGAAATACATTACTGATTTGAAATTTTGTTATTCAAGAATAATTAATTATTCATTTCTCTTAAAACTTTCTTACAAGATTTGTATTTAGGATTTGTTTTAATCAGATATGGTAAGTCACACAGACGTGGGAATAATTGTCATGAAGAAAGAAGTTTGTACTCACAGAGCTCTAGAAACACCTGCAGGGCCACATGGGGATGGAGGGGGGTGGGGAAGAGCACAGCCCAGCCTTTAATGGGTTTTTTGCTGGAAGGAATGGGTAAGGCAGGGTAGAAACCTGCGTAAGCTTAGGATTGAATAGTTTGAATAATTTCAAGGGTTAAAGTCTATAGGGGTAGTTCCTAGTTGTCCCATGCCAGGCCCTTGGGTGATTTAGAGCCGGGGAATATTGGCTTAGGTGGGAGAGGTTGAGGAAGGAGATGCATGGGGTGTGGCTCTGGATTGGTTGTTTTGTGCATCAGAAGTGTACTCCCAGGGGAGTCCTTTGCTCTCTTTAGGAAATAGCTAGCCCTGGGAGGGGCTGCCTCTCCAAGATCAAGGCCCCAAATGCCAGAGCATCAACACAGAAAATAAGAAGATACAGTCAATACAAACTTTATGTTAACACTCAAAATACTTTATAATTTAAATTTCATACTTTCTTCATTAAAAAACATTGGTTGCAGTTGGCTGTTGTATACTTTTGTTTATAAGATCTTAAATTTTAATGAAAAAGTACAATTTATAAATGTAGCTTTTTTGGTTGGTACAATCTGTCAGTGATATTTCTAGAAAAACAAACTATCTTTTACAGAAGAGATATAAACAGAATATTGGTTGGTAAATTTTTTAATGGTTCTCTCGTCTGAATATTATTGATATTATCTGTCTTTCAAGGGTAATAGCAGCTTTATTAGATTACATTTCAGAAACAAAACAAAACCAGACAGTCAAAGACTTCAGGATGGCACTGCCAACCCAGTCGTAGACTCAGGTGCTGTTTCCGTATGTATATTTTTTAGAGATAGTGTACATGAGAGACTAGAGAATATGTAACAAATTTATTTTCAAGCTTTACTTTTTAAAATGGTGAGTTTTAGGATGTCAGTCAAAGATATTGTTAATTAAAGCCTGATGTGAAATGCTAGACATTTGGAAATGAGACAGTTGTGTGGTTGAGACAGTTTCATTTCCTCACAGTCACTGGTAGACACATTTAAGGGGATCATCTTAGTTATGTAGCCTTTTTATAATCGCAGTAACTTTATTCAGCACCCTCATTCATGTATTTGAGTTTCTTCCCCTTGTAAGGAGCTTTCTTGGAAAGCACACCCAACAACTTCAGCTTATATCTCACAGGGAGTTGGTGATTCATGGGTTGGTTAATGTTTGTATGACACCAGCAAAGGTTGTCCTTTCTGCTTTTCCTACCAACTCTGGAAAAATCACAGCTCTTCTTGGAGAAGTTTTTGAAAAGGGAGGAAGCTGGCAGTTGTAGTTTAAAAATGCCGTAATAATGCTAAAAGTAATGATGATTATAGTAACGATAATAATAATCTCGAGCTTTTATTGTATACTAGTTGCTAGTATGAGTGCTTTATATATTTATATGAATAGTTAATTTAATTCTCAGAACAACCTCATTGTTTTCCTCATTTTTTTTTGGGTGAGAAAATTGAGCCCCTCAGAGGTTAAATCTTGCTTGAGGGACATAATTGGAAATAGATGGAGCCCAGACTACAAGTCTAGATTGTGCGCTTTAACCATGCTTTTATAACTTAAAAATCTATAGCTCAGAAGTAAGGAAACTAAAGCTGAAAGATTTAAAGCCATTGGCCCAAGGTCCCTGGAGCAGTCAGCACTGAAATTCCTCTCCTGGGTGTCATTTTCACTATCTCTGTATGCTTTCTCTAGGTGTACTCTCTGCCTTTATCCTCTTATATTTGGGCGAATCTTCTTGCTATTTTTGACTTGCTGTGGTTCCAAATTCTGAAAATTATATTCTTCCTTTGGAATTGTTTTACTTGACAAGGAAGCCCCCAGGAGTCAGTGTAGCTTTACGGACTGAGAGGGTGGACTTTGCAGCCTTAGTGCCTGTATTTGAATCCTGCCTGTGCCAGTTTTAGCCATGTGAACTCATACAAGTCAGATACTTTTTGTGTTTCAGTAGTTTTATCTGTAAAATGGGTTAATTATGGTAGCTGTCCCACAGGGCTGCTGGTAGGAATAGATAAGTTAATACAATAAAGCTGCTTAGTGTGGTGCCTGGCACATAGTAAGCATTTTATAAATATTTTCTATTCTGGCTATATTATTTATGAGAAATATATACTCCAAATTAAACTCAGCACATTATCTCACACCTATTAGGTACTCAGTAAATGCATATGGAATGAATAAAAATAATCATCAATTGCTTTGTATTGGCCTTTGCTTTTTATACTGGTTGGAAGATTAAGGTTATAGAAGACGAGATATTTTCAATGTTTGTATTAACCTCCATTACTAAGACTAATGACCAATATTACATTATGCTCTTCATCTTGTGCTATTTTTCACTTCACTTTTCTCATCTACAAAACTATTAGTTTTTACATTTAGTATTTTTATTGAGATTGTGTAGAAAGGTGTTGTATACATCTGAGGTACCATTAGTGATGTAAAAGTTTATGTCATCATATTTAAAACTAAATGTTAATGTCTTTGAATTTTTTCATGTCACATTTTCCAAGTAATATCAACTACCCATTAAATAAGAATTTAATTGCAGGAATGGTAATGCAGTCGTCAGTAAAATGACTTTAGTTGGCAGCGTCATTTAGCCACGAGATGAGGACCGGGAAAGCAGGATTGAGATCCTCCCACAGGAGTTGTTCAACGTTACATTTGCTTTTGCCTTTTCTGTTTAAATAACACAAGAATTAAATCCTTTAAAAGGGAGCCCATCCATCTCCTTTCACGTGTGTCCTTCTTGCATCAGAGAAAATGCTGCATAATTCTGAGATGACAGCCCCACCTCTGATGTCACCCGGGATGGTACAGTCCTCTCCGAGGCTTTGCTGGGGTTCCTGCTGCTGCACTGGGGAAATGGTTACATTAAAGCTCACTCCCGTCATCTCCATTATCTCCTTGGAAGTAGTTTTCACAAATATAGAAAGGCCCTACCGTGGTTGTTTTCGGTAAGCTACCAAGGTGGAGAGCGCAGAGGCAGACGGGAGCGTGAGGGCAGGCTGCTGTGCCTTTGTGACACAGGGAGAGGCGGCAGCTCGCTCAGCCGGGCTCCTGGTGCTCAGAGCGCTTCCGTGGACATCACCCTGTGCATTGCAGGGCCACAGGGGCTGCCAGGAAATCTGAAACTCATTTGCTTCCAGTTACTAGCACGGCAGATTTTGAATTAGCCAGCTTCTTTTCTAGCTAACTTTTCTCAAGCGTTAAGCTGATGAACTGGGCATTTTCTATGATCAATGGGTAACTGCTGGAGCTACAGTAATCTCTGTGAGTAACCTCTATTTGTAGGTCTATGCAGGCAAATATATTTTTATATATCTATCTTTTGTAAAATGCTGCTGTAAAATGATCCGTCTGTATTATTGACTGCTTTTGCTTACTAGTCTTGTCTTTTGACCATCCCAGTAGTAGACTGCTGGGGCTGGATGAGGTTTTGCTGAATCCTGACTAGAGAAGCACATACTGCATTTATCCGGGGTGCCCACGCCAGCCGTTCTTTAATTCCCCAGCCACCAGAAAGACACCACCTGCCCTCCGAGTGCTGTTGCCCAGAACCTCCCCTGGCTTTAACGTGGAATGTTTATTTTAGCATCTGACATTGGATTTTTCAAAATTTTTATTTTTAAATAGAAAACAGAATATTATTCTTACCTGTAATTTTATTTCCTTTCATTGTTTTTTGTTGTTGTTGTTCAAACGGCTTTCCTGGGAACACAGAATTCTATCATCCTGTTTCTCCCTGTTTCTGATGTATTATATAGAAAGAAAGAGGAAACCAGCTACCCCTGTAGTTTTAGAAAGACATCATATTGTGGCACTGGATGGGAATGGGGAGGAGTTTCTCTTAAAGAGCTCAGACTGCTTTCCCCCCTGCTCTGCCAGAGTCTCTGGAGGAGAGCTTGGCTAGCCCCAGGCAGCACCACAGCCGCTCCATGAGCGCTGTCCTTGAGGCTGAGGTGGTCTCTGCTGGAGGTTTATTTTTCCTCAGTTTACACATGGGGGTGTGTTTTTCTTATCTGTTGAAAGTGTCACTTTTAGAGTAATTCAAGATTTATTTCTCTCTCACCAGGGAACTTGACTTCGGTGAAATTTGCATTTTCAGAGATGCTTGGAATTATTGCTCATGCCAATTTGCAGCCTGAATCAATCCTTAGCAAAACTGTGGGTCACTTATTGAGCATGAAAACTACTGAATGCAAATATGGATCAGCTGAGGCTTGTGACAGGCTGGAGGCTGAGTGGAGCTGTTGTTTTCCACTGCACTTGACATCTGTCTTGGCTCACAGCGGTTTAGGGAAGTCCACAGCTGTAGTGGGTCATCACTGCTAGGCACTCCAGCCGCTTGGCATTTGTGATTTTTTAAAAAAGAGTTGTATAGTATTTTGAATTTCAACTTCTTAAGTATTAAGTTTCTTTAATATTTCAATTTTAAAATATTAAAATATTTAATAAAATATATAAGAATTTATATTAATACTACCACATCTGTGTTAACTTTAGCAGAAGAGAGCCTGCTATAAACAAGACTATGGAGTTCTTTAAAAGCTTAAACTTTTGCTTTTAAAAATAAAGTGAAAACAAAAAAAATCAGTGAAGATCAGAGAAATTTAAAAACTGGGTTTTCAGAGAGTAAAGTGGTGACAAGGGGCTGTCAGGGTGGGGAAAATGGGGAGATGCTGGTCAAGGGTACAAACTTACAGTTACAAGATGAATAAGTTCTGGGGCTCTGATGTAAAGCATCGTGATTATAGGTAATAATATTGTATGATGTACTTTGAAGCTGCTAAGAGAGTAGATCTTAAATGTTTTCACCACAAAAAAGAAGTGGTGATTGTGTGATGTGACGGAGATGTTAGCTAAAGCTATAGTGGTGATCATTTTTCAATCTGTAAGTTTATCAAATCAACACGTTGTATACCCTGAACCTACACAATGTTATATATCGATTACATCTCAATAAAGCTGGAAAAAATTAAAACATAAAATTGGGTTTTTAAAAGTGTGGATTCCTAACAGGAAGAAATAGAAAAAGGATAGAATGGATGAAATCAGAGGAGCAGTGATGATCAGAAGCGCTAAGACCGGAAGGAGAAGCACAAAGTGTGGATATAATAAGAAACAAATGAGAGTGGATGATAGATCAAAGTGGAGAATCCTTCTGATTGAGAAAAGTCATCCAGCTTTTAAAAACAGTGATTTTAAAGATAGGTCTAAATTCAGCTCTTGCAGCTTAGAATTTCTCCTTCTGACGAGTGCCAGGTCTCTGCACGCCAGCAGAGACCTGGGGTTAAGGTCGCTGGGCTGCTCTTTAGCACGCTTGTCTTACCTTCCGTGTGTTGTGCACTGCTGCGCCCAGCTCACAGAGCTCCTCTGCAGTTGACTGGAATGGAAAGCTAGTCTCATTTCCCCAGGGACTATAATTGAAGGAGAAGAATTGGGTTCTGAATCATTAGCATGTGAAATTTAGTTTGTGATGAGCACAGCTGTAACTATTAATCACTTGGGGAAAGAGTGTCCAATTAATAGAACTGTCTCTACTCGTGTGCACATGCTAATAGCTTGTGTAGTGGTTGGCAGACCTTTTCCTGGGTTTTGTAGCATACGAATACCTTAAACATCTGTGCTTTTAGAGAGTTATTAGTGACCAGGTAACAGCCAGCATCCTCAACTACATACTGTAGCCGTCTGCAGAGTGGGACTGTTACTAGAGTGAAGAGTGTGTACCAAAATATAATGTACTTAGATTACTCATTTAGCAAATTATCATTACTCATACTCATTTTATGTCACTTTTATCATGCTAAATATATTTTCTATTGCTTAGTAAAAATGTATTATTCTCCTGTTTGGTTTTTTTTTTTTTAATAAGACTTTTTCTACTGCACTGCAAATCGAAACCATGCATGCATCACTGTGATACTGGAGGGGTTTATTGATTATTAGACTTAGAAACATTGATCTTTGTTATTCACAGTTAAGGATTATGATTACTTATAGATAAAATGTATTTGAGATTTTTTACTCTGCAAGGCTTACATTTTATGTTGCCTTGTAAATTGGACCTTTGTCTTCAATTTTTTTTTATTGATTTATGAAATTTCAGACTAAAGGGGACTATCAGGCACCTTTCTGTCAATGGGATTGAATTCCTTCCTGACAGGTCAGGGGCAGTGTGTCTTTAAGGTTGTTTCTGTAAGTTTTCCAGTGTTGAAATAACTTAAGAATTTATAGTTCTTTTATCACACTAACTGATTATATAAGTTTTAATATGTTTGGTAACTGATATTCATTAGGGAACAGAGAGCACCAAGGACCTTACTGCATTTACAAACAACCTACAAGGAAAGGAGAGAAACCGACTTCGAGTGGCTGGGTTAGCCATGATTCATAAAGGATTGAAAATGTGCTCAACTGTACTTATAAAAAACAGTGCTGTCTTGAAAGTGCCACAAGAGAGTGAATTTGCCCGTGCATTTTTATTTTACAAGTGGTATATCCAATGACATGAACCTTGAAAGTCTGGGAAAATATCCCAGTTTTTAAAAACAGAAAAACCTTACCTTTCCCTCAGCTTCTTTCTTTTAAGCTACAATGTAATTTCTTTAAGGCTATGTACAGATGTTAATGTACAGGCATTTACTAATGCTCAGTTTTACATTCGTAGTTTTTTTTTTAGGACTTTATGGTCTTTTGCATAAAGGTAGAGTCATTGACCATTCACTGTGAGAGAAATTCACTGTGAGCTATAAACTAAAGACAGGTCCCATCACAGTCGAGGTGGTTCTCTTCCTCTGCTGAAAGGATCCTGGATCAGCTAGATGGCAAACCCACACCAGAATGCACAAGGCTTTCTCTTGATTGGAAGGAGAGGCTGCATGTTTTCTTTACCTGTTGTTTACTTGATTGAACACTTGGACCTTTCAGTTAGGAGGTAGGAACTCTTAAGATTATCTTTCAGAATAAAAAAGTAACCATTTAAATGTAGTCAGAACAACTTCTATATATTGTTGTAGTTCTCTGGAGAAGTACTTCCATATTTTAAAGTGTATACAGATTACCTGGGGTTCTTTTTAGAAATACAGATTCTGATTAGGAAGGTCTGAGATGGTACTTGAGTCTGCATTTTGAACAGACTCCTGGGTGATACCTATGCTGCTGTCCCCTGGCCACATTTTGAGTAGGAAGGTTCTACGGCAGTGCTTTCAAATAGACTTCTCTGTGAGCATGGAAAAATGTTCTCTATCTCTGTGGTGCAATATGGTAGCCACTAGCTACATATGGTATTGAGCACTGGATTTTCAGTTTTATTTAATTTTAATTAATTTAAATTTAAGTAGTTATATGTGGCTGTGGCTACCATATAGGGCAACATAGCATTTAGAGGGTAAGATAAACAATTGAGAAATTTATGTTTAGTGGTACTAGCCCATGTAGGGTCATGGTGAATTCTAGAACTGTGGCCAAGATTGTCCCCACTTAACTTTATCGCTGCTTAAACTTTGTCTGCAAGAGACAATATATGCAGATGGAGTTGCTGGATTGCAAGCTCCTTGTTAGGAAGGACGACCCCGCTCCCCCGCCCCCCAGTGTTTCCAGCATTCTGTTCAGCCTGTACTTGGGAGTAGGGGACAGAACTTAGGTGGCATTGACGTGTAGTATTTTGCTTGGGTTTTGGGAGGCTTCTTTCTGTTTCTCTTTTGAGGTTCTATTAAATGGCATCCTGTTGGTTATAGGACATTCTTCATTCATTCATTGATTCAACAGATATATCCATTTTGCTCGGTACTGTTATTCTAGGCTCTGGGGATATAATGGTAAAGAAATCAGACAAAGTGATTTTCTTTTGGAGTTTATATTCTAGTGGCAACAACACAAAATAAGACAAAACAAACAAAGAATCTTTTCCTAAAAATGACTGGGCCTAGTTCCTAGGGAATGTGTGTATGATTTGTAATTGTGCTTTCATGGACATGGCCCCCATAGTCTTTTGGGAAACCTACATCCAGTTGCTCAGAATCCCTCATGATAAACTTCTTTACTTCACATTTCTACTGTGAAGCTGGGACCAAGTCTGCAGAAGACTTGCCAAATAGTTCTTTTTCTTCTTCTTCTTCTTTTTTTTTTTTTTCCTTCAGCCATTTTCTTTTAAGGAGTTTGCTACCCAGAGTAGAAAGAAATCCATTTCATTTTGATTGAAATGGGTCAGTCTTAGAAGGGTCAGGGTCAGTCTTAGAAGGGCCACGGTTTTTCTGAAGCTCATCTTTTGGAGCAGGCTTGTTTCTCCATGATTTTGAGAATTTTTTTTTGAGGTATAATTGACATACAATATTATATTAGTTTCAGGTGTACAATATAATGATTCATTATTGTATATGTTGTGAAATGATCACCACAGTAAGTCCATCACCATACATAGTTACAAAAATTTTTTTTCTTGTGATGAGGACTTTTAAGATCTACTCTCTTATCAACTTTCAAATATGCAAGACAGTATTATTAACTGTGGTCCCCGTGCTGTATATTACATCCCCATGATTATTTTATAGCTGGAAGTGTGTACCTTTTGAACCACTTTACCCGTTTCACCCCCCCACCCCATCCTTCTGACAACTTCCAGTCTCTCCTCTGTATCTGTGAGCTTGTTTTTGTTTTTGTAAGATTCCACATGTAAGTGGGACCATTCAGTATGTGTCTTCCTCTGACTTACTTCATTTAGCATAATGTCCTCAAGGTCCAATCATATTGTTGCAAATGGCAAGATTTCATTCTTTTCTATGGCTGAATAATATCCCATTATATATACTATATATAATGTATATATATACCACAGTTTCTTTATCCGTTCATCCATCAGTGGGCACTTAGGTTGTTTCCATATCTTGACTATTGTAAATAATGCTGCAGTGAACATAGGGGTGCAGATATCTTTTCAAATTAGTGTTTTTGTTTTCTTCAGGTAAATACACATAAGTGGAATTGCTGCATCGTATGGTAGTTCTATTTTTAATTTTTTGAGGAACCTCCACATGCTGGAGGTTGCACTAATTTACGTTCCATCAACAGTGTACTAGGGTTCTCTTTTCTTCACATCCTTACCAATACTTTTTATTTCTTATCATTTTGCTAATAACCATCCTAACAGGTGTGAGGTGATATCTTACTGTGGTTTTATTTTTTTATTTTTATTTTTTTGGCTTTTTGGGGTGATCTTTATTCATTTATATCAGGAATAGTAAAAAGCAGAGGTTTGGATTAAGCCAGGGCAAATAAGAATCATTTGTGACAGGAAAACATGGGGAGACTGGGACCATAAGGCTATCTGGAGTTGGTTCAAATCATGATTATTGTGTGCATTTCCCTGATGATTAGTGATGTTGAGCATCTTTGCATGTAGCTGTTGGCCGTTGTATGTCTTCTTTGGAAAACTGTCCATTCCGATCTCCTGCTCAATTTTACTTATTTTTTATTTTATTTTTTTTCCTGCTCATTTTTAAATCAGATTTTTTTTTGCTACTAAGTCATGTGAGTTCTTTATATATTTTGGATATGAACTCCTTATCAGATATGTGATTTGCAAATATTTATTCCCATTCAGTAGGTTACCTTTTCATTTTCTTGATGATTTCCTTTCCTGTGCAGAAGCTTTTTAGTTTGATGTAGAAGAAATTTTTTCTGTTGCATTTCATTTTATTACAGTCCCATATCTGTGTTCCAGAAATGGATGGCTATTTAATACACAACCCAAAGCACTCCTGAAATTGGTCTTGTTAACTTTCAAAAGTATCCCATTCGGGGCTTCCCTGGTGGCGCAGTGGTTGAGAATCTGCCAGCCAATGCAGGGGACATGGGTTCGAGCCCTGGTCTGCGAGGATCCCACATGCTGCGGAGCAACTGGGCCCGTGAGCCACAATTACTGAGCCTGCGCGTCTGGAGCCTGTGCTCCGCAACAAGAGAGGCCGCGATAATGAGAGGCCCGCGCACCGCGATGAGGAGTGGTCCCCACTTGCCGCAACTGGAGAAAGCCCTCGCGCAGAAACGAGGACCCAACACAGCCAAAAATAATAAATAAATAAATAATTAAAAAAAAAATTTCTAAAAAAAAAAAAAGTATCCCATTTCTTTCTCAATATATTAAATCAAAAGGAAAAAGTCTTTAAAAAATAATCAGTGGGTTTTGTGCATCACAGGAAAAGCATCTTTACTAAACAAGAGGAAATAATTTGTTACGAATCTGACCAAATACACAAAGCAGCAGATATGACTCCTGGTAGAAAAGGGAATGTAAATAGATACCCCACCCCCAAAGTATATATATTTCACATGAGTGTGAAAAAGCTCTTCTTCTCTCTCCCCCTGCTTCCCTCCTATACACTTTACGCTACATTTTAATTTCTTTAAGGGGGAAAAATAAATGCAGGAAAGCTATAAAAACTCTTATTAATTCAGATTCTACTAGTGTGTGGTTTATATTTAGGTAAGTGCTAAAGTTCTTTTTTTAATACTTAGCAAATCCCATTGTCACAGATATGAGACCAGATTTGGGCAGGACTAATTCAGTAAGACTTTTTTTTTTTTTTTCTTTGACTGCGTTGGGTCTTCGTTGCTGTGCGGGGGCTTTCTCTAGTTGTGGCGAGCAGGGACTACTCTTTTTTGTGGCGCGCGCGGGCTTCTCATTGCAGTGGCTTCTCTTGTTGCGGAGCACGGGCGGTAGGCTCGTGGGCTTCACTAGTTGCAGCACGTGGGCTTAGTTGCTCCGCGGCATGTGGGATCTTCCCGGACCAGGGAGCGAACCTGTGTCCCCTGCACTGGCAGGCAGATTCTTAACCACTGTGCCACCAGGGAAGTCCCCTAATTCAGTAAGACTTTCTAGAGGAGAAATAGCTGTTTCAGTTTTCAGCTGGATTCTTACATTAGTAATAGATGTAGACTGACAGAAGGCAAAGGAAAAGCTTTAACAAGTGAGCTCTAAGAGCCCACAGCAGCTGGCACAGGCTGAGCAAGGCCCTTGGGACAGCATGTTGAAATTAGAGAGGGCGGGCAGGATGAGGCAGGAGGTGGTAATGGGTGTGGAGTCTGAGAGGGAGTAGCCTTTGGCACCTTTGTTCTCTCCATTTGCCTTTGTCCTGCCTCAAGCACTCACCTCGCCTGCGCTGTCGCCTGTTGTAGGCTCTGTTTGTGCTCGTACTTTCTCCCTGTACATCCTTCAAACATGGCCAGTGTGAGCTTTCTAACATGCTAAATAGACTTTTCATGCTCTAGCAGTGTTTAGTTTTGAATCCCATAGGTTAAGTACATAACAGGTAATTAATAAATGTTTGCTGAATGAATTTTGGAAATGATGGTCATTCAGTGGGAAGTATCAATGGCCTTGTTTTAAAAGGGAGCAGAAAAAAGTCTTAACGTAAAAGAGGAATTTGGTCTTTCTTTAAATCACCCTAGCCTAAATAGCTCTAATTTTTAAACATAAGGAAGAAATCAGAAATTCCAAATAAGGTCAAGATTAATATTTTATGAAGTTTTATTTGTTGTTAAAGACAGTTCACGTGGTGACAAATGCAAACAGCAAAAATAAACCGCGGTGTATTTAACAAAGGGGTGCCTTATTTGAAAGGAAAGATTTGATGTTATGCTGAGTTCTGTGACAAGTGCTCTGATCAAGAGCCACATGACATTTAAGGCTATTTCTACCCTGAACCTACAACTAGAAGATTTTTTTGTTCTTTATTATGCTATTAGAAATGACAGTCTGACAATTCAGGTGCCTCTTAGTTTTCCTTAGGAATTTACTCCTGAGAAACAAAAAGACCAGGAATCTAGTTCTGACTTTTAATTCTTCTAAAATACCTTGCTGAACATCATTTCATTTACCTTGGTCATGTCACTTAGCCTCTTAGAACATTTACTTCCCCTGGTTGATGCCACTCCTTATTTAGTTAAACAGTAAATAAAACTGATTAGACTAGTACTTACTGGAACAGTCAACTCAGAGCAGGAGAACTGGTTGGAATAGTAAAGCTACCTGCCACGTGGGGTTGCGCTCTGCCCTCTCCCTTTATCTCTCTGTCTTTGACCAGATGCCAAGTTGTTGTATCAAGACATCACAGGCCTTTGCCCACAGTTAATGCTGGTACATCTTAATGAAAAGTATTAGGCCTGGGGTGGAGAAATTATTTGATTTCTTTCATGTCCCTTTTCTTGATTTCTTTGTGTTCACTTTTCTTTGGGCCAGTGTGCTGGTGTTTATTTTAGTGGTTGTTTTATAGATGGCAATTTAAACTGTTAGAACAAAGTGGGTTCTTAAATGATAAAGTTTAACTTTTCTTCCTTTTGTTGAATGGGTTTCATGGTAGTATGTTGTGATGTTAAATATATATTTGGCTTCAGTGGTTACTTTGGACAGTTTTCTTAGAGCACTTCATGATAGGTTAAAAATTGTAGCCTTTTGAGGCTTTAAAATATGAGCTAAAAATCATGTTAATTTATTTCATGTGTGTGTGCTAGATGTAATACAGAGATAAAATTCTCTTGACATTAGTAAGGAGGTGTCTTCTTGCAAGGGCTGGTGATTAAGGGAAGACTTAATTAAGGAGAGGAGATTTGAGTTAGATCTTGAAAGATGAAAGTAATCTGATTATGTAGAGGTGAGAAGAAAAAGTATGTCATATGCAGGAAAGAGATGGAGCGTAGGCAAAGGAGTAAAAAGCTCAGAGTGTTAACTTAATTTCTGGTATTTATTAGAGAGAACCTTTTTAGAGTATTCATGTGCTGCTCCATCCTTCAGTTAGAGAAGCAATGGTATAACACATTTGAAAAGGGAGTTGAGTGACAGAAGGAGAGAGTAGATGGGAAAGATAGATTGGGACTGGATTATGGCTCCTAACTCCTGGATGAAGGGGCTTGAACTTTAGACTTTATTCTGTAGGCAGTGCAGAACTACTGAGAGCAACAGAAGTTTTTGTTTTAGGAAGATTACTGTATATAAAATGAAGTAGGAAATGAGGCTGGACATTGGATAACCATTTCAGAAGATTTTTTAAATTTCAGGGAAAAGATTGAAGACACATACTAGGGTATCTCACTACCAATAAAGGTGGAGGGCAGGGGAGGGATGTAAAGCTTAGTAGAGGTAGAATAGATAAGCTCTGGTTTTTATTTGTTGTGTCATGTTGGCAAGTACATCATTCCTTTGAGCCTGTTTTCTTGCTAATTATGTTAGGTAGCCAAATTAATTCTTTGATTCCTTTGACTTTTGCAGTTTTATATTCTATGATCCTCATGTTTTTGTAAAGGCATACTCTAACTTAGATAAAAGCATTATAACAACTATAGGAAATATTTCCCACTGTGACCTAAGTACTTCTCTAACAATTTTAAGCTCTTTTACTAAGTTAAAGAAAAAAGCCCATGCTTTTGGATTGTATACTTTTTTCTTTCATTGCATTTTAACAATTTATAGCTTTTAAACTACGGAGGAAATTAAAGTCGCCTGAATTATTAAGGAAGAGAAAACAAAAGCCTAAAAAGTGTAGAATATGAAAAATGTTTTTTAAAAAAGTGTAAAAAGGTGTAAACAAATGCCAATATAGAATATTTCCCAATTCATTTTGTGAAGCCCACATTACTACCCAAACCAGAGATAGCACAAGACAACTACAGACCAATATTGTTTATGAATATAGGTGCAAAAATACTAGAAAGCTGAATCTAGCAACATATAAAAAAGGATTGTGCACCATGACCAAGTGGCATTTATTCCAGGAATGCAAGCTTGGTTCAGTATATAAAAGTCAGTTAATATAATGCACTGTTACTAGATTAAAAGACAAAACCCACATGGAAATCTCAATTGACAGAGAAAAAACATTTGACAAAACTTGGCACCCTTTCATGATAGAAACACTTGACAAACTGGGAGTAGAAGGGATCTTCCTTATCCTGATATAGGGCATTTGTGAAAAACCCACAGCTAACATCATACTTAATGGTAAAAGACTGAAGCCTTTCTCTTAAGATCCAGAACAAGACAAGGATGTCTACCTCTTACCACTTCTAGTCAACATTGTACTAGAGGTTCTGGCCAGTGCAGTTAGGCAAGAAATAGAAATAAAAGGCATCCAGATAAGAAAGAAAAAAAATAAAACTATCTCTGTTCACAGACAACATGATCTTATATATAGGGAATCCTAAGGAATCCACAAAAAAGCTATTAGAACTAAACCTAAATAGTAAGTTCGGCAACCAGTTGTATTTCTATATGCTAGCAGTGAATAATCTGAAAATGAAAAAATTTCTGCGTGTTATAGTATCAAAAAGAAAATACTTAGGGGAGTAAGTTTAACAAAAGTAATGTAAAACTTGTACATTTAAAACAAAAACATGTTAAAAGAAATTAAAGAAAATTAAATAAATGGAAAGACATCCTATAGTCATGGATCAAAAGACTTAATAGTAATATTGTTAAGATGCAGTGCTCTACAGATTCATCCCAGCCTCTATGAACATTTCAGCTATCTGGCAAGCTGATCCTAAAATTCATATGGAAAATGCCAGGGTCCCAGAGTAGCCAAAACAACCTGGAAAAGGAAGGACAAAGTAGGAGGACTCACACTTCCTGATTTTACTTCTGCAAAGCTACAGTAATCAAGATGGTGTTATACTTGCTGCTAGCTCAAAGGAATAGAATTTAGAGTACAGGCATAAACCTTTACGTTTATGGTCAGTTGATTTTCTACAAAGGTATTAATGCAGTTCAGTGGGGGAAATAATAGTTTTTTTCAACAGTAGTGCTGGGACAGTGGATATCCACATGCAACAGAATGAACGTTGGAGCTCTACTTTACCCCATATACAAAAATTAACTCAAAATGGATCAAAGGTCTATATGTAATAGCTAATACTGTAAAACTCTGAAAAAAAAAAAAGGAATAAATCTTTGTGACCTTGGATTAGACAATAATTTGTTGCATATGACACCAAAGACACAAGCAACAAAATAAAAAATAGATAAGTTGGATTTTATCAAAATTTTTAAAAATTGTGCTTCAGAAAAACACCATCAACTAAGGCAAAAGACAACCCACAGAATGGGAGAAAATGTTTGCAGAGTGTATATATGATAAGGAACTTCTGTTCAGAATATATAAAGGACTCTTACAACTCAATAATAAAAAGACAAGTAACCCAATTATAAAATGGGCAAAGGATTTGAATGGATATGTCTCTGAAGAAGACATACAAATGGCCAACAAGCATGTGACAAGATGCTCAATATCAATCACTACCACAGTGATTAATGATATTGAGCAAAATCAGAATCACAGTGAGACAGCATTTCACATCTACTAAGACAGCTATAATAAAAAATATGGGCAGTACTAGAACCCTCAGACTTTGCTGGTAGGAATGTAAAATGGTGTAGTTGCTTTGGAAAACTGGCAGTTTCTCCAAACATTAAACAGAGAGAGTTACCATGTGACCCAGAATCCACTCATAGATATATACCCAAGAGAACTGAAAATAAATGTAGACACAAAAACTTGTACACAAATATTCATTATTTATAATAGCTAAAATGTGGAAATAACACAAATGTCCATCAGCAGATGAATGGAAAGAAACTGTGGTATACCTATACAATGGAATATTATTTGTCAATAAAAAGAAAAGAAGTTCTGATACATGGTACAGTGTGGATAAACCTTGAAAACATTGTGCTATGTGGAAAAAAAGACAAAAAATGCCACATATTGTGTGATTCTATTGATATGAAATAGAACACGCGAATCCATAGAGACAGAAGGTAGGTTGGTAGTTACCAGGGGCTGAGGAATGGTGGCTAATGGGTTGGATATAGGTTTTTTGGTGGTGGTAGGAGGTGATCAAAATGTTCTGGAATTAGGTGGCGGTGATGGTCGCACAATTTTGTGAATATATTAAAGACAACTGAATCTTAAAAGTCCTATCACAGTCTTTATTGAAAAATTTAAAATGTCAGTGTGCCACAGGAAGAGGAATCTTTATTGCTTTTAACTGTCTTCCTTTTCAAAATCAGGGTTTGAAAGTTGCTTCCTCCTCAGATTTCAAGCAAGCCACATCCTCTTCTGTCTTGTGAAGGTATTATCAATACTACAGTCACAGAGAAGTGCTTCTTGGATTCCATCAATACTGATTCATATTTAATTTTAAAAATATATTTAAAATCATTTCAAAAATGAAATATGAAACTGAATACACTCTTAGATGTATTATTATTTATCAGATTTTCCACACTGTGGGATACTATACATTAACTTATGTTTCCAAGTTACCTCATTTTGTACATGCCTTGGAATCAGGTCTTTCAAGTCATTTCATTGTATATATTCAGACAGTCATCAGATATTTCACTGAATAGGAAGGTGGTAGCTTGCAGTGCTTTAAAAGCAGTAACAAAAACAGCAGGTGTCCTCTGTCATAAAGTTGTCCAAGTGAGGACCCTACATTTCCAGGGTAGATGAGGATATTCTCGATACAAAGTAACCAAAACCAAGTTCAGAAGGAAATTGGATCCTGGGGTGATAGGACTGTAACTGTTACCCATAAACCCTCAATTTAAAATTGTTTATCAGAATGTCTTCATTTTTCTCATTGACTGCCATTTTAATAAGACAAGGATGTAAATTTGATCCTACATAGTAAATATATACTAATTGTCTTTACTGCTTCATATATTGGGGTTCTGCGTACGATACCATTTAAATTTTATGCAGTTGGGATCCCGGAGATCTTTCTTAACACATTAAGTTTCCTATTCCATTCTGACTTCAGTCTCATTCTCCAGGGATGTTCTGAAAGCCTTTCCCACCCCCCCCCCCACAGAAATCCAACAGTGAAGGGGAAGCTTCCAGCCGAGAAAATATTTACTGACTTTAAATAGTAAAGTATTTTACTATTTAAATATCTTTTAATAGATTTTTTTCTGAGGCTTCCATCTCAGAGATTGCACTGCACAGATATTGTTGGCTGGATCGTACGACTATTTGTTGTTGTGCCCAATATAAATACTTTAGTTGCTATTTCATGAGTGGTATTTGGAAAATGATACGTATCCTTATTTTTATCTGTTCTTGCATATGCGGCAACCGAGTTGCGTGTGTGGGACTTCATCAGAAGCAGGGTTGAATAGGGCATGTGTCATTAGATCGCCTCTGTCTGTGCCAAAACCTTTGTGGGTACTCTCGTGTAAGCTAAGTGGTAGGGACGACTGGCAGGGTTATGAGAAGCAAGTGTTGCAGAGGGTGGGAGCAGGAGACGGTGAAAGGATCACATAAGGATGACTGAGTGCCTAATACATATGGAGATTTATTAACACACGTTGGAATCTGTTGTTCAGAACAAGTCATGTGTCCATTCTGTTCTCTTTGTAGGTGATCATGGAGGAAGCACTTTACTCCCCCCGAATGTCACAAATGAATTTCCAGAATATGGGACCATGGAGGAAAGTGGAGAAGGCCTAAGAGCCTCTCTCGAGTTTGATGCTGAATCTCTGCCGTGCTGCCCTCAGGCGCAGCAGAGGGTCCAGCCTCTTGCTGGCCATCCCTCTGGGCGTCTCAGTGTTACCGGAGGACCAAAAGATGTCAGAGAGGTCCCCTCTCAGAGTCATCTCAAGGAACAGAGTTTACAACCCATTGACTCTTTGATTTCAGCTCTGAAAGCCACAGAAGCCAGAATAGTTTCAGGAACATTGCAGGCTACAAAGGTACTGGATGGAGATGCGGTTTCTACTTTTTTAGTTCAGCAGGTGGACCAAGAGCCAGACACTGCCAGTCATAAAACACAGAAAGCCAACACACCGTTCCCTGCTGGCCGAGAAAAGTCACCCGATATACCTCTTTCAGCTGAAGTTACGACTGAGGAAAATTTTTATTTGAGCATCCAGGAGGACCTGACTGCACTATTAACTGGAGAAACTCAAGCAGAGATTTCCCTAAGAGCTAATAATGGGAGAAAGGGGGCTGTCCATGTGCAGGAGCCAGCTTGTCCAGCATCCTCCGTGGGGAGCCCTGTGACCCACAGCGCAGTGGGCAGTGCTGGTTTATTGAGAGAGAGGAGCTCTGATCAGGGGAGAGAGCACCCAGAGCGGTGCGGTAAAGGCAGCTCCTCGGGACGCCCAGGCCAGGTCAAGCATGTGGGATTTCACGGGGTGGGGATATTGTGGACAGGAGGGGAGAAAAGAGAGACATGGCAACCTGTGGATTTCCGGACATCATTGGAAAGGACAGCCCTTCCTGAAAGCAAAGAGTTTTCTAAAGTGCCAAGCCATCTCGTCTCATCTGCTGGTTTGTGTGATTCAGCTGGTTTAACTGAGAGTGTTTGGGATGACACCCGGAGAGCTCCTTCAGAGAGGCTGGCCACTGGCCCAGGGCCATTTCTGCCTGAGCCTCTTCTTGAGAGTGGAGAGGATGAAGTCTTCCTAAGGGAAAACAAGGAACATCTTGCGACGACACCTGAATTGGAAGGAGACAGGGAAAGGTGAGCTCGCCTAGTGTCCTGCTGTCTGTGAGGCCAGTGAGAGCTCGAGTCACGATATCCTGGGTCCTTGTTTACCACAGGATGGAAGAGAAGTGACTGTAATCTGTGTTGCTTCTAAGGTTCCGACATGTTAAAGTGGTCTTGTTATAAAGTTGTCCATATGGGGAGACTGTGAACTCTAAACTAGGTGAATCCATTTCTGATGTTTTATTGTATTTGACAGGTTGCAACTTCTCCAGCATCAAGGTAACTAAATACCCCATGATTATCTTTAACAATGTGGAAAGGTTTGAACTCTTTGACACATCCTGTAGTCATTACATCCTAACTCAGGCATTTCTTCTGGGTGCAGCACCATTGCCTGCGTACAGCCTTACACATGTAGGAACACAGAGGCTCTGGTTTGGGCTGGCTCAATTTTCTAGGTTGAAAGAGGAGATCAGGAGGTCAGAATTCAGTTCTTCCATGGCACTCACATGGGTCTCCCTTCTCACAAGCAGCATGTTTTGATTACAGCCCTGATGAGTAAACTTGGCATCATAGGGTATTTCCTGGTCTTTCCCTACATTTCTGGCATCCGTACCAGCTGAGAGCCTAGAAAAATGGAAGCCATACCCATCTGTCTTCACTTCCTTTGCTTGTAGTCTGACTGTAGAGTGTTCCTCTTGGCAAAGTCATTTCAAATGTGTGCCGTCTCGTCAGTCCTCCACCTGTGGTAGTTCACATGGGAAAACATCTGTGTCAAGCCTGAAGGGTTTTGTTTGTTTGTTTGGTGTAAGGAGATGCCGTTTTCTCCACAGTTAACTAACAGAGCCACGGAGAGGTGCTCCTTTAGGATGGCTGTCAGGACTCCTCTCCCTCCCCTCCCCATCCCCACTACACAGAAACTCTCCAGACTCCCCTCAAAAGGAGCCCTGATATGTGGCACCGGCTCAGTAATTATATTCCCACTGGGGTATGCACTTCTGTGCTTGTGCAGATTATTAATTCATTCCTCCTTTCCTCCCGCCCTCCTTCCCTTCCTGTCCTTCCACAAATGGTTTTCAGTTGTCTGCTCTGTCCTTGATACGGCTAGAGATGCTGGGCAGAAAGGAATGTTCAAAATAGACATGGCCCTGGGAATTCCCTGGCAGTCCAGTGGTTAGGACTCTGTGCTTCCACTGCAGGGGGCATGGGTTCCATTCCTGGTTGGGAGACTAAGATCATGCAAGCTGTGCTGCGAGGGCAAAAAAAAAAAACAGTGGAAAATAGCCATGGCCTGAGGTCACTGACCTCATGGTGTTTACTTCTGAAGATCAACACATTAATAATGATAGGACCTCTAATTGTGCTGGGTTCCGTAAAGGAGAAGAAGGGAGACATACTAGAAAGAATAGTTTTGGTTTTTTTTAAAGTTTTTTTTTGATGTGGACCATTTTTAACGTCTTTATTGAATTTGTTACAGTATTGCTTCTGCTTCACCTTTTGGCCCCTTGGCCCCGAGGCACGTGGGATCCCAGCTGCCCAGCCAGGGTTCAGACCCTCACCCCCGCATTGGAAGGCGAAGTCCCAACCACTGGACCGCCAGGGATGTCCCTAGAAAGAATAGTCTGAATGCAGGAGAGAGGCTGGTTCGGTTGATGGCTTGGGGAAGGCCTTTCTGTGGAAGTGATAGTTACGCTGAGACTTCAGGAATGAATACAGGTTTGCCCAGCAGAGAATGGGGAGGAGGATATTCCAGGCAGAGGGAACCACCTGGGCAAAGGAAGACTGCTGTCGCTAATGGAGCGTGCTTCCTGGACGCTGCGAAGCAGAAGCCTCCAGGCGCTTTTAAGATGTGACCCTCCGCCCCGCCTTCCCGCCCCTGTGGCTGGAGCCTGGGGGCTGGGTGAGGGTGGGAAGTAGGTGAGCAGAGGTAGGGAGGGGCCTCATCCCGAGCTTCCTGTTTCACTGCAAGTGCCCTGAGGAGCCATTTAGAGGTAGAACCCAGAATAGTACTTGGTGTGGGGTAGGCCTTCAGAAATTTAAAAACAGCAGAGACGACTGTACTGTTGAATGTGAATCCTGGTAATACCTAGAAATGTGGGTTACCTACCAGGTAGTTTTATTCCTATTTCTGTTTTGTTCCTGAGGCTCAGCTAGTAATTGGCACATCCAGATTCAGCTCCACGTTTTTCTGTCTCTTGTCTTCTTTCTCTTACTGAGTTTTAAAATTTTATTTAGTTATTCTAATGTTCATTTTTAATATTTGAAGAACATGCTGCATATTAATTAATTAACGCCCCACGTATATTAACTTGTAGGTTTTTTCTAGGTTGTCACTGTTTTGGTTAGCCTTGTAGTAAACACGTTTGTTGGCTCTTTTTTTTTTTTTTTTTTTAAAGGTTGTTTACTGGCTGGCTGTTTCTGGATCTGAACTCTCTCTGCAGTGCTGTCTTATTGTCACCAGGGGACAGCCCTTGGATTATAGAATATTTATCTTCTTGAGGGCATTTGGTCGTATTTAAATCAGAAAATATTAACAGATTGATGAAAGTTTAGTGTATTTTTAGTCCATTAAGTTTACACAATATATTTATCTTCTAACAGGTCATTTACCTGTTAATGACCTCTTTCTGTTAAAATTAAGAATGATAGTAGCTGTTAATTTGGATTTGTGGAGTTTAGTTGGCTAAATGAAAATTTAATATTTTAACATTTTATTCAAATATTCATTGGACCTGATTCACATATTAGGAACTAGTTCAAAACTATATTAAATTATGTAGAGGGTAGCATAGCACATGTATGGTAAAGAGTTTTTTCAGCCTGAATATGTTTCTATGATATCTTCCTTCCCAAATGTATTGACGTAAGCCCACTGAATACAGGTGTTAGCTCTACAGAATGTTCCCTTTTTTATATGGTTGGAGGGGAAAAAATAACCTAATATTGAAATTCGTCCGTTTTATGTGCTTTCCAGGATTCTTGAGCAAGAGGAACACTTTCGGGCCAGAGATGATGATATCCTTGGGTCCGGTTGTGCAGAGGACTCCACTGATGTGTACAGCTCCCAGTTTGAAACCATTTTGGACAACACTTCTTTATACTACAGTGCTGAGTCCTTGGAGACTTTATATTCAGAGCCTGATAGCTATTTTAGCTTTGAAGTGCCCCTCACTCCAATGATACAACAGCGCATTAAAGAAGGCGGTCAGTTCCTGGAGAGGACATCAGTGGGAGGACAGCAGGACGTCCTGAGCATCTCCGCAGATGGTGGAATAGTGATGGGCTATTCTGGTGGGATCGCCAATGGGCTGAGTGGCTCCAGTAACTGCACCTACGCGAAAGGCACCTCAGAGATTGCTTTCTGGGGAAGGTACTGGTCCCATTCTCTTAATTTTGTGCTGGTGGTTTTTTTTTTTTTTTTTTTTTTTTAATAGAAGAACTTTTAATTTAATTAATTTATTTATTTATGGCTGTGTTGGGTCTTCTGTGCGAGGGCTTTCTCTAGTTGCGGCAAGTGGGGACCACTCTTCATCGCGGTGCGCGGGCCTCTCACCATCGCGGCCTCTCTTGTTGAGGAGCACAGGCTCCAGACGCGCAGGCTCAGCAATTGTGGCTCACAGGCCCAGTTGCTCCGCGGCATGTGGGATCCTCCCAGACCGGGGCTCGAACCCATGTCCCCTGCACTGGCAGGCAGACTCTCAACCACTGCGCCACCAGGGAAGCCCTGGGCTGGTGGTTTTTGTAGCAGTTTTTCTTTGGGAAATCTGAGCATGGAACATATTTGAAAAGCATTTGGCTGGTTTCTGTGGATATAAGTGAATGATGTGAGTGAAAAGTAATTTGGGTTTTTGGGGCAGGTAGAGTACAATTTAGTGGTTTGCCAAATTGGCAACCTGTGGACATTCTATTTGGCAGTATTTCTTGTATTACCATATGTAAATTGGATCCTGAACAAATACTTGTGGGTGATGAGTATGTATTAGCTCGCATGATGCAGCTTTGGTAGCAGTGGCCTGGTGCTGGGAAAGGGACACTGGGAGATCTTGGCTTTCATTCTGCCACTGGCATTGGTTGATTACTTGGGGCAGGTTGTTTGATTAGGCCAGAGATTCCTTGATTGTAAGTTGAGGGTGTTGGATTAGATGGTCACTATAATCTCTTTTGGCCCTTTGCTCTGTGAGGTCCCATTCTGCTGGGAAGTCTTTGTGTTCCTGAGATGGTGGGGGAAGATCTAATTATATGGGTGCTTGGTAGAGCTGATCCCTTGGTCAACGCCATAAATACTTATTTTCTCTCTCTACTTGAGGATTTAAGTCTCCCTAGAACACAAAATCACAAATTATGTAGGTTTTATGTGCTGTACCTGTCATTTAGTGATTCCCTGTCTCTTTATGGATTATCCAGCATTTCATCTCTTGTCATTCATCGTTCTAGGGTCATTTACCTGTCCTTCAGCATCTCCGTAAGTGGGCAGAGAATGCTAAACTTCTTAATCATTTGATGAATTTAGTTTTAATATGTTTTTCCTGAATTAAAGTGTGTTAATTCACATGTTTGGGGAGGTGAAGGGGAGGTTAAATGGGGATAAACTATTTTAAAGTTGTATGAAAAAATGTCAGTGGTGTTTTTTTTAAAAAGTCAGTATACATATTACAGATTTCTTTTTTTTTTAAATATATAAATTTATTTATTTATTTTTGGCTGCGTTGGGTCTTCGTTGCTGCGCGTGGGTTTTCTGTAGTTGCGGCGAGCAGGGGCTACTCTTCGTTGTGGTGCGCGTGCTTCTCATTGCGGTGGCCTCTCCTGTTGCAGAGCACGGGCTCTAGGCGCGCGGGCTTCAGTAGTTGTGGCACATGGGCTCAGTAGCTGTGGCTCGCAGGCTCTAGAGCCGCGGGCTCAGTAGTTGTGGGGCAGGGGCTTAGTTGCTCCCCGGCATGTGGGATCTTCCCAGACCAGGGCTTGAACCCACGTCCCCTGCATTGGCAGGCGGATTCTTAATCAATGCGCCACCAGGGAAGTCCCCATATTACAGTTTTCTAACGAGCCTGTTTTTATGATCAGTCTGTTCTATGTTAAGTATTTCCTATAAGCAGTTTATAGGTTTATAGTTCATTGGATGAGCACATTCAAGACTGGCACATGGTAACGTTGCCGCTATGAATTTCCATGTGAAATAGACCATGGATGTTGGTTGTCTTCTTGGGTCACACAACTCTCAGAAGCAGAAGACCTTGGTCTGAATTTCTTGGACAAGCCACTTATTCTTTCTGAAACCCCCTTTGTTTATTTGCATAGTGGGGTTAATGATACTTGGTATGCTGTGTGGCCATGAGATTTAAAGAGTTAATATAGATTAAAGCACCTAGCACAGTACCTGGTACCAAGTAGAAGCTGGAGCAAATGTGTGAATCAGAACTGGCTGATAAACCCGCATTTATACCTGATCTCTAAGAGGTGGTGTCCCTGAGGGAAGGGGGGCATCCCTGAGAAGGGGGTGTTTCTAGAAGGGGCCAGAGAGAGGGGTGTCTCTGAGGGGACATCCTTGAGAGGGGGGTGTCCCTGGGTGGATGGTGCCATTTTAGTCGTTTAGTTTCACCATCATCTCGGGTAACTGTAAGTTGTGGTAAAATGCAGATAATTTCATTGAAATTCCAATCCAACTTTCTGGAGTGAGTTGAAGTTGTTGGAGACCTGAGGTGTTTTTGGCTGAGAGGCTTTGCTGCAGAAGCCACAGGGAGGGTAAGTAAGTAAAGACAAGAGGTAAACATCAGCAAGTCAGAACAGGGAGGTGAAAGGTTTATCAAAGGTGTAGTTTGCAGACTCAGAATAGGAAGCAGCCATTGTTGGGGCCAGCGTGAGTGCCAGTCATTAGTAGGGCAAAGCTGGGTAGTTAAGAGACAGTATTGGGGTAGGTTATAGTATTTTAGCATCTCAGATGTGGACAGTGGTATACTTCAGGCCAACTTGAGATAAGGTTTCAGCTGTGTCACCTGCATTGTCAAACCGTGAGATCTTGCCCAGCCATGAGACCAAATTCCAGTACTGAATGAGAAGCATGTTAGAGATGGGCTCTGGCACTGTCCACATGATTGACCGGTGGTCATTCACCCTTCCTTGAGCACTGCTAGTGATGTGGACAGACCAGCTTGGCAAGGGCACGCCATTTGTGTTCTTGGACTTGGCATAAGATAATAAGCAGGTATAGGTGGAGGAGGTTTTTTGTGTGGTGATTCAGGGTTAAAAATTAGGATGGGCTCAATCATTCTAAGAAACTTTAGGGAATCTGGAATAATTTTCATATTTTTCTCTACCTTCTCTGCCTTCTTGGTGCTTTGGAGAAGTTGTAGCACCAGAGGAATCGTGGGTTGAAGAATAATGATATTTTCCAGCTTAAAGGGGGCCTAACCCTGTTTTACAGTAAAGAATCTGAGTCCCAGTTGGGTGGGATAGAATTACCTGGTGACAGATCTTGCCCCAGAATTCAAATTGCGTGACTCCTAGACCAGGTACATTGACTGTTCTAGACTGCCTGGTTTCATATCTGTATTCTCTGTTTTGATCTAATTTCTCTCATGCCATATATTTATGGAGCTGTAAGTCTGAGTTGGTAATTGTAGAGCTGGTGGGTGGTGGTGGTGGTGGTGTGTGTGTTCAGTTTTAGAAAAAAATTTCCAAATTGTTATCTAAAAAAAAAAAAAAGGTTCTGAAGAACCTAGGGGCAGGAGGGGAATAAAGACGCAGACGTAGAGAATGGACTTGAGGACATGGGGAGGGGGAAGGGTAAGCTGGGACGAAGTGTGAGTGGTGTGGACATATATACACTACCAAATGTAAAACAGATAGCTAGTGGGAAGCAGCCGCATAGCACAGGGAGATCAGCTCTGTGCTTTGTGACCACCTAGAGGGGTGGGATAGGGAGGGCGGGAGGGAGATGCAAGAGGGAAGAGGTATGGGGATATATGTATACATATAGCTGATTCAGTTTGTTATACAGCAGAAACTAACACACCATTGTAAAGCAATTATACTCCAATAAATATAGATGTTAAAAAAAGAGAGAGAGAAAAAATTCCCAAATTGTTAATAAACCTGTCTCCATAAATTTTTTAATGTAATCAATGATTAGGCTTTTAAAAATTTCTTCTGCATTAAAACATCCCTCTGCAGAGGTAAGGAGTAGATAGAGGTACTGAGTCTGTTAAGGAAGTCTGGACTAGGACGCTGACTGCACAACTGTCACCCCGATTGACTCCCTTCTGTTAGGCACTCAAGGCCAAAGTGTTAGGCTTCAAGGAGAAAAAAATTCATTTATTAATAAATGTTGTGATAAAACAACACAGCAGAAGTGATAAATAAAACAAGTGCACGTGCTTAGCATTCCATCTCTACTCACTGGTCTCTCCTGTTTCCTTGGCAGTGGACTGGGGAGTCTGAGTGTGTTGGATAAAGTGAACTCTGAGGAAAGCACAAAGGAAAGGGAATGTAAGACTAATCTGCGCTGATAATGCTGCTTTGATTCTAGCTGGACTTGAACCAAGAAAATTAAGCCCATTCCTGTTGAGGTACTGCTTTTGATGTATAAAGTGTTAGACAGTGTTATAAGATTACTTTAGGTTGTCTCTAAACACCATCTTATGTCCTATGCATCATATGTATTCCATAAGTTTTCTTTCTTTAGTAAAGACATGGTGCTTAATTCGCATAATAAGCTAAGAGAAAGGAACATTAATGTTCTGATTTTCCAGATAAGGAAACTGAGGCTCAGAGCAGTTGAGTAACTTGCTCAAAGTCACACAAATGGTAAGTGCCACACCCAGGATTTGAACCCAGGCAGTCAGGCTCCAGAGACCGTTTATTTTTGATCCCAAAACAAAAATATTTTTACTTGACATTGCCTAGGTATATTTTTAAATACTTTTCTATATCAGTATATGCTTTTACATCATTAAAGATTATTTCAGTGGTGGTATCTGACAGTGATTTCTTTTGAACACAGGATGACACTGTTCTCAATTGTGTTGCTTCCCGTAAGAAAGGTGGAGTGGTCGGGGAGGGTGATGGGGACCTGTGGCACTTCAGCACACCTTAGTTCCCTCTCAGGAACACCTCCCAGGCCTGGATTTAGCCAGGCTTTGTGGCCAGAGCGGGACTGAGCTCCACTTAAGTCAAAGAAGAAAATACTTCAAATCTGTAATATTCTAGAATAGGGTTGGAAAGGACGTCTGTAGAGAGTATGTGTGCTGACTCTTTGTCTTTTAAAGGGTTATGTACCTTTGCAGTATCAAATAGATAACTCATTATAAGCTGAAAACACCTCTTAAGATCCTGGAATCAATTTGGCAGGAATAGTTAAATTCTCTCAGGTGCTGTGAACACTGATGTTGACCAGAGAGCCGCATGCCAATCCGGAAATAGCTCACCCTGTGAATATAACACAATAGTTTAATGAAGGAGAAAAGAGTAGCATCCCCTCCCTTTGTGGTCCAGCTGCAGAGTACTCAGGCTAGCTGGCGGGTTCAGTAGTGCTGTGTGGAATCCAGTCACGTGGCTCCAAAATTAGAAAGGATAATTAGAGACTTACAGTTACCCAGGGCCAATGGGTTCCTTCGTGTCTGGGTGCTTCTCCCTCTCCGGCCCATCAGCTGAAGACTGCGGCTCCAGTCAGTAAGTCCTGACCTGAAGCCTGCAGGGCACAAATGTGGTCACTGTGACCATTAGTAGGGCGGAATATTATTTATTTCTGTGGAGCTTGGGTTTGGACAGATGGGAAAAGGGACAGCAAATACAGCCATATGACAGGAGTTTCTCTTTTGATTCTCTGAAATACACACAACTGCCTTTTAAAATTACATTTTTGGTGTAACAGATATATATACTCCACGTCTCGGCTTCCCAGTTTTTCTTTCGGAGAGCGCTCAGGATCCCGAGGAGCCCCGCAGAGCGGGTGGATTACGTCTGTGTGCAGCTCTTACGCCTGGGGAGTGCTCCGCTCAGTCAGGTCCACTCCAGCTGGTAGTTGCGGGTGTTCTGCCTTCCTCTTGCCTTCTCGCCTTTCTCAAATGAAGTGCAGACATTGGAAGTATCTTTTTTCTTCCTGTTTTTCTTTTTCTTTAGTGTCTTTCTGTCTAGGAAAAGTCACATGAAACAAGATTAGTACTTAGAGAAATTTGTTGAACTGCGATTTCAAATATTTTTTGACATCCCAACTTAAAGCCTGCAGGTATTTAATTAATTAAGTAATTAACTAATTAATTAATTATTATTTTTTGGCCGTGCCACGCAGCTTGTGGTGTCTTAGTTCCCCAACCAGGGATTGAACCTGAGCCCCGGCAGTGAGAGTGCCGAGTCCTAACCACTGGACCGCCAGGGAATGCCCTGCAGGTATTTTAGTATAATGTAAAATACTAAAATCATGTGACATTAGTTAAGCTGGTGACAGGAAAAGACCTTGATCTTGTGAACTTGTTTTGGGGGATCTGGCTGACCTCCTCTGTCCTCCAGGTGGGGAGCTCCTGCCTCTCAGGTTCATTCCTGCTGCTCTGGTGATCTCTTCAGGCCTTTTCTCTCATGTTTTAAAAGTTGTTCTGTAGAAAATAGGTTCTCATTTTTCTCTTTCTAGCTTCCTGAAGCAGTTGTGATGATGATTTTTTTTTTTTTTTTTAACTGCCAAGGAGCCCCTGCTCATTGCTGAGGGCAGGGGCTCTCCTAGCTTCAGAGCCAGTCATATCTGGGTTCAGATCCTGCCTCAGGTACTTACTGGGGGTGTGATCTTGAGTAAGTTACAGAAAATCTGGGAACCTTTCCAAGTGTAAAATGGAATGAATAACACCTATTCAAAAGCAAATGAGATTAAGTGAAAAAAAATCAAGAATAGAAAATCAAGTGGTTTCACAATGCCTAGCATGTAGTAGGAGATAACTGTAAAATAATGATAATACTAACCACAGTGGTAACCTGGAGAAGAGTTGTTATGCCAGTCTGCCGCCTGCTCAGGCCCTGGGTCAGCCTCTGAGCTGTCTGAAACACCTGGTACTGGACGTCCTGAATAAAATTCAATGTGCTGTGGTGGGGTGGCATAAATATGGGGATTTGGGATCAGAAGACAGGAGGTCAGATCATCCTCTCTACTGGCTGCTTGGTCCTGGGTAGGTTATTTCACTTCTAGGAACCTCCCATTCCTTACTCGTAAAATGGAAATGACCTTATCACCCAGTTTACAGTTCTGTTGTAAGAATTTGCTAAGTTCTAGTTTGTGGATATTCATTTTTATCACGAGTTTTGCAGTAGTCTGAGTAATAGTCTAAGGAATATAAGAAAATAAATAAGAAAAAGCCTGATAAAGAAGGAAAGACGCAAGGATTTGGTGAGTGTTTGAACCTAGGACATGGGGGCTGCATCAAAGTGATGGTGAGATTTCCAGTGTGGATGACGTACCAAGTCAGGAAGCAATCAGCGGGAGTTGGGGGGAGCAGCAGGGTTTGTAGGAGGGCGCCTCCCCGTGGGGTCTGTTTATACAGATTGAATTTGAGGAGAGGGAGGACCCTTCGTATGCAGAGACTCGGAGTCACCATTTGGAGGGGAGGCTCGCGGTGAGGCCGGGCTGGAGAGAGGTGCACATGGGAGCCCTTGGCTGCTGCCCGTGCGGCTTTCTGATGCCACCTGGGTAGGACGTATGCCTCTGACGGGAGTTTCTGGGCGGCTCTTCGGTGCTCGCCTTCAGTCCCCAGCAGTGTCTGACTGTCAGGGAGCCGGTGTGGCTGTCCTCTCAGGCAGGCCTGGCCCTGGCTCTGGGGGTTTGGCCTCTCTCTGTTTGCTGGAGTCTCTTGTATAACTTGGTGATGACTTCAGGAAATGGTCCTGGATTTGAAACAGGGCTTCCCAGAAACATTCTAATTCTGTAGTTTAAACCTTAAGACATACAAAGTAGTGCCCTGGATGTTGGTGTGAAGAGTGCTGTGGGGTACTGGCTAAGTGGGTGATCTTTCATCCGAGACTGTATTGAAAGACTTCAAATGATAGAGGACGTTGGAGTTACATGTTATTACAAGGAAAATCATAGCTCTAAATAAAAACTGGATTGGCGGTTATTTTAACTGGTCAGGGTGATGCAGCAATCTTTCTATTCATATATCAGTGCGATATTTAACTTTTAAAGGAAGCAATAGCGTTTTCTCTCAGCAGAGGTCACTTAACGCAAGACTTGATCCGCTGCGGAAGAAAAAAAGACAGAGACCTTCTCCAAATAAAGTTCTCTGAAAGTCTTTTACATAGAAGTACCAATTTATCAGAGCCCCAAATGGGTATGTTTCCAGTGCTTTAATCTTGTTTTTCTTTTTCTCCCCTGTGTCTTAGACGCTTTCTGTAAACTGTCTTAAATTGGCACAAGCTCCTAGCAGAGCCCTGCTATTCAGTACCATAGGGCCATTGTGCCAGGCGAGTTGAACATAATCTTTCTCATGCATGCTAATGAGGATTAATGTAAACTCCCTCTAAACCATCTAGCGTCTAAATGTTAAGAGAAATGCCTTGACAGCAGCGTCTCACGCCCTTGTGCTTGGGCCTCCGTCCCCAGGCACTTTTCTCTGAAGCTGGAATTAGGAGGCACTCTCCATGCTTTGCCACCACAGATTATGACTCTGCTGGTTGAGGGTGGTACCCAGGCAGTGACAGCTTCAGAAGCTTTTCATGGAAAGACGCTCATGTTCAGCCTAAGTTGTCAACCTCTCATTTTGGAGCTTGTTAGAAATGTGTAATGCAGACCTCACCCCTGACCTACTCAGTCAAAATGTGTATTTTAACAAATTCCCAGGTGATTCATGAGTACTTTAAAGTTTGAGAAGCACGGGAAACCGTTAAAGGCAGAATACAAAGCTGAGTAAGACAGTCCCTGTTCTCAGGGGCGGGCAGGCCTGTTATATGTCACTGTGCTACTGGCAGGGAGAAATCTCTTAACAGAGGTTCATAAAAGTGAGTGGCCCTGGCTGTGAACTTTGAAATGATTTCTTGTGTCACCTTTGGTGTAGTGATCACAGTGTGCCCATCCCTGCTCTAGAAATATAGAGGTTGACCCATTTTCCTGCTAGGAAGCAGTATGGTTTCTTAGTGAAGAGTGTGGGTTAAGTCAGACTGTTTTGGCTCATATTTTGTGAATTATCTCTACTAAACCTCAGCTTACTTATCTGGGAAAAGGGATAATAATTTACTGTCACTTGATGATTACTCAAAAAATGTTGGCTCTTATTATAAGTAATAACACTGCTTGAACTGTTCTCTTTAAAACTTCCTCAAAGTCACCTGCTGTGAGTGTACCATGGTCAGATCAACTTAGGGTGTTGTTTATCTGTAATAATAATTCTAAGAGCCTTAGATTACTTGAAGGTGAGGAGTTTTAATGATAGTTTATTTTCTCCATAATTGCTGTATCTAGCAGCTGCACCTTGACACAAAGGTGACATTTTCTAGTCAAGAGTAGTAATATGAAATCTTTAGTATAGAGAAATTAAGAGGTATTGAATAATTATTATTGTGAAACAAAATTATAAATCTTCATTATTCACACTCCATTCACTTAGCAACTATTCTAGGGTTCATCATATAATATTATACTTAGGTCTGAGCCTGTCCCTCCTATTAGGCAGTGAACTTCACAAGTCTTTAGATTTAAGACTCAGAGAACCTCTGTTATAGCATCCAGCACATGCTGGTTGCCCAGTTTTTGTTGAATGAGGAACTCAGTTAGCAGCTGCTCTATACTAGGTACTAGGTGTCTCCCAAAGAGGGGGCAGATAACTTCACAGATCACTCTGGAACAGGGCCTAGTGGGCGGGGCGCTAAGGTTCCAAGGCCAGGACTACTCCAGCGTGGGCTTTGGAGGACTGGGTGGGCGTGTGGACATGATTGTGGGCTGGGGGAGACTTTCCAGGTGGAGGCAGAGTTAGGAACAGCTGCCTGGATTGGGGGCTTGAGAGTGGAGAGTTGAGGGCTTATTAATCTCTTTGCCTCCTGTTGTGTTAATTTTCTAGATTGAGGCCACTGAATCCACTTGAAAGGCAGTCATCACGCAGTTGACTTTTACAACTTCTGCACGTCCTAGGCACACCCAGAAGTGTAAAAGTTAATAAACACCTTCCATATCGCCAGCCAATTTGAGAAATAAAATGTTGCAGTCACTGCCTCTGTGGTCCCATCCCTCTTGTTCTCTTCCTAAAGGTCACCATGACCTGTGGGCATGTAATTGTGCCTGTATAGGTGTGAATCCATAAACAATATATGGTATTCTTTCACATGTTTCTGAACTTTATATACGTGCTATCTGGTTTCCTTTTGTAACTCACTTATTTGCTCAACATTTCAAATTCATTCTTACTGATTCATAAAGCCCTAGTGTATTAATTATTTGCTGAATAATATTCATTGCGTGAATATACACTGTAACTAATTTTCCCATTTGCCTAGTTATTAACATTTTGGCTGTCTTGTAGGCTAGGTATATATTTAGGAATAAAATTGCTGGAGAGTAAATTATAATCATTTTCTGGGTGAACCAAGGCATTCTTGAAAGGGCATATTACATTTTCTTTGAGAGTATGTAATTTTATCTACTTCTGATTATAAAGTAATTTTTAGTTATTTTACCTCCTGATCCTTATAATTCCCAAATCCCAACAAAAATAGCAGGAGCTTAAAGAGAAAGCATGGGGAAAAAATGAAGCGAAACCAGTCTCCTTTCCCTTCAGGAGCTCTGATGCGGACTCTGTTATCCATTAGTTAGGCCTGGTGCGCGTCCATTCCGTCCGCACCCCCCCCCACCCCCCCCAAGTCCTGTAGGTCCCAGTTTCTCAGATGCCTTGGTGGCAGTTGTTGCCTGCGTCTGACAGCTGTGAGTGTTGCCTGTCTGTCTTAACTTCTGGCTGTCTAAAGCAGGGTTTGAACAAAAGGCCAAATGAGACTTTTCATTTAACGACAGCAGAAAAACAGAAACAAAGCTAGAAAATAGGAAAACACAAATCACATAAAATTAGGTGTGAATTTAACACAGGTGAATTTTATATAATATAAATGAATCAGATCTATTTATTGCCTATTTCAGCCATTCCTTTATAGCCAGAATGTGTGTGCTGTAGGAAATGATGGTCTTTAAAAACAGTACCTCAAAAACCGTAGTGCTACTGAAGAAAAACAATGCTGAGATTAGCACTTTTTTTCTTCTTTTTCAAATGATGTTGGACAAACTCTCTTTCTCACATAAGCAGCAGCCACTCCAGATAAGCTAGCACAGTTGTCCTTTCTCCCTGTAGTCAGCTGGCCTCCTGGCTTCTAAAGAGTTAAGCTGGAGGTTTGTGAGGTCATGCGTGGCTTCCCAGGATCTGGACTTCTGAAGCTCTCTTGGAGGGGGGCTGCCTGCGGAGAGGGGAGGCGGGGCGAGGGGAAGTACTCCTTCAGCAACTTCAAGTTCTTACCCCGCAGCCCTGAGGGGACAGTGGCGTTCTGGGAGAATGTCGCTGCCGAGTCAGGGTGCAGCAGTCTGCGCTCCCAAAGGAAGCAGCTGTAGAAGTGCATTGAAAGAGCCCTTGCCGATGATGAAGTTCTGCTAAACAGATGGGACCAGAGGATGTTCTTTGTATTCGTGACAAAATTACGGGCAAGCTGTTTGCTGACAAAGGTAACTGGAATTGACTTTATGTTCTTTGTCTGGTCCCAGGCAGTGCTGGATTATGTGTGATTGTACTTACAGAAAATTCCTTGGATTTTAAACTTCTATTTCAAGTGAAAAACATTGTAAGAAAGTCTTAGAAGAAACTTAGGAGAATGATAATTCCTGTATATTGTTTTCTAAACAAGGATGTCCGAAGCGCGGAGGGTGTGTTTGTACGGGGCTGTGATGTTTGGGCAGATGTCCGAAGTGCGGAGGGTGTGTTTGTACGGGGCTGTGATGTCTGGGCAGATGTCCGAAGTGCGGGGGGTGTGTTTGTACGGGGCTGTGATGTCTGGGCAGTGCGATGCTCCCTTGGTGGAGCTGTGCTGCCCCTTGAGGCCAGCAGGTGTTGCTCTGCGCTCCTGCACCCCGGGCGCTGCCAGCCGCCTTCTACTAAACCTCAGGCGTCGGGAGGTCACCAGCTTGAGCTGTGTCATTTCAGTGGAGTCCATTCTGACTGCTGCGCAAGGCTGCCACTCTTATTTTGGTGTGTCACTGCTCTAAAGGGAAGTTGGCTGTGCTGTTAGTGTAGAGACATGATCTGTCTTAGAATTTGGCGTTGGTTTTGAAACTTCAAAGATAGTCAGTTATCTAAAGAAAAAAGGTAAAGGGAGTGTTTATCTGGAGCTGAGGGGACGAGCTCCACAGTTCTCTCTGGGAAGGTCTCTCTTCACGTTCAGGCCAGGGCATATGCAGGGCAGCTCTAGGGTTAGATGGTAAAGGGCCAGAGCCAGTGCGTTGATATTACTTCCATTCTTGAGATGCTTGGAGTTAAAAGATTCATGGACACCCCGAGGCCGGTGAGAACCCCAGGGCTTGGATGTCTGGGGTAGTCAGCTGAGTGTAATTGGTGTGTTGGTGAGTATGTATGAGCCTGGACTGAGGAGTCATAGTCTCGGCGGTTTAAGTTTTACCTCCGTTTCTTACCGTTTGACCTCTAGTGAGTTACTTCACTACCCCGACCCTCAGTCTCTTCACATGTGAAGTAGGGACGGTGACCGGAGCGAACACGGGGTGGCGGTTGTGAGGGTTAACAGAGGTGCAGTGTGTGGGCGAGTTCAGCAGCCTTTCTCCTGCCTTAGAGCTCAGCAAGTGTGAATAAAGCACGGCTATTACTGTGTTTAAATCGTTCTCCCTTATATCAGGCGTGAGAGGGCCTGGGCCTGTAGACTGGTGGTCACAAACTTGTGGTCACATGGACTTGTGGGTACGCTCACACAGTAAACGCGTCAGGGCTTCTTTGTGCCAGGGTTCCAGGCGGTGCCTCCTCAGCGCCTGTGGCCCCTTGCCCCTCCCTGCCCCCCTCCCCCAGTCATCTCTCAGATGGAGCCTTTGTGGAAGGCTCCACAAAGGGAGGGAGGAAGATGGGTAGATTGGTACAAAACCATCAACACTGTGAAAACGCCTTTATGCTCAAGTCCTTTCAGTGAGGGTTAGTTTCATCGTCTTTGAACGGGGAGAACAGCGCTGTGCGCTCACGTGCCGCACAGGGGCCACGCAGCCCGCACTGGGAGTGCAGTGGAAACGTTGTCGGGACCTGGCCGCTCCTTCTGGTTCTTCCTGTGGGTGCAGGTCGTGCTCTGCCTGCGGCGGTGGCCGCTCTTACCGGGTTTTTCTATGTTCCCAGGTTGGCCAGTTCTGTCTTCATGCTCCAGGAGTTAGTGGCTGGGTGAAGCTCCTTAGCTCCTATTTCCTGGACTATAGCTTGTGGATGATGTCTTTTTTCCATGGTTATTGAAGACATTAAATGAGATAAAATATGTGAAAATGCCTAACAATTTGTTTGCTCCTTTAAGGATTGCTCTATTTTTTTCTGTTACTATGAGGGGAAAAATCATACAATTTGTAAATGAGTCTCTTCTCCCCTGTTTTGCTTTTATAAAGGTTTCATGTCTAGATTAGTGTTTCTAAAGCTTTTGTTTAATTTAAAATAGTTTAAATAGTCAGTTTCTGTTTGCCTGCATGACTTTCCAGTGCAGCTAATCCTTATAGCTTTTAAATTTAATTTTGAACTAGTTTTCAAAAATACAAAAAGAATATGTGCTGATGGTAACAATTCAAACTGAAGTCCCTGTGGCCCCACTTTGCCGAAGGGACCTCCTGATGCTTCCTAGGGTGCCCTTGCAAGGCATGGTCTGTGCAGCTCTTTGGGGACCAATTTTAAACTGCCTTACAGTGTGAAAGCACAAACGATGGAAAGTTCTTTCGGAATTGCCAGCCCCCTGAAGCGTGGTTCCTCCCTACAGCTCTACCACGCAGCGCTGGAGTGTTTAGCAGCCCCTTGGAGGGCGCCCGCCTGCACAGCTGGGCTGTGTCACCAGAGCTGAGTGCATTCGACAGGGCCAGCTGTAGCCACACCGTGGTTCCTGCCATCAGGCCGGAGTTCCTGCAGAAGAGTGAGCCATGGGCCTCTCTCAGCAGACACCGGGGCTGACCCTGCTCTGACAATGCCCAGTCCTGACATTCTAGGGAGGCAGAGCCTGTGTTGGGTTCTAGCAGGGATATTAGTGATTACGTAGCTGGCCTGAGGGTGTGGTTCAGTCACGCCACTGCGGTTGTGTTTGGCTTTTTGTCATTAGTAATGTTGGGTTGAGGGAGCGTCAGAGAGGTGTGCTGAGTGTGGGCTTGGAAGATATGGGCTCAGCTGCCAGCCCGGCTGCTTACCAGCTGTGAGCCGGGGCAGAGCTTCTTTGGTCCTCAGTTTCTTTACTTGGAAAATGGGACCATTGTGAGGTGTGAAGTAAAATAATGCACGTGACAGTGCTAGGTAGACTACAAAGTGCTCTGTGGATTCTTTAAGTTTCTTAAGTGTTTGGTGTCCTTGACCTTACCCAACCTCTTTGTGAGTATCATGTGTCCCATCTGCTCCTGAGTGGTCCGGGCATGCCTACAGCCTGTCTTCAGAAGCAGGGCGGGCAACAGAGTTTCTGCGCTCAGAATGTTCTTCAACAAGCCACTCCCTTTTGTTGATTCAGCTGGTCCTCTGTGGAGGCCCTGCTTTTCAGCCAGGGAGACACTGGGGACTGAGGCCCAGAGCACCTCCATGGCCCAGCTCTGCTACTGATCCTGAGACCCAGTCACTTCCTCTCTTGATCCCTCCATGTCCTCATCTTTAAGACATTTGTTTTTGATGTGGAAATGATGATTCTCTTCCTTTTTCTGTCTTTCCTCTACCTTGCTGTATCCATCATCTTACTGAACAATTTCTGCTTCCCCTTTTAAACACCTTGGGATAGTTATCTTCAAAAAGATAAGACAGGTGAGTAATGAGGCTGTGAACAGCAAGTTGAGGAATGCTGTGTTGACTTTTGAGCCCTAAATGTGGAAAGGGTGACGGGGTGTTCAGGGTAAGTATCAAATTGTCCTGCCCGTAAGCCACTGACCTTGACATTGGTTTGTTTTGTATTCATCCAGAACTGGTCACCTTTGATTAGGGCTTCCGTGTCTCAGACCTGTTGTTATGGGAGCTGTGAGAACCTGAAGGGGAAGAGAAGGATGCCCTGGCAGCTCAAATGGAGATGCCACCAGGAGAAGAAATGGAGAATGAATTTTTTGGAGCTGGAGACAGTGATCCCTCTGGGGCAGGGAGGGCCTTTGGCCAGGCTGTGTGTGTGAGATGTTTGCGTTGCTGTGGTTTGGTTCTCAGTGCTGTTCATCCTTCCTGGTTTCCTAAGTTCTTTGTCTAAATCTTGTTGAATAGAGGAGCACATCTAGCAGGTGTGGACATTTTAGTCTGGCTTTCTCAGGACAAGACTGCGTTTCTGGGTGACAGAATGACAGGGAAACATTTGTATTTCTGCAGTGTTTTGCTGCTAAAAGATAAACAAAAAGACAGTTAAAAACTATCTCTGCAGCTTACAAATCAGAAGGCTCAGGACTGGCCCAGGTAGGGGGAGACAGTCTCTGACCACTGGAACTTGTATCTCTAGTGAGTCCCTTGGGGGACCCATCAGATGAGCCAGCTGTTAGAGACTCATGAGTTGTCCTTCTGGTTGGAGTAGGTCACCTAGAGAATTCCAGCACTCCTGGCTTTTAAGGCAGTGGTTGGTAGGAGGAACACAGATTTGTCTGTGATTGGCTGAATGATCCGAATGTGTAACTGTGTGTTACAGGAATTATCTCTGCTCGAGACCCTTCCAGTTGCAATGTGAGTGAAGATACTGTTGCTCAAGACTTGATACTTCTTGCTAAATTCTGAAGGGTGGGGTCTCAGATACTGACCTAGCATAAACTTTGTAACAAGCAGATCAATATCTATTTAAGTGCCAGGTGTTATAAGTGCTGCTTCAGGATTGGAGGTGGGGACATGGCCAACAGGTTTAGAAGGTAATGGAGAGTACCAAAAGTAATGGAAATTAAAACAAAAATAAACAAATGGGACCTAATGAAACTTAAAAGCTTTTGCAAGGCAAAGGAAACTACAAACAAGACAAAAAGACAACCCTCAGAATGGGAGAAAATATTTGCAAACGAATCGATCGACAAAGGGTTAATCTCCAAACTATATAAACAGCTCAATATTAAAAAATCAGACAACCCAATCCAAAAATGGGCAGAAGACCTAAATAGACATTTCTCCAAAGAAGACATACAGATGGCCAAGAAGCACATGAAAAGCTGCTCAACATCACTAATTATTAGGGAAATGCAAATCAAAACTAAAGTGAGGTATCACCTCACACCAGTTAGAATGGGCATCATCAGAAAATCTGCAAACAACAAATGCTGGAGAGGGTGTGGAGAAAAGGGAACCCTTCTGCACTGTTGGTGGGAATGTAAATGGATACAGCCACTATGGAGAACAGTATGGAGGTTCCTTAAAAACTAAAAGTAGAATTACCATATGATATGATCCAGCAATCCCACTACTGGGCATATACCCAGAGAAAAGCATAATTCAAAATGACACATGCACCCCAATGTTCATTGCAGCACTATTACAATAGCCAGGTCATGGAAGCAACCTAAATGCCCATCGACAGACGAATGGATAAAGAAGATGTGGTACATATATACAATGGAATATTACTCAGCCATAAAAAGGAACGAAATTGGGTCATTTGTAGAGATGTGGATGGATCTAGAGACTGTCATACAGAGTGAAGTAGGTCAGAAAGAGAAAACAAATATCGTATATTAACGCATATATGTGGAACCTAGAAAAATGGTACAGATGAACCAGTTTGCAGGGCAGAAATAGAGACATAGATGTAGAGAACAAACGTATGGACACCAAGGGGGGAAAGCGGCGGGGGTGGTGGTGGTGGGATGAGTTGGGAGATTGGGATTGACATATATACACTAATATATGACATATATACACTAACTGACATATTAGTGTATGTATGATTGACATATATACACTAATGTATAAAATGGATAACTAATAAGAACCTGCTGTATAAAAAAGTAAATAAAATAAAATTCAAAAATTCAAAAAAACAAAAGGTAATGGAGAGTAAACCTAAGGAGGAAATTGGTGTAAGTTGGATTTTGCCTTGAATTTTCTGGCATCTTGACCTTGAGAAGCTGGTGTGTCCCACCCTTGGCTCTGACTTTGAATTCACCATGGAAATTGCATAGCTGAGCATTTTCTGAAGTTTAAAAATGAGGGAACTCAAAAGTCTCCACCTGAAACACAGCCGAAGAATGTCACTTGTCGCATTTAACGTAACGACAGACTGCCGAGTCCACGGCCCCACCTTCTCTGTGGGATTCTGTCATCCTGGGCTCCTCAGTTGGTAAGCAGTGTGGATTTCACAACCCATTCCTTGGAAAGTAACCTCTTCTTTTTAAAGGAGAAAAACATTTTTACTAACAAAATATTTTACTGGGAAATTTAGGTTGAACTAAACAGATATCCACCACACACACACACACACACACACACACACACACACACACACACACACACACACACCCTCAGGCAGCCTCGGTGCAGCGTGTGAAGTGTCGTCTTGCCCTGCCGCTCCTCCTGCGGAGCTGCCCCTCCCGAGTCAGCCAAGCCCTTCCTGTAGCGCTGGGTCTCCTTGGGAGGCTGCGAGGTCCATCTGCAGGAGCTGGGCCGGGCGCCCAGGGTCGGCTTGCCCTGCCCAGGGTGTGGTAAGGGTCCCGATCCAGCCAGGGTTGGCCGGTGTACAAGTAATATTTATCTTGTGTTGCACTCAGTTTTATGAAAACAGCTGAGGATGGCAGTCTGCTGTAACTGTACACCAACTTGGTTAAAAGTAAGTGTCATTATAAAGGAAGTAACAGGATTTAGGGATATTTTTTTCTCACAGTACTGTATATGTTATGTGACCAGTAGTTGTCCTTTCTGTGCTCGGATGCCATTCTTTTCACCTGTTTTCTTGACGGCGCATCTTCTTTTCCTGCTTCCTTTCCCTGTGTCTTCAGGCCCGTTCCATCTTGCTGAGCCTCCACAGGCACTGATGGACAAGGCCTTTAAGCTGCCACGTTGCCATGGCCATTGCACACGTGAGGCCAGCCTGACTCTGATGAGCCCAGGGGGTGCCTCCCAACCCGTCTGTGCAGGGTGGGCCTCTGAGGTTGTCCCGTGTCTGCTGGTGATGCCGGGGGGCTGTAGGAAGAGCGTCGTGCTGGGAGTTGGGAGGCGTGGGCTCTGGCCCTAGTTCTGTTCATATCCAGATTCTTAACCTCCCTCCGAGGCCTTCCTTTACTCATCTGGGAAATGAGATTAGATTCAGCAATTCACGAAGCATATTCTCAACTCAAAAAATTCATTATTTGGCTCTATGAAATCGTACTAATTCTGGCTTCTGAGATTAGCTCTTTGTGACCAGTTAGGATCTTCTACACAAGAACAGATTGAAAAGTAGCTAGGAGACTGGAATTGGAGCGGGTAGAAGAACTCCAGGGCTGAGCACCACATGTGTCACTGGCCGGCTGGGAGGCTGGAAAGCAGGCGCACGAGGGCGCAGGGTCCACTCTTCCCCGACTTTCTTGGACGGCTTTGCACAGCCTGACTTTCTGCATGTTCTTCCATGAAAGCAGCAACCACTGGTTACCCTTCCTCCGTCTGAACTGATTGGGAAGAAATACTTATTCTGAAGCCCAAATGCCCCTCTTCTAGGAAGGTGAGTGCAGAGATGGTAGGAGACTCTAATTCTTCTTCTCTTGGCTGAAGTAAGGGACTAAAGGTTGTGTCTTCTCCACCCCTTATCAGAGGGGCCTTGTTTCTCACATGAAGGCAGAAGTGTGGGCCCCAGTGGCTAAAATGAAACCAGGACGGAGGAGGTAAATGTCCACGTAATCCTCTCTTGAGTCTCAGTGTCCAGTGCGTGTATGTTGCAGGCCTACTCTTAGGGGACATATTCTCTCCCTTTGGAACTGAAGAAGCTTGGAGGTGACCATCTGGAGCCTGGGCTTTCTCTTGTGCCTCACGTTAGCTCTGTGACTCCGGGCATGTCCCTCGCTCTTTTCTGAGCTGGTCTCATGTTTAAAATGAGGGAGTTGGGCTAGGCAGGGCAGTATTTAGGGTTTTTTTCTGAGCCAATGTGCCAGGAACTTGAGATCCCCCTCTTCATTTGCAGGATGTGGGAGGGGAGTGGCCGTGCGGGAAAAGGAGAGGAGCAGCTAGCTTGTGCGGACGCCTTGTGTCCAGCCTGCAACCTCCCTGGGCAGAGGCTGTCTCATAATTTTTGTGCAGCACTAACTCCCAGTTACCGCAGAGCGTCTTACAGTTGATGGTGCCTTTGGTCAGTTTGCGGATGTTGGTGTTTATTTATCAAGGTGTCACAGCCTGAGGTGCCCGTTAGGAGCACAGCCACCCGGGAGCAGGAGAGCCCTCCCAGTCTGAGCTGTTCCTTTGTGGCCATGGAACTCTTGAGCTGTCTGTCCCTTCACAAGGAGTGTCTCCCTCCAGGGGTGGCAGAAACGTTTCTGTCCATCTCCCTCTTTCTGTTTCTTTGTTTTACCTTCAACATAAGCCTCAAGGACACTCGTCCCCCAGCCTGTGTAAACTGCCTGTTCACATTCAGGTTGAAGAGCTGCTGGTGCCTTTGAACCTCGAGGGGAGGTTTAGCAGGGACAGCCGTGCTTCTCCAGGGAACTGTCTGCCTTTGCCTTCTTGTCTTAATGGTAGTGCCAGTCAGAACACTTGTATTCCATCCGTAAGGCCCAGCACATGCACTGAATGGCTTACTGAGCATATTTTCTGGTCACGATGGGATCTGAAAATCTCCTTTTCCTATCCTGATTCTTTCAGTACCACAGGGCAACTTTAGAGTTGGCAAATTACCTTGTTTAGAATACATCCCAACTCGGTGAAGGATCCCACTCTTCCCAGTCCTGGAGAATTCTTTTATTGAGGCTCATCCCACTGACTTAACTGAAGGAGATCAGTACGAGTGGAGGTCATTACAACTGCATTTAGTTATCTGTGCTGTTGGTCAACAGAGTTATAAAGGATTTCATTTATATATATTTATTTTATTCAAAACAATAGTTTTAGTATTCTCTCCTGTCAGATTTTTAGACAAGGAGATAGTTTGATTCATCTGAGTTTCTCTCTTCTGACATTTCCTAATTGATGTAGTAATGAGACCTCGGAACTTTCACCTGTGGGCAACAGGGAGGGAGAGGAGAGAGTCAGAGGGCTCACGGAGCCCCCAGCCATCGCACGGACACAGCTGACGGGGTGCTGATGTGGTGATTCCAGAGCCCTCTCAGCTTGGAGTACTTGTCCCCTGAAACCCTTTCCTGTGCCCCTGGAAGTGATGACTGAGGAGAGAGTTGCCACCCCGCTTACATCACTAACTTTGGGACCACAGGCAGGACTGTGTTGGTGGGATGGCGCAGCTGCCGAAGGCCCCGGGTGTCCGCTCCAGGAGACTGTGAGAGCCCGGCTTGCTCCTGCTGTGACGGCCTCTCCCCTCCCGTCCCGTCCCCGCCAAGGTGGTGTCTGCCTCCATGTGCCAAGGACGTACAAGTAGTATAGTCTCAGATCAGAATGGTACTAGTGTAATATGCTGTTTACTTCTGAGGAAATGTTGTAGTTTACTAAATATCATATTCTTACCTCATGCTTTTTTTCCCTTTAGAACAAACTTACCCTCAAGTTAAAACTTTATTTAAGCAACAAGATTTTAGAAAATCTAGGTTAGTTTGTGAACTCATATGACATGCTTTGAGCCTTCCATGGCTATACATTCTTAGATTTGAGTGCAAAGCTTTCCCCACCGATTTGGAATGAACTGGGCATTGTAGCTGGTTTTGTATGGAACAGTTGTTTCAGATCCCAACCCTGTAATGACATCATTTTCTTTATACCCAAAGTAAATGCTGTGCAGACTAGATGATTCTGGAATTTGACCTCCCTGTTTTTCTCCAGATTAAACTCTTCTCTTGCAGAGGAGCCCTGCTAGTGCACAGGTCCTTATACGTTATTGTTTTTGTGCCTCTAACTTTTCTGGTAATAAATCTTATTTTTCTGTGAGAAAGCAGCCCATCCTGGTTGAGGGGGGAGTAGGGGTTGTGGCTGAAATTGCAGACGCATCCAGTGTTCTGTTTTGATTTTCTAACTTCAGAGTGCCTTTTCAGTGGAAGTGATTCAGTCTTAATTGTTATTATATTTAGCCAAGATAAAGCATACTTTAAGTTGTTTACGTGTAAGGTCTTGAATTAGAGAGAGGAAAAGTGCTAGAGCCCCAGGGAGTCATTCGTAGAATTTTCAAGTTTCTGAGGGAAGACAGAAGTGTATCTACCTCAGATTTTTTGTATGTGCATGAAAAAGAATAGGGGAGAGATCAACCTGTAGAAAATTCCATCCTCTCTAGAATTCTCAAGGGCCTGAAGTAGGGCCATTCCTTTACTTTCTTTCTATGGTATCTTCATATTTTAAGAATAATTACTCTTGTAGTTTTTCCCTGTGTAGATTTAGATCTTAGATAATTATGGGTAATTTGTATGATTCAAAGGGTATTAATGCAAGTCTTCCTATGATTATGTTAACATTTGTAATCCCATCAAGCTAACTGCTGGACCTCTTTTAGGGCCAGAACTCTATCTATGCAATGGATAGAATTGTGTGTAGGGTTAAGAACCTGGTTCTTTACCAACGGATTTGTCTTCACAGCCTAACCTGGCCATTTCCTGATAGTGTTACCTTGGGCAAAAAACCCTCCTTTCTGTCCTTTTTGAGGAGGTCGCAGTAATACCTACTTTCTAGAGGCATTACCAGGATCAGTTGAGATATAATGCTTATGAAGTGCTTGACACAGTGCCTGGAGCTAGTAAGTGTGCAGGAGATGTTGGCTGTCATCAGTGTCTTCGCTGTCACCCTCACAGCCAGGTCCTTCCACAGAGGCGCATGTGCCTCTGCTTTTATCACGCCTTTTATGTTAACCCCATCAAGCTCAAAGCTCAGTTAGCAACAAGCGACAGTGTCCCATGCTCATCCCTTTTCTACTTCTCCTCTCTACCTTCTGCCTTTTTTGGTGCCCTTCTGTCAGGGGTGCTAGGTGAGGACTGAGGTTATATCTCAAAGCCATTATTAGAAGAGGAGAAAGAACTACAGATCCAGAATACGGAATGTCTGCAGGTGTCCCTCCAGGAAGAAGAAACTTCCTAATGCCTCTTTATTGTACAAAGGGAATAAAAGAAAAGAAATTCAAATAATGTCTGACTCTCTTGCTCAGAGTTTTAGGTACGGTGATTCTGATTCCTCATGCTGGAAGTTGGCTGTGTAGAAAATTAACTTTCAGTAATGGGTCCCTATAATCCTTCTGATGATTTTATTTTTTATTAACAACTGTAGCAGAGACATAGTCTTCTAGAGAGATGCATTGACATTGGAAAAACCAACATGGAAACTGAATATCTCCTGATAAAAGTTAGAATAATAGGAAAATTTATGGTTCTCTGCTCAAGTGAAATCCGTGCCTGGTTCCATATGTTCTGGCAAAAAGGAACATCAGAGGAAGGCTTCTGTGCCTTCACATTGTACCAGACTTCCTTTAGTGAATGTCCTCCTTCTCTGATACATGTTATATCTAAAACCTTTGCTGAAGAGCTCTCATTGACTGAATATTAACAAAGTCTTTGTATCAGTAACACCACACAATTTTTGTGAGATCTAACTCATCTTAAAATAAGACTAAACAAAACATCTGCTTGCCGTGAAGAAGAACCAAAAAAGTTTTTTCCACTTAAGCCCCTGGTGGGAGCATTTTTATGTCAAAAATAAACTACCTTTGATAGATGGCCTCTAAGCAGTCTCTGCAACACAGAGGGATTACAAAAAGGCATGTAACTTTGGCATTGTGTGGCCTTGAGCTGCTGTGGGTTTATGGGGATTCACACAGTGATGCTGCAGAGAGTAGCTGTGGTTTAGGTAAAGGAACCCTGGCTGTGGGCTAAACGCTAGCTGGGGTGATCCTCAGTCAGCCAGTTCTAGTCTCCTTGTGTATCCAGCAGTGGACTCTAGGTACTTCTCCCTTCCTGAGAGTCTTAAGAATTTGAAGTACTGGCTAAAATGGGAGAAGAATGGGGAAGTCCATTGTATTGTTGGAAACAGCAGAGGAGGGGTCCCTCAGTTGCCCTTCTGCTCCTGTGACTTGTAGGTAGGTTTCTTTATCAGCTCTACCTTTTCTACCCCTGCAATGGTCTCAAGTCCTCTGCTTACAGATAGAGCAGGTTCTGATTAAACAAAGGAAGGGACAGGTACCCTTTGTTGGTTTATGCTTTTAAATTCATTCTGTTATCCTCCTGCACTGAGTTAGGCAGAGCTTCTCTCCCAGTGGTGTGGCTCAGTGCGGCAGACTGCCTGCCCTGCTCTTAGACTTCCTGAGGGTAGCAGCAGACAAGGGTCTCTCGAAAAACTCAAAGAATTTTGGCCTTCTTCATCATAGTTGAGTCATCCAGGCATGACTGGTTGATACCAGCTGGCTGGGTGCAACCCAGAAAAGCCCACCCACTCACCAGCATCCTTCCTCCTACCCAGTTCAGACAACGCCCGCACTTCCTCTCTTCCTAACACGTGGCATCCAGGGAGCCCTTTCTCTTTAGAGCGAGTAAGGGCACTGTCTCCATGCTAGTGGGTGTTAAAACTCGTGTGCTTGTGTGTGTGTAAATAGACATTTTTTTTTTCACTAAGGGATTACAAAGAACTCCCAGTTTTATCACATGGTTGGAAGTGGACCTGCTTTGTCAGAAGCTTGACTGGGGGCGATACTGAGCTCTACCCTGGGCACCCCCAAGGGGCTGCTGTAGTGGGTTGTCCTCACTAAGCACACTCTGTTTCCGTGCTGTGCCCTGAGCATGCACAGAGACAGGTACCGACGAGTAGGACGTCCAGTTAGTGTGCCTCCTACCTACTGCCTTGGGCATGGCCAGGGGTTCACCAGGCAGGTTAGGTTGTGAACTTGATTTTTATCCAACAGAAATCACGAGACTTGTTTTCCTTTCTCTTCCCTCCTTTGGTTCTTGTTTATTACTTTTTAAATGTCACACAGTAATATAATAACCTTATCAGGTGTAGTAGGCTGTTGTGGAATTTTAGAAGTAGAAGGGACGTTCATCCAGCCCTGCACCCCCCAGAGCTGTGCAGATGAATGAATATACTGAGGCCAAGGAAGTGAGGTACTTGCTCCGAGTCTCATGGTTAATGATGACACTGAAACAGGAATTCACCCCTCTTGGCTTCCGTATATATTGTGCTCTTCCGGAGCGTCTTTGCCACGTGCCTCCCGTCTAACCACTGTTGGTGAGTCTGCGGTACTGCACTGGCGCCACAGACCTCTCCCAGGGAGACGAGACAGCAGTGGCGCACAGTGTGGTGTATGGAACCACACTGCCTGGATACACATCCCAGCTCTGCCATCCTGCTCACGCGTACCTCAGTTTCCCCATCTGTCAAGAGGACTTGTTAATAATACCTACTTCGTAGGGTTGATATGAAGATTAAATGTGCTAATTAATGCCTGTAAACTTCTCAGAACCATGCCTGGAACATTGAAAGTGCTTAATACATAATAACTGTCATTTTTGCCTGAATGCTTTGAATGGCAATGGAGAGGAATTAAGTAGAGACCATTATGGCCTGAACACTGAAGTGTTTACCTCAGCCTGGCAGACCAACTAGGGTTCATTTAGTTCATTTAGTAGCAAAATATACACCAACCGCCCAGGTCATCTCTGGGAGGCCACTGTGTTTGTCACAAGTGTTCCAAGACATTTTGGCTTAGCTTCTCCTCCAGCAACCCCTCCCAGGGGGAGTGATTGGGGGGCATGTGACTTAGCTGTTAGCATGATATCGGGGGACATTTCCAGGCAAAAGGTAGTTCTCACTAAGTTCTTCCGGTTTATTCATTTGGTAGTCACATTCCTTTGAAATAATGCAGGCTCATTTTGTTCAAGATCTAGAGGACAAAGGGATCAGCAGTAGGATTCCTGAAGGCCCATGGGATGATTATTTTCTGCTGACCTCAAGCCAGTGTTTTGTTCCTCAGAGTAATAATGTAAATTATCATGTGGAGTTTAACAGTGTGTGGGCGGAGAGAGAGAAAAGCTTTTACGGAGCGATGGCACGGCGTTGTCTGTGAGTGATGTTGGGGGAGGTGGCCACCGGGCGTTGTAAGTAACTACCGCGCCTGTCAGTCCAGTGCCATAGGCAGTGTGGGAGCTGGGGAGGCACCGCGTGCGTTGGCTGTGCCATCACCGCGTCACGGGGGCCACAGCCAGGCTCAAGCCTTGCTTTGAGTAAGACACTTGGAGACAACCCGTCGCTACTTTGGGCTCAGTGTTGAGTTGATTTACAGCGGGTGATGGCTGTGGAAAGTGATGTGTTCCAGAACCATTGGAACTGCAGAACCTTCTTAGGAAACTGTTTTTCTCCAGGTGAGTAATTCTGGTTCCCACACCATTTGCAGAAGTGACTCCTTGCAGCAGGCCCCCTCTGGGGCTGGCCATAGCCTGTCACTCAAATTGCTTTTCTGTACGAAACAGAGGCTCCAGCTTTAAGGGCCAGGAGCTGTATGAGGAAAGGCAAGCTCAGGGTCCTGGGGTGGAGAGCTAATGCTGGGGGCTGGAGGGTTGATCGAGAAGCCAGGGAAACTTGCTTTTTGACAAAGGATCTTTTAAGAGGAAAGCTTTTGCTCTACTGTTTTTGGTCTTTTTTCTCTTTCGCGCTTAAGAAAATATTTTCCCTTAAAAGTACAGTTAGATTTGTGTATAAAAGTTCAGTGGAGAAAATGTATTTGGACTAGGGGTGTCTTTTCTGCCTATGCTCTGATGAAATAACAATGCCAGAAACTGATGGACTAACCTTCGGAATTTGTGTTTTCTTCTGGTTAGAATATTGTTGAGAGAGCTGAGCGCAGGAAGTGGTGTTTTGAGATTTAGTTGCCTTTTCAAGGACCTCTCCCTTCTGTTTGTTTTAAAGTGGGTTTTGAGTTTTCCATTTCTATGATAAGCCCATTTCCTCTGGGTCATTTGTAGAATATTCAGACACAGATTGAAATTACTGAGAAACAAATAGGGCCTAGAGTCAAAACATTTTTGAAATTCAGTTAACTGAAATAGGTTGTCAGCCACTGAAGGCTTACATTTGTTTTACTGAACATTATTATTTAAAAAAACTGAACTTTGGTTTGCACTTTCTTAAAGTTTCCCCAAGTCCATGCAGTTTCTTTTTTGTTTTTTGTTTTTTTAAAGAGGCCAGGACACATTTATCGAATAATTAGACTTAACGAATATACAGAAGTGCTTATGGAAAGCAGAAGAACTGAGGAAGGGAGGGTCAGACCATTTCCTTTCCTGGAAACCCACATTCTCTCTCTTGTCCAGAGTGGTAAAACAATGCAGACCTTTAGGTAATTTTTTATACTTAATGTTTCTCGATCATACCATGAAGCTATAGCTTTACATGAAATCAAAACCAAATCTCTAGTGTTATTAACAAAATATTGTTTCAGAAATAAAAGCCCTGTTCAGGGCTGCGAGGTGATTCCATGTGTGAGCTTTGTCAGATGGCATTACAGGATTAACTAGCTGAGCCATATGATTCATTCAGTACATGAGCCAACTTAAACCCATTCATAATTATGCTCTTTATTAGAGAGATGGGAGAGCTGTGTCTAAACACGACAGGCATTTATAACAGTCCTCTACTGTGTCTTTCCCAGAGTGGCTCTCCCATCCCCAGCAGCTCTCTGCCTGATGTACAGCACAGTGTCTTGCAGACAGAGCTGTGGGTCTGATTAGGTTAGAGGAGAGTCATCCTAGCTCTTAAGCAAGGAGGAGGATTACTTGAAAACCTCAGAGCTTACCGGAGCACTTTTTAAGTTTAGTCTCATTTCATTTACTGTGTACATCTGTGGTCTTTTGCTAGTTAATAATAGAGAGTCAGGAACAATGACACTTTGATAACCCAACTAAGTGGTTTGACCTAAAAACCTCCACTGAATCCTAGTTACCTATGCCAATATACCATTAGGACAGAGAGGGGAGGCACAATCAATTTCTTTTAGAGCCCACTCTGATTTTTATTGAACTTGCTCTACACCTCTTGAGGTCTGTGTATGCATACTTTTGTTTATTTCACCTGGGTAATGTTTTAGATGACATTTATGTAGAAGAATTTGAGCAGTTTATTAAAATACGCTGTCATGAGTCAACCGTATATTAAAAAATCCCATCCACTTAAAAAGGAGTCTCATTATAGAATTAAAGTATATGTTCATTAAAGACAATTTGAAAAGCACAAAGAAGTAAATAATCTAGGAACCACCACTGAGAAATCAGTTACTGTTGCCATTTTGGTATATGTATTTTCAACGTACGTGTGTGTGTGTGTGTGCGCGCGTGCGCGCACTTCAGGTTTATTTAAATGAGTGCTTCCAAAAGTCTGGTGCAGACACTATTGGTGGCACATGAAATAATTTAGGAAATATATGAATGAGCATGTTTTGTTAATGGTTATATATTCTAATATGTATTATAAAATTATAACAACACATCAAACCTATGATTTCATGGTTACGGTTACTCTGGATGACCTTTAGTTGTTGGGAGTCCTCAGCCCCTCTTCAGCACCTCACTCATTAGGTGATTTCACTAGGTCTTCAGTATCCAGCACATCAGTGATCTGGTCAGCTCTACCATCAAAATCTGTTCCTAATTCAACTCTTCACCACTCCCAGTGCCACCAGGATTCAAATGATCCAGGTCACCATGGTTTATGACAATATCCTTTTTTTAAAAAAAAAATTTATTTGTTTGGTTGCGCTGGGTCTTACTTGTGGCAGGCGGGCTCCTTAGTTGTGGCTCACCGGCTCCTTAGTTGTGGCATGCAAACTCTTAGTTGCGGCATGCATGTGGGATTTAGTTCCCTGACCAGGGATATGACAATATCCTTTTAACTAGTGTCCCACTTCAGTCTTTTGTCAATCTCTGTTGGCTTCCCATCTCAGAGTAAAAGCCCGAGTCCTTACCACCAACCCTCAAATCCCTGCATGGTCTGCCTTGTCCCCGTCCCCTACCGCTGTGACCTCATCTCCTCCTATTCTTCTTGCTCACCTGCTTCTGTCACATCTTTGAACATACCAAGCATGCTTCCACCTTGGGCCCTTTGCCCTTGCTATTCCATCTTCCTGGAATGCTTATCCCCCAGGTACTCCCACGACCAGCCCCCCAACTTCAGGTCTTCAAAGTTTCCTTTCTAGCAAGCATTTACCTGGCTACCTTCTTTAAAATTCTAACTCCTTCCCCCACAAAGCCTCATGTTCCTCTTGCTTGTTTTATTTTTTCTCCCTAACCATGTCTCTAATATGGTTATCTTATCTTATTATGTTTCCCCACTTAAACGTAAGCTCTACCAGGGCAGGGGTTTTTGTCTATTTTAGTCATTACTGAATCTACAGCACCTAGTATAGTTCCTGGCATATAGTAGGCATTTAGTAAAACTTGTTGAAAGAATAGCTTAAATAAAAGTCATGGGCTGACTTAATGAACAATATTAAATAAATCAGTACCTCTAGTACAGGGATATGCAAAAGTCATGAAAGTGATGAATGAATAATGTTTGAGAAACACTGATTTAAATAATCTTTGAGTCTGTTTCTTTCGTGTTATTATAAATAGCACTGCAGTAAATACCTTTTAGTAATTTTCTTGTATATACTTATGATTATTTCTTTAAAATAAACGCTTGAGTCTCTTTGCTGATTCTTAGGATATACATATTTTTAAGACTTACTGAAGCTAGACAGCTTATCGGTTCATACCCCTCTCCAATCTATGAGTGCTTATAATTCTTCCTAAACCTTGCGGTGCACTATCTCAGTGCCTTTTTATCTTTGCCAGTTTGATAGCTGAAAACGCTGAGTGCCTGAGCTTGTGCTTCATCGATAACTTATATGTATGAGCATTTTCCCACCTGTTTAATTCTGATCTTTTTATCTTTTTTTGTGACTTGCTTGCTCTTGTCTATTTGGGCTGGGCTCTGATTGCAAGGGACTGAAAACCTACATGAGCTGGTTTTATTGGATGGATGTCACAGGCACTCTGGTTTATGTCCAAGGAAAGAATACGAAGGACAGGCAGACCTCTCAGAGACAGGAACGGGAGGGTTCCTGCTTCCTATCATGTCCACTCCTGCTTTTCTTTCCCTACTGGGTTTCCCTTTTCTCCCTCTCCTCAGGGCCTCTGCTTCTCCATAACTGTTTATACCACCTGGCTTTGGTTTGCCATGTCACTCAGTTCAGCCCTGACTCTTAGCAGGACCTTTCAGTTCAGATACCCATCATCATCCAGGTGCTGTGGGCATCTGTGTCCCAGATTTCTAGGAGTGAGGAGTCAGTTGGCTCCATTTCATTAGGTGGTTGCTTCTGGTCCAGCTAGCTGAGATTAGGGTGGGGGGGTGTTGAGGCACTTGGGGCCTGTTCTGTCCAGGGGCTGTGGGTGAAATAGCTTCTCTAGGAAGGACGCAGTGACTGGAATGTTCAGTACCATGTCTTTTGCCCATTTTTTTCATATGATGTGTTCATCTTTCTCTTATGGGTACACAGAAGCCCATTACATACGAAGACTAGTTTTATCTTTTGTCTCATGGGTATTTTTCTCTCTGATTACCATTTTAATTTTGCTTGGTGTTTTTGCCATTTAATTAAACCAGTCAATTAAATCATGATTTTTGCTACTGTAAAGTTAAGAAATACCTTCTTTATGAGGAAATTATATATTCAGCTATACCTTCTTCTAGTTCTTTATGGTTTTATTTTTTTATGTGCCCCTTGAATTACATTAAATTTTAGGGGAATTTGGGAGAGAAATAGTATATTTGCCTAATTCATTCTAGGAGCATAGTGTTTATTTAGTATTAATTTCTTTCTCTCAGCAAAGTTTTATAGCTTTCTTTATTCTAGTTCTGTACCTTTCTTAAGTTTAGTCCTAGCTACTATATAAATTTTATTCTTATTATGAGTAGAATTTTTCTCAATTATGTTTTCTAACTGGTCCTTCATGGTTTATTGAAGCTATTGGTTTCATATTTTTATTTTGTAACTGACCACTTTACTAGTTCTAATAACTTTTTTACCTAATACTTTTGGGCTTTGTATGTAGACAGTTACAACATCTGCAAATAGTTATTTTATTTCTGCCTTTTTCTATCTCTTCATTTTTTTTCTCATTTTACTGTAGTAGATCTTTTAGAATGAGGATTATGGTGATTGTAATGGAATGTAAAACAATGTCTTATACTGTTGTGTTTTGTTAGGAATAATTGTTCTGATTAGATAGTCAGAATAGGGACTTCCCTGGTGGCGCAGTGGATAAGACTCTGTGCTTCCAATGCAGGGGGCCTGGGTTTGATCCCTGGTCAGGGAACTAGATCGCACATGCATGCTGCAACTAAGAGTTCGCATGCCACAACTAAGGAGCCCTGGAGCCGCAACTAAGGAGCCCATCTGCTGCAACTAAGGAGCCCACGTGCCTCAACTAAGGAGCCCAGAAGCCAAAACTGAGGAGCCCGCCTGTCTCAACTAAGACCCGGTGCAACCAAATAACTAAATTAATTTTTTTAAAAAGCAGTAGTTGTTTAACAACTTTTAGATAGTCAGAGTATTTGGGAATGTAGAGGTAAATGAAACTAGTGGAAAACTGGTCTTGACCCAAAAGATTATCTACATTGACTCGTCTTGGAGCCTGAATGTTTCACTTGTTACTCTCTTTCTGACCAAATCATTGCCTCCAGAAAGTCCCTGTTAAAATGCCTGTGTGATCCTCCCATTAACACAGACTTGCTAATATAGCATGTCACTGATGTGGTTCTCTGATTTTCTGGTAATTGATACTGGTCTACTATTATGGAAAATGAGAAATGGACCTTAAACAGATAGGATAGAAAGTGTTTAGGTGGTGATGGCAGCATGAGCCCTTGTAGTTAGCAGCTGCTTACTTCAGCTTCATCTTTTCTCTGCTTTGTGTTCTGTGTACCTCCCACCTCTACCCCACAAACTCAACCACAGTGAACTTCTTTTGCTTTCTTAAATATGTTTTATTCTCTTGTCTTGAGCTTTCCTGTTCTTAGCCCCCACTCTTAGCATCCTCGTCCTCAGGGTCAACTTCAGTGTCACTCTTCTCTAGGAGACTGATTTCCTTAGAGTAGGTTATGGTCCTACCATGTACTCTGAATATACCCTGTATTTTCTTTAAAATGACATTACTATAATTGCTTTTAAAAATAATCTCTTTTAAAAATGTTACAGCTATTTAACTATAACCTCAAATTGCAATGCCAGAGAGCGTGTCTCCCTTATTGATCATTGTGTCTGACACCTAAGTAGTCACTCAGTAAATGCTTCCAAAATTAATGATGCACAGGGGAATGGAGGACAGTGAGCATGGGTGAGAGACTGCAGGGAGCTGCCTTGATTAGAGAAAGTGGTAGCAAGAAGGAGCTGGAGGAGTTGGAAGGGAAGGTATGGTGTATGCCTGTGCCAGAAACACTTAGTTTCTGAACCTGTGTAGAACTGAAGGGAAGGCCTGCCTTCCGTTACTGAATTTGAGCAGAGTTTTGAGGGATTTGAAATGCAGTTTCATATACAGGTGAACTCAGTGTACCCTTGGACATGGAGGAGAATACAACCCTATACTTCATGCTTTTACCCTTTAATTTCTTTGCTTTTCAGGGTTGAAGTAGTACAGCCACTAGGATTTTACAACATCTAAACTGGCAGACTGGCTCATAAAGTTTAGGACCCCACCTACAATGAAGACCATATTTAAAAAGCTAGAGTGAAAAAAGGCAGTAGGAGGAAAAAACAGGAGTCTGTACAAAAAAGCAGGACTTGGTGCTTTTTCGTTGACAAAAGCAAGGAAAGTTTGCTTTTGTGAGCCTGGATGGCACCAGTTTATAAAAATATTTCCATCAGTGAATAAAGAATTACCATACAGTTTCACTGTTTCTCAAGTTAGAGTAAACTTGTATTCCTATACTTCTGTTTTTTATATTATCATTCTATTATAAATTATAAACAGTGAACTCAGAGCCAAATGTAAATAGGAGACCAAATACATTTATTACTATTATTTTCTTTATCTCATTTATTCAAACTTTGTATTCCTGAGGAAAACTGCTCTTTGACATAATGTTGAACTGAGGGTTGAACTTTGAGTATTAATACTTGGAGTATTAAAAACAAATCCATGTCAATTGAGCTGATTTTTCATGAGATTACTGTATGACTAATAAAATTAAGCAAGTTGAGGTGCTAATTTTGGTAGGTTGGGTTGTAGTGATACTGCATTTAAGTTTAGAGTAATCTGGCCATTTTTCATATCCACTTGAAGTCTTCCTCTGGCTCCCTTGCCTAAGTACTCACACTGCTGCCCTTTTCCCTGTACCCTGTACGATGCCACTGGCCTCATGCTTTGAACAAGCCCTGGGGTCTTAGCACCCCTGCGACTAGCTGTGCACTGCCTGTGCCGGGAGAGCCTTCCCTTCACCACTGTCCACCTGGCGTACGCCTCCTTTCGGTTCAGGATTGTGCAGGATGTCATCTTTCACAGTTGCAACACCGGTTGCTCCGTGAGTTCTGTCTTGTTTGTAGTTATTTCTACAAAGTTTGTCTGCACTACCTAGACTTTAAAATCCATGATGTTGGGAGCTGTGCTTTGCTCTTTATTCATCTTTGTTCACACTGTACCTACTGTGAAGTCTGGGTGCTCAGTAATTGATGTCAGTGAGGGAACTTTGTAGGTGGTTAGGCACCTCTGTCCTCCTCTTAAGCCTCTGCTCTTTATTTATTTAATTGACATATAGTTGGTTTACAGTGTTGTGTTAGTTTCTGGTGTACAGCAAAGTGATTCTGTTTTACATATATGTGTTTACATATATAGATATATATTCTTTTTCAGATTACTTTCCATCATAGGTTATTATAAGATATTGAATATAGTTCCCTGTGCTATACAGTAGGCCCTTGTTGTTTATCTATTTTATATACAGTAGTGTGTATCTGCTAACCCCAAACTCCTAATTTATCCCTCCCCCCTTTCCCTTTGGTAACCATAAGTTTGTTTTCTATGTCTGTGAATCTGTTTCTGTTCTGTAAATAAGTTCATTTGTATCAATTTTTAGATTCCACATATAAGTGATAGCATATGACATTTGTCTTTCTCTGACTGATTAGTATGATCATCTCTATGTCCATCCGTATTGCTGCAAATGGCATTATTTCATTCTTTTTTTTATGGCTGAGTAGTATTCTATTGTATATATGTACCACATCTTCTCTATCCATTCATCTGTTGATGGACATTTAGGTTGCTTCCATGTCTTGGCTATTGTGAATAGTGCTACTATGAACATTGGGCTGCATGTATCTTTTCAAATTATAGTTTTCTCCGAATATGTGCCCGAAAGGGGGATTGCTGAATTATATGGTAACTCAATTTTTAGTTTTTTGTAAGGAATCTCTTTACTGTTCTCTGTAGTGGCTGCACCAATTTACATTCCCACCAACAGTGCAGGAGGGTTCCCATTTCTCCGCACCCTCTGCAGCATATATTATTTGTGGTCTTTTTGATGATGGCCATTCTGACTGGTGTGAGGTGATACTTCATTGTAGTTTTGATTTGCATTTCTGTAATAATTAGTGATGTTGAGCATCTTTTCATGTGCCTGTTGGCCATCTGTGTGTCTTCTTTGGAGAGTTGTCTACTTAGGTCTTCTGCCCATTTTTTGATTGGGTTGTTTAGTTTTTCAATATTGAGCTGTATGAGCTGTTTGTATATTTTGGAGATTAATTGCGTGTTGGTCACATCATTTGTAAGTGTTTTCTCCCATCCTGTAGATTGTCTTTTCATTTTGTTGACGGTTTCCTTTGCTGTGCAGAAGCTTATAAGTATGATTAGGTGCCATTTGTTTATTTTTGCTTTTATTTCTTTTGTGTTGGAAGACTGACCTAAGAAAACATTGGTACGATTTATGTCAGAATGTTTTGCCTGTGTTCTCTTCTGGGAGTTTTATGGTGTCATGTCTTATATTTAAGTCTTAAGCCATTTTGACTTTATTTTGTGTATGGTGTGAGGGAGTGTTCTAACTTCATTGATTTACATGTGGTGTCCAGCTTTCCCAACACCGCTTGCTGAAGAGACTGTCTTTTTTCCATTGAATATTCTTGCCTCATTTGTTGAAGATTAATTGACCGTGAGTGTGTGGATTTATTTCTGTGCTATCTATTCTGTTCCATTGATCCATATGTCTGTTTCTGTGCCCAAAACACAGTGTTTTGATTACTGTAGCTTTGTAGTATTGTCTGAAATCTGGGAGGGTTATGCCTCCAGCTTTGTTCTTTTTCCTCAGGATTGCTTTGGCAATTCTGGGACTTTTATGGTTCCACGTAAATTTTAGGATTATTTGTTCTAGTTCTGTGAAAAATATCATGGGTAATTTGATAGGGATCACATTAAATCTATAAATTGCTTTGGATAGTATGGCCATTTTAACAATATTCTTCCAATCCAAGAGCATGGGTTATCTTTCTGTTTCTTTGAGTCATCAATAATTTCCTTTATCAGTGCTTTATAGTTCTCAGCATATAAGTCTTTCACCTCCTTGGTCAGGTTTATTCCTAAGGATTTTATTTATTGATGCAATTTTAAAAGGGATTTTTTTTTAACTTTCTCTTTCTGATATTTCATTGTTGGTGTAAAGAAATGCAACAGATTTCTGTATGTTAATCTTGTATCCTGCTACCTTGCTGAATTTGTTTATCAGTTCTAGTAGTTTTTGTGTGGAGTCTTTAGAGTTTTCTATATGTAGTATCATGTCACCTGCATATAATGACAGTTTTACCTCTTCCCTTCCAATTTGGGTACCTTTTATTTCTTTTTCTTGTCTGATTGCTGTGGCTAGGACTTCCAACGGTATGTTGAAAGGAAGTGGTGAGAGTGGGCATCCTTGTCTTCTTTCAGATTTTAGTGGGAAGCCTTTCAGCTTTTCACCATTGAGTATTATGTTGGTTGTGGGTTTGTCCTAAATAGCTTTTTTTTTTTTTTTTTTTTTTACAAGAGATAAATAGACTGACACCAAGCATTGTACATGGATGACCACAACAAAAGCAACAATGATTGCAATTACCAAACATGAAACACACTCATACTATGTCATAATATTGACATTCAGTCCAGTAATCCTCCACTGTAACAGCTCCTTTACTTTGCAGTGAAAATTGATTTGTATATTCTTTGCCTCTGAGTCCTTGTGGGATTTTTTCTTTTTTTAAATTCAAACAGAAAGTCACAAAAATTATACTCATCCTCATCAGTTCACTCAGTCCCATGTAATTAATTTTTCTTTTTTCATCTTGATCTTTTGTTAGCACTTTTATGAGTTCATCAGTTTTTCATTAGAGTTCTGAAAATGCTTATTCATTCAGTTCAGCAGTACAGTCAGTTACCAGAAACCTGTACTTGTCAGTCTTTTCCAAGAATTTCCTGAAGATGAAACCCTTTTATAGGAACATATTTACAAAAGCATCAGAGTACACACAGAACTGTCTGTAAATGACAAAAAACTTAAAAATGACCACGGTTAAAGATTTGATGAAAGTTCATAATAATGCAGTTGACAAGAAAATTAGTTATTTCTGAGATATACATTTTAAAGTAATAACTAGGATTATGACTTATAACATTATACCAGAACATATAAGATTTTTAGAAATTTCATGTAATGTCTGAAACATTTATATTAACATATTTCCATACAAATAACCCAATGAAAGTTTAGTATTAGTTGTTTTGTTTGTTTGTTTTTTTATACTGCAGGTTCTTATTAGTCATCAATTTTATACACATCAGTGTATACATGTCAATCCCAATCGCCCAATTCAGCACACCACCATCCCCACCCCGCTGCAGCTTTCCCCCCTTGGTGTCCATATGTCTGTTCTCTACATCTGTGTCTCAATTTCTGCCCTGCAAACCAGCTCATCTGTACCATTTTTCTAGGTTCCACATACATGCGTTAATATACGATATTTGTTTTTCTTTTTCTGACTTACTTCACTCTGTATGACAGTCTCTAGATCCATCCACGTCTCAACAAATGACTCAATTTCATTCCTTTTTATGGCTGAGTAATATTCCATTGTATATATGTACCACAACTTCTTTATCCATTCGTCTGTTGATGGGCATTTAGGTTGCTTCCATGACCTGGCTATTGTAAATAGTGCTGCAATGAACATTCGGGTGCATGTGTCTTTTTGAATTACGGTTTTCTCTGGGTATATGCCCAGTAGTGGGATTGCTGGGTCATATGGTAATTCTATTTTTAGTTTTTTAAGGAAACTCCATATTGTTCTCCATAGTGGCTGTATCAATTTACATTCCCACCAACAGTACAAGAGGGTTCCCTTTTCTCCACACCCTCTCCAGCATTTGTTGTTTGCAGATTTTCTGATGATGCCCATTCTAACTGGTGTGAGGTGATACCTCATTGTAGTTTTGATTTGCATTTCTCTAATAATTAGTGATGTTGAGCATCTTTTCATGTGCTTCGTGGCTGTCTGTATGTCTTCCTTGGAGAAATGTCTATTTAGGTCTTCTGCCCATTTTTGGATTGGGGTGTTTGTTTCTTTAATGTTGAGCTGAATGAGCTGTTTATATATTTTGGAGATTAATCCTTTGTCCGTTGATTCGTTTGCAAATATTTTCTCCCATTCTGAGGGTTGTCTTTTCGTCTTGTTTACGGTTTCCTTTGCTGTGCAAAAGCTTTGAAGTTTCATTAGGTCCCATTTGTTTATTTTTGTTTTTATTTCCATTACTCTAGGAGGTGGATCAAAAAAGATCTTGCTGTGATTTATGTCAAAGAGTGTTCTTCCTATGTTTTCCTCTGAGAGTTTTATAGTGTCCAGTCTTACATTTAGGTCTCAAATCCATTTTTAGTTTATTTTTGTGTATGGTGTTAGGGAGTATTCTAATTTCATTCTTTTCTATGCAGCTGTCCAGTTTTCCCAGCACCACTTATTGAAGACACTGTCTTTTCTCCATTGTATATCTTTGCCTCCTTTGTCATAGATTAGTTGGCCATAGGTGCGTGAGTTTATCTCTGGGCTTTCTATCTTGTTCCATTGACCTATGTTTCTGTTTTTATGCCAGTACCATATTGTCTTGATTACTGTAGATTTGTAGTATAGTCTGAAGTCAGGGAGTCTGATTCCTCCAGCTCCGTTTTTTCCCTCAAGACTGCTTTGGCTATTCGGGGTCTTTTGTGTCTCCATACAAATTTTAAGATGATTTGTTCTAGCTCCGTAAAAAATGCCATTGGTAATTTGATAGGGATTGCATTGAATCTGTAGATTGCTTTGGGTAGTATACTCATTTTCACAATGTTGATTCTTCCAATCCAAGAACATGGTATATCTCTCCATCTGTTGGTATCATCTTTAATTTCTTTCATCAGTGTCTTATAGTTTTCTGCATACAGGTCTTTTGTCTCCCTAGGTAGGTTTATTCCTAGGTATTTTATTCTTTTTGTTGCAATGGTAAATGGGAGTGTTTCCATAATTTCTCTTTCAGATTTTTCATCATTAGTGTATAGGAATGCAAGAGATTTCTGTGCATTAATTTTGTATCCTGCAACTTTACCATATTCATTAATTAGCTCTAGCAGTTTTCTGGTGGCAGTTTTAGGCTTCTCTATGTATAGTATCATGTCATCCGCAAACAGTGACAGTTTTACTTCTTCTTTTCCAATTTGTATTCCTTTTATTTCTTTTTCTTCTCTGATTGCCGTGGCTAGGACTTCCAGAACTATGTTGGATAATAGTGGTGAGAGTGGACATCCTTGTCTCGTTCCTGATCTTAGAGAAAATGCTTTCAGTTTTTCACTGTTGAGAATGATGTTTGCTGTGGGTTTGTCATATATGGCCTTTATTATGTTGAGGTAGGTTCCCTCTATGCCCACTTTTGGAGAGTTTTTATCATAAATGGGTGTTGAATTTTGTCAAAAGCTTTTTCTGCATCTATTGAGATGATCATATGGTTTTTATTCTTCAATTTGTTAATATGGTGTATCACATTGATTGATTTGCATATATTGAAGAATCCTTGCATCCCTGGGATAAATCCCACTTGATCGTGGTGTATGATCCTTTTAATGTGTTGTTTGATTCTCTTTGCTAGTATTTTGTTGAGCATTTTTGCATCTATATTCATCAGTGATATTGGTCTGTAATTTTCTTTTTTTGTAGTGTCTTTGTCTGGTTTTGGTATCAGGGTGATGGTGGCCTCATAGAATGATTTTGGGAGTGTTCCTTCCTCTGCAATTTTTTGGAAGAGTTTGAGAAGGATAGGTGTTAGCTCTTCTCTAAATGTTTGATAGAATTCACCTGTGAAGCCTTCTGGTCCTGGACTTTTGTTTGTTGGAAGATTTTTAATCACAGTTTCAATTTCATTACTTGTGATTGGTCTGTTCATATTTTCTGCTTCTTCCTCGTTCAGTCTTGGAAGGTTATACCTTTCTAAGAATTTGTCCATTTCTTCCAGGTTGTCCATTTTATTGGCATAAAGTTGCTTGTAGTAGTCTCTTAGGATGCTTTGTATTTCTGTGGTGTCTGTTGTAACTTCTCCTTTTTCATTTCTGATTTTATTGATTTGAGTCCTCTCCCTCTTTTTCTTGATGAGTCTGGCTAATGGCTTATCAATTTTGTTTATCTTCTCAAAGAACTAGCTTTTAGTTTTATTGATCTTTGCTATTGTTTTCTTTGTTTCTATTTCATTTATTTCCGCTCTGATCTTTATGATTTCTTTCCTTCTGCTAACTTTGGGTTTTGTTTGTTCTTCTTTCTCTAGTTTCTTTAGGTGTAAGGTTAGATTGTTTACTTGAGATTTTTCTTGTTTCTTTAGGTAGGCTTGTATAGCTATAAACTTCCCTCTTAGAACTGCTTTTGCTGCATCCCATAGGTTTTGGATCGTCGTGTTTTCATTGTCATTTGTCTCTAGATATTTTTGGATTTCCTCTTTGATTTCTTCAGTGATCTCTTGGTTATTTAGTAACGTATTGTTTAGCCTCCATGTGTTTGTGTTTTTTACGTTTTTTTCCCTGTAATTCATTTCTAATCTCATAGCGTTGTGGTCAGAAAAGATGCTTGATATGATTTCAATATTCTTAACTTTACTGTGGCTTGATTTGTGACCCAAGATGTGATCTATCCTGGAGAATGTTCCGTGCGCACTTGAGAAGAACGTGTAATCTGCTGTTTTTGGATGGAATGTCCTATAAATATCAATTAAATCTATCTAGTCTATTGTGTCATTTAAAGCTTCTGTTTCCTTATTTATTTTCATTTTGGATGATCTGTCCATTGGTGTAAGTGAGGTGTTAAAGTCCCCCACTATTATTGTGTTACTGTCGATTTCCTCTTTTATAGCTGTTAGCAGTTGCCTTATGTATTGAGGTGCTCTTATGTTGGGTGCATATGTATTTATAATTGTTATATCTTCTTCTTGGATTGATCCCTTGATCATTATGTAGTGTCCTTCCTTGTCTCTTGTAACATTCTTTAAAGTCTATTTTATCTGATATGAGTATAGCTACTCCAGCTTTCTTTTGATTTCCATTTGCATGGAATATCTTTTTCCATTCCCTCACTTTCAGTCTGAATGTGTCCCTAGATCTGAAGTGGGTCTCTTGTAGACAGCATATATATGGGTCTTGTTTTTGTATCCATTCAGCAAGCCTGTGTCTTTTGGTTGGAGCATTTAATCCAGTCATGTTTAAGGTAATTATTGATATGTATGTTCCTATGACCATTTTCTTAATTGTTCTGGGTTTGTTTTTGTAGGTCCTTTTCTTCTCTTGTGTTTCCCACTTAGACAAGTTCCTTTAGCATTTGTTGTAGAGCTGTTTTGGTGGTGCTGAATTGCCTTAGCTTTTGCTTGTCTGTAAAGCTTTTGATTTCTCCATTGAAACTGAATGAGATCCTTGCTGGGTAGAGTAATCTTGGTTGTAGGTTCTTCCGTTTCATCGCTTTAAGTATATCGTGCCACTCCCTTCTGGCCTGTAGAGTTTCTGCTGAGAAATCAGCTGTTAACCTTATGGGAGTTCCTTTGTATGTTATTTGTCATTTTTCCCTTGCTGCTTTCAATAATTTTTCTTTGTCTGTAATTTTTGCCAATTTGATTACTGTGTGTCTCGGTGTGCTTCTCCTTGGGTTTATCCTGTATGGGACTCGCTGCGCTTCCTGGACTTGGGTGGCTATTTCCTTTCCCATGTTAGGGAAGTTTTCGACTATAATCTCTTCAAATATTTTCTCAGGTCCTTTCTCTCTCTCTTCTCCTACTGGGATCCCTGTAATGTGAACGTTGTTGCGTTTAATGTTGTCCCAGAGGTCTCTTAGGTTGTTTTCATTTCCTTTCATTCTTTTTTCTTTATTCTGTTCCGCGGCAGTGAATTCCACCATTCTGTCTTCCAGGTCACTTATCTGTTCTTCTGCCTCAGTTATTCTACTATTGATTCCTTCTAGTGTATTTTTCACTTCAGTTATTTTATTGTTCATCTCTGTTTGTTTGTTCTTTAATTCTTCTAGGTCTTTGTTAAACATTTCTTGCATCTTCTCGATCTTTGCCTTCATTGTTTTTCCGAGGTCCTGGATCATCTTCACTATCAATATTCTGAATCTTTTTTCTGGAAGGTTGCCTATCTCCACTTCATTTTGTTGTTTTTTGGGAGTTTATCTTGTTCCTTCATCTGGTACATAGTCCTCTGCCTTTTCATCTTGTCTGTCTTTCTGTGAATGTCATATCTGTTCCACAGGCTGCAAGATTGTAGTTCTTCTTGCTTCTGCTGTCTGCCCTCTGGTGGATGAGGCTATCTAAGAGGGTTGTGCAAGTTTCCTGTTGGGAGGGACTGGTGGTGGGTAGAGCTGGCTGTTGTTCTGGTGGGCAGAGCTCAGTAAAACTTTAATCCGCTTGTCTGCTGATGGGTGGGGTTGAGTTTCCTCCCTGTTGGTTGTTTGGCCTGAGGCGACCCATCACTGGAGCCTACCTGGGCTCTTTGTTGGGGCTAATGGCGGACTCTGGAAGTGCTCACGCCAAGGAGTACTTCCCACAACTTCTGCTGCCAGTGTCCTTGTCCTCTCGTTGAGACACAGCCACCCCCTGCCTCTGCAGGAGACCCTCCAACACTAGCAGGTAGGTCTGGTTCAGTCTCCTACGTGGTCACTGCTCCTTCTCCTGTGTCCCGATGCACACACTACTTTGTGTGTGCCCTCCAAGAGTGGAGTCTCTGTTTCCCCCAGTCCTGTCAAAGTCCTCTAGTCAAATCCCGCTAGCCTTCAAAGTCTGATTCTCTAGGAATTCCTCCTCCCCTTGCTGGACCCCCAGGTTGGGAAGCCTGACGTGGGGCTCAGAACCTTCACTCCAGTGGGTGGACTTCTGTGGTATAAGTATTCTCCAGTTTGTGAGTCACCCACCCAGTGGTTATGGGATTTGATTTATTGTGATTGCGCCCCTCCTACCATCTCATTGTGGCTTTTCCTTTGTCTTTGGATGTGAGGTATCTTTTTTGGTGAGTTCCAGTGTCTTCCTGTCGATGATTTTTCAGCAGTTAGTTGTGATTCCGGTGCTCTCACAAGAGGGAGTGAGAGCACATCCTTCTACTCCACCATCTTGAACCAATTCCCCCCCCCCCACTCCATTTGTCTTTCTGTCTGCTGTTCTGATTGAGTGGTTTCCATTATTCTATTTTCCGGATTACTTATTCGTTCTTCTTTATTACTTAGCTTGCTATTTATTGCCTTTATCTTTATTTTCATCTCGGCAGTTGAGCTGTCTATTTTTGATTAGCTCCTCCTTATAGTTTCTAGTTCCTGGTTACAGTGGTCTGCATTTCAGCAGACCTTCAGCAATTCCTTCAGCACTTTTATTATCTCCTTTTTGGACTTTGGGTCTAGTAGTCTGGAGTGGTCAATTTCATTGTTATTTCAGGGACATTCTCTTGATCTTTTAATTGGGTTGGTTCCTCTGCTTCTTCATTTTACTCATTTTTCTCTGACTCTATAAATTTAGGAGAAACAGTTAACTACTGTGGTCTTGAACAGTCATCTACTGTTTTTATGTGGGAGCTTCTCTGGGTAGCCTGCGTGAGTCTAATATTTTTGGTGTGAGGGCCGTTTTTAGTATGGATGCCTGCCACATCTTTCCTCAGGGTGTGCTGGCTCTTATCTCCTTGATAGTGGGTGTGATTAGTGTTGTGGTCACCAGAGCCTGCCCTGGATTTTGGGTGGGTCCTCCTCTTTCCTCTGTGGTTGTCACAGCCCTGTCAGCAGCAGGGTCTGCTTCCCAACTGCTGGAGTAGATGTCCCTAGATCTGGTTCTGAGCTGCGGTGTGAGGTAGGCAGGACTGGAGCACTCCTGCTGGGAGAGGAGCCACTGAGTATTCCTCTGCAGGAGTTGTCCGTCGGAAAGTGTACTCTGTGATGTCACCTGTTACGTCTTGTGTGTGCTCACAAAGTACACTGTTCTTGCCTTTGCCCTCGGCTCCACCTCAGTTGTGAGAATGCTGGCAGTCGGCCCTAATGTCCCTCAGGTGCTGCGCTCAGAAAGCTGCAGACGCAGATCTGCCGAAGTCCGGCGCCTGGACACAGTGTAGTGGCGCACCTGGACCTGCTGTGGTAGTGCAGGGAATCAGCCCAAACCCCAGCTCCGCCTTTGCGTGTGCCTGCCCATAAAGCCCACCACTGCCTACACTGGTCCTGCTCCAGCCAGGGGGGTGCCTGTCATATGCTTGCACGTCCTGCAGGCACTGAGCTCACAAACCTCCTGGTGGCATAAATCCTCTGAAGTTGCGCAACTGCAGGAGTTGGCTCAGATTTCAGCGCTGCCTTCGCGTGTGGGCAACCCGCCTGTGCTTGTGTGCTCCCAGAGCTTGTAGAGGTGGAGCCGTGCCTGCCCATGAGCACACGAAGAATGAGGCTGCTGTGACTGTACCACGCTCCACCCCTTCCTGCGTGCATTGACAGTGGAGCTCCTGTGGTGCACCTAGGCTCTGTCCAGCACACACCCCCACCTGCAGCCTGGACCACACTCCAGGCCCTTTGGGTTGTCTCTGCACAGCCAACCCCAGTCCTGTCCCTGGGTCTGTTCGCTGAAGCCGGAGTTTCGGTCCCTAGCTGCTGTGCAGCAGGCACGTGTCTCGGGCTGGGGAGTGCAGCAAGGTGGCCAGGACCGTCTGTGCTGGTCTCTCTTTGTCCTGCCTGCTGCAAGCCAGCTGCCGCACTCTCCTCCGAGCCTCTGAGGCTCTGTCTGTCCCAGCTGATCTCCCAGCCATGAAGGGGGTTCAGAGGGCGAGGGAACCTTTCTTCTCTCACAGTTCCCTCCCAGAGTCATAGGTCCCATCCCTGTTCATTTCTTCCTGCCTAGTTAGGTGGTTTTCTTTCTTGCAGCTTTGGTTTTGTGAGGTCTTCTGCCAGTGTCAGTAGGTGTTCTGTGAGAATTGCTCCACAGGTAGATGTATATTTCTGATGTATTTGTGGGAGGCGGTGAGCTCCACGTCCTTTTATTCCACCGTCTTGATCTCTGCAAGGCCTTAAGCCTCTGCTCTTAACCGTGTTGTTAACATTGTATAAACAGTGTCACAGCCATCATACTCTTTCTGTCACTTTAGTGTGAGCTGATGTTAATTGTATTACAGTGCTTATAGCTTAGAACTTACAGTACATCTGAAAGATAGAAGACATACTCTCTCTGAATAGAAATATTCATGTCAGAGTTGTGAGTATAAATTGGAACTTGACCCTCGGTTATGTATAGCCAGAATAGGATTTTTAAAAAATACAAACCAAAACCTTCAAAAATTTTCCAAAGGGCCTTTGCCCAGGCTGACATTCATTCTCAAACTTCATTGATAACACAGTACGTGTTACTGGAATCAGTTTTGTGTAATATAACTCTATTCCTCCTTAACAGTAACATTTTTATTTCTCTAAGGGAAAGGTAGAGAAGGAACTCATTTACATCACAAGGAATATAAAATAATAAGACATTATACCATTTGGTGAGTCCTACAAGAAGTCTGACTTAAGTTAGAAGGAAAATTGCTGCTGATATTATTCTGTTTGGATCCAACAGTTGTACCAATTCATGTTGAGTGTAGTGTACCTTTACTAATCAGGGTTCTTCAGAGAAAGAGAATCAATAGAATCTCATGTAAAGAACGAGATTTATTATAACGAATTGGCCTGCTGAGAAGTTCCACGATCTGCCCTCTGGAGACCTGGGCATGCTGGTGGTGGAGTTTAAAGACCTTGGAGCTGGAGCGCTGATACTGTACATTCTAATCTGAGTTTGAAGGCCAGGAGTGATGAGGGCAGGAGAATATTGATGTCCCAGTTCAGCAGTCAGGCAGGGGTGGATCAAACTCTGCCTTCTTCCCCCTTTTGGTTTTATTGAGGCCCTCAGTGGATTGGATAATCTCCTCTGCCTCATATTGAGGAGGGAAGTCTGCTTTACTCATTCCACTAATTCAAGTGTTAATCTCTTCCAGAAACACCCTCACAGGCACCCCTAGAAATAATGTTTAACCATGTATATGGGCATCCTGGGGCGCAGTCAAGATACATAAAATTAAATAATCACACAGTATCTTTTGCTATAATGGGAGAAAATACAGAAGCACCAAGGCATCTGGCCAGACGAAGTGGCTGTATATCAGCTACACAGATCCTGTCTGATATTCTGATTCTGCCAGTAGTTTTAAAGCCAGCAATGAGCTGCCCATGGAGGCTAGGAACGAGATCAGATTTCCACAGGTCATTCTCAGTCCATCAAAAATACTGATCAGTTAAAGCGTAATGTTCAAAGTATGAATCATCATTTCTTATCCTCAAGCAAATACTGAAATCATCTTCATTCAGAATAATATTGAAACTCTTTAAGTTATTGATACTCTATCCCCATGAACAGGGCTCCATTTCCCTCAGCACTCATATCCCTAATTGTTACTTACCCTCACAGAATATAAAGGTTAGGGTGAGGATGCTTATAGCCAGCAGACATTGAACTTTCAGTTAAACTTTCTATAGGTGTGATTCTCAAACTGGACTGCAGCCCAGAGCCTGTCAGTCTGAATTTTTAGGGGTGATGCCCAGTGATATGTGTTTTTAAATGAGCTTCCCAGGTGACTCTAACAGGTATTGAATTTTGAGAGCTACTGGTGGTCTTTACAATGAGAGATAACTGATCATGCTCAAACTACTGGTACAGCAGTTTTAAATTTGTTGTAGCCTGTGATGCTTATTTGAAATATAGGTAACCCTTTGGTTCTCAAACTTTAGGTCTGGGGTAGGGCTGGAGAAGTTGCCTTTATAACATTTTCCTGGGTGATTCTAATGCACACATACATTTGAGAAACTGTGCTAGTATATGACAGCATAGCAGTAAGTCAGGGTTTTCCGAATTGTATTTCTCTAGGTGTTAATAGATGTTCTTGGCACAAAAGGATTCATGGCCAGATAACTTTGAGAAATGCTGGAAAGGTAAAAAGTGTTTTTGGTTTTTGTACAACTCTAATTTTCAGATCCTGAAGCACTAGGGTTTTATGGAATACTGTTTTGGGGGACACGTGGAAAGAGGGTGACTCTTGGCCCTTGTTTGTTGAAAGTCTTGGTTAAAGAGGTGGCGCTGGATTGGTGTAAGTCAGGGTACACTGTAGTTACTGGTGCTCTGACTTGGGGCTGGTTTGCTGCTCTCCAGTGTCCGTATCACAGTCAGGTATGTGTTGAACAAAGCACCTATCTCGTTCTTCTTTTATGAACTGCTCCCTCCAAACACTGCAAATTTCTTTGGCAACGTTTATCATGGATAATGAAGTGTGTGCTTTAGGCATTGGTACATGGCTCTTAGATTTATTCTGGTGAGTTGTGGGGAACTTTTTTTCTATTTCTATTTTGTAAAGTTAAGAATTCTGAGAAAGAGAAACCACTGAAATCTTTAAAAATTTTTAATAGTAAACACTATTTTTGAGTGACTGATTTTTAAGGCAGGTATTATGATCCTCATTATTTGCAGATGAGGAAACTGAGGCTGAGAGAGGTGACACAACTTGCTGGGGCTGAGACCTGAGCCTAGGTCTGTTTGAGTCTCCAGATCTGTAATTTTTTTCCTTAGTGGCTTTGCCTTTCAGTTTTATTCAAGGTTTATATTAGTGCAGTGGATTGTTTACTGTGGAAAGTACTTGAGGATTGAAGACGAATGTGGGTTCAATTCCAGTTTTGTATCTAAGCAGCTTTGTGTCTTTGGGAAAGTCATTTAGTCTCTCTGAGCCTCACTTTTTTTCCCTGCATTAAATTGATATGTAGTGCTTTCCAGACCTTATCCCCAGATATTAGTAAACATTTATGAACATGGGTGTTTATAGTGTAAAGCACCATCTGTAATTGTAAGGGGAGAGAGCAGGTAGTGGTATCCTCATTTTTAATAATGAGTTTTCCCCAAACTTTGGCAAGTTTTAAGTGGTATCAATGGGAATTACTTCTGCTAGTCTTTTGGTTGCTATGAAGTGACTAACATGTGACAGCACTGTGACAAGGTGCAGAAACATCAGCTGTTCGGTGACTTGGGGCTGGTGGCATTGCAGCAAATTGCAGAATTTAGGATCTCCCGTGGCAGGACCAAAAAGCCAGCCTGATCTCCAGTAGGGCAGGACGTTTAACACCTCTGGTGCGTAAAGGGTAGGGGAGAAATCACACCTTTTCTATTTTTGCTACTTGACTGGTATTTTCTTATTTTAAGTGATTGGGGGTAAAGATCTTTTGAGAGGACTGGCGAGATTGACTTAAAGTATATTTAGGTTTTATTTTATGAGCCCTAGTTCCAAGGATAGGAATTCAGAATGTGAAAGTAAAACTGTCTAGGTTATTTGACTGTGTAGTTGAAGGAGAAATTTAAAAAGAATTTTGGGAGTGGTGCCAAAGGGCATTCTGTTTTCTTCAGACCCCAAAGGAAGGAGTGTGTCCTCCAAATGGAAGTTCCAGACGGATAGGATTTTTTTTCTTTTTGGCTTCTTGGGAGTTTTTCTGGCTCTTGGCTTAGTTTTTTCTTTTCTTTGTCCTCCTTCCCTCCCTCCCTCCTTCCTTCTTTCCCTCCCTCCCTCTTTTTCTTACTGCTACATAAAACCAGAGTGATAATACTTATCATATACTTCAGAAATAAAATTAAAGAATAAAGCATAAATAAAAACTTCATTGAGCTGAATGACTGGGTTGAATGATCATCTTTGAGTGAGTGTATATGCTGAGATAGGAGCTAAGAGGTGCCAGGACTCAGGAGAAGGGTGGGCAAGCACGTGCTCTTGTTCTCTAAACTTTAAAATATCTGAACTGGGTCATCTGACATGTATTTTTTTTTTTTTTTAGATTCACTTATTATTTATTTATTTAATTTATTTTTGGCTGTGTCGGATCTTAGTTGCAGCACGTGGGACCTTCGTTGCAGCATGCAGGAACTTTTGTTGTGGCGCGTGGGCTTCTCTATAGTTGTGGCGCGTGGGCTCCAGGGCACATGGGCTCTGTAGTTCTGGCATGCAGGTTCCAGAGCGCGTGGGCTCTGTAGTTGTGGCACGTGGGCTCTAGCCGAGGTGCGTGAACTCAGTAGTTGTGGTGGCATGTGGGATCTTAGTTCCCTGACCAGGGATCGAACCTGCAGCCCCTGCATTGTAAGGCGGATTGTTTACCAGTGGACCACCTGGGAAGTCCCTGATAATGTATTTTTTATTTTATAAAAAAGACAAGATCTATATGAAGTTAATGTACTAGTGAGGACAGTACATTTTATATTTCTATGGTGAATTTCATTCTGAAATGGCTGTGTTCTCTAAAAGTCACAAAATGTAAGTGCATGCTGCCTTCTGGGTTCATCTCTGATGTGCAGCTTCTTGCAGCAGATAGTTGGGAATTGCTAAGTTCATCACATCCGCACCTTACGGTATTTAGGTAAGGAAGCAGAGGGATTGCCACTAGGGGGATATTGGCCCAGGACATCACAGCTAGGTCATTCCCTCTTGCATTTTAAAAGTTGAGTTTGAGGATGTTTCTGCTTTTTTTCTTGCACTGTGACATGGGGTATTGCTCTTAAGAGTGTGGTGGGGTGAAAGGGTATTAGGAACACACTCTGGGGGATGGATTATAGTACTGAAGAAGGGACACAGGTTTGCCCCCCTCCTCTCAAGTGATGCCCAAGTGACACCCTTCGAGGAACTGGGCTGGATAGACAGGTGCTGTCTGGGGCTCTGCGTGGTGATTCCTTTTTAAGAAGGCGTACATATGACCAAATCTTCTCCCTGTGTTTGCTTTTCTTCTTTGAAGTCTGATGCTCACTCAGCCTGGGCCATCTAGTGGTTTCAGGCCACTGAAGACCCTCTCATGGCCCCTCCCAAACCTAAGTTTCTCTGGTAAAAAAGCATCTCATTTTGTAAATTGAATAGCTTAATGAAAGTTTGAATGCATGTTTCACAGAGTGTGTGTTCCATGTAGGATAGAAAGTAAAAGGGTAGTAAACAAAACAAAACAACAAAAGTGATTTTATCAAGGTTAAACAAAGTAAAACTCTTTTCTGAAGAACTTCTAAGTCTTTTGTATGAAGAGTACTCACCTGCATTGTGAATCTGCAAGGGGTGGATTTAGAAGTTAAAGAATACTCAGCTTACGGGCCATCCCTATTTTGTATAGTATGGAGTGTATTTGTCCTCGAGGAAAATTTTCTTTTCCTGCTATCCCTTCTTCAAAATGAAGTTTGAAGTGACGGAATAGATTATGGTTCAAAAAATTATTTGAAGCCATGGGTATAGAAGTTCATAAGCCATATGGAGTAAGCTTTATGTGTGTGTGTGTGTGTGTGTGTGTGTGTGTGTGTGTGTGTAGGGGGGTTACTTGTGTATGTGTGTGTAAAAGTCCAAAATTTTGGTATTAAAGCAACATGGAGCAGTCTTTGAATTACCCGGGGGAAATATTCTTAATTTCCACAGAAACTGGTCAACAAGTGAGAGAAATTATTAATATTCAGTTTTTTTCTTTTTAATTGAAGTGAAGTTGATTTACAATGTTGTATTAGTTTCTGGTGTACAGCAGAGTGATTCAGTTATACATATATAAGTTACATATATTTTTTCAGATTATTTTCCATTATAGGGTATTACAAGATATTGAATATAGTTCCCTGTGCTATACAGTAGGACCTTCTTGTTTATCTGTTTCATATATAGTAGTGTGAATTTGTTAATTCCAAACTCCTAAATTATCCCTCCTCCCCTTTCCCCTTTGGTAACCGTTTGTTTTCTGTGTCTGTGAGTCTCTTTCTGTTTTGTAAATAGGTTCATTTATATCACTTTTTTAGATTCCACATGTAAGTGATATTGTGATATTTGTCTTTGTCTGACTTACTTCACTTAGTATGATAATCTCTAGGTCCATCCATGTTGCTGCAAATGGCATTATTTCATTCTTTTTTATGGCTCAGTAATATTCCATTGTATATATATACCACATCTTCTTTATCCATTCATCTGTTGATGGACGCTTAGGTGGCTTCCATGTCTTGGTTATTGTAAATAGTGCTGCTATGAACGTTGGGGTGCATGTATCTTTTCAAATTAGAGTTTTCATCTTTTCCATATGTATGCCCAGGAGTGGGACTGCTGGATCATATGGTAACTCAATTTTTAGTTTTTTAAGGAACCTCCATATTGTTCTCCACAGTGGCTGCACCAATTTACATTCCCACCAACAGTGTAGGAGGGTTTCTTTTTCTCCACACCCTCTCCAGCATTTATTATTTGTAGTTTTTTGATGATGGCCATTCTGTTTGGTGTGAGGTGATACCTCATTGTAGTTTTGATTTGCATTTCTCTAATAATTAGCGATGTTGAGCATCTTTTCATGCTCCTCTTGGCCATTTGTATGTCTTCTTTGGAGAAATGTCTATTTAGATGTCCTGCTCACGTTTTGATTGAATTGGTAGCTTTTTTTTTTTTTTTTTGATATTGAGCTGTACGAGCTGTTTGTATATTTTGGAAATTAAGCCTTGTTGGTTGCATTGTTTGTAAATATTTTCTCCCGCACCGTATGTTGTTTTTTCATTTTGTTGATGCTTTCCTTTGCTGTTTAAAAGCTTATAAATCCAATTAGGTCCTATTTGTTTATTTTTGGGTTTTTTTTGTGTTGGGAGACTGACCTAAGAAAACATTGGTATGATTTATGTCAGAGAATGTTTTGCCTGTGTTCTCTTCTAGGACAAGAAGACATGTTGTCATGTCTTTTATTTAAGTCTTTAAGCCATTTTGAGTTTGTTTTTGTGTATGGTGTGAAGGAGTGTTCTAACTTCATTAATTTACACGCAGCCCTCCAGATTAACATTCAGTTTTGTTAGAGAAAAATCAAGAGTTTTCATTCGATTTTGTTAGGTATTGATTATAAATACTGGTCTTAAATTCATGTAACCTCCCTTTACTTTGTAATTTTTCTCACAAGGAATATTTACCCATAATTTTAAAGTTTAGCATTTTGGAACTTTGTATGATTATGTTTTCTTGAAATTGGAGAAGCAAAATTTTAATACTAATTATCTTAAATGTTTTCTTGGTGCACTGGGATATAGCAAAGCTTTAAAAATATTAGATAAACTTAAAAATATAATTGTAAAAGGCATTGGTTAGAGAGTATGTCTGTGACCTTTTGAATGGTGATGTTTGAGGAGTTGGCCATAAACTTCTAGAATTAACTGTAGAAACCAGGACTTCAAAAAAACTCTAGTCTTGTCTAAAACAGAGGGAATAAAAACCAAAGAATTTCGTGCCATCATTATTTTACTGTAAGCCACGAGGCGGACGTGCCAGCAGGACAGGGGCCTGGGGGCTGATGTGCAGTTCTGAGTGCACCAGAGAGGTGCAGCCAAGCTGGGCACAGATGGGGCAGTGGAAACAGGTATTTGTAACGATTTGAAGAGAGGGCAGAAAGCACTAATAGAGATGGTAAAAACTGGACGATATCTAACCACAGAAAATATACATAAAGCCTCTTGTTAATCACAAGATGGAACAGTTACAAGAGAGAACAGAGGAGAGTGGAACCCATATGGTTCTCTGGCTGGATAATGTTATTGAGAACCTTGACATGTGAGGGGCAGAGGTATGTGGCCAAACTAACTTCATGTTTACAAGTATACTTCTGAGCACTTGTAATGTTTAGTTTAGGGGTAGAATACTTAAGTTTAATGAGCTAATTTTTACTTGTTTATCCCTAATGATCGCTATTCTCAAGCAAATTAAATTAAAAAGAAGTAAGTTCTAAGTTGAGACCTCTAGCAGGGGTAGATTTAAAAAAAACAACACACACACACACTCAACTTGAATTAGGATCTGTCTTCTAACTCTTTGGCTACTGCTTGTGAGGCAGAAGAGGCCAGCTATCCCAGACTGGCTTGGGTGCATCTTGATGTGTGTTCTAGAGGAAACAGTGATTCACAGGAATGGAGTAGGTACACCAACTCTTGATATGACACTATGTAGCAAACTGCTCACAATATTAACTTAGTAGTCATTATCTATGGAAGGATTATCTACTTTGTAGAGTATCTGTTGACAATTATGTTGGTCAGAGTTCAAACATTCCCTCGCTGGCCAGTCCTGGACCACCTTCTGTTGCCCAGCTTCTGATGCCCAGTGAACATATACTAATACTAATTCAACTCAGCACAAATGTGGACAGAAGAGAAATTTTTGCATAAAAATTATTCATTGCATTCTAAAATGTATGGAACATCCATTAATATAAATAATTGGAAGATGGTTTGAGATCTGATTAAAGGTAATTCAGTGCTTCATATTTTTTAAGTTGAAATTAAGCATTTTTTTCCCTTAGGGGTAGGAAGGGCCAGAATATGGTACTTTAAAACCATTATTTTTTAGCCATAACTTTTCCTCAATAATATAACCCTACTGATAGAAAACTGATTATTTTCAAGTATCAGATAATCACATATGCAAAAAAAAACCGGTAAGAAACCAGAAAAAAACTAGATAATTAGGATTTAACCAGTAATAATAAGGCGTGTATTGAGTCTTCAGATGGCTGTTTGGGAATTTATTCTTTTTGAATGACTTTTTGAATGATAGATTAAAATGTGAATCTCTAAGGAATAATGTTATAAGCATTACACCAAAACAGACATTGTCATTAGTTTTCTTATATAGGAATTGTATGTGACTATTATTTATCTGTCTGTTCCTCTCTTTTTATTTGGTAGGAATTTCAGAGAGAAAAAGCAAAGAGGAGCTAGCCCAGGCAACTTTTTAACTTTAAAAACCCGTGATAAACCATAATGGAAAATAATATGAAACAGAATGTATATATATGTAACTGAATCACTTTGCTGTACAGTAGGAATTAACACAGCATTGTAAATCAACTATACTTCAATAAAATAAACTTTTAAAAATCTGATGTTTCTTTCTATAAATTTTCTTTGGAAGGTAGACTTGATCTCATTCTGTGTTATAGTGAGTATTCTGCCTAAGGGTATTAAACTTTCTTGATAATAGTTGTATTGAATTAGGCAATAAGAGCGTCCTTTCTGAACCCCAGCAGGGAGATTGCTGAGCTCTGGCAGTTTGAGCCTTTTACAAAATGTCCTTCTTCATGTGTTGTGAGGCCAAGTAGCACCTCCTTTCTTCCTCCTCATTCAGAGGAGGGAGGTTTTTGGCGAGGTTATGCTTGATTGATTGACTGATTGGTTTATTATTTACTTATGAATAATAAATTATACCTTCCTTTAAATAAAATATTTTAAAATTAGATAACTTGAATTTGGAGAGACAGGAAGGGATTTGATATCTTGGCCTGGATAAGCAAGTGTTTTTCTGTGTAGAGATATGGGTGTGTTGTCTAAATTCAGACTGTTTTGTTTCCTGAAGAGTGTGCAGTGTATTTTTTTCAATAGATATTTATTGGAGTATAATTGCTTCACAGTACTGTGTTAGTTTCTGTTGCACAACAAAGCAAATCAGCCATATGCATACACATGTCCCCATATCCCCACCCTCTTGAGCCTCCCTCCCACCCCTCTAGGTCATCGCAAAGCACTGAGCCGATCTCCCTGTGCTATGTTGCTGCTGCCCACCAGCTAACTATTTTACATTCAGTAGTGTGTATATGTCGATGCTACTCTCACTTCGCCCCAGCTTCCCCCTCCCACCCCATGTCCTCAGGTCCATTCTCTATGTCTGCCTCTTTATTCCTGCCCTACAGCTAGGTTCATCAGTACCATTTTCTTTTTTTTTAGATTCCATATATATGTGCTAGCATACGGTATTTGTTTATCTCTTTCTGACTTACTTCACTCTGTATGACAGACCCTAGGTCCTTCCACCTCACTACAAATAACTCAATTTCGCTTCTTTTCATGACTGAGGAATATTCCATTGTATATATGTGCCACATCTTCTTTATCCATTTATCTGTCGATGGACACTTAGGTTGGTTCCATGTCCTGGCTATTGTAAATAGTGCTGCAGTGAACAGTGTGGTACATGACTCGTTTTGAATTATGGTTTTCTCAGGGTATATGCCCAGTAGTGGGATTGCTGGGTCGTATGGTAGTTTTATTTTTAATTTTTTAAGGAACCTCCATACTGTTTTCCATAGTGGTTGTATCAATTTACATTCCCACCAACAGTGCAGGAGGGTTCCCTTTTCACCACACCCTTTCCAGCATTTATTGTTTCTAGATTTTTTGATAATGCCATTCTGACCAGTGTGAGGTGATACCTCATTGTAGTTTTGATTTGCATTTCTCTAATAATTAGTGAAGTTGAGCAACTTTTCATGTACCTCTTGGCCATTTGTATGTCTTCTTTGGTAAAATGTCTGTTTAAGTCTTCTGCCCATTTTTTAATTGGGTTGTTTGTTTTTTTTGGTATTGAGCTCCATGAGCTCTTTGTATATTTTGGAGATTAATCCTTTGTCCATTGATTTGTTTGCAAATATTTTCTGCCATTCTGAGAGTTGTCTTTTCATCTTGCTTATGGTTTCCTTTGCTGTGCAAAAGCTTTTAAGTTTAATTAGGTCCCATTTGTTTATTTTTGTTTTTATTTTTGTTATTCTAGGAGGTGGGTGAAAAAAGATCTTGCTGTGGTTTGTGTCGAAGAGTGTTTTACCTGTGTTTTCCTCTAAGAGTTTTATAGTGTCTGGTCTTACATTTAGGTCTTTAATCCATTTGGAGTTTATTTTTGTGTATGGTGTTAGGGAGTGTTCTAATTTCATTCTTTTACATGTAACTGTCCATTTTCCCAGCACCGCTTATTGAAGAGGCTGTCTTTTCTCCACTGTGTGTTCTTGCCTCCTTTGTTGTAAATTAGGTGCCCATATGTGCGTGGGTTTATCTCTGGGCATTGTATCCTGTACCATTGATCTCTATTTCTCTTTTTGTGCCAGTACCATACAGTCTTGATTACTGTAGCTTTGTGGTATAGTTTGAAGTTGGGGAGCCTGATTCCTCCAGCTCCGTTTTTCTTTCTCAAGATTGCTTTGGCTATTCAGGGTCTTTTGTGTTTCCATACGAATTGTAAAACTTTTTGTTCTAATTCTGTGAAGAATGCCATTGGTAGTTTGAGAGAGATTGCACTGAATCTGTAGATTGCTTTGGGTAGTATAGTCATTTTCACAATGTTGATTCTTCCAATCCAAGAACATGATATATTTCTCCATCTGTTTATGTCATCTTTGATTTCTTTCATCAGTGTTTTATAGTTTTCTGAGTACAAGTCTTTTGCCTCCTTAGGCAGGTTTATTTCTAGGTATTTTATTCTTTTTGTTGCAGTGGTAAATGCAAGTGTTTCCTTAATTTCTCTTTCTGATTTTTCGTTGCTGGTGTATAGGAATGCCAGAGACTTCTGTGCATTAATTTTGTATCCTGCAACCTTACCGAATTCATTGAGTAGTTATAGTAGTTTTCTGGTGGCATCTTTAGGATTTTCATGTCATCGGCAAACAGTGACAGTTTTACTTCTTCTTTTCCAATTTGTATTCCTTTTATTTCTTTTTCTTCTTTGATTGCTGTGGCTAGGACTTCCAAAACTATATTGAATAAGAGTGGTGAGAGTGGACATCCTTGGCCTGTTCCTGATCTTAGTGGAAATGCTTTCAGTTTTTCACCATTGAGTATGATGCTTCCTGTGGGTTTGTCATATATGGCCTTCATTATGTTGAGATAAGTTCCCTGTATGCCCATTTTCTGGAGAGTTTTTGTCATAAATGAGTGTTGAATTTTGTCAAAAGCTTTTTCTGCATCTATTGAGATGATTATATGATTTTTACTCCTTAATTTGTTAATGTGGTGTACCACATTGATTGATTTGCGTATGTTGAAGAATCCTTGCATCCCTGGGATAAACCCCACTTGATCATGCTGTATGATCCCTTTAATGTGCTGTTGGATTCTGTTTGTAGTATTTTGTTGAGGATTTTTGCATCTGTGTTCATCAGTGATATTGGTCTATAATTTTCTTTTTTTGTGATATCTTTTTCTGGTTTTGGTATCAGGGTGATGGTGGCTTTGTAGAATGAATTTGGGAGTGTTTCTCCCTTTGCAGTTTTTTGGAAGGGTTTGAGAAGAATTGGTGTCAGCTCTTCTGTAAATGTTTGATAGAATTCGCCTGTGAAGCCCTCTGGTCCTGGACTTTTGTTTGTTGGAAGACTTTTAATTACAGTTAGAATTTCATTATTTGTGATAGGTCTGTTTATGTTTTCTAATTCTTCCAGGTTCAGTCTTGGAAAATTGTGCCTTTCCAAGAATTTGTCCATTTCTTCTTGGTTGTCCAGTTTATTGACATATAGTTGTTTGTAGTAGTCTCTTATAATCCTTTGTATTTCTGCAGTGTCAGTTGTGATTTCTCCTTTTTCATTTCTAATTTTATTGATTTGCATCCCCTCCCTTTTTTTCGTGATCCGTCTCGCTAAGGGTTTATCAATTTTGTTTATCTTCTCAAAGAACCAGCTTTTAGTTTTATTGATCTTTGCTGTTGTTTTCTTCATTTCTTTTTTTTTTTTTAATTAATTTATTTAGACTGCATTGGGTTTCACCGCTGCGCACGGGCTTTCTCTAGTTGCGGCAAGCGGAGGCCACTCTTCGCTGCAGTGCGTGGGCCTCTCACTGCGGCGGCCTCCCCCGTCACGGAGCACGGGCCCTAGTCGCGCGGGCTTCAGTAGCCGTGGCACGCGGGCTTCAGCAGTTGTGGCACATGGGCTCTGGAGCGCAAGCCCAGTAGCTGTGGCGCACGGGCCTAGCCGCTCCGCGGCATGTGCGATCCTCCCGGGCCAGGGCTCGAACCCGTGTCCCCTGCATCGGCAGGCGGACCCCCAACCACTGCGCCACCAGGGAAGTCCCTGTTTTCTTCATTTCTATTTCATTCATTTCTACTCTGATCTTTATGATTTTCTTCCTTCTACTGACTTTGGGTTTTCTTTGTTCTTCTTTCCCTTGTTGTTTTAAGTGTAGAGTTAGATTGTTTATTTGAGATTTTTCTTGTTTCTTGAGGTGAGATTGAATTGCTATGAACTGCCCTCTTAGAACTGCTTTTGCTGTGTCCCATGGGTTTTGGGTTGTCATATTTTCATTGTCATTTGTTTCTTTGTATTTTTAAATTTCTTCTTTGATTTCTTCAGTGATCTCTTGGTTATTTAGTAGTGCACTGTTTAGCCTCCATGTATTTGTGTTTTTTACAGTTTTTTTTCCTGTAATTGATTTCCAACCTCATAGCGTTGTGGTCAGAAAAGGTGCTTGATATGATTTCAATTTTCTTAAATTTAGTGAGGCTTGATTTGTGACCCAAGATGTGATCCATTCTGGAGAATGTTCCACGTGCACTCGAGAAGAACGTATATTCTGCCACTTTTGGGTGGAATGTTCTATAAATATCAATTAAATCTATCTGGTCTATTGTGTCATTTAAAGCTTGTGTTTCCTTATTTATTTTCTGTTTGGATGATTTGTCCATTGGTGTAAGTGGGGTGATAAAGTCCCCTACTGTTATTGTGTTACTGTTGATTTCTCCTTTCATGGTTGTTAGCATTTGCCTTATGTATTGAGGTGCTCCTCTGTTGGGTGCATAAACATTTATAATTGTCATATCTTCTTCTTGGACTGATCATTTGATCATTATGTAGTGTCCCTCCCTATGTCTTGTAACAGTCTTTATTTTAAAATCTATTTTATCTGATACAAGTATTGCTACTCCAGCTTTCTTTTGATTTCCATTTGCATAGAATATCTTTTTCCATCCCTTCACTTTCAGTCTGTATGTGTCACTTTTAGGTCTGAAGTGGGTCTCTTGTAGACAGCATATATGTGGGTCTTGTTTTTGTATCCATTCAACCAGTCTGTGTCTTTCGGTTGGAGCATTTAATCCATTTACGTTCAAGGTTGTTATTGATATGTATGTTCCTATTACCATTTTCTTAACTGTTTGGGTTTGTTTTTGCAGGTCTTTTTCTTCTCTTGTGTTTCCCGCTTGGAGAAGTTTCTTTAGCATTTGTTGTAAAGCTGGTTTGGTGGTGCTGATTTCTCTTAGCTTTTGCTTGTCTGAAAAGCTTTTGACTTCTCTATGTAATCTGAATGAGATCTTTGCTAGGCAGAGTAATCTTGGTTGTGGGTTTTTCTCTTTCATCACTTTAAGTATATCCTGCTGCTGCCTTCTGGCCTGCAGTGTTTCCACTGAAAAATCAGCTGATAACCTTATAGGGATTTCTTTGTGTGTTATTTTGTGTTTTTCCTTTGCTGCTTTTAACATTTTTTCTTTGAATTTAATTTTTGTTAGTTTGATTAATATGTGTCTTGGTGTGTTTTTCCTAGAGTTTATCCTGTATGGGACTGTCTGTGCTTCCTGGACTTGGGTGACTATTTCCTTTCCCATGTTAGGGAAGTTTTCGACTATAATCTCTTCAAATATTTTCTCAGACCCTTTCTTTTACTCTTCTTCTTCTGGGACCTGTATAATTTGAATGTTGGTGTGTTTAGTGTTGTCCCAGAGGTCTCTGAGGTTGTCTTCAATTCTTTTTTCTTTATGCTGCTCCTTGGCAGTTATTTCCACCATTTTGTCTTGCAGCTCACTTATTTCTTCTTTTGCTTCATTTATTCTGTTATTGATTCCTTCTAATGTATTTTTCATTTCAGTTATTGTGTTGTTCATCTCTGTTTGTTTGTTGTTTAGTTCTTGTGAATGTTAAACATTTCTTGTATTTTCTCAGTCCATGCCTCCATTCTATTTCTGAGATTGTGGATCATTTTTACTATCATTACTCTGAATTCTTTTTCAGGTAGATTGCCTATTTCCTCTTCATTTATTTGGTCTTGTAGGTTCTTACCTTGCTCCTTCATCTGTTACACATTTTTCTGCTGTCTCTCTTTTTTTTTTTTTTTTTTTTAATGAATGGTATTGCGTTCCTGTCTTACTGGTTGCTTGGCCTGAGGCTTCCAACGCTGGAGTTTGTAGGCTATTGGGTAGAACTGGGTCTTGGTGCTAAGATCAGGATCTCCTGGAGACCTCACTCTGATGAATATTCCCTGGGGTCTGAGGTTCTCTGTTAGTCCAGTGGTTCAGACTTGGAGCTCCCACTGCAGGAGCTTTGGCCCAGGCCCAGTTCATGAACCAAGATCCTGCAAGCCACGTGGGGAGGCAAAAAAGAGAACAATAACAAAGTAGAAAATAAAATTAGACTAGGAAACTAACAGATATATTGAAAAGAATATAAAATTAAAAATATAGATGAACCAACAACTGGAAGGTACATCAGTACCACAATAGTAAAAAAGAGGGGGAGGGAAAAGAAAAAAAATGGGAAAAGGCCTTGGCTGTGGAGGGCGGTGCCTAAGCAAGGGTGAGGTTTGGGTGGTGGGCAGGGCCTATGCTCAGGACCCACAGGGCTGGAAAAGGCCCTGGGGGCTGTGGGGGGGTGTGGCTTAGGCTCAAGGAACTGAAGGGGCCCAGGTGTGCCCCCCACCCCTGGTCTTACAGGGCAGGGGACCTCACCTGGGAGCCCAGCAGGCCTCCTGGGCTCGAGTGGGCGGGGCAAATGCCCTCCTCTCCTGCTCCTCCCATCCTGGATGGTTCTTCCCCCCTGCCTCTCCTGATCTCCCTAGCCTCCCTCCTGTGCCCCCAGGGACCCATGCGGCCTGAAGGGGCTTTGGAGGACCGGGGATCAGCCTGGGAGCTCAGCAGGCTCCCTGGCCCCACTGGGCCAGAAGATCGCCCTCCACTCCTCTCCCACTCCTCCCGGAGGGTCCCTCCCCCCACCTCTCCTGATCTCCCCAGCCTCAAGGGTGCCGATCCTGTCTGGCCTCCACTTCTCCTCCCCACTCAGTCCCCCCTACCTCCTACCGGTTCACTTAGGGGTTCCTCCTGTCTCCTTGGTCATCAGAGTCCCCCCCAGTGGCTGGCAGGTGCCCTAGTTGTGGGGAGACTCCAGTGCCATGTCTTCCCACACTGCCATCTTGGCTCCGCCTCCCTGTGCAGTGTATTTTAATCACATTATTAAAGGAGAGGATCAGCTTCAGACCATCTACTTAATAATTTACAAGGGAATGGAATGCAATTGCCCCTTTATTTTCTTTTGTCAGGGTGGAGAATGATATGGTGTTATTAGAAATTTTTAATATCATATCAAGGCAGTGAAGCAACATAGCCAAAAGCTGTTTCTCATGAAAGTTGTAAACTCAGAATTCCAATGGCATTTTAAGAGTATCCCATGAAAACAAGTTAGTCTATCTGCAAATGATCCACTCTTCCTTTCCTGCCCACTGGAATTGGGATTCATTGATCCCACTGTGCACAAAGAAGCTTCTGTGCAAAGAGTGAACATGTAAATGTTTTTGCATCATTTTTTTTCTCCTTAGTTTTCATGCTCAACATTTAGAAATAGTTGCTTTGCAAATGATTCATTTCAAATTTTTATAATGTGGTTGTATTAAAGTTGATAGTATTGCAGGTATTACATGCTTATTTGAGAGCTGGCCCAGAAAAGCTGCAGCCTAGTATAGAAAAACAAAACAGATAACCCCAAAAAGCAAAAAAGTGAAAACCTCCATCTTCTGCATCATGCCCCAGAGGAGTCTGAACCTGTAGAAGGGTGACGAGTCCAATTTTTTCCTGTAAATTAGTGCTACTAAGGCACGTTCAGCCTGTCTCATTCCGTTGGTGAGCTTGGTCAGTCTCTGTACACTGCCTCGCACATGGGTGCCCTCTTCTGGAACACCGAAGGCAGGACTGAGGAAAATGAGTGAGGTGAAAGGTTCCCTGAGGAGGCAGACCTTCTAGGTGACGCTTACTAAAATTCATCATTGGTAAAGACTGAATTTTGGCCTCTGTGCTGAGTTTTGATTATTAGGTTTTGTTTATGGTTCTCTTATAAGGGCCCTGAAATCATTTGTAGGTAAGATGCAGTCTCATCTAGAGAAATGTATTCTATATAAACGTCAAAAATGGGTTCATTTGAGGCAATTTTCTTTAGAAAAATCAAGTATTCATTGATACTGAGAGCTAACATTTGTATATGATTACAAATAGCAGTTTACATTTAATAAAATACTGATCTCGCCTGATCATCCAAATAACCAAGTAGTAATCTTAGTGATGTAAGGGGTGGTTGTAGTGATGAAAATGGGTCTGGTGATGGCAGCTGACATTTATGGTTTACTGTGTGCCAGACTCTGCCCTAAGCATTTACACAAATCTTCTCATTTAATCGTCATAGCACCTCGTTCTTTCCATTCTGTAGATGAACAAACTGAGGCTCACGGAGAATAATGAACTTACCCACAACTGGTGGCTGATGGAACCCATGTTTGAACTTGGCAGTCTAACTGGAGCTCTTCAACAGATACTCGCTTTTAGCATCTTCTAAATTTATAGTTGTTCCTTACTGGCAAACTGAGTGCTTGCATGGAGAATCTCATTAATAAATTAAGGGGACTTCCTAAGTCTTTCACTGTAATGGAGTTGTATTCAGATGAATACTCTGCTAGATATTTTTAGGATGGCACATTTCGGAGTTCCTTGGTCATATAGACTCTCACCCTGTGATGGCACCCATCAGTGTGTGGGCAACTGCTGTGCCTGTACTGAGTTCCCACAGGTAGCTCTGCCTGGATATACTGTGGGCACTTTATACTTATCATGTCTTCAAGTCTTTGAATCAAACTCAGGGTCTTTTCTCCTCTGTCTCCTGTTTTTCTCCATATGCTTGCACACTCTCTGCTCTCTCCTTCTCTAGCTCCCTTCCTCTCTTCTTATCCCTCTCACCCCCTCCCTCTCCCTCCTCTCCCACCCCCTCTCTCCCTCCCCCTCCCCCTCCCCCTGGTAAACATTCCTTCTTCTTCCTGAGGTAAGAAGAGTGCTGAGGCCTATCTCAGGCCAACACTCTGCCTGAGACAATCTCTAGAAAGTACTACTCCCAGGCTTAACCAGTATTAGATGCTATTAGGTAAATGGTACCACTGGAGGTGCTGTAGCTGTTCTGAATAACCTCATTTTTGTTTCCCTCAAGATTAGGTGTAGAAAACTGCTAGAGCTCATCAATGAATTCAGTAAAGTTGCAGGATACAAAATTAATACGCAGAAATCTGTTGCATTTCTATACACTAACAATGAAAGATCAGAAAGAGAAATTAAGGAAACAATCCCATTTACCTTCACATCAAAAAGAATAAAATACCTAGGAATAAACTACCTAAGGAGGCAAAACACCTGTACTCTGAAAACTATAAGACACTGATGAAAGAAATCGAAGATGATACAAACAGATGGAAAGATATACTGTGTTCTTGGATTGGAAGAATCAATATTGTCAAAATGACTATACTACCCAAGGCAATCTACAGATTCAGTGCAATCCCTACAAATTACCAATGGCATTTTTCACAGAACTAGAGCAAAAAATTTAAAAATTTGTATGGAAACACAAAAGATCTCAAATAACCAAAGCAATCTTGAGAAAGAAAAACAGAGCTGGAAGAATCAGGGTCTCTGACTTCAGACTATACTACAAAGCTACAGTAATCAAGACAGTATGGTACTGGCACAAAAACAAACATATATCAATGGAACAGATTAGAGAGCTCAGAAATAAACCCACACATCTATGGTCAATTAATCAATGACAAAGGAGGCAAGAATATACAATGGAGAAAAGACAGTCTCTTCAGTAAGTGGTGCTGGGAAAACTGGACAGCTACATGTAAAAGAAGGAAATTAGAACACTTCCTAACACCATACACAACAATAAACTCAAAATGGATTAAAGATCTAAATGTAAGACTTGATGCTATAAAGCTCCTAGTGGAAAAAGTACGCAGAACACTCTTTGACGTAAATCGCAGCAATATCTTTTTGGATCCATCTCCTAGAGTAACGGAAATAAAAACAGAAGTAAACAAATGGGACCTAATTAAACTTAGAAGCTTTTGCACAGCAAAGGAAACCATAAACAAAACAAAAAAACAACCTACGGAATGGGAGAAAATATTTGCAAACAATGTGACCAACAAGGGCTTAATCTCCAGCATATACAAGCAGCTCATGCAGCTCAATATCAAAAAACAAACAACCCAATCCAAAAATGGGCAGAAGATCTAAATAGACATTTCTCCCAAGGAGACATACAGATGGCCCAGAGGCACATAAAAAGGTGCTCAGCATTGCTAATTATCAGAGAAATGCAAATCAAAACTGCAATGAGGTATCACTCCACACTGATCAGAATGGCCATCATCAAAAAGTCTACAAATAATAAATGCTGGAGAGGGTGTGGAGAAAAAGGAACCCTCTTACATTGTTGGTGGGAATGTAAATTGGTACAGCCAGTATGGAGAACAGTATGGCGGTTCCTTAAAAAACTAAAAATAGAACTACCATGTAATCCTGCAGTCCCATTCAGGGACATATATCCAGAGAAAACCATAATTCAAAAAGCCACATGCACCCCAGTGTTCATTGCAGCACTGTTTACAATAGCCAAGACATGGAAGCAACCTAAATGCCCATTGACAGAGCAGTGGATAAAGAAGATGTGGTGTATACAAACAATGGAATATTACTGAGCCATAAAAAAGAATGAAATAATGCCATTTGCACCAACATGGATGGACCTAGAGATTATCATACTAAGTAAAGTAAGCCAGACAAAGACAAGTATCGTATGATATCGCTTATATGTGGAATCTAAAAAAAAAAAAGTGGTACAAATGAACTTAATATACAAAGCAGAAATAGACTCACAGCCATAGAAAACAAACTTATGGTTACCAAAGGGGAAGAGGTGGAGAGGGACAAATTAGGAGTTTGGGGTTAACGTATACACACTACTATATATAAAAAAGATAACCAACAAGGACCTACTGTATAGCACAAGGAACTATACTCAATATTTTTTAATAACCGATAAGGGAAAAGAATCTGAAAAAGGATAGATATGTATGTATGTATTACTGAATCACTTTGCCATACACCTGAAACTAATACAACTATGCTTCAATAAAAAACAAAATAAAATAATTTTTAAAAAGTTTTGTTAAAAGGAATATGTTTTTAAAAGATTAGATTAGGTGCTATCTCTGCTCTGCCTGAGAAATAAAGGCCATAGATAATGGTGGCCAAGAAAATTTCCTTTCCTTTCTTGGAGGTGATTTATGCTTCTGGGTTTTAAGTGTATCTCACTTACAGTGTTGTACTTAGAACTCTTCTTGACCGACTTCATTCTGGCTTCCCTGAGTCTGCTGGTTTCAGGCCTCTGTGACTGCATCCTCAGCTTGCAGAATGGCAGCCGGGTCATAGTGCTCCCTTCCGGTCCTTTTATTCCACTTGTGACTGGAGTTGTTTCCTCTCACTCTTTGAGATTCTTCAGACTTGCCTCTGACTAGATTATGTATGAAATTGAACTAGGTGACTGTTGTTGTTTTCTAAATTCAGGGGGCGCACACCTTAGCCTAGTTTATTTTTTTATCCCAGTTTTATTACCACAATTAAATAAAAATTTAAAGACATTTATAAAATTTAAACTCAAAGAAAATATGAACTAAGACGGTGTATCTGGTACTCTCTGCTGATGTCAGTCTCCTTAGAACTTTTCAGGATCGGTTATACTGAACTAGAAAGTTAGTGCCCCATGTCATTGCTGGCAGAATGCAGAAGACCTCGAAGGATGTGGACACAGCTGCTTGCTCAGCTCTGCGTTCTTTTAAAAGATGGCTGTTGATTAACTCAGCCTACTCTTCTGATGTGGATACAAAGTTAAATTTAAGATAGTGGTAGGTGAGAGAGGGGGGACTTTAAAAAAGCAGAGCTGTAATATCCAGGTGCTCTGAGAATGCAGCCGAGGGGTTGGAGTATGAGTCTTAGAAAAGCTGTTATTTCACTTGGGTTCTTGTAGGATCATTGAGTTTGCAGAATTTTGGGAACCCCAGGATTTTAGGGTGGGGGTGACAGGAGTGGCAAAGGGAAGGACGTGGGAAGGGAGTGTAAGAGCACAGCTCACATCTCTGTGCGGCCCAAGCATGAAGACGATGGAGGTGACCAATCTAAACGGGCAGTTGGGGTTGGCTTGTGAAGGGCCTTAATGACATGCCGCAGAGCATGGGCTTTTACCTTGTGTAGGATATTTGTGAAGGAGACGTTTTATCACATCCATGGTGGCAGTATGCAGGCTGGGAAGGAAGGGTGAAAATACAGAGAAAAGAGGGTTTTCCTTTGTATTTGAAGGACATTAGGGAAGAATCAGCAGATCATAGTCAATTGAGAGAAGGTCTTGATAAGACAATAGAAAAATAGTAGGACTAAAAGTTAAATCACAGAAGCAAGTCGAAACAAACCCAGAAGGAGTCTGATTTAGAACAAGCATTCAGGAGATAGGGTTACCAGATAAAGTCAGGATACCATAAATTAAATTTAAATTAAATTTGAATTTCAGATAAATAATGAATAATTTTTTTAGTGTCAGTATGCCCCATGCAATTTTTGAGACATACTTTCAGTAAAAATTGTTTTTTGTTTATCTGAAATTATGATTTAACTGGGTGTCCTATTAATTTTATTTGGAAAACGCAGTAATCAGTATGATAAAAAGGTTATGAAAAGGCTTGGTGGTCAGACTCAGTGATCTGATCCTTCTTTTGATGATATTGATGATAGAGTGTAACCACATATGTTTGGAGGTGTGAGGTGTAGGCCTTAGTGAAGCATTTATATATATCACAGGGAGAACCTTTGGGAAGTCTTTTCTATATTTAAGTGACTGGTAAGGATTTCGCCTTAGGAGATTTAAGTTACTTGATCAAGAAGAAAAGCGGAACTGTAGAAAAGAATGGAAAATTCAAACTATTGAAAACATCTAGCACTCAGCAGGCTAGATGGACAATGTCTTGTGTATTCCAGGAAACAAAACGGGAGTGTCCCTCCCGCTGAGAGGGGTCATCCAGTTTGCTTTATCAAGTGTGAACAAGGCAGGGCTGCCATTGTTGTGTATGCTTTTGGTATACAGTGGCCCCTGTGTTCTGGCTTCTGTTTTTATTAGGACTGTAAAAACATTACAGAAACCCCAACAGTAAACACTTGCAAGAGTGCGAGGTCATAGTCATATGACCTCACAGGGAGCCAGGTCCTTGGAAGCCCTAGTGGACCAGCAGACAGTGGAGATGGGGGATGAAGAGGCCTGGGAAGGGGCTTGTGAGAGGAAGCATGGCCCAGGCGCACCCTTGGCTCCAAGATATGCGTTCTTGGTGTCTGTCATACTGCTGGTGAGTTGGTATTGCCATCATATTGCCAGGCTTTCTGACTTAAAAGGGGCAATCTCTGTTCTTGTTCATGTTCTCTCATAAATTGTGATTGGGGCAGAATGAAGCCATCTAGGAATGGAAGTATTTATCTTCATTTTATTCCTTATTTTCCTTTTTACTGAAGGTTTTCTCAAGAAGATCCAGAGAAGTCTGATTCATACACATTTTTAAATTACCTCCTTCTGGTGAATGTGAGGAAAACGAGGTGAAGCAGACTGGGCAGGATAGGAGAAAGAGGCAGCAAACATGAGGAATGAGAAACATAGGAATAGGAATCAATACCGCATTTAAAAAATACAATGTCCTTAGGATAAGTCTGTTGTATTTGAACAACATCTTTGCAGTACTATGTATGTGGTATAATTACTTTTTTTTATGGAGTGATTAAATACATGCCGTGAATTTGCCCTGAGAAGTGAACAATACTAAGTAGCAGTTTAATTGAGAAGAAAATCCTTTCTTTGACATTGTTTGTTCCACACAATAGCTAATGTGCAGAGTAAGAGAATGCACAGGAGCACAACTCCAGGGATTTTCTTTTCATAATTATAAAAACTACTTGATTGTAACTCAGCTAGTTCTTAGAGTAAATATTTTACATTTTCACCACTTATTTAGGAAAACACAAAGTGTGAGCTGACCTTTAAAAGAAATGTCCTCTATGAATTTAATTACAGGTTTGCTGTATATAAAAGTTAAATATTCAGTTTTCTGATAACATAAATTTCACAAAACTGGCTGGTAATGTGAACTTTATAAAGGAAAGTTTAGGATGAAAAAATATTTAAATGTATTTACACGAAGAATTCATCATAATGAAGCAATTTATTTTAATTGGTGGGTATTTCTGTTGGAAAATTGTTTAAGGTGGCTGATTGCTTAGGGAGGGTTACCAAACATCTTGGTTTGCCTGGGTCAGTTCCGGTTTGTGTCTGTTGTCTTGGTGTTGACTGTGGTTTAGCATTTGACTTTGACTTTAAAAAAATGAAGTATTATCATTAATAGTTGCAGTAAAATAAGTCAGCATGGGTTTGTAACCTTCCACTTTGTACTTCCAGCTTCTCCACAGTCTCATCTGGAATGTGTGAGCTGACGTGTGCATTGAACAGAAATTTCACATAGTTGAGTCTAAAAGACTATGTGGGATACTCTCTCTCCCTTTTCCCTCCCCTTAAAGCTCCTTTCAGAGATAGCTTGTGCAGTGCTTGCTGATAAGTGAGCTTGGAGAGGGGCTGCTAGAGTCTGGCAGTGGTTGGGGGCGCCGGGGACTCTGCAGCCCCCAGGCGCTCCTTGGTGCACCAGCTGGTTTTGCAGTAGCCCAGCTGCACTGAGTGACAGTGAAGCTGCCAGGCTACCACTTAGTTGCTGGGTCAGTGGGAAATGGGAAATGGTAAGTTAGGTAGAACAAGTGACAAAATAGAGATTAAGTAGTTCTGTTTAAAAATGTCTTCACTTTGCTGTAATGATTTTTATAAGTTTACAACTAATTTTTTTAATTGGTAATGCTTTTTTATTTTTATACCTTGTAACAATTATAACTACATATTTAATGATTTTATCATCCCTGTTTCCTTTTCAGAGTGTCCTGGTTTAGACAATAAATTGTTCTCTACTTATAATTTGGGCCAAGTTAAAGAGCTATGGGATAGGGCAAGGGCCTGCAGACTAGGATTCAGTGTAGCCTGGAATGGCTTTTACATTTTTAAAGGTTGTGAAAAAACAACAAAAACAAAGAAGCATGTGTGACAGGGTCCTTATGTGGCCTGCAAGTCTGAAATATTTACTCTCTGGTTCATTGCAGAAAAATTCTATGTCTGCTTTAGAGTCTACAGTAAGTGTGTTGGAAGACTACTTAAGCACAAGTAGTTTACCATGAACATAGCTTTGTTCTGTTAGAAGTCCAAAGGAAGGTCTGGAAATCACAGTGTTCTTGGTTTTAGTGTTACAGATGTATGCTGCAGCACCCGGCTAGAGCAGAGGTTCTCACAGTGTGGTTGTGCGGCTTCCTGAGACCCATTCAGTGGGTTTGTGAGGCCAAAATTATTTTTATAATAACAGTGCAGCATTGTTTTCCTTTTTCACTGTGTTGATACGCACTGATGGTACAAAAACAATGGTGGGGGCCTTAGCACAAATCAAGGTAGTAGCACCAAACTGTTCTAGTTGTTACATTCTTCACTGCCATGCATTCAAAATAAAAATAAAGGGCAGTTTCACCTAAAGATGTCCTTGATAAAGCAGTACCAATTAATTGCTTTTCAACACTTGGGTACCTGCCTTTTTAATTTCACATGCAATGAAATGGAAAATATGCATGAAGCGCTGTCTAGGAACAGCACTCATGTAGTTTGAGTTGTAAGCTATAAACTAGTTGCTTTTTTCATGGAAATGCCATTTTCCTTCAAAGTCTGACTGATAAACTGTGGTTTTGGCAAACATTTTCTTGAAAACAGAGTTACTTAATTACTTTAAGGAAAACAACCATCAATTTTTGTTGCCAATAGTAAAATTTAAGTTTCAATCAAAAATTAGAATTTTGGAAAACTTGTATCTACCACCAAAAGTTTGGCAGCTTCCCAGTACTTAAAAGACTTTTCTGAGGATATTAGTGGTGACATTAATAAATGTTATTTTTTAAAATAATAAGATGTGTCAACAGATATTTTGCAAGTGACCAATTCATGTGGCAGAATCATGCCTGGGTAAGATGTATTCAAAGTGTGAGTTGTTTTTAATATGAGTACAAAAAGTTCATTGATACAAGTATAGATTCTATATTGCAGCTAACTTTTAAGAGACTACCACTTGTTTTATTTTGGCATCATCATATGAAAAAAGAATATCCACAATTAAGGATATTAAAATACTCCCTATTTTTCTAACTAAATATTTCTGTGTGGCCAGATTTTCTTAATATTTTCAAACAAAATGATGTATTATTGCTAAGTGAATGTAGAAATGGCTCTGAGACTCAAGCTATCTGCTAGTGTGCCAGGCATTAAAGAAATTTGTAAAAGATGTAAATCATCACTGTTGCTTGTCTCATTAAATATTATATTATTGTTTTGGAAAATATAGTTATTTTTAATAAAAATGTATTATTTATATTCATGAAATGGATTTATTATTTTTAAATGAATATTTAAATGTTTCTGTTTTAATTACTCATACAGTGACTATCACTAGATATAACCTACATACACAGAGGTCTTTGGAGTCCTCTATACTTTCAAGAATATAAACGTCCTGAGACCAAATGGTTTGAGAACTGCTCATCTAGGGTTTAAGTAATCACTTCTCTAGTATGTTAAAATATAGCAACTGAAAATATTTTTATGAATAATTAAGCATAAGATGCTATCATTTAAAATAGTTTTTTCATTGTTCTACAATATTGTGATAATTTCATTAGCTACTTACCTTTTTGCCACACAAGAACAATCTTTTCTATTCTTTTTGTTTTCTTCTTTATCAATTCTCACAGCAACGCTGGGGTGAAAACAACACTGCTAGAGGCTCATTCTGAAATGGGGAGTACTGAAATTCTGGAAAAGGAAACCTCAGGAAGTCTCAGTAATGGTACCAGCAGCAACGTAGAAGCAGCCAAAAGGTTGGCCAAACGTCTTTATCAACTAGACAGATTCAAAAGATCGGATGTGGCAAAGCACCTAGGCAAGAAGTACGTCCCATTCCAAGGATGGTGTCTGAGTGTATCCTTGTAGGGGTATGTGCGTGTTCTGATGGCTTCAATTTTAATAACCAAGTCTATTCTGTTTTCTTATAGCAATGAATTTAGCAAACTAGTTGCGGAAGAATATTTGAAGTTTTTTGATTTTACAGGAATGACACTGGATCAGTCTCTCAGGTATGATTAAACATCACTTCTGTTCTTCTTTGCTTCTAAATAATTAATTCTGAGAAGAGAAAATAATGTGCTGAAGCTAAAATCTGATTTTTATTTTTTTAAACCCACAGTTACTTTGTGATCTTAGCTCAGATTGTATTACAGATATTAAACATGGTGGAAAGTGGGAAAAATATATTGTTTTTATGAAATCACACATGAACTCATATCCTGCACCAAGTAGACGACCTAGTAAAGAATGGTGGCAAAGTAAGTCTTGGAGAAATGGAATCTGTGGGAATTTGGTTTTTGAATGCCTTAAAAAGGCACAGTTTACAGACCGTAGAATTAGATTTTCCCTAATCATTTTTTACAATAGCCAAATAGCCCTTTAAGACAATACTTTGGAATTAACTAATGAATGGGATAAAAATGAATATCAACATAATAATCAGCAGAAAGTATCTGTAAAACTGTTTCAGACGGTAGCGCTTTTTGCTGATCTGTTCAAGTGAAGGTGTTGGAAACACACTGACCCTCACGTCTCACACGATACCATAGTATAAATTTCTAAGCGCAGCTGAAGGTAAAACCCAGTAAGCATTTAATCTTATAAACTTTATAACGTGTCACAGCCTGGAGGAATTCTGAGATCATCTTGTGTAATGCTCTAGTGTTACAAATCAGGAAACTGAGGCCTGGGAGGTGAAGGGAGGATGTTCCGTTAGAATGCACAGCAGTGAGTTAGTCTCTGGCTCTTTGTGTGAATCAAGGGTACTCATAGGTTTGTCAATGAAAACAGGTAAGGGTGGGGGAGAGATCTGTATTTTTGCTTTGCTCTCTCATATGGTTTATAAAAAAAAGTTAAGAAAAATTAAAGTTAGATCAACATAATTTAGATTAACTACAGATAAGGAAGACAGCAACACTTTCATCATTGAAATATGTTTTATTGTATGTTTCTTTCAAAAGTAAGATTTCTTAGGGCATTTTAAATGATTTTTTCCTTCCCATCTCATGTTTAGGTAAATGCATCTACTTTGTCAAGTGAGGGTCCTGGATACATCTATAATAGACAGTACTCTCAGTAACTCTGATCTAGATTGATCTAGATTGGTATTCCTAATTTAAGAAATAAATTAGGGTTTTATTTTCCTATTTCTTCCTCATGTAGCAAGTTAATAATATATGGTGGTGATAATAGGCAAAATAAAATTAACAGAAATCTACTGTGCTAATGGAAAACTGATGAATTCATAAAAGTGCTAACAAAAGTTCAAGATGAAAAAAAAATTAATTACATGGGACTGAGTGAACTGATGAGGATGATTATAATTTTTGTGACTTTCTGTTTGAATAAAAAAAAAATCTACTGTGCATAAGACGATATAATTGTAATTTTAATAGTGGGTCGGTGGTGTTTACCGTCACGTAACAAAATGACAAAAACCTGTGATCTTTGTCAAGTTTTAAAACATAGTCTACAGGGGACTTCCCTGGCGGTCCAGTGGTTAAGACTCCACACTGCCAGGGGCTGTGGGTTCGATCCCTGGTTGGGGAACTAAGATCCCACATGCCGCGTGTGGCATGGCCAAAAAATTAAAAAAAAAAAAAAAAGTTTAAACATAGCCTACATGGTTATGCATCCAGACTTGTGTTCTTTAGTTTTTATCCGACTGATCTTTTAAAATGGCTACTTGACACTTAACATATGTGGAAATCACCCACTTTCCCAAGGCTTTTTTTTGATGTATTGGCCACCATGTTATTGCTCTGTCATCTTTTATATTGACAGTTCCTATAATATAAACATCAATATAAATTTATGTTGAATGGCCATGTAGTAAGTGATTTTTAAAAAATAACTATAGGATATCTTACTTTGTATTGTTAATTTCTTATGTTTAAATGGATTAACTTTAACCATCAAACATAGAGAGTATGGTAACATTTTCTAAAAATTCACCTTTTCCCCCTTAATTCTTTTTTAGGTATTTCTTTAAAGCATTTTCTCTTGTGGGAGAAACCCAAGAACGAGAGAGAGTTTTAGTACACTTCTCCAATAGATATTTTTATTGTAACCCAGATACCATTGCTTCACAAGGTAATCTGATGGAAATGCTTGAATTTCTTTCTTAACAAGGGCTGTTTTCCTCAATGTGAAGGTTACATTTTATTATGGAAAATATGGAAACTTATACAGAAGAAAATGAAAATCATCTAGTTATCTCTAATTACCTAGAGATAACTGTTACTAACAGTTTGATTTACTTCCTTCTAGTCTATTTGTACAATATTTTATGTCAAATTGGAATCATTACAGAGTTTTGTTTCCTACTGTTTTTCCCTTTCATTGTGAGCATTTTCTCATGTTATCAAATATTCTTTAAAAGCCATGATGTTTAATGACTGCATGATATTCTTTACTCTTGTTTTAGTTACTTTTACTCCATTTTCCAGTTCCATAGTATGACAGTATACTTTCTTTAAATTGCTCATGGTTTGTCACTGAGATTTTATGTCAGTGTGCATTGTAATAAGTGAAATGCTAGTTTTCTTCTTTCTTCTTCCTATACACCTGATCTCTAAGCTTCTTGATGAAGTGTGTGTATAGTTTTATAGTTAGTTTTGGAAACATTTGCAAATCTCACTGGAGTTTGTGGTGTGTCTCTGGTGCTTTTTTTGGACATTCATTATTACAGCACTGACCACTGACTCTGGTTTATGATTTTAATGATCTATATTTGTGTATACTATTTTAAAAAGCAATTTTAAACTATTTAATTTTTGATATACCCTATGAAGAGAGGTCATTTCTCCGTTTCAATTCTTATAATAAAGCAAAGTTTTCAGGGTTTGAAGTCAAGCATATTCACTTACAATTGGAGTATCTTTCATAAACTTACAAGTTCTGGAATAAATCACTGAGACTAGATGCACTAGAAATTATAATTATCTCTTAGCTTCTGTATTGCCAATTAACATTGTGTCAGTGTACTTTATACTGACTAAAGTGATTGCTCCTGCTGCCTCTGCCCTGCAGGCTGTAGCTAAATTAACTGACTGTTAAAGTCACATTCCTATCCGTAAAATAGGAACTGTCTTTATTCCTTTGACTATATGTAGACCATTTATTCACTGTCTGTATCACTGTCGGCCTTGACTAGAGAATGAAAGGTATAGAAGTGGATTGTTTTTATTAGAACCTTCTTCAAATCTAAGATGTTGACATTACTAAGTGAAACAAGGACTGCGGATTTGTGTACTCAATTGGCTGTTGATAAGGATATTTGAGAGTTAGCTGCTGAGTTTTATAAATACATTCAAGAATTTGTTTTATATGTATTTAGAATACTGGAATACATACACTTTTAAGCATTTAGTAGCATCTACTTAGAGATAGTCCGCGTAGAGAAATCACCTGTTGAACTCAGAGGCATATTTTGGAAGATAAGCTATCTTTAATTCATGAATTCAGTAGTTGGACAAGCTTTTTTGTACATTTAGTATAAATTAATAAGATTTTTCTGCATCTGCAACTGCTATTGTCTACTTTACTTGGATTGAGAATTGCAGGGAGAGAATAAGGAGAACTAATCCTAAGGTTTGGAAATGAGAAGCTTAACTCTTAGTGCTTTTTCTTTTCCTTTGTAAAGTAAGAAGAGAAAGTGATGTTTCCATATAATTGTGAAATGACCTTGCTGGTTTGGGTAACGTTTTTCCCCTAAATATTAATTTTTAAATCTTCAGTGATTATTTCAGTATTTCACTTTTGTCTGGGCCTCTTGTACATCCTGGACCAGTCAACCTAACTGTTGCCTTTAAAGAATGGCAAGAAAAAGGATAACTATTTCTGTCTATATATTTTTAGCCAGAGAACTAATACCCAAAGAGTAAACATTGGAAGATGCAAATCTTGGTTTTCTTTAACTTTTGCTTCTTTCCTAATTCACTTTCTTCCCAGAAAATAAAAAAAGTAAAAGTATTAAATAATTTATTTTCATTTCTATATCTTACAGAAAATTGAGAAACTTTAAATAAAAAAGATAAAAATTATAATTTTACTATCCAGAGATAATAATCTCTTTTAATATTATATTATATATCATTCTAGATGTATTATATTTAAATAGAATCATACTGCATATAATGTGTTTTTCATGTAATACTTTATTGTAAAATATCTTTCCATTTCAACATGTATACTTGGACCACATTTTTAATGATTTCAACATAACAGAATTGTGTTTTACGTGGGTCGTATTTACTCATTCCCCATTGTAAGCAGTCTTTCTTTAGATATCCTTGTGTTTTGGGTAGCTCCTTATTTCATTAGTATAAAGCCCTAGAAGTAGGTTTGCTGTGTCAAAGGACACTGTTTCAAAGCTTTAGATATATACTATCACATTGTCCTCCAGAGGTAGGAATAATTTACTTCATCACCAGTAGAGTACAAATCTGTGCATTGAGATCCTTTTAATAACTTTTTCTTTATCTATTTTGTGTTTCCCCAAATGAATATGATTAATTTTGCCTAGCCACAGTATTGCGTTTTCATAGGTTCTTAATTAAGCATAGGTATGCTATTTTAATGATACTGAGGAGTCCAACAGGAAATAGTGAATTAATGCTTTCTGTCCTTGTCTCTTTTGTTAGATGGAGTCCATTGCCTCACCTGTGCAATGATGCTTCTTAACACAGATCTCCATGGCCATGTAAGTGTAGGTGTGTGAAGCTGTCTTACAGAGCTCCAAAATATTTTGGGCTTATCTTTGCTTTTGTGTTCATATGTGTTTATCCTCTGCCTCCCTTTACCGCATTCTCTACATGGCAGGTAGGTAAACATAAACCTTTGGAAAAAGAAATAACTTATTCTACATGCTAGCACTGAACATAATTTTAAGTGAATTCCGTATGCCTACACGTCTGGAGTTGTTCTAGCTATAATGTGTGTTCTGTATCTTCTTTCTCCACTAGATGGCAGAGACAGAGCTTTTACTTATGTTTTTTGTTTTGTTTTGTTTTTTGGTTAGCTACTAGGGTTGATTTAGAATAGTGGAAAGAGGATATGAGTTAGATCTGAAAGTGTTGACTATGTTTTCACTAAATATAGTAGTAAGTCTTAAAACTCAGACTTTTTTACACTCCTCAACTTACCTGGTCTTTTGCTAGTTGAAATATCAAGGTAATCTACCGTCTCATCTTCTATTTAAAGTATAGGATGAAATTATAGAATTTAGAATTATATGTAAACTTTCACCTTTCGTAGAAGTGGAATTTTAGCATTTACTTGAACTGTTCATATTAGAGAAAATGAAAATGTTTTAGTTAAATATAGATCAACATGTACATAGCACAAAAATTATTTCATAGTCCCAGGTCCACTTATTTTGAAGAGAAAATCATGTTTCTTATAATTAAAGAGTCTAGATCATCCCTTGATTTGCTATATGATTTATCTTACAATTAAGAAACCACATTACAAGAACTAAAAGTTAGATACTGGTCCTAATTTGTTCTACTATTCCAAAAGGTCACACCTTATTTTAAACATGGTGCTCCTCTTTAAGAGAGGCAAAATGGAGCTGTATGGGGTCACTAAGATGGACTGAGTGGGGGAAGAACGGTTCTACTGTCAAGAAAGTGAAGGAGAAGATACAGTGATAGAATCATAATTTCAACATCGTCTTCACAAATCTCACAATACTCAACTAGGAAATTGCTTCTGCAGTTTGCAGGAGGTGAATTTAGAACATGTTAGTGACTTGTAGGCATATGTAACATGTGTCCTGAGATCATATAGACTGAAAATGTAGATGTTCTCAGGGGACATTTGTGGATAATATGTCTTGTGGAAATGGAGGTACTGGGATTCCCACAGTGTGAGCCTTGAAATGAGTGTTAGAGTCTAATATTCATTCAACTTGATATGGGGATGACCAGTCAGTGTACTGTCCTAACCTCTGTTTTCCTGTTAACAGTGAAGCACGTTTTCATTGCTTTCTTCTCTGTTCATCTTGTGATAACAGCTGCAACTCTGTCCCCTTCTTTTCCTCCCACTCAATTTCTTAGCCTAACTATCAGCTGAAGGAAACACTTTTGATTATGCTTGTCCACATATAAACATTAATCCAAGCCAGTGCGTCCCAGCACGAGGAACTTCTTCACATTGGATATCTTGAGGTCCCGTCCACATATGATAGTTGTGCATTTAGTCTCTTTTGACTGAGAAAATGTGTAACAATGAAAAAAAGAATCCAGTAACAGTTCGATTCTTATTTAAAGGTTGAGGATGTCATAGAACTTCTATGGAAGTTGCTAGATTTGTGGGGATTTATTTCTATTAAAAGCTGGATTGCTTTTTAAAAAGCTAATATTGCTTTAATAATACTTTCACATAAGCATATGTCTTATTAATCACAATAATTTGAAGCATAACAGTAAATAAAGGTGTGAGGTTTGTTATTTATTCAGATAACTCCGCATGCTTGATGTCCAAACAAGCCATGGGCACCCCAGGGCCTCTTGTACACAGGTTCAGAACCACAGATCTTGGATTTGCTTTTGTCTTCCACATTTGAGGAATTGAAAGGAGATTAAATGATGCATCGCACTTCTTTTTGGCAACTAGGATATAAGAGACAGTTTATATAAATGAACAGTTTAATATTATCCTACATAATAACAAATGGCTATAGTGGCAGAATTACATATGAGGGAGAAAATTATGAATACAAGTAAATCTCTCTGTATCGCCTTCAAAATCATGTTTTTAGTGATTATTAGTTCTCAGGTTTGTTTTTTAAAATGTGTGCTACATACTTCGGATTGTCTGTTGTTTAAGTTTTGTATATTAGACTTTTCTTATATACAATGCATGCTGTTACAAGTCTGTTGAATATATAGTAGCTATCGTAAAAACTAACTGTGTGAAAATGTGTTTCTCTTCTTTTCCTCCTCTGGATTCATTTTAAAAATAAATTTTCCTTCTAGGTGGTAAGTTTTTAATTCATAATTCTGGATATAACTTCTCTTGCATTATGATTGCCTGAATTATGTTAGTGTCTGACTTATTGAAAGTGAATCATTCATGAAGAGTATAAAGTGAATTATTTCTAACATCTTCCCCTTTTCACCTTCTCCTTATGCTGTACTGCCTAGGTCATCACCTCTCATTACTTAGTCCAAAGCCAGAGTAATCCTCTTGGGAAATGAACCAATAAACCACTTTCCTTTTCTTCCCTACCATTGTGTCATAATAGCAGTACAACAGCATGACCTTTCTAAGAAGTGCTGAGACAAGCTCATCCTCATGCTTTCAGTGGGGGAGGTATAACCTGGGAGGTTCACTTCTTACAGCTGTTCTTTGTGAATCTTCCTGTGCTTAGGAACGATGTGTTGAAAATGCACTGGAATGGGCCTTTGTTCTTCCTGCTAATTTTAGTAATACAATGGTAGAAGGTATACTAATACAGTGAGTCTAATACAGTGTCATATGTTGGAATGTCTTTCTAGCTTCCTTTTTTCTAATTTATTCTGTCATTAAAGAAACACTTGTAGCATGTACACTCCATTCCAAGTTCCCTGCCATCTGGGTTAGGATCAGAGGCCATATCTCACTCTGGTAGTGCTGGTGAGGCTAACCTCCCTTAGTCAGGTTAACTGCAGCGGTGGTGGTAGGTAACTGAGGTGCTGTGGTGGAAAAGCACCGGGGGTCTCTTAATTACACACCTTTCACTAAGTGGGCTCAGATGTTATAGTCATTTCACTGGAGCTAAGAATGGTGATTCCCTTCTGAACCTACTTTAAAAAATATGAATGATTTATCATTATTTTAGCAATAGTATGGACTTGCTTTTACTTTTCTGCAAGTGCTTTACTCACTTAGATTAAATAAGTATTTTATAATTGTGGTCACATTTGCTAAGTAATCTCTTATTTTTAAAATGCCTCTTCATATCTGAAATCTATATGTAAATTAGACTTTTGCACATACAGATGAATATCTATCAAAACAAACTCTAAGGTTTATTTTTCTCTTTCTATGTTGGAACTAAGGTGTATTGAATATTGTAACTATCAACAAGGAAAGAGTTGAAACTTTTTTTTAAAGCCTTGTATTTTATTGGAAATGGCATGAATAAAATGACTTATCATTTTAGAATAAACTCAAACCTTTTCCTTTTCTGGACTTACCTTCAGATGTGCTCTGTTAACTAAAAGTAGCTCTCTTGTACTTCAGTCATAGTCGAGCTTCGGCCTCCTGAATCTGAGGCTGAGGCTGAGGCTGAAGACAGGTAGCAGGGCCAAGACAGTAGTCAGGAGCTTCTTACCAGGACTGGATCCTGAGATGGGAGGAAGTTTTAGAAATAGAACTGAGTTGCAGCAGAGACTGGGGTGGATAGGGGCACAGTAGTTGGCCAGTGTCACAGCTAGAAGTTGGAAGAGATCCACAAGATGGTGCTGCCCAGGTCAGGCCATGGTCAGAGGCAGTAGCCAGGGCATTATTTTAAATCAAGATTTTGTGACAGAATCTACCCTTTAACACTGAGGCCTGGGATTTTTAGCAGCAGTTTTATCTGCGGTGTGTCTCTGCTTTCTAGCATTGGCAGAGCCAGCGCACCCTGTGAGTGGGGTGTAGCGAGTAGGGTGTGGTTCCTCTGGAGTGGTGGCTTCCTGTCTCGGGCTGGGCATCCTGCAGATGCTCTGTCCTTGGGATACTTGGCGTGCATCATCTTCAGTAGTCTGGCTTTGTTGTATGAGGCAGGACTTTACTGGCTCTTTTTGGTGTTGGGTTATAGGTTGGATAAGGGGTAAAACCAAGGCAAATATACCATACTGGTAGGGGGAAGAAAGAAGTCAAGTAATAAAGTATAGGTTTTGTAACAGAATAATGTTAAGAAGGTGTGTGTAGTGTGTAGTTCAGTTTGAGATAGGTCATAGGAATTCATTATTTTTCAATCTGTAAACTGCATTGATAATTGTGAGTTTCTAATTCGTAGATTGGCTTTCTAGGATGCTAGAATTTTAAATGGTGGGTAAAATATTTGGTTTATTATCAGAAGTGGAAAATGACTGTTGTAAGAATTGTGATTAAAGACTTTTAATGCTTTTACTTTTCATATTGTGCTATCTTATATTTCCACCCTTAAAAGCAGCACAGATCTCCATGAGGTTGCTAGGTAGTTATTTAATAACTCAGGGACTCTCTATGGATGTCTGCGGCCGTCATCATTGTAACTGGCATCCGCTCTGAGTGCGTTTTGCCTCTGCCATCCCTCCCTCCTGCAGAGCTGTCTTCTCTGTGGACCCCTCTTCGTGTCCATGCTACCCCATTTCCTCAGTGTCCTCTTCAGGAGAGCCAGCCCTGGCTCTGAACTCTTTTTCTCTCTGATTTCCAGCCGTGGGTGGTGTTTATTTCCATAAGCCTCCTTCCCTTGGAGTCCTCTTTTCCACCTCCCTGGTGCGGAGTCTTTCTTTCACCTCGTGGGGGCTCCCCAGCCACAGTGACTCCACCAGACTCTCATCACTGTCAAATTGGCAACTGCCGAGATTTTAATAGGAATCCTTATTTAAGCATGTCAGAATTAATCATGCACTGGTGGATTTTCTTGGCTTCCATGACTCCTCAAAATGAAAGCTTTTACTTTTTTTCTTTCCTCCATTCCTTTCTCCCTGCCCTTCCCCCCTTCTTTCTTTCTTCACTTTTTTTTTTTTTTTTTTGGTAGTTTTACTTTTCTTAGAATCAGTTCATACTTATAAAATACAACAAGGATAGCTTTTATCAGTTGAGTCAGTGGGGCTCATTTAGGGGCCTCGGATTATCTCATTGATACATTATTCACTCACTTCATCCCTTCTTTTTCTGACCATTATGAGCTTTTCACATTTGCACTGCTCATTCATAGATGGTGATAAAGGAAAGCAGATGAAACTCTGTTAAGTCAGGTTTTGCTCTTTCTTCCTGCAAATAGTTTGGGGAGGGAGGGGGAAATGAAGATGAGGAAGGTGACTGAAACCTCTGACCTCTAATCCCATTATTTTCTTTAATGCCTGTCTAGACAATCAAGTTAGATGTAGAGGTTAGTTAGTCTTTGTAATTTGATAATGAGGGCAGTCTTTTCCTTTATCTTCTCAAATTTTAGAGAAACTACTTCCTATGAAGCAGTGATAGAAGCTGCTACTAAATACTTCTCAGCGTTCTCAGGATCCCTTTATACTCTTAAAATATTTCGAGGACCACCAAAAAGCTTTTACTTATATCTGATTTATCGTATTAGAAACTAAAATGGATAATTTAAACATTTTATTAAATCATTTAAAATAGTATTAATAAGCCAATTAAATGAATAACATACTTTTTTATGAACAATAATTATACTTAAACAAAATTTAGTGAAAAGAATAACATTTAAAATTTTTTGCCAGTCTCTTTAATATTTGGTTTAATAGTAGACTGCTAGATTCTCTGCTTCTGCATTTTGTCTTTTGCAGTATATCACAAGTCATGGAGCTTCTAGAAAACTCCACTGTAACTTGTGAGAGACTGAAAAACGTTTTTATTATTATGAAAATAGGTTTGACCTCATGGACACCCTGAACAGGATCCCTGAACCACACTTTGAGAAGCACTGTGTTGCAACATTATTTTCATTTGCCATATATCTTTTTCTTCTTTATGCCATTTCTGGCTCCTTTTTCAATGGCAATGTGTTACACAAGTGGTAGGAAAAATCCCAGTAATATTTCAAATATATCTAAAAGTTGAACTTTTAACACTTACATTAGCCTTGTGTTTGGGGTTTATGAAAGAATACTTTGAATATTATAGCTATAGTTTCCTGGTTTGGAAATTTACAAAGGATCCTGCTTTGCCAACTAATCATGTATAATTTAAAAAATGGACACCTGAGGGCAGCAGAGCACAATTAAGCTTATTTGATAGAGACGCATACAAAACAAAAGCAAAATAGGAGCTTTTAGCAGCTCCAGAAGTGAAGTAATTACCAGCTCAGTAGTATGCTTTTTCAGCACTTACTGTATGTAACATGTTGCAGGAGGGGGAGTTGTCATGTGGGAGGGTATGCCTGCTGTGTTTTAATATCTCAAGATTTATGAAGCCAGATTTTACCAGTGGATCATGGGAGCTTCTAGTTTCTCTGAAAGCATGTTTTACGCTATTAAAAATGAAAAATTTTAGGATTATTTTGCTAATTCTTCAACCTTTCCGTCAGAGTATATGCTGTGGGCTGCTTCCTGATGAATGTGCAATTGAGATAGCCACCCTATCAGCAGCTTCCCCTTAGGGCTGAGTGTGGGTCAGGTCTTGGCTAGAGCTTGGTAGAAGGTTCCATTCTCCTAGTTGTCAGGGAAGCATGCTCAAAGCAAAGACTTGGTCACACTTATGCTCATCTTTAGATTGTAGTTTGTATGGTGTCTAAGTGACATTGTTAAGTATGAAACTCTTCTTAACTTTCCTCCTTTGCTGTCTGTTACCACTAAAGTTGGGAGTTGATTATCTGCTGGGGTGGGAAAAAATGCCACAACTTTAACGAAGGGAAAACCTGAAATTAAGGCACAGAATACATCAGGAGGCCTAATCTGCTTGCATGCCCACTCGTGGTTTGTCCTCAGTACCAGTGCCGCTCCTTTTCCTTTTCTCATAGACTGGGCCGGCAAAGTGTGACCCACAAGCATGGTCGCGCTGATTTTCCCAACTTTTATTGGAACACGGCCACACACATTTGCAAACTAAAATGACGGTGTTCAGTAGTCACAGGGACCTTATGGCCTGTGAAGCCTAAAATATTTCTTATCTGGTCCTTTACAGAAGTTTACAGAACTTGTCTCTTCCAGATTCTTGCCCCTTAGTGTATGAAACCTTCTACTCCCTCCCCCAAACATAGTAGGGTTATGTTGAGGATGATCTTTTTACCTAACGTTCTAAATGTGAAACGTGTCCGAGTTACGTTTTTCAGACATGATAAATTCATCAAAGAATTTCTCTCTAAAAGGAAACAAATGGATAAAACAACTCTTTTTTTTTCTTTTTTTTTTTTTTACAACTCTTTCTTTTGTAAGAAAATATATTTGTAAATGGCAGTATAATGATGTTGGGAGAATAGCCTTAAATTTGTTTGGGAATATGAGCCCCCAGTTTTGGGTTTTTTTTTTTTTACTTTTTGATTAATATTTTGTCTCATTAAGGATGGTACCTTAATTGGCTAAGTAGTCAAGATTTGGGCCTACCTGGTATTTTGGGATTTCAAATAGAATTCTTTTTGTGGCTTTTCCATTTTAGATTTGGTTAAAAATTCCTCCTGATTTTAAAGATAATGATCTACAGATTTATACTTATTGAGCATCTCAGATTTGATTGGAAATGTTGCATTGATTTCAAAGGATAATTTTTGTGCCTCTTAATGCATAAGGAGGCCTTTTCAAATCCCTATGTTTTATTCATTTAATGGGAAGGAATTCAGAATATAAGAAAGTTCTGTGAAAACGCTGCCTTGGCATGCAACTGCCAGCATTTGTTTCAGAGCAGGCCTACTATTTTCCAAAGTCATGAATCAATTTCAAAAGAAAACAGAATAGAATAGGAAGAAGAGAATAGAACCATGATACTGTGTCTTTGATACCTATGAATTGTTGAGATACAAAGTCAGTGATTAGAGTTCGCTTTGTTCAGTGGACAGTATTTGTTTGAATAATAGTCTTTCAAATTACTTGATACAATTTGGTATAACAAGGAGAAAAAAAAAAATCCAGGTCTCATAAGGACTGTTTCTTGATGATAAAGACTTTATTTTATTTTTATTCCCTGATAAAAATGGTATAAAAACTTGGGGAGTGTTTAAACACTGATGTCAGTAACACACAAAATGGACTGACCTGACCCTTTGCTTTTGCTCCTAAACCTTACCTAGAAGAATTACCAGTGAGTCAGAGGAGGACAATAAATGGCAGATTTAAAGAACCTCAACTAACCAAGTATTCCAGAAGTTGTTGGGCATCTTTGACCTATAGAAAGCCATGTATCTTAGTTATCTTTATTCCCTGCATTGGTCAGACAAATCAAGGCAAAGTGTTCTGGGTGATTGCACCCAGAACACTACCTTACTGTGGAGGACCCAAAGTGTTTGAATTATCTTTTGTTGGTCTGACTTTACATACCCATTTCCCCCCCTAATTGCTATTTTCCTAATCACTGTTTCAAAGTCCATGTGAGTCAAATTGATATCTTTATACTAATATAGGCAATGTTTAGTTACTGTGAAAGTATACAAAAGGCAATACCAAACAAGCAAGTAAATGAAATAAAACAATTTAGAATGAGTGTGATTTTATAAACTAAAATAACACCAGGGACTTTAGCATTATTTTTAAATGTTGTAAAACATAACAATTGTTAATTAAATGATGAAAGTTTTATTTACACCTTATAATAGAAATTCCTGGTGTCCTAAAGAAGCATTTTTGACTCAGTGATCTTTACACATACTGCTCATGAATCTTCCAAAATAATTTGGAAAAAACTAGTAGCTTCTCATCCAGTTTAAAGTTGTCATCTAAATATTTTATTGTGTTAAGTAATTAAAACTTATGAAAAGAGATAATTTTTGATGTGGATGTTAATTATTGATATTAAAAATAGTCTTTAGTCATTAGGGTCTAAAGATCACAGTCAGGGAGAAAGATTTCTAAATGACAGTACATCTGAAAATCTGTTCCTTCAAAAAACAGTGAGAACACTAGCAAAAAATGGCCAAAATAAACATTTTCAGAACTCTGGAAATTAACCAGAATGCTTGTAACAATCTAAAGACTGTTTATTGGAGGAAAAAAATAAAACCCAGCTGAATTTTCATAAGAACAGAAAGCTTTGTGGTGTTTTCACTTATCCTGTTAAACATTCCCCTCTCTCCAGCTCCAGAGTAATCTTGAAAACCAATAGCCTCACAGTCACAGTAGCTTTGAAAACCGAAAGCCTAGCATCCACTGAAGTGGGCAATTTGGAGCTCTCCTCAAAGCCCCATTCCCAGGGAATTGTCATTACGTGTATGTGACTTGTCTGGCAGCTCCCTGGAAAATCCTCACTTGCATAGCTTGTCTTTCTTTGATCTGACTCTGTGCTCACTCACTGAACAGTCTTTTCCCCAGAGTATGTGGCAGTTGTTCAACACTACTGCTGCCTGGGATGGTGGTAAACAAGAGGCTGACAAACAAGAGGCTGACCAAAAAACTCAAAAGGAAAAGCTGGGAAATAAGATACATAAAGGGGGCTTTGGTAAGCTCTGAATATATTTGGGAATCTGTGTCTACATGCCCAGGAAAAACTTGAGAAGACCCTAAGTTCTCACTTCTGCCTGACTTTGAGATTTTGCACAAGCAGAAAGTGAAGCCTCAGACAGATTTGTGAACCACCTCCTGGAGCCTCAGCACATGCAGAACCCCACGGCACAGGCTGACTACTTCCTGATTCAGAGCGTTTAGGGAACCTCTGTCCAGTAATAGGTTGACTGCTGAGCTAACTGAGCAGAGACTTCAGTGGCCACACACAGCAAAGAACATAGACTTTACAGAATTAGTTCAGGAGAAGCAAGTAGACAAACAGTGACATCAAAAGCTGGGGAGGGGAAGGAATCTGATTTACAGAGTGGCCATATTATGTTATTTAAGATTTCTAGTTTTCAACAAATAATTTTGAGACTCACAAAGAAGTAGGAAAGTATGGCCCATACATAGTGTGAATAGCAGTCAATAGAAACTGCCTCTGGGAGAAGCCAGGCATTGGACATGAAAGATTAGAAAAATGGATTAAAAGCATATAACTGTGTCTACAAAAGACACACTTTAGATTCAGAGATAAGTAAGTTGAAAGTAAAAGACTGGATAAAGTAGTACTGGGCTAACAGTAATTGAAAGACAGGCGGAGTGGCTCCATTAATATCAACAAAATGTATGTTAAGACCAGAATTGCTAGAGGCAAAGACAGACATTTTATAATGATAAAAGGGTCAGTCCACCAAGAGGATATAACAATTCTAATTCTAAGGTATAGGCACTTAGTAACACAGCCCTGAAATACATGGATAAAAGCTGACAAATGGAAGGGAGACTATGTACTCAACACCAGAGCACCTACACATATAAAGCAAATACTAACAGAGCTAAAAGGTGAGAGAGTGATTCAGCTGACTCTTGAAACAACGTGGGAGCTGGGGCACCGACCCCCCTGCACAGTTGAAAGTCTGCACATAATGTTTAACTTCCCCGAAAGTTAACTACTAATAGCCTACTGTTGACCTGAAGCCTTACCAATAACGTAAACAGTCAGTTAACACATATTTTGTATGTTGTATGTATTACATACTTTATTCTTACAATAAAGTTAGCTAGAGAAAAGAACATGTTATTAAGAAAATCATAAGGAGGAGAAAATACATTTACTGTACTGTAAGTTTATGAACTTAGTGGTATCAGTAAATACAGTACAGCAAATGTATTTTCTCCTTCTTATGTTAAACTTATTATTATCATTAAGCTTATCACCTGTTTATAAGGTGAATCCTCTGTCAGTACCTACATCAATATTGTCTTATGTGGTACAAAATGCTATAGGTGTTACATGTATTAATAATGCCAGACATCAAAATGAAAAGATAATGTGAAAAAGAAATTCATATTTATTTACAGGTATAATGATTCATGCATTGATAACAAAGAAGCAGCAATAAGATTGCTTCATGGTAGCCTAGCCTGTACACTAATGAATAAATTGTTATAAAATTTTTATGGCATACAGCATTACAGTCATTTATAATATAGTATTAGAAACATTGCTACATTAAAAAAAAAACACTTCTCTGTGATGATAGGCTGTGAGCTATGTGGTTTGTCTGTGAGTTTTTTACAAATTGCTGCAAATCTCCAAAAAATTTTCCAGTGTATTTATTGAAAAAAATCCATGTGTAAGTGAACCCATGGAGTTCAAACTCATGTTGTTCAAGGGCCAGCTGTATAATACTGCTTGGAGACCCCACTCTCACCAATGGATAGATCATCCAACAGAGAATCAAAAAGGAAATAGTGGATTTGAACAACACTATAGATCAATTTGATCTGACAGACATATATAGAATATTCCATTAAACAGCAGCATGATACATATATTTTTTTAAGCACACATGAAACATTTTCTAGGATCATGTTATGCACAAAACAAGTCTCAACAAATTGAAGATGATAAAAATTATATCAGATATCATTTCAGACCACGAAAGTATGAAACTAGATATCCATTAATAGGAGGAAAGCTGGAAAATTCACAAACACATGGAAATTAAACAACATACTTCTGAGCAACCAACGGATCAAAGAAGAAATTAAAAAGGAATGAAAAAGTATCTTGAGACAACCAAAAATGGAAACACAACATACCAAAGTGTATGGGATGGAGCAAAAGCAGTTCTAAGAACAAACTATAGCTATAAGAAAAAAGGAATATCTCAAACAATCTAACAATACACCTCAAGGAACTAGAAGAAGAACAAAGTAAGCCAAAGTTAGCAGAAGGAAATAATAAAGAGTAGAGCTAAGATAAGAGCAGAGATAAATGAAGTGGAAAATAGGAAAACAATAGAAAAGATTAGTAATACTAAGAGTTGGCTTTTTGAAACAAAATTGACAAACCTTTAGCTAGACTAACCAAGGCAAAAAGAAGACTCAAATGAATAAAATTATAAACAAAAGAGGAGACATTACAACAGGTAACACAGAAATACAAAGGATGATAAGAGACTACTGTGAACAATTATATGCCAATAAATTGGACAACCTAGAAGAAATAGATAAATTCTTAGAAACATATAACCTATCAAGACTGAATCAAAAAGAAATAGAAAACCTGAACAGACCAATAATGTGTAAGGAGAATGAGTCAACATCAAAAACCTCTCAACACAGAGAGGCCTAGCACCAGATGGTTTCACTGGTGAATTCAAATATTTAAAGAATAATTAATGCCAGTCCTTCTCAAACTTTTCCAAAAAATTCAAGAGGAGGAGGGACTCCTTCCAAACTCATTTTACAAGGCCAGCATTACCTTGGTACCAAAACCAGATAAAGACACTACAAGAAAATCACAAGCCACTGATGAATATAAATGGAAAAATTCTCAACAAAATACTAGCAGACTGAATTCAGCAGCATGTTATAAGGATCATACACCATGATCAAGTGCCTCATCCCTATGAGGCAAAAGTGTTTCAGCATACACAAATCAATAATCATTAATAGACTGAAAAGTTAAAAATCATACAGTCATCTCAATAGATACAGAAAAAGCATTTGACAAAATTCATTATCCTTTCATGACAAAAATTCTCAATAAATTGGATATAGAAATGTACCTCAACATAATAAAGCCCATACATGACAAGCCCACAGCCAACATCATACTCAGTGGTGAAATGTTGAAAGCTTTTCCTCTAAGATCAGGAACAAAACAAGTGTTTCCATTCTCACCACTCCTATTCAGCTCAGTAATGGAAATCCTAGCCAGAGCAGTCAAGCAAAGAAAAGAAATAAAAAGCATCCAAATTGGAAAGGAAGAAGTAAAATTATCTCTTTTCTTAAATGATAATGATCTTAAAGATAGAAAACCCTAAAGACTTCACACACATAAAGAAAAAAAGCTGTTAGAATACAATATACAAAAATCAGTGTGTGTTTCTATACACTAAGGATGAATTCTCTGAAAAAGAAATAAAACAATCCCAGTCACAATGGCATCAAAAACAATAAAATACTTATGAATAAATTTAACCAAGGAGATGAAAGATCTGTACACTGAAAACTAAAAGACACTGAAGAAAGAAATTGAAGACACAAATGAATGGAAAGATGTCCCATGCTCATGATTGGAAGAATTAATATTGTTAAAATGTCCATACTACCCACAGCCATCTATAGATTCAGTGCAATCCCCATCAAAATTTTAATGGCTTTTTTTTTTTTTTACAGAAATAGAACAAACAACCCTAAAATTTGTATGGAACCTCAAAAGACCCCAAATGGCCAAAACAGTCTTGAGAAAGAACAACAAAGCCATATGCATCACACCTCCCAGATTTCAAATTATACTGCAAAGCTGTACTAATCAAAACAGTATGGTACTGGCATAAAAACAGACACATAGACCAATTGTACAGAATTAAGATCCCAGAAATGAATCCACACATCTATATAATCAATTAATATTTGAAAAGGTAGCTAAGAATGCTCAGTGGTGTAAAGATAGTCTCTTCAGTGAATGGTGTTGGGAAAACTGGATAACCACATGCTAAAGAATGAAACCGGACCCTTATATCACTCACAAAATTAGCTTGAAATGGATTAAAGACTTGAATATAAGACCTGAAGCTATAACACTCTTAGAAGAAAACATAGGCAGTAAGCTCTTTGACATTGGTCTTGGCAGTGGTTTTTTGACTCTTGACACCAAAAGCAAAAACAATAAAAACAAAAATTAATAAATGGGACAACATCAAACTTAAAACCTTCTGCACAGCAAAGGAAATCATCAACAAAAGGAATAGGCAACCTATGGAATGCGAGAAAGTATTTGTAAATTGTTTGTCTGCTAAGTGGTTAATAATCAAAATACATAAGGAACTCATACAACTCACTAACAATAATAATAATCTGATTAAATGGGCAAAGAAACTGAATTTTTCCAAGGAAGATATACACATGGCCAACAGGTACATGAAAAGATGCTCATCATTATTAATCATCAGGGAAGTACAAATCAAAACTGCAGTGAGTTATCACCTCACAATGAGCTATCTCTTCACACCTGTTAGAATGGCTGTTCTCAAAAAAACAACAGTTAACAAGTGCTGGCAAGGATATGGAGAAAAGGGAGCCCTTGTGTACTTTTGGTGGGAATGTAACTTGATACAAGCCATATATGGAAAACAGTATGGCGGTTTCTCATAATTAAAATAGAACTACCATATAATCCAGCAGTCCCAGTTCTGGGTATATAGTCAAAGGAAATGAAATCACCATCTCTAAAAGATACCCACACTCCTCTGTTCACTGCAGCGTTATTTACAATACCAAGGCATGAAAACAACTTAAGTGTCCATCTGCAGATGAATGGGTAAAGAAAATGTGAGTTAGATAAACAGGTAAGTAAGTAGATAGATAGATACACACACAATGAAATATTATTCAGCCATAAAATAGAAGGAAATCCTACTGTTTGTGACAACGTGGATGAACCTTGAGGGCATTATTCTAGTGAAATAAGTCAGAGAAAGACAAATATTGTATGATCTCATTTATATGTGGAATCCAGAAAGAAAATGCACACATATAGAAACAGAGCAAATTGGTGGTTGCCAAGATCAGGTATGTGTGGGGGAAGTGGGTGAAGGTTGTCAAAGGGTACAAACTTTCATTTATAAGATGAATTGGTTCTCAGGATCTAATAATGCACAGCATGATGACTACAGTTAACAGCACCGTATTGTATATTTGGAAGTTGTTAAGAAAAGATCTTCAAAGTTGTCACCACACACACAAACATATAAATATGTGGAGAGCTGTATGTGTTAATCTTATTGTGGCAATCATTTTGCTACATGTACATATGTTAAATCATTATGTTGGACACCTTAAACTTATAGAATGTTATATGTCAATTATATCAATAAAGCTGGGAGAAAAGAAAGAAAACACAGTCATAGAAACAGAGAGTAGATTGGTGATTGCCAGGGGCTGCAGGGTGGAGGAAATAGGTAAAGGTGGTCAAAGCTTGCAAACCTCCAGTTATAAGATGAATGTGTTCTGGAGATGGTGCAGCATGGTGCAGTTAATGATACTGTATTGTGTACTTGTAAGTTGCTAAGAGAGTAGATTTTAAAAGTTCTCATCACACACACACACCAAAGGTAACTATGTGAGGTGATGGCTGTGTTAACTAACCTTACTGTAATCAATTTGCTATACATGTGTATAAAAACATCACTTTGGACACCTTAAACTCACACAATGTTACATGTTGGCTATATGTCAGTAAAGCTGGTGGGGGGGGAAGAATTAAAGGGAGAAATAGACAATTTAACAACAATAGTTTGAGACTTCAGTACCCTACTTACAATTATCTTTAGAATAACTAGGCAGAAATCAACAAAGCACACTCTGTAGCACACTCTGCTCAGCAGCAGCAAAATACGTGTTCTTTTCAAGTACACATGGAATATTTTCCAAGATAGAACAAAAAGTAAGTCTCAGTAAGTTGAAAAGGAGTGAAAATATACAAAGTATGTTCACTGAGTACAATGGAATGGAATTATGTCATTAACAGAGTGAAATTTGTGGAAATTGAACAATACATTCCTAAATAACTATGGGCCAAAGATGAAATTCACAAGGGAAATTAAAAACTACTCTGAGACAAATGAAAATTAAATGCAGCATAAAACGTATGAGATGCAGCTCAAGCATTGCTAAGTGGCATATTTGTTGCTGTAATTGCTTATATTAAAAAAGAAGAATGATCTCAAAGCAATAACCTACCCTTCCAGTATAAGAAACAAAAATAAAGCAAACTAAACCCAAAGAAACCAGAAGGAAGGAAATAATTTAGAGAAGAAATAAATAGAGAATAGAAAAACAATAAATATTTTAATGAAACTAGAAGTTTTTCTTTGAAAGGTCAACAACATTGACAAATGTCTAGCTAGCCTGACCATGAAAAAAAAAAAGATTTAAATTGCTAAAATCAGTAATGAAAGAGGGGACATTACTATTACCTTACAGAAATAAAAGGATTATAAGAGAATACTGTCAGCAATTGTATGTTAACAAATTAGACTACCCAGGTGAAATGGACAGATTTCTAGAATGATAAATATTGTTGAAACTGAATCAAGAAGAAGTAGAAAATCAAAGTATTTTTCAAAGTATTCTATGAGGACTGTACTACCCTGATACAAAAACCAGTCAAAACTATCACAAGAAAACTAATATCCCTTATGAATAGCCCTTGTGAACATAGACACAAAATCCTTAAAAAAACAAAAAAACAAAAAAAAGAAACCTAATCCAGCAATATATAAAAAGGACTATACATTATAACCATTTGAGATTTATTACGGGCATACAGGATTGGTTCAACATATGAAAATCAATCTAATCACCTTATTAATGGAATAAAAGGGAAAAGCCACATGATTATCTCAGTAAACACATAAGAAGCATTGCCAAAATCCAACACCATTTCATAACTAAAAAGAAAACATCTAATAAGCCAGGAATAAAAAGGAATTTATTTAATTCCTGAAAATGAGCTCTATGAAAAACTCATAGCTAATATCATACTTTATGGGAAAGATGGAAAGCTGTCTCCAGATCAGAAACAAGGCAAGAATGTCTGCACTTGCCACTTCTTTGTAACATATTGAAGATTTTATCCAGGGTAATTAGTCAAGGAAAAAAATAAAACATATCAAGATAAGAAATAAGTCAAATTTTCTCTGTTTGCAGAAGACCTGATCTTTTATATAGAAAATCCTAAGGAATCTACCAAAAATAAAAAATCCAAAAATGATTAGAATCTAAAAAACACGTTCAGCAAGGCTGTAGAATAAAAGTTGAACATACAAAGATCATTTGTATTGCTGATACTAACAATGAACAATATGAAAATGAAATTCATTTCATTTACAATATCAGTCAGAAATACTAAGATACTTAAGAATAAACTTAACAATATAAGATCAATACATTGACATTGAAAACTATATAACATTGTTGAAAGAAACCAAATAAGTGGAAAGTAATTTCATGGTCATGGATTGGAACGCTAAATGTTAAAGTGCCATACTCTCCAAAGTGATCTTCAGGTTGAACACAGTCATTGTCAAAATCCCAGCTGGCTTTTCTTCCCCTCCAGAAATTTGATAAGCTAATACTGAAATTCAATTACAATTCCTATCAAAATCCCGATGACATTTTTTGCAGAAATAGAAAAATTCATCCTAAAATTCATATGGAATCTCAAGGGACTGTGAATAGCCTAAACAGATTTGAAAAACAACAAAATTGGAGGACTCACACTTCCTGATTTCAAAACATATTACAAGTCTACAATAATCTAAAGAGTGTGATATTGGCATAAAGATAGGCAATAGACAAATGGAATAGAATACAGAGCCCCCAGATAAACTCTTGCATCTATGCTTTAACAATCTTCAGCAAGGGTGCCAAGACTACTCAATGGGGAAAGGACGGTCTCTTCAACAAATGGTGCTGGGAATAAAGGATATCCATGAGCAAAAAAATGAAGTTGCACCCTTATACCATATAAAAAATTAACTCAAAATAGATTAAAGACCTAAATACAAGGCCTAAAACTACAAAACTCCTAGAAGAAAACATAGAGAAAAAGCTTCATGACATTGGACTTGGCAATGATTTCTTGGATCTGACACCCAACACACAGGTAGCAAAATTTAAAATAGACAAATGGGCTTACATCAAACTTACAAGCTTTTGTACACCGAAGGACACAATCAACAAAGTGAAATGACAACCTACAGAATGGGATAAAATATTTGCAAATCATATATCTGATGAGGAATTAATAGCCAGAATATGTAATGAACTCCTACAACTCTACAACAACAACAAAAAATCAAATAACCCAATTAAAAAGAGGGCAAAGGCTTTGAATTAGACATTTACCTGAAGATATTATACAAATAACCAAGAAGCATATGAAAAGATGCTCAACTTTCACTAATCATCAGAGAAATGACAGTCAAAACTACCTCACACCCATTAGGATGGCTACTATTTAAAAAAAAAAAAACAAAATAACAAGAGATGGCAAGTATGTGGAGAAATTGGAACCCTTGTACTCTGTTGGTGGGATTGTAACATGGTGCAACCCTATGGAAAATAGTATGGTGGTTCCTTAAAAAATTAGAAATACCACATGATGCCTCTATCCTATTTCTGGCTATATATCCAAACGATCTGAAAGCAGGATCTCAAGGAGATGTTTGCACACCCATGTGCATAGCAGCACTTACAATAGTGCAGAAGTGGAACACCCCAAATGTCTACCAGTGGATGAATTGTTGAACAAAAATGTGGTATACATACAGTGAAATATTCAGCCTTAAAAAAGGAAGAACTTATGATGTATGCTACAACATGGATAAACTTTGAAAACACTATGGTTTCACTTTCATGAGTTACCTAAATATTCAGATTCATTAGAACAGAAAGTAGAATGATGGTTACCAGAAGCCTGGGGGAGAGGGAAAAGGTGAGTTGTTTTTTAAATGAGTATAGAGTTTAAGATTTGCAAGATGAAGGAGTTCTGGAAATCTGTTTCACAACAGTGTGAATATACATAACCCTACTGAACTCTGCATGTAAAAATCATTAAGGTGCTAAATAGTTTATGTGGTTTTCTTAACCATATCAAAAAGAATGCAGAGGCATAAATAACTTACTACAAAGGTACAAGAATCAAGAGAGTATTATACTGGCATCAAACCAAACATCTAGATCAGTGCAATAGAATTATGAGTTCAGAAGTAAACCCTTACATTTACAGTCTTTTGATTTTTGACAAGAATGACAAGGCCATTCAGTGGAGAAAGAATACATATGGTGCTGGGACAACTGTATAGCACATGCAAAAGAATGAAGTTGGATTTGTCTTCCCTACCCTGTACAAAAATTAATGCAAAATGGATCAAATATCTAAATGTAAGAGCTAACAGTATAAAATCTCTTAGAAAACATAGGAGTAAATCTTTGTGACTTTGGAATAGAGAATAATTTGTTGGATTTGACACCAAAAGCACAAGCAACGAAAGAAAAAATAGATAAATTGAATATCATCTAGGTTAAAAACTTACTCTGCTTCAAAGAACACCATCAAGTGAAAAGACAACTCACATAACAGGAGACAGTATTTGTGAAGTGTGTATATGATAATGAGCTTGTATCCAGAGTATATAAAGGACACTTACAACTCAACAATAAAACACAAATAATAAGAAAAGGGCAAAGGATTTGAATACGCATTTCTCCAAAGAATATATACAAATGGCCAATAAGCGCATGAACAGATGCTGAACATCATTAGTCATTAGGGAAATGCAAATCAGAACCACAGGATACCAGTTCACACCCACTAGGTTGGCTAAGATAAAAAGGACAGGTAAGTGTTGGTAAGGATGTAGAGAAATTGAAACTCTCATACACTTCTAGTGGGAATGTAAACTGGTGCCATCAGTTCCTCAAATGATTAAACATAGAGTTACCACATGACCCAGCAATCCCACTCCTGAGTTATACGCATAGGAGGAATGAAAACATGTCCACACAAAAACTTGTACACAAATATTTTTAGCTACATTATAATAACCAAAATTTGGAAACAGTCCAAGTATCTACCAACTTCTGAATGGATAAAATTTAGTATATTCATACAATGGAATATTATTTGGCAATAAAAAGAAGTTAAATACTGATTAATGCTACAGTATGGGTGAACCTTGAAAACGTTATGCTAAATGAAAGAAGCCAGTCATGAAAGACCACATTTTGTATGATTCCATTTATGTGAAATGTCCTGCATAGGCAACTCCATAGGGTTTAGTAAATAAAAAGTTTGTTAGTGGTTGCCAGGAGATGGGTAGTGGGGATGGGAAGAGAGATTTGGGGAGTGACTACTAGTGGATATGGGGCAGCTTTTTGGGGTGAAGAACATGTTCTGAATTTAGGTAGTGGTGATACAACTTTATCAGTATACAAAGAATTATTAAATTATATATTTCAAAAGGGTGAATGTTATATGAATTATATTTTAATAAAGCTGGTATTTTTTTAAAAGTTATAGTAAGTTGACACTCCATCATATTAAAAAAAACCCTCTTTTTTGCTCCTTGCCTACTTTCCCATCGTTTTATTTTTATGTTTTTATATTTCAGAGTCTTTTATTGATATTGTTTTATTTGATACTTATTTTAACAAAAATTATGTAAATTGAAATGAAAGTTTCAATTTCTTATGACTAAAAGGCCTCAGGTGTTTAAATATAAATCATTCTAAAAGAAATTTTTATCATTATTAGCAATGCGAAATTGATTAAAAGCAGATAATGTTACAGGTATTTGAGTTTACCAAATCATATATTAAAAAACATTTTTGTTCTTAACTGATGATTAAATTACGTCCTCTTTTAATTTTGTTAAAAGCAAAGACTTGGAATCACCTGACGTGGAAAATAATTTTTTACCTAGTCATTATTCATTTTCTCAAATCCTTGAAACATATCCCAAAAAAGCCTTGCAAGTCATATCAAAATGACTATTGATTATACTTGTTACATTTTACCTTGGGGCACGTTGTTTGATCTGATATACTAGATAAGGATTGGGAAAATTGAGACATTGTCTTTTTCAATATAATGTTATTTTCTATTATGTTATTTGTCTATTTCAGTATAGTGTATTTTCCATTAAAGTTCCTTTCTGTGCTTTAAATTTTCATCAAAACTTAGGACTGCAGATGCAATTTATTCAAATTATAGGAAATATCTACCAAGTACATTAATTGGCAAAGCTAGTTATCATTGTTAAAACATTCATCCAGTCTTTCATGTAAGTGTGACTATATGCCCTCTTTGCTGATGGAAGAGGCAAAGTTTTTAACAGAAGTTATTTAGCACTTTCACTATAATTAATTAGCTAGCACACGTTGGACAGATTGTTCCATGTTGTAAGGCAGAAGGGCAGTTGTGAAAGGAGAAGTGGGAAGCGACTACTTTTTTCTTTAACATCTTTATTGGAGTATAATTGCTTTACAATGGTGTGTTAGTTTCTGCTTTATAACAAAGTGAATGAGCTATACATATACATATACCCCATATCTCCTCCCTCTTGCATCTCCCTCCCACCCTCCCTATCCCACCCCTCTAGGTGGTCTCAAAGCACCAAGCTGATCGCCCTGTGCTATGCGGCTGCTTCCCACTAGCTATCTGTTTTACATTTGGTAGTGTATATATGTCCATGCCACTCTCTCACTTCGCCCCAGCTTACCCTTCCCCCTCCCCATGTCCTCAAGTCCATTCCCTACATCTGCATTTTTATTCCTGTCCTGCCCCTAGGTTCTTCAGAACCTTTTTTTTTTTTAAGATTCCATATATATTTGTTAGCATACGGTATTTGTTTTTCTCTTTCTGACTTACTTGACTCTGTATGACAGACTCTAACTCCATCCACCTCACTACAAATAACTCAAATTCATTTCTTTTTATGGCTGAGTAGTATTCCATTGTATATATGTGCCACATCTTCTTTATCCATTTGTCTGTCGATGGACACTTAGGTTGCTTCCATATCCTAGCTATTGTAAATAGTGCTGGAATGAACATTATGGTACATGCCTTTTTTGAATTATGGTTTTCTCAGGGTATATGCCCAGTAGTGGGATTCCTGGGTCGTATGATAGTTCTATTTTTAGGTTTTAAAGGAACCTCCATACTGTTCTCCACAGTGGTTGTATCAATTTACATTCCCACCAACAGTGCAAGAGGGTTACCTTTTCTCCACACCATCTCCAGCACTTATTGTTTGCAGATTTTTTTAATGATGGCCATTCTGACTGGTGTGAGGTGATACCTCATCGTAGTTTTGATTTGCATTTCTCTAATGATTAGTGATGTTGAGCGTCCTTTCATGTGTTTGTTGGCAATCTGTATATCTTCTTTGGAGAAATATCTATTTAGGTCTTCTGCCCATTTCTGGATTGGGTTGTTTGTTTTTTTGATGTTGAGATGCATGAGCTGCTTGTAAATTTTGGAGACTAATCCGTTGTCAATTGCTTCATTTGCAAATATTTTCTCCCATTCTGAGGGTTGTCTTTTTGTCTTGTTTATGTTTTCCTTTGCTGTGCAAAAGCTTTTAAGTTTCATTAGGTCCCATTTGTTTATGTTTGTTTTTATTTCCATTTCTCTAGAAGGGGGGTCAAAAAGGATCTTGCTCTGATTTATGTCATAGAGGCTTCTGCCTACGTTTTCCTCTAAGAGTTTTATAGCGTCTGGCCTTACATTTAGGTCTTTAATCCATTTAGAGTTTATTTTTGTGTATGGTGTTACGTAGTGTTCTAATTTCATTCTTTTACATGTAGCTGTCCATTTTCCCAGCACCACTTATTGAAGAGGCTGTCTTTTCTCCATTGTATATTCTTGCCTCCTTTATCAAAAATAAGGTGACCATATGTGCGTGGGTTTATCTCTGGGCTTTCTATCCTATTCCACTGATCTATATTTCTGTTTTTGTGCCAGTACTATACTGTGTTGATTACTGTAGCTTTGTAGTATAGTCTGAAGTCAGGGAGCCTGATTCCTCCAGCTCTGTTTTTCTTTCTCAAGATTGCTTTGGCTATTCAGGGTCTTTTGTGTTTTCATACAAACTGAAATTTTTTGTTTTGGTTCTGCGAAAAATGCCATTGGTAGTTTGATAGTGATTGCACTGAATCTGTAGATTGCTTTGGGTAGTATAGTCATTTTCACAATGTTGATTCTTCCAATCCAAGAATATGGTATATCTCTCCATCTGTTTGTATCATCTTTAATTTCTTTCATCAGTGTCTTATAGTTTTCTGCATACAGGTCTTTTGTCTTTTTATGTAGGTTTATTCCTAGGTATTTTATTCTCTTTGTTGCAATGGTAAATGGGAGTGTTTCCTTAATTTCTCATTCAGATTTTTCATCATTAGTGTATTGGAATGCAAGAGATTTCTGTGCATTAATTTTGTATCCTGCTACTTTACCAAATTCTTTGATTAGCACTAGTAGTTTTCTGGTGTCATCTTTAGGAATCTCTATGTATAGTATCATGTCATCTGCAAACAATGACAGCTCTACTTCCTCTTTTCAGATTTGGATTCCTTTTATTTCCTTTTCTTCTCTGATTGCTGTGGCTAATACTTCCAAAACTATGTTGAATAGTAATGGTGAGAGTGGACAGCCTTGTCCTGTTCCTGATCTTAGAGGAAATGATTTCAGTTTTTCACTATTGAGAACGATGTTGGCTGTGGGTTTGTCATATATGGCCTTTATTATGTTGAGGTAACTTCCCTCTATGCCTACTTTCTGGAGAGTTTTTATCATAAATGGGTGTTGAATTTTGTCGAAAGCTTTTTTTGCATCTATTGAGATCATCATATGGTTTTTATTCTTCAGTTTGTTAATATGGTTTATCACATTGATTGATTTGTGTATATTGAAGAATCCTTGCATTCCTGGGATAAACCCCAGTTGATCATGGTGTATGATCTTTTTAATGTGCAGTTGGATTCTGTTTGCTAGTATTTTGTTGAGAATTTTTACATCTGTGTTCATCAGTGATACTGGCCTGTAGTTTTCTTTCTTTGTGACATCTTTCTGTGGTTTTGGTATCAGGGTGATGGTGGCCTCGTAGTATAAGTTTGGGTGTGTTCCTCCCTCTGCTATATTTTGGAAGAGTTTGAGAAGGATAGGTGTTAGCTCTCCTCTAAATGTTTGATAGAATTTGCCTGTGAAGCCATCTGGTCCTGGGCTTTTATTTTTTGGAAGATTTTTAATCACAGTCTCAATTTCAGTACTTGTGATTGGTCTGTTCACATTTTCTGTTTCTTCCTGGTTCAATCTCGGAAGGTTGTGCTTTTCTAAGAATTTGTCCATTTCTTCCAGGTTGTCCATTTTATTGGCATAGAGTTGCTTGTAATCTCTCATGGTCCTTTGTATTTCTACAGTGTCAGTTGTTACTTCTCCTTTTTATTTCTAGTTCTACTGATTTGAGTCTTCTCCCTTTTTTTCTTGATGAGTCTGGCTAATGGTTTATCAATTTTGTTTATCTTCTCAAAGAACCAGCTTTTCGTTTTATTGTTCTTTGCTATTGTTTCCTTTATTTCTTTTTCATTTATTTCTGATCTGACCTTTATGAGTTCTTTCCTTCTGCTAATGTTGGGGTTTTTTTGTTTTTCTTTCTCTAATTGCTTTAGGTGTAAGGTTAGGTTGTTCATTTGAGATGTTTGTTGTTTCTTGAGGTAGGATTGTATTGCTGTAAACTTCCCTCTTAGAACTGCTTTTGCTGTATCCCATAGTTTTTGGGTCGTCGTGTTTTCATTGTCATTTGTTTCTATGTATTTTTTGATTTCCTCTTTGATTTCCTCAGTGATCTCTTGGTTATTTAGTAGTGTATTCTTTAGCCTCCATGTGTTTGTATTTTTTACAGATTTTTTCCTGTAATTGATATCTAGTCTCATAGCGTTGTGGTCGAAAAAGATACTTGATAAGATTTGAATTTTCGTAAATTGACTAAGACTTGATTTGTGACTCCAGATATGATCTATCCTGGAGAATGTTCCATGAACACTTGAAAAGAAAGTGTTTTCTGTTGTTTTTGGATGGAATGTCCTATAAATATCAATTAAGTCCATCTTGTTTAATGTATCATTTAAAACTTGTGTTTCCTTATTTATTTTCATTTTGGATGATCTGTCCATTGGTGAAAGTGGAGTGTTAAAGTCCCCTACTATGATTGTGTTACTGTCAGTTTCCCCTTATGTATCGAGGTGCTCCTATGTTGGGTGCATAAATATTTACAATTGTTATATCTTCTTCTTGGATTGATCCCTTGATCATTATAGAGTGTCCTTTTTTGTCTCCTGTAATAGTCTTTATTTTAAAGTCTATTTTGTCTGATATGAGAATTGGTACTCCAGCTTTCTTTTGATTTCTATTTGCATGGAATATCTTTTTCCATCCCCTCACTTTCAGTCTGTATGTGTCCCTAGGTCTGAAGTGGGTCTCTTGTAGGCAGCATATATATGGGTCTTGTTTTTATATCCATTCAGCCAGTCTATGTCTTTAGGTTGGAGCATTTAGTCCATTTACATTTAAGGGAGTTATCGATGTGTATGTTCCTATTACCATTTTCTTAATTTTGAGGGGTTTGTTATTGTAAGTCTTTTCATTCTCCTGTGTTTCCTGCCTAGAGAAGTTCCTTTAGCATTTGTTGTAAAGATGGTTTGGTTGTGCTGAATTCTCTTAGCTTTTGCTTGTCTGTAAAAGTTTTAATTTCTCCGTCGAATCTGAATGAGAACCTGCTGGGTAGAGTAATCTTGGTTGTACGTTTTCCCCTTTCCTCACTTTAAATATGTCCTGCCACTCCCTTCTGGCTTGCAGAGTTTCTGCTGAAAGATCAGCTGTTAACCTTATGGGGATTCCCTTGTATGTTATTTGTTGTTTTTCCCTTGCTGCTTTTAATATTTTTTCTTTGTATTTAATTTTTGATAGTTTGATTAATATCTGTCTTGGGTTGTTTCTCCTTAGATTTATCCTGTATGGGACTCTCTGTACTTCCTGGACTTGATTGACTATTTCCTTTTCCATATTAGGGAAGTTTTCAACTATAATCTCTTCAAATATGTTCTCAGTGCCTTTCTTTTTCTCTTCTTCTTCTGGGACCCCTATAATTCGAATGTTAGTGCGTTTAATATTGTCCCAGAGGTCTCTGAGACTGTCCTCAATTCTTTTCATTCTTTTTTCTCTATTCTGCTCTGTGGTAGTTATTTCCACCATTTTATCTTCCAGGTCACTTATCCATTTTTCTACGTCAGTTATTCTGCTATTGATTCCTTCTAGAGAATTTTTAGTTTCATTTATTGTGTTGTTTATCATTGTTTGTTTGCTCTTTAGTTCTTCTAGGTCCTTGTTAAGCATTTCTTTTATTTTCTCCATTGTATTTCCAAGATTTTGGATCATCTTTGCTATCATTATTCTGAACTCTTTTTCAGGTAGACTGCCTATTTTCTCTTCATTTGTTTGTACTGGTGGGTTTTTAACCTTGCTCCATCATCTGCTGTGTGTTTCTCTGTTTTCTTATTTTGCTTAACTTACCACGTTTGGGGTCTCCTTTTCGCAGGCTACAGGTTCATAGTTCCCGTTGTTTTTGGCGTCTGCCCCCAGTGGCTAAGATTGGTTCAGTGGGTTGTGTAGCCTTCCTGATGGAGGGCACTGTTGCCTGTGTTCTGGTGGATGAGGTTGGATCTTGTCTTTCTGGTAGACAGGACCGCATCCAGCGGTGTGTTTTGGGGTGTCTGTGACCTTACTATGATTTTAGGCAGCCTCTCTGCTAATGGGTGTGGTTGTGTTCCATCTTGTTAGTTTTTTGGCATAGGGTGTCCAGCACTGTAGCTTGCTGATCGTTGATTGCAGCTGGGTCTTAGCATTGAGATGGAGATCTCTGGGAGAGCTTTCGCCGTTTGATAGTATGTGTGGTCGGGAGGTCTCTGGTGGACCAATGTCCTGAACTCGGCTCTCCCTCCTCAGAGGCACAGGCCTGACACCTGGCTGGAGCGCCAAGACCCTGTCAGCCGCACGGCTCAGAAGAAAAGAGAGAGAAAAAGAAAGAAAGAAAAAATAAAATAAAATAGTTATTAAAATAAAAAAATTATTAAAAAATTAAAAATAATAAAAAAAGAAAGAAAGAGCAACCAAACCAAAAAACAAATCCACCAATGATAACAAGCGCTAGAAGCTATACTAAAAAAAACAAAAAAAAGCAAAACAAAAAAAAACAGACCGACAGAACCCTAGGACAAATGGTAAAAGCAATGTTACATAGACAAAATTGCACAAAGAAGCATACACATACACACTCACAAAAAGAGAAAAAGGAAAAAAAATATATATATATATAAAAAGGAAGAGAGCAACTAAATCAATAAACAAATGTACCAATGATAATAAAGTCTAAATACTAAACTAAGGTAAACAATCCAGAAACAAATTAGATGTAGGAAGCAAACCCCAAGTCTATAGTTGCTCCCAAAGTCCACCCCCTCAATTTGGGATGATTCGTTGTTTATTCACGTATTCCACAGATGCAGGGTACATCAAGTTGACTGTGGAGATTTCATCCGCTGCTCCTGAGGCTGCTGGGAGAGATTTCCCTTCCTCTTCTTTGTTCACACAGCTCCTGGGGTTCAGCTTTGGATTTGGCCCCACCTCTTCGTGTAGGTCGCCTGAGGGCATCTGTTGTTCGCTCAGACAGGGCGGGGTTAAAGGAGCAGCTGATTTGGGGGCTTTGGCTCACTCAGGCCAGGGGGAGGGAGGGGTATGGAATGCGGGGTGAGCCTGTGGCGGCAGAGGCCAGCGTGACGTTGCACCAGACTCAGGTGTGCTGTGTGTTCTCCAGGGAAGTTGTCCCTGGATCACGGGATCATGGCAGTGGTGGGCTGCACAAGCTCCCAGGAGGGGAGGTGTGGATAGTGACTTGTGCTTGCACACAGGCTTCTTGGTGGCTGCAGCAGCAGCCTTAGTGTTTCATGCCCGCCTCTGGTGTCTGCGCTGATAGCTGTGGCTCGCGCCTGTCTCTGGAGCTCGTTTAGGTGGTGCTCTGAATCCCCTCTCCTCACGCATCCCGAAACAATGATCTCTTGCCTCTTAGGCAGGTCCAGACTTTTTTCCTGGACTCCCTCCCTGCTAGCTGTGGTGCAGTAGCCCCCTTCAGGCTGTGTTCACGCAGCCAGCCCCAGTCCTCTCCCTGGGGTCTGACCTCCGAAGCCTGAGCCTCAGCCCCCATCTGTCCCGTCTGGTGGGTGAGCAGACAAGCCTCCTGGGGTACTGAGTGCTGGCCGGCACCAATCCTCTGTGTGGGCGCCTCTCCACTTTGCTCTCTGCACCCCTGTTGCTGTGCTCTCCTCCGTGGCTCTGAAGCTTCCCTCTCCCCGCCCAACCCCCATCTCCACCAGTGAAGGGGCTCCCTAGTGTGTGGAAACTTTTCCTCCTTCACAGCTCCCTCCCAGAGGGGCAGGTCCCATCCCTATTCTTTTGTCTTTGTTTTTTCTTTTTCCTTTTGCCTTACCCAGGTACGTGGGGATTTTCTTGCCTTTTGGGAAGTCTGAGGTCTTCTGCCAGCATTCAGTAGGCGTTTTGTAGGAGTTGTTCCACATGTAGATGTATTCCTGATGTATTTGTGGGGAGGAAGGTGATCTCCACATCTTAACTCCTCCACCATCTTGAAGGTCTCTCTGGGAAGCGATTACTTTTAAGACATGCAGGTGAATCTGTTCTCAGGCAGATTTGTATTTTTTAAGTTCTGTATAAATACTCCCTTAAAACTATCTATGGTTTTGCATTCCTTTTAAAGTCTTTGTCTCCAGGAATATTCTCCACCAACTTGAAGAATACTGTTCTACCCTATTCTTATTCTTTTATGAATAAAATAGCCTTGCAGAGCATGCATTTTATTCATACGTGTGTTGTGTGCAGGTATGTTAGTATGTTGGTGAACTTTGTGTTCAAGTGAACTTGACCACCCCACTTGACCATGTTTGCCAGAAACTCCCTGCCTGTGCACTTGTGTTCTATCAATACATCCCTCTCCTGCACACATGATGGGTTTCTGTTGGTGCCCATATTCAACCTCAGAATACTTTTACAACTGGCAACTTATACTAGTTGATTGGAGCTGGCATTGGAGGCGATTCTCTGTCATAGCAATTTTATTAGTTTTCTCAGTCAGCACACTTGTATCTTTTCTCTTTTTACAGTTCAGATTTTTAAATTTTTGTTTATTCATGAGGTTTTCTTTGGTTAAACTTATTATCCTTAAGTCAGATTGGAAATGTGTTTGTAGACAGTCCTCCATGGGTCTCTTGCTTTTTTTATATTTTGTGAACTGAAGTTTTGTTGCCTTTGATCTGGTTTGTCTTCTCAATGTAATTCCTATAGTGAGCAGTATTGGAAGACTTAGCGACTCCCAGAGCAATGGTTAGATCTGCATACGACCTTGGAAGATAAGAGCTGGTTTCTCACTTTAGAGCAAAGGGGTAGGTATGGTTACTGCCCCACTGCAGGGATTCAGGTTCCCAAATCTCAGGACTCCTGCTGTGTGTGCAGGTGTCAGCTGGCCCCACTTAAGTTGCTCTGTGAGAATTGGGACTCAGGGAACTGGAGCAAGAAAACACTGGGATTCTGTCCACTTCTGTTGTTGTGATAAATTCCTGTGGTCCTGCTTCTGACTGCATTCAGCAGGTTGTGATAGACTAACTTGTTAGCTTGAAGTAGTAGGCTAAAATCTCAGGTCCTTCATCATTCTTGGCAATAGATAGGAAATACAAATAAAGAAGCAAATAAATAGCTATCAGAGTTCAGTTCAGAAATGTCATTTTATTCATGTTTTTCCTTTAAAAACTATATTATATATTATTTTTATAAATGTAGCATAGATTTTTCAGATTTTTTCTTAGGCTAAAATAAAGCTTTAACATAATTTTGCTATTCATATTTAATGACAGTTTTAAAAGCATAATAAGCCATCTGTTTTTTCATATGCATATAAACTTGTATGTCTATATGTATATATATGCATATATTGGGGTGTGTGTGTTTGGTTTTGAAAAACCAAATCAATCTTCCTTTGCTTTATCACATTTTCAAGAAATAATCTTAATTCCACATATGCCATTATGATGTATTATTTGCCTCTATTGCAGAATATTGGAAAGAAGATGACCTGCCAAGAGTTCATTGCAAACCTCCAAGGGGTAGATGAGGGCAGTGATTTCTCCAAGGATCTACTGAAAGTAAGCACTGAAATACTGGTATTTATTTATGTATTTATTCCTATATTGAAGTATAGTTGATTTACAATATTATATTAGTTTCAGGTATACAACATAATGATTCAATATTTTTATAGATTATACTTTATTTAAAGTTATTATAAAATATCGACTATATTTCCTTTGCTGTACCATATATTCTTATAACTTATTTTTTTTATGCTTAGTAGTTTGTACCTCTTAATCCCCTACCCTTAAATACTGGTTTTTAAAATATGCTTATATTTTCTACTTACCTTTTAATCTAAAATAGGCTAAGATCACTTAAGTATTTTGTTTTTTTCTTTTAGTTTTATTGGTGATGTTTCTGTTGGGCATTGTCCTTGATGCGTCAGACTGCAAAGTACCCTTTGATTAATAATTCCTAAAAGTCCACATTGTAATTGATAATACTGAGATAATAAGTAGATTTGGAATAATTGCTGATACAAATAGTGGGCATTTTTTTATTTATTTGACTGTCAGAACTTGAGAAAGATCACAAAGGTATATTCCTTATGGAAACAAAAAGCATTTGCAGACACTAAAGGAAGGAGTTCTGACTCTTCAGTCCTTAGTCAGAAATCCACTCAGGTCATCTCTGGAAAGAGATTAAATTAAATCTGAGTAATTGTAGATTTCCTGAATTATTTGCACTCAGCTTTATTATTGGTAACAATTAGCATCTTTTTTCCTCTAGTCAGATTGTTTTCTAGGAGACAGAAACATCAACTTTGGAATTCATAGCATCCTGCAGCAGTATAAATGAGATGTGCATTTGATCAAGTGATTGATAATGGATGCGAATATTTTAGAAGTTCAGGATAAGATGTGTATGTTGAGAATGTGATTTTTACAGATTTCTATTTGATTCTAACTTTCTTTTTAAAAACTTTGTACACATGTATATTTCTTTTGGAATCAGTTCTTTTGACTGAATTTGCTAAGAAGGGCAACACATTTGAATCATGGTATAATATGGAATTGTACCAGTTGAAAGATAAGTCCTTTATTATGTTTTTTTGTGACTTTTAAACTACATAATATGTAGAATCAAGTTCTGCCAGATTTGGAAAGACATAGGTATTATGAGATTCCAAGTCTTACTGGCTTTAATTGCAGCTCATTAAAAATTTTATTATGAAAAAAGCAGGAAGAAATGTATCTTGAGCTTACTATATAAGGAAGGTATTTTTAAAGCCCTTTCTTTATAGAACAAATGCTGCCATTTCTGAAGCTACAATTCCAAATGGGAATAGGAAGTAAAAGGTGTTGGATTGAGACTTAATAAATATGTTCTGTGCATCCATGGAAGTTATATAGTAGACACGTTAACAGGTCTTTTTTCAGTCTAGTGGTACTTGCATGGAAAATAACAGTCTTTCTAGGAGAGGATTTGTGAGGCTTTTCTCAAGTTATGTCAGAAATGAAAATTGACAGGTATAATTTTTATAGTGAAGCTCTTAGACTTTAGTGGTAGGCTTATGGTAACGTTTGTGACTGTGGGTACATAGTGGGCAGATTTAGAGCATGTTTGATGGAGTTTTCTGAACCAAATGTAGCTAATGTACAGTGCAGTGGCTACCATTCACCTTGGGGTAAACATGTTCTTTGATTTAGTCGGCCAAGAATTTGCTGGATGATTTGTCACAGTTGTACAATTTGAGATCACGTTTACAAATCTCAGGGAAAAATATGTGTTATACTGTTCTTTATTTACTGTGGGAAGATGACAGTGAAATGACACTGAAAATGACAGTGGCATTTAGCATGGAAATTGTCAAGTAAAATACTGATTCCTTTTCATAACAAACCCCAGCCACTCACCCATCCAAGAGGAGAGTTTTCCATTTCAGTAGGAATCTGGATTTTATTGCAGATTCTTCAAACCGTTGGTTTCATTTCACTCTTCTGTGTGGCCAGCCCTCTTCCCTGCTCCTTCTCCCTTTCCCTCCCTTTCTGCCTCCCTCTTTCTTCCTCTCTGTTTCTCTTTACTTCTGTCTTTTCCTTTCTCCTTTGTTTTCTCTTTGTCTCTTTCATATCTTTCTTTCTCTCCTCCCCTCCCACCAAAACTCTCTCTCTCTCTCTCTTTCGATAGCTATCTCTTCATTCCTTGTTGAGATAAATTATTGGGTGGAATATTAATTGGCATTTGGGGGGACAATATTATACACATGCCACACAGACAGATACATACGTACAGATAAACACAAACACGTTTGGTATCATCTTACAGGTTCTGAGTAACCCCTTTCTCTCTTCTGCCACCCCCTCCCCAACTTAAAAAATTACAGGAATGTACTACATGCAGTTTAATTTATGACGTAAGATGTTTAAAGTTACATGGATCAAACCAATAAATGGATATTGCTACATATTGACCTTATTACTTTTAGATTTCTTTGGATCAAAAGTAGCATTTGGATTTATGTCTGTTGTTCAGATTTCTTTGGACCAGAAATAACATTTCGACTTACGTCTGTTCAGTGTGGTTGCATAGTCAGGAATATTTATTGAAGGTCCACTGTGTGTTCAGGTGTGGACTTGGAGAACATGTCAGAACCAAATGGGCCCTTGTCCTCAGAGATCATAAACTACTAAAAACGATGGAGGGTCCTTTCTCCCTTAACATAGACAGATAGACAGTTATTCCATATTAAAATAAAAATATAAACTGAATTCTGCTGTTGTCAGTGGAAATGGTTACAGAAAAATAGACCTTAACATACTTAAAGGTATGCACAATGAGGAACTTGTTTCAAGCCTTCAAATTCAGAGACTTGAGTTAATATTTTGCTTTAAATTTGCCTTAAGCTACATGAAAAGGATAGATAATGGTATATTGAGCCCTTTTTCACAATTTACAATTCACTGCTGTTTCCCTTTTCACTCAAATGACCTAAACAGATACATGAGTATATGAGTGCTTTGTGCAAATAAGAGTTCTCCCCCGACAAGTTGCTTAGAGCATAAGTTATAGATATCTATGGTATAAAATGGAAGAAGTTGGGTACCAAAAGACAACCAGTGGTAGAATATTATTTAGGTTCTTTAAACCTGAAACTGGCTGGGAGGATGTGCTGTTTGAGGTGGGCCTTCGTTTGAAATATAGGTACAGTTTTAGTAGGAGACTTATTTTGATTTTTATTTAGGTTAATATTCTACTTCATCTCCCACCCCCTTTCCTCTCCATAAACATTAATGTTCTTTCTTTCTCTCTCATAAGCACCCCTGACTATTTCCTCACCAAATCAAGACCAAACTATGCCAAACCATCTGGCGTGTTTTATGGCTCCACAGGGCCTGCCCATCCCAATGCTTGGATGTGGTTTGCCTTCAGGCATCATTGGGGATGAGGTGGAAAAAGTTCTGATAGATTTAATAGGACATCCCTAAAACTCTAATAAAAATCTTAGAACATAAATAGAAGGGGATGAGAATGTGAAATGTGGGCCAGCTCTGGGTTGGAGGCTGAACTTCCTGAGAGACATGAAAGCATGAGGATTATGACTATGGTCTTGGGAACTGTACGACTGGTTTCCAGTCCCAGCTCCTCTCTCTGATTGGCCTAGTGATTGTGAGCAAATTCACTTAAACTTTGTCTCTTGATTTCCTCATCTATGAAATGGGTGGTTTTTTTAGCACCCACCTCATCTAGTTGTTTTAATAATTGAATGAGTTAATAATATATAAACCCTTTAGAGACCTAGCATGTGTTAGCTATTATAACTTTTTATTTTTAATATTACTTTATTCTTTACCTATCTCAAAGTGGACTGGACAAGGACTTCACCCCTTCCTGTGAGTATTTGGACCCAAGGTGTTTTACACTTCCTACGGCTGAGCGGGATTAGCGAGTAGACAAGACCTCTATCCCCCATCCCTTTTCAGCCTAAACACACACATCATCTTGGTCTTTAACAGGAAGCATTTGTGACCTTGACCTTGAGCATTGCCTCCTTTTGTGGTAAGATTTTTAATCCTTGTCATTTATGGCTTCCTTTCTTTCTAAAGACTTGTTGGTTCCAAAGAATGGCCATTGAAATCCTTCACGGGAGGCATTGTTCAGCGAAGTCTGTCTTGACATTGTGTAGGCACCTGACAGTGAACCTTGGTTAACCCTATGTTTTCTGCCTTTTTACCTTGTTAGCAACAGTGCCTTTCTCTTGTACCTTATCCCTCTTGGAACATTTTTATATCTCAGGTTTGGTTTGGGTCTTGGATGCTGCAAGAGTGGAGGGACTAAGGAGAGTTTGGTCTTAAACTGGTCCTGAGATCATGAAGAACCTTTGAGGAAGCAAATAAGTTCTGGTCCTCTTAAAGATCCCGAGAAAATCCTGGGATTTTAATGGGGATGTGAATTATTTGAAGTGACCTGAAATCCCTGGGGAAGAAGTGTTGCTATATGTTTCCCTGCTCTGTGCGTTCTCCAAATAGAGAGCCCTGGGTCAGAAGGCTCATCGGTTTAACGGTCTTGCCCGTCAGTTTTTATAGATTCTTGACTGTGTTATCCTGGGGATCTCTTCCACCCAGTCTCATCAGGGGCAGATTCTAAGAACTAGTGAGAATGTTGGCATGTAATCAGATGCATGTTTCTGAAGCGCTTTGTAGAATAATCCTTAAAAATTTTCTTATATCATCCTCTATCTCACGCTCCAAGTGTAGCACCTTGCTTCTTTGCCTTTCTGTTTCCCAAGTTTTTTTCTTCTGAGTTTCCTATGAACCTCTATTCTTGATTTTAACAGAAAAGCTACATTTGAATCTTTAGTCCAGTTTGCTTTTCATTTCTAACTTTGGTTAGAAATGGTACATTACATGTTGGAAGAGACTTCGGGACTTTGGGTGTGACTACCAGTTATTTACATGTCTAGAGGGGAAGTAGCCATTTCATAATATATTTACATGAAAGAAGAGAAGAAACAATCGGAAATAAGAGAAAAGGAGCCAGTGAAAAGTGTCATAGGAACACACTGGGTGAAAAGTCAGTCAGTTATTGGCTGCACAATAATATCATTTTGAAGAGCTCCAGACTGAAGATTTTTGGCAATGAAACACGAAACCCATGTTTATCCGAGCTTCCTTATTGCCCCCTACCATTTGATACTCAAACAGTGGTCTCCTTAATATTTTTATCCTGGTCATGGTTAGGTTTATATTTTTTTCCCCTTGAGCAGCAGTTGAATTCAGTAGGTGCCAACAAGAATTAGAAGAAAAATAAGCCAAAAAATCGAATTTAGGAGTTTTTACATCATCTTAATTATAGAGAGGACAAACAAGAAAACACCCAAGTCTTTCAAAATGATTTTAATATAACTAAAAAACAAAACTGAATACATTTTGCAGAGTATTTTAAAACATACCTTCTCCTAAATCAGCTTAAATACACAAGTAGCTTTAAGAATAAAGCAAGGTAAATAATCTTGCTTGGGTAAGTCAATGACATGTCCCCCTTTCAGGCTATTGCTTATGACTAGATGTTTGACTTTAGAGTATTTTTCAGAAATTTAATTTTTTTTTTAGAAATTGTTTGCTTCCGTCTTTCTTACTTGGGAATTTATTAACTCTGAAATTAGTTGCAGTCTCTTAAGGGAGACCAAAAGTTTTTTCACTCTCTTAGGTTTGTAGTTAATGGTGAAGTGTGTGTGTTGGGGGCTTAGGGGGTGTGGGGTAAGGGGGAGTGGTAATTAAATTGAAAGAGTGTAAATCAGTGTACCTGGCTTAGTGGAATTCACATGCTTCATTCCACTAGTGGAATGATAATAGTGAATTAAATTGTTACATATTCCAATTCAAGAACACGGTGTACTTTTCCATCTGTTTGTGTCATCTTCAGTTTCTTTCATTAGTGTCTTAGAGTCTTTGGAGTACAGGTCTTTTGCCTCCTTAGGTAGGTTTATTCCTAGGTATTTTATTATTTTTGATGTGATGTTAAATGGGATTGTTTCCTTAATTTCTCTTTCTGATCTTTTGTTGTTAGTGTATAGAAATGCAACAGGTTTCTGTATATTGATTTTGTATCCTGCAACTTTACCAAATTCATTGATGAGCTCTAGTAGTTTTCTGGTGGCATCTTTAGGATTTTCTATGTATAGTATCATGTCATCTGCAGACAGTGACAGTTTTACTTCTTCCTTTACAATTTGGATTCCTTTTATTTCTTTTTCTTGTCTGATTGCTGTGGCTAGGACTGTGTTGAATAAAAATGGCAAGAGTGGGCATCTTTGTCTTTTTCCTGATCTTAGAGGAAATGCTTTCAGCTTTTCACTGTTGAGTATGATGTTAGCTGTGGGTTTGTCATATATGGCATGGCCTTTATTATGTTGAGGTTTGTTCCCTCTGTGCCCATTTTCTGGAGAGTTTTTATCATAAATGGATGTTTAATTTTATCAGAAGCTTCTTCTGCATCTATTGTGTTGATCATATGGTTTTTATGCTTCAGTTTGTTAATGTGGTGTATCACATTGATGGATTTGTGAATGATTGAAAAATCCTTGCATCCCTGGGATAAGTGCCACTTGATCATGGTATGTGATCCTTTTAATATATTATTGGATCTGGTTTGCTAGTATTTTGTTGAGGATTTTTGCACCTGTGTTCATCAGTGATATTGGCCTGTAATTTTCTTTTTTAATTAATATTGTTAAAATAACCATACTGCCCGAGGCAATCTACAGATTCGGTGCAATCCCTGTCAAAATAATGACAGCATTTTTTTCACAGAACTAGAAGAAATAATTTTAAAATTTATATGGAAACACAAAAGACCCCGAGTAGCCAAAACAATCTTGAGAAAGAAGAAGAGAATTGGGGGACTCACATTCCCTGACTTCAGACTATACAACAAAGCTACAGTAATCAAAACAGTATTGTACTGGTGCAAAAACAGATACATAGATCAGTGGAACAGATTAGAGAGCCCAGAAATAAACCCACACACCTATGGTCAATTAATCTATGACAAAGGAGGCAAGAATATACAATGGAGAAAAGACAGTCTCTTCAATAAGTGGTGCTGGGAAAACTGTACAGCTACATGTAAAAGGATGAAAGTAGAACATTCTCTAACACCATATACAAAAATAAACTCAAAATGGATTAAAGACCTAAATGTAAGACTGGATACTATAAAACTCCTAGAGGAAAACCTAGGCAGAACACTCTGACATAAATCATAACAATATGTTTTTGGACCTGTCTCCTAAAGTAAAGAAAATAAAAGCAAAAATAAACAAATGGGGGCTTCCCTGGTGGCGCAGTGGTTGAGAATCTGCCTGCCAATGCAGGGGACACGGGTTCGAGCCCTGGTCTGGGAAGATCTCACATGCCGCGGAGCAACTAGGCCCGTGAGCCACAATTACTGAGCCTGCACGTCTGGAGCCTGTGCTCCACAACAAGAGAGGCCGCGATAGTGAGAGGCCCGCGCACCGCGATGAAGAGTGACCCCCGCTTGCCGCAACTAGAGAAAGCCCTCGCACAGAAACGAAGACCCAACACAGCCAAAAATAAATAAATAAATAAATAGAAATGAACTCATGATTTTAACAAACAAACCAAAAAAACCCTTTATTAATGATTAAGAATAATGTACCCTTGAGATTCAAGTCAGTTTCTCCAAAATTTCATTAAAATAAATAAATAAATAAATGAGACCTTTAAACTTAAAAGCTTTTTCATAGCAAGGGAAACCATTAAGAAAACAAAAAGGCAGTATACTGAATGGGAGAAAATATTTGCAAATGATATTATCAATAAGGGGTTAATACCCAACACATATAAACAGTTCATACAACTCAACATCAAAAAAACTAACAACCTGATTAAAAAATGGGTGGAAGACCCCAATAGACATTTTTCCAAAGAGGACATGCAGATGGCCAGTAGGCACATGAAAAGATGCTGGATATCACTAATCATCAGGGAAATGCAAATCAGACTACAATGAGATAACACCTCACACCTGTCAGAATGGCTGTCATCAAAAAGAACACAAATAACAAATGTTGGCAAGTGTGTGGAGAAAAGGGAACCCTTTGTACATTGTTGGTTGGAATGTAAATTGGTGCAGCCACTGTGGAAAACAGTAGAGAGGTTTCTCAAAAAACTAAAATTAGAACTACCATATGACCCAGCACATCCACTCCTGAGTATATATTTAAAAAAACAAAAACACTAATTTGAAAAGATACATGTACCTCACCGTTCATAGCAGCATTATTTACAATGGCCAAGATATGGAAGCACCTTAAGTGTCCACCAGCAGATAAATGGATAAAAAATACTATGGAATACTACTGAGCCATAAAAAAGAATGAAATTTTGCCATTTGCAGCAACACAAACAGCCTTGGAGAGCGTTATGTTAAGTGAATAAAGTCAGACAGAGAAAGACAAATCCAAACACTGTATGTTTTATCTAAAAAATACAGCAAAGTAGTGAAAAAGGTGAAAAAAGAAGCAGATTCACAGGTACAGACAAGAAACGAGTGGTTACTGGTCAGGGGGGTGGGTGGCAATATGGGGGTGGGGAGTGGGAGGTACAAACTATTGGGTGTAAGAAAGGCTCAAGGATGTATTATACAATACGGGGGATAGAGCCAATATTTGGTAATAACTGCCAATGGAAAGTAACCTTAAAAATTGTATAAAAAGTTTTTTTAGAAAGTTAAAAAAATTGTTACATATTCTATTAGTTAGAATCCCAATAAATGCTACTATTCATATGTGTTTGTTTTCCTTTGCTTTCCCAAAAAACAGAATTTAGATGTGGTTCATTTAAAAGAAGTTTCTGAAAATGCATGTATCCATTACTTAACATATGTAGTTGGCTGAAACCATTGTATGTTTTGTTTTAAATACAATTTTCTTATTTGCTATTCTTAGGGAACAGTAGCTTGTGAAAATGATGGCGAAATTAGCCAGGAGGGTAGCATTTAAACAAACAGATCCAAAAGATCAACAGAGAAAAACACATTTTAAATAAAGGTTAATGTATCTTGTTGGAAAAAGGAAGAAACGTAATTAGGAAATATAAAAACTATACTATGCAGGTTCATAACCATTAGGCTTTTTAATCAATTACAGTTGTATATAGGGGTAAGCAAAAAAAAAAAAAAAATAGATTAAACCATTAAAGATGGTTTAACCAGCCATTAAAGATTCAAACATTTTTTAAAAGCTCGAACTCTGAGAAGTACCTGTTTGCACATAGTGACAGCAAGAGCTGTAAGATTTTTCTCAAAAAGAGAGAGCAAAGCCAGCTCAGCTTTCAGAGTTCCATTGACCTATCTAATTTGACCCTTTCAGCTAGGGAGAAGATTAACAATTTAACACTGACAATTGCCCTGTTTTTCTTTCTACCAAAAGGCTGACCCTAAGCAGCATTTCTGCCCCATTTTGCTCTCTCCTCTTTCATCTTTGCTTCCAGTGTTATCAAATTAGGACAAGTATAAATGGGGAAATCTGAGTAAGATCAGGGTTTTCAATGTCAGTACTCTGGTTGTGATACTGTACTGTAGTTTTGCAAATGTTACCATTGGGGGAAGCTCGGTAAAAGGTATAAGAAATCTATTATCTCTTATAACTGCATGTGAATCCACAATTATTTCAATAAAACTTTCAGTGAGAAGGAAGTTCCATTTCTCTCCATTCAGCCAGAGATTTAGGCATCATATAAGGATGAGTTTCATGAAGTTTTCCTACTCTTTCAAACTTTACTGCTCTTTCATTACTCTTTCACAGCAGTGAACGTCACAGTGCTTAAGCTTAAGCTATAATGGTGTAGCAGCATTAAAAACAGTGCTTTTAAGAAAAAGGCAATGGGAATTATTTTAAAGAGTTGAAAGCCAGAAAGTCACATGAGTCCATTTAAAAAGATTATTATTATTACTCTGGGATCTGTGGAGAATTGTTTGAAAGGAAGTGGGAGTGAAAATGGGGAAGATGGTGAAGAAATGGTTGCAGTTGTCCACGCGAGAAGGGATGTTGGCTAGGACGTGGGTGGCGACAGTAATAAGGGAATGATTTTAAATTGTTTTGAGATGTTATTAGCATTTCTGTTACTAAATTATTTTCCAAATTGCCCCTGTGTCCCTTCCTATATCACCTGTGTTCTAAACTGCATGAAATAAAGAGCAATAAAAAGTAGGAAAAACCTGTCTGCTTCTTCTGAGTTAATGCTTGATCTTTGTGCCGCTTTGTGCCTCTGTGAAGACCTCGGCCTGGCCACGCAGGCTTTTCAGTTTTCGCCTGTGTAACATGGGTAGTAAGGCCTTCCTCCGGGAGTGATTGTGAGGATGGGCAAGTGCATCCCCGTGTTGTCACATGGCTCTCGTCTCTGTGACACGGTTGTGGGAGTCCTGGGCTCCACACCTGTCCTCTCGCTGCTGATGATGAGTGATGGCGCCTCAGTCATGGTTTCTTGGTTTGTAAAATGAGATATGTGGGCCGTGCCCATAATTTTCAGGTTTTCAGTTCAGGCTCCTTTTAGCCCACAGTATCTGGGGTCACCTTGCCCTGTCCCCACTCCCCACCGGGACCAGACCTCCTTGCTCTGTTTTTTTGTTGTGCTCAAACTTACTCATGTACAGTGTCTTCTGAGCAAAATATTTTGTGGCAAAGAGTAAGCTGGAAAAACTCTATACGTGGTCTTTACGGATTCTTTCAGTCTAAGTATTAGGAGTGTTCTTAATGTCATTTGTTTTCTTTGTAAACTCAAATCACATCACTCAAGTTTTAACTTTTATGTTATATTTATTGGTTTAGACATGTATGTATTTAATAGTGAAAGTTCAGATTTAAATTCAAGAAAATTACCTTTGTTGTGTCAGCATTCTCAAAGGATTACTCCTAAAGAATTATATGAGAGGAGGAAACAGGCCACAGTCTGAAAACAGTCTGAATTTTTTATAAATGAAAAGCCTGAAGTGAATTCTCAGAAATACTTGATCTGAGTTATATTTGGAGTTTGCAGTTGAAAATAGGAACTGAGGGGTGGTATTTAAGTGTAGCTAAAAAAAGAGCATCAACTGTTGCCTGGAGTAGGTGAGCTCTCTCCAAGAGAAGGTCCTGGAGACCTGGTAGCAACAGTCTCTATGGAGGAAACGGGCTTGAATGCTTATTCTGGTATAAGCAGGAGAGCCTTTTAAGAGAAAAGCTTTAGAGGTTCTGGCTTAAAATATGCAATGTAGCTTTGTTCAGTAAAACGAATCAAGCTGAGGTGTGATACAGGGTTCGTGGTGTGTTTCTGCTCTGGTCTCCCTGTGGAGATCTGGTTGCAGGCTGTTGCTTCCAGTCGCGTGCTGGCCTGGACAGACAACGCTGCTGCTTCTGGTGTGGTTCAGACCTTGAATGGAAGACGGTGACGATGAGGAAGATAATACTTGGAAGCTGCTAAAGGTCTATATCTCGTGTTCATACTTTAAAAAAATCTATTAAAAAGAATTCTCTTAGAACATTTTGACAGAACAGATGCTGCTTAAAGAGTACAAACAGATTTTTAACCAAAAAAAAAAAAAGAAGAAGAAAAGAAAAGAGTTTGAGTAGGGGAAAGGGGAGGTAGTCATTAAGGGTCCTGTAATGGAGTATTAATGATTCCCAGATAGATTCCATTTTAATTTGATCATAAAGAAGTGCTACAGAATTTCATATTCAGATGCATCCATAGACGTTAGAATGGTCATGTGTTTGGAACATTTTAAAATTTCATAATATAGTCCACCAGGGTTGGTGCTCCTGTCACTCAGGCATGAACATGTGGTATTGATATGAATGTAATGGGTCACATTGTGAATTTAAACTGTCCTCCTTTTGCTTATGATATACCAGATGGGGACAGCAGTGATGGGCTTCTTTTAACAGGCCTGCAATTCAATGGCAAATGAAGTATCACAGCAAATAGTCCATCCTAAACACAGGGTTTACCTGTCCATTGAGGACACAGAGACACAGATTTTAATTTAAAGACATTTGTAGCTATACAGTAAAAAATTTCACAAAGGAAAACAATTTGTTTTGTGGTTGTATTAATGCTTCACTTATGTAAAGGTCAGTTGTCTGGAAAAGACTCAGAAGTTGAAAACACAAAAAAATTAAAATAAAAATAACTCTGAACAGCCAGAATAAATGGGTGTTATACAGAGTCTGTGTAACAAACCTTACAAATTTTACTCAGACCCTCATTTATGGTCTATTTTTAATAATAACCAGAATTGTTACTTCTTCAAAATTTTGGCCTAATCTTCCTCCCTGGCGTATCCTAAGCCAATGGCCACGTAGATGCCATTATACAGACAGCTGCCTAAAACTGCGCGCTGGACCTGCCACTGCTCATCTCAGAGTCAGCTCACCTTTTCTAAAACAAATTTAATAAAACACAGTACTCAGGTTGTTATTTAAATTTTTAAATTGAACTTATTTTGAAGAAACAATTGTTTTCCCAGTTTAGCCAGGAATTCAAAGGATGATGTTGCATGGAGTGCTGTCAGTTGGATAGAAGGACCTTAGCAAGAAGTGATTTGATGATGAGGTGACGAGAAAGAGAAAACTTAAAAAGCCCTGGGTCTCCACATGGAGCAGCTGGAGTTGTTTTGATGAAGGGCAGGCAGAGCTGAGTGGTCAGCAGCTTCTCAGAGTGTGTTACAGCCCAGCGGAGTGATGGATGGACTTACTGAGTCATCAGGAACGTTACATCATGTTTACTCAGTTTGATTAAGGAGACAGGAGTGTGAAATGATTTGGAAAGATTGCCAGCAACTATTTTATAAAGGTTTTTCCATTTAAAGAAATTAGCTTCAATCAGAAAATCAACTAATATAGAATAATTCATTTCTCTACTGAAAAACATTCTTGAACTCCATTCTCGGTCAGTGTTGGATTTTTATTGTTGCTATTTTAAAGCTTTTTGTTTATTCTAGTTGTTCTAACATTTACCCTCCTCTCACAGTTCCCCCAGATAGCAGCATAGTTTTTGTGCTGTAACGCTGCTTTTTCAGAAACACCAGGAAACGTTTTCCCAGACCTCGCAAGGAGGTATCTCTGGATGGTGAAGTACACTGTGCCCCTGACCAGTGGAGGCACCTGCTCCTGTGGGTCCTTGGCACCTCACCAGACCACCTGTGGGGAGGCCCCCTCAGCACCTCACCAGACCACCTGTGGGGAGGTCCCATCCCTTCCCGCTCTTTCCCAAATGAATGAGCTGCTGTGGCTATCCCCACACGATGCCACGTGAGGATGACCACCACGGATGCCACACCTACTCCTGGGGCAAGTCATTTCACCACAGGGTCGCTTAATGCTGGAAGCAACCGGAAGCATTTATTCCTTGAGAGTGCAACATAGATAAGTTGTTACTCTTCTTCCCCTCTTTTTCTTTCTTTTTCTTTCACTTCCAGAAACACAAATCAAAAGGTAAATCTCTATACCCAAAATATTATCTTGAAGAGTTATTTGCATTTCAGGTTGTTAGTCATATGTTGTAGACTTGGGCAAAAAAGTCATCTTTGGAAAGGGTCATGGATTCTGAGATGCCTGACTTTGGATTAGATGGTACTGCTTGTCATTTGTGTGTGACCTCCTCCCTGCCCCTATACTTTTTTTTTTTTTCCTGCCCCTATTCTTAAGGGCGGGGACTGTGTCTTGCCCTTATACCTAGTATAATACCAGGACAAATCAGATATTCAACAAATAATTCGTGAAAGAAATGATTGCAGTTTTATATAAAACCCGGTGCTGTGATTTCTGATCATGTGAACACCATGTGACCAACTTGATGTTGTATGCAGAATTGTCCATGTATACATACAACCATCTTTTTTTGTCTGTTTTTTTTTGGGGGGGAGGCGGGGATCCATAGTTTTAATCAGATTTTCAGAAGGATCTTTGTTCCCCCCCAAATATTGATAGCTATAGACCTAGGACTCTCCCAGAGTGGAGACTTGTACCTTGTTGTTTCAATTAAAATAAACAAAATATTTAGGAAAAAGGATTTTTTTTTCCCCTCTGTACTTTGTTCATTCATTGAGGCCCTGATATGCGCCCAGTCTCTGTGCTGGATTCATGGGTGCAGCCCTTAATAAGACAGACACAGGCCGTACCCTCTTGGAGCTTAGAATTGGCAGGGAAAACAAATATTGAACCCATGATTACGCAGATCATGAAATGCTTTACTCAAAATTACACACTTATTGTGTTTAGTTACGGAGGGCAGACTTACTAGATTTGCCATGTATGGCGAAAGTCAGAAGCTGGATCAAGGTGAAATCTGAGATGACTTCGTTGGCGTCAGCGCTCCTTTGCTGCTCGGGTTTAGCTGCCATGTGGAAATTGGCGGCATTTGGCACCTCGGGGGTCAGGGACAGTCAGGCCCCTGTGCGTGTTTCTTGAGCACTGCCTCTACGGTCAGCGCCTTACGTTTGTGGGTGAAAAGCCTGGGGACGCGGAGAAGAAGTGGCCGGCGGGGGTTGGGGTGGTTTTGCCCGAATCAAAGATGGCCGCCGCGGGTGCAGCCCCGCGCAGTTTCACGTCAGGTTCTGGAGCTGGGGGAGCTTCCGGGTTGCCCTGAGCGTCTCCTCACGAAGCTGGTGTAAGGCAAAGAGGCGCCTCTGGAAGAGGCCAGACGGGGTGGGGTGGGGGGGCTACGCTCTGGGCAGGGGCCGCGTCCACGCCTCCGCTTCTAGCTGCTGACCTGGCGGCCTTGCGAGTGTAAGTGGAGAGACGCTTTGAGGCAGGCGTCTGTGCCCCCAGTGCGTCCCCGTTTCCTCAGCTTCCTTGACTTTAGGAGTGAAAAGTGAGATTAGGCCCTGGTTGCCCCGACATTGCCCTCGTGCTGTCACTTTCCGGTAGCCTGGCACAGCCAGGAGGTCGGCGGCTGCAGCTTCCACCGCGGACTCTCCACGGTCACACTCGTACTGGCTCAGCGTGTTGGTGCCCAGCTCGGTCTTCCTGGCGCTCACACTCTAGTTGCGGAACTGAATGGACACACGTGACTGTTGGGTATCAGTTAAAGAGTAATTAAAGGTTAAAAGGTGTGGTCTCGTACTGTTAATTAGCAGTGAATGTCGCTTGGCCGTTGGAGCCATCCCCAAATATTTTCTAGCGAAAGTAGCCTCGTATTGATCAGAACAACCTGTGACCTTTTGTACCTTTCATAAAAACTAATCGCTGCCTTCGTTGTATAGATCATGCACACATATTATCTTTCTTGTTAAACTGCATGTTATGGAATATATATATATGTAGTTATCGTGAGCCCGCACGAGAATGTTCATAGCAGCATTGCTTATATTAGTGAAACAATTTAAATATCCACTTACAGGAGAGTGGATGAACAAGTTACATTATTGGACAAATTGACATACACAGAATGCTAAAAGATGGAAATTAATGAACTAAAGCTATTAGTAATATTAATTTAGAGTTCATTAACATAATATTGAGGAAAAAAGCAACTTACAGAAAGAGGTATATGGTATACCATAGATAAATAAATGCTTAAACACAAAAAACAAAAAAAAAACAGAAAAAAAGGTGAAATCTGATAGGACTCATGAGTTCCTGCTTTGCTAAAGACTGTGATAAAGATATTGGGGGAAGCAAGGATGAGTAAGATGTGCATCCAGCCCGGAGGAATTCTTAATCTAGTCTAGTGGTTCTCAACTCTGGCTACATGTTAAGATCGTTTGAGATGAGGGGTGAAAAAGTAGGCGACTGACATATTCTCACTCAGGTAGGAACTCTTAAAATGGTATAGACACTTCGGAGAAAGGTCTTTAACTAAACATACATTTACCCTATGATCCAGCAGTTCAAGAGGAATGAAAGCACGTCACAAGAATATTCATAGCAGCTTTATTCATAATAGCCCCAAACTGTAAACAACCCAAACATCCATCAGCTGGGAATGGATAAACTATGGCATAGCCTTACAGTGTGATACTCAGTAAAAAGGAGTGGAGTACCAATATACACAACATCATGGAGAAACCGTATACCAGTGTAGGGAATGCATGATTTTGTTATATGGAATCCTAGTATAGGCAAAACTGACGTACGGTGGAAAATAAAAATCAGAACCATGGTTTACTCTGGGGATGTGAGGATGGGAATTACCTGGAAATGGGCTTGCAGGAACTTTCTGAGGTGATGCTAATATTAAAAAATGTTGGGAAAAGTGTCACTTGCAGAGCTATAAATAAAAATTTGATGTTTTTCTTCCTGCTCTCCCCTCTTCTCCCTCAGAAATTTTATCTGGGAATGGGGTCCATATGCATTTTAAAAGCTCCTCCAGTGATTCTGATGTCCACTGAGATTTGAACTGTTAAATAGGATAAAGTACAAAGGAAAGCTGTTGTGAACAAATTACCACAAATTTAAACAGCACAGATTGATTATCTTACCATTTTGTAGGTCAGAGGTTTGGGTTGGCCTGGATTCTTCTGTTCTGGGTTTCACAAGAACAAAATCAAAGTGCAGGTAGGCCTGTGTTTCTTTCTGGGAACTCTGAGGGTGAATCTACTTACAAGTTCATTCAGGTTGTTGGCAGAAACCAGTTCCATGTGGTCGTAGGACTGAGGTCCCAGTTTCCATGTTGGCTGTTGGCTGGGGGTCATTCTCAGTTTCTAGAGGCCACCCACATTCCTTGGCTTCTGGACTCTTTCCTCCGTCTTCAGACCCAGCAATGATGGGTCAAGTCACTCTTCGTTATCTCTGTGACCACAGCTTTCTCCTCATTGTTCCTCTGTTGTCTTCTTTTGGCACATCTCCTAAGTGACCATTCTGCCTTCTTCTTTGCTTTGAAGAGCTTGTTTAATTACATGAGCCCACCTGGGTAATCCAGAATACTCATCCTATGTTAAGGTCAGCTGATTAGTAACCTTAATCTACCTGCAGAGTTCTGTCGCAGCAGCACCTAGATGGACGTTTAGCTAAATAACCAGGGAACGAGAATGCTGGCAGGATGGCGTCTTTAGCATTCTGCCTACAGTAGAGAGTTACATGGAAAATGCTGGGATTTCAGAATAAAGAGAAAAGACTTTCAACAGGAGAGCCTCCAGGGAGCCTCTTTCGAGGAGGTGGCGTTTAGTCGTCACTCAAGGCAGTTCTAATGGATGCTGCAGAGCCAGAATAGGAGAAAGAACTGGAGGTGGGCTAATAGTTTGAGTGCCAGTGTGGAGAAAAGAAGTGTGACAAAGTGTGATCCCCTCGGAGCAGCCTTTATTCCATAAACGCACTCCGTGTGTGTTAGTTATTATTTACACTGAGTCATTCAGGCCACTGTCAGATTAACATCAGATATTTTTAGATCAAAGTAGAAAAATAGGAGGAATGTCAAAAAGTTACCCACTTAATGGGTAGAAGTATTTTTAAAAGGACTGGGGCAATTTTGTAGTGTGATTTTTCTATCACCTTCTGTCTGGCTGTTAGAACCCAGTAGAATTACATGTGAAAGTCCAAAAACTTATTTAAGTATTTCCAAGCTTTTTAAAACTCCAGATCTACTGATGAAAACCAGAGAATGTGGCCTTCGTTTATACGCCCCCACAGTATGTACCTCTCTGACCATTTTTAGTGGACTTTGTACCCTGCTTGGGCGGATGATGACATCAGTACCATTGCAGCTTCTGTGGAGAGATGCCGTGGCCCTGTGGCATCTATCTAAAAACTGCACCCTTATCAACTGATTTTTATAATAATCCACATAAAGGAAAAATGCTTTTTGTAAGCATTAACTACTATATACCACTTATCTTCTTTTTTACTTTATATATAAGCTGTTAGAAAGGATTGTGTATACATTTTTATTTTGAAAGGCAGGCATGCATCTCTACAAAAAGTCTTAACAATACTTGCTGCCAACCTTTTAAAAATACAAAGGTTTTAACTGCCTGTGGTCATTTTTATTCACCCTTCTAAAGGATGTGTACATAAGGTCTAAAATACTGAAATCAGCAAGCTAGTTGGTATTTTTTTTTTTTTTTGCTAAAGCTGGATATGAGAAATAGAGTTCAAAAGGGAAGGCCTGGTGGCAAAAAGCCGAGGCGTCTTTTAATGAGGATCAACAAAGTATGCTTTTCTTTGGTGGCTCGCAATTTGCTCTTTAAACTTCTGGAGCAACTAAGCATTCCAAACCTGTGAAAGTCTTTCCAAACCTGTCTTCCTATCCCTTGCCAGGGTTTGTTTTCTTTCCTTCTCTTCCCACCTTGCACCCACACCTGAAGAGTTGGTCATGATGATCAGAGGCCTGCTAAAGGAAGCCCATCCTTTCTTGGAGTTGCTTTGTGCGTTCTGAGTAAGTAGTGAACAGGCAACTCGACAGCAGTTGATTGAGCTGTCTGCACCTGCACAGGAAGCCCTGCTTTCTTCACCATGCTGCCATCCTGCCATGATCCCTGCTGCCATCCTGCCATGATCCCTGCTGCCTGGTGTTCTGGTTAAAGCTTTGTACTTTCATATTCAAAGATACTGGGAACTGTTTCTGATTTCATCTTTTTCCATTCATTTTCCCACCTTAATATGCTAAAGTATATTTTCTGATAGCTGTAAGAGATTGCTGTTGTTTCACTTATTTTTTCCTCTTCATATTTCCACAATGCTGTTGACTTTGAGGATATATATATATATTTTTTGCCTCTCTACCATGTCAGTTTCATGTTTTTCTTTAGGAAAAATTGAATTAAAAACATGTGAAACCAAACCTTTAGAAACTCAGGCAGTTTCTTCAGGTTCTTAGGTTCTTATATTTTCCTTGTTTGTGACACTGAGTTAAAAGCTCACTGTAAAGGTCCTTCCAGTGCTGTTAACTTCCAGTAAGTGGTGTCAGTACTCTTATAGGTACCCACATATATTTTCATGAAAAGGTCAAACTCAGATTTATGTTGTTTTTATGTTATTATTAAAAAGTAGAGAATTATTTGGCAATATTTGCATTTGAGGAGAACTTTTCAACCTTAAAAAGTCAGTAGATTTCTAAACTTCACATTATTTCCTGTGAGCAAAGGAGGCTATGAGCTGGCAATTCTGAGACTGTATAACTTTATGCATATACTAGAGTTAACAAATAAGCAAATAAAGTGCACATGATGAGAGCCAGGTTTCTCTCTATAGGAGAAAGAAATTACAAATCAGGAAAAGGAGGAAGGTTAAAATGAACCTGTGGTGTTAGATTGGAATTGGAGTTATAAGTGTGTATTCATAGTTTCTAATGTGTAGACGGATACAGAGATGTACTGAGTGATAGGCGTGAGTCAGTGTACAGACAGAGGTTTCCTAGCTCTGCCTGCTGAGAGTTTCTAGAAACAATGATACCCAGTAGCCATGACCAGTCTAGCATCCAGACCTGGGTTTCTAAATACCATTCGCCAATAAAAGGACCAGGGCTCCTTGGAGAAGTGTTTGGCTCTAGGTCTGGGGCAGGGAAAATACAAGAGGCACAGAACATCTGTGGTGCCAGAAAGCTGCGTAAGTGCTCAGGAAAGGGGAGACCTGCCGAAAGGGCACTCTGGCCATCTCGAGGGGCTGCGAATGGCCAAGGCTGGGCAGTTAGAGCAGAGAGTGATAGTCTTGGATTATGCCCCATGGAGCAAAAGGAATGTCCACTGAATATAGACATAAATGGTACAGAAGGGACAGCTTTTTCTTACAGAAGAATTTCAATTAATACCTATGAAAGCAAAGAGGGAAATAGACTATCACCATTAGGCAGGTTCCACAGTAATTCTTGCACACAAGGTCCAGTGATGGGTGCTCAAATTTGTGGTGAAAGTCTGAGGAGAAGCAGGATATTTGCATAGTCTCAAATTGTCTCTCCCAGATATTAACTACAACGGGAAAGACAGGAATTTTTCAGTGTAGACACCAGCACATACCACCTTAACCAAGTGATCAGGGTTACCCTGCCAGTGGTAAGACGTGGATGTCACAAAGCCTGTGATATGACATGCTGAGAAGGACACAGCATCACTTCTGTGCTGTCCTGCCTCACTGTGAACATGAGAAAACACCAAGCACACTCAAACTGAGGACTATGCCACACTATAACCGATCAGCCCTCCTCGGAGTGTCACGACCATGAAAGACCGAGCAACTGTCACAGATTGGGGGAGACCAAGAAAACACAACTACTAAATAGAGCGTAGGATCCTGGATAGGGTCCTGGAATAGAAAAGGGCATTAATGGAAAACCTGGTGAAATTCAAATAAGATCGGTAGTTTAGTTAATAATACAGTACCAATGTTAATTTCCTGGTTTAGATAATTATAGTACAGTTATATAAGATGTTAACATCAAGGGAAGGCTGGGTGAAGGGTATACAGGAACTCTGTACTATTTGTACAACTTTTTTGTAAGTCTAAAATTATTTCAAAATAAACAGGATGCTGGATACTTAAATGTACAAAGGTGTGTGTTCAAGGACATTAATTATTGTTGACTATAGCAAGAAATTAAAAATAACACAAATGTCCATACTCAGGGATTAGGTAAATTATGTTATAGTCATATAGTTAAGAGTTATTAAAAAGAACCACGTAGCATGGTGTGTACCTGATACGGATGTCACAGTGAGGAGAGGGGTGCGGAGCGTGCCAGCATGCCCCCGCCCCGCTTTGGCTGCCTGGACTCTCATCCCACCTCCAACACTTAGCGCGAATTCTGTGACGCTGGGAAAATTATTCCTCTTTTCTCTGTTCATCAGTTTCCTCATCTATAAATTGGGAATAATAATAGTATCAAGTTGTGGACTGGCTGTGAAGATTAAATGTGAAAACCCCTATAAAGCACTCAGGATAATACTTAACATCTAGTATTGATAAAATATTAATACTTTATTATTTTCTAGGAGTAAATGGGGAAAACCCCCAATATAACATTAAGTATCAAACGGTGCCATTTCTGTTAAAAAAAATCTTGTATGTATGAATCTTGGAGATTAGATACTAATGTGTTTAATGGTGGTGGTGTTGGAGGCGGGCAACAAATCAGGGAAATTCCACTTTCTGAGTTAAATATTTAAAGTTTTCCATAAAGTACACAGTTAGAGAAGTGTACATGGCAGCTTTTTAATAGAAGCCTGCTATTAAATAGAAATTATTAAGAAACAAAAATGGTATCTCTCAGGCTAACAGAATTGGGTAGTCATTCTAGGTGAGGGTCCAAGAGCATATGACTTGGCATCTTCATAGTGGAAAGTACAAGAGCCTGACTCTGCTCTTGGCCAGTATCTATAATCGCCTGGAACATGATTCTTAATTTGGAAAGCGAAGAACTTAATGACTCCAGCCTATAATTCTAGGCTGTGAAAGGTTAATGTGAGAATGGGTGTAACAAGCTCTTTGTCTTTGTGGGAAATAAACTAAAAGGCCTAAATTGTGGAGTTGAGCCAGAAATAAGTAATTCTGATAATTTTCATTAGAATGATTAAAACCCTGGAGTAGAGCACCAAAGTGATGTACTCTCCAGGCTTATAGTTATAAATAGGATAGATTTCAATTGCTTTTTGACCCCTGGGTGGTGGTAGCCCACCCGAGTTATGGTGGGGGCCAGAATTCACTACTATCTTAACAAAAGCCTTCTATATTTATGTATAGCATAGACAGAATATATAGAAATGGACATGTAAGTAACACATATTTTTAGAGATATGCCTATGTTCATAATTGGGCTATGACACCAGTTTTTTTATGATTATAAAGGTTTTTGTTTTTGTTTTTGTTTTCCCGATGCTTGCTTCAGTGCCGGTGGTTCTTTGTAGTGCTGGAGCTCTAAGCCTGGCCATTCTGATTTAAGTGTGTAGAGGTCTCTGCAGCAGATTGAAGGCCCATCTGTCTTTGTGATTTTGAACTGCAGTTTTTCTGCAAGGACCATGGGTGGAACTAGGATGAAGTGTCAAGTGTAAGTGTATGCTAGGGATATAGGAAGACCATTCCAAGAAATGAGAATAAGAGGTAAAGTGATCTCCTGTTCTCTTGCATTTGTAATTCTCTTTCATATCTTCCCTATGAATAGGCCTCTCAAAGTTGAATCACCAAAGCTTTCCAAGGAAAAAAGTGATAATGTTGCAAGCATGTTTTCCTCATTTGACTCTTGGTAATGTTTTTACACATCTTTTATCCTTTTTTCCTGTAATACTTTTGTTTAAATATACAATACTGGTTGACCTGCTATTTTAAAATCATTTAGATTTCATTTACGTTCCACATTTTCCTTTGGGACGGCACCTGCTTTTTCCTTCTGTTTGCAGTCTTCACTGATTGATCTATGGTAACTGGATGTCAGAGCATTTTCCTTTTATGATTAAGTTAGATGCAGTGCATTGAAGCCCATATCGTTATACTGTAATCTCTGGAGAGCTTAAAGTAGATGAGAGAGGAGATCCCAAAATTTATTGTGCCACGAATACTGGTAGATAATTTTAGCACAAAATTGGGTTTTAGAATATTCCATTTTAAAGGTGCTGCTATATATAGCAAGCGCCTGCTTGTAAGTGTAGAGACTATGCATTGAGTAGCACAGTTCCAGTGTTTGTGGAGTTTTCCATGTTTTCCCAAATACTTTGGTTTCTTAAATTCTAGGATTTTAATATCAGATAAAATGACGAGCTCAGTGGGCACTGGTCTGAAGGTGGATCATGGCAGCGACAAGCTTCAGGGAAAGAGCAGTGGACTCTTGGAGTCACACCATCTTGGGTGAAGTTCTGACCCTGCCATTTACTGGCTTGTGACATTGGGCCAATTAATGAAGCTTTCTGAGGCTCCTTTCTCCAAGTGCAAACTGGAGGTAACGTTACTTCCCTTGAACAGTTGTTATAAGGATTAAATTAGGTTGCATATGTCAAAATGTTAAGCACGTCCTCTGGCTTATAACTAGTATCTACAAGGCTTTCCCCCCACCTAACTTGTTCTAGTCTACTTTTTGCTCAGCGTTTTCTAAGATTTAACAAACAGACAACAGAAAACATTCTTTAATGTATTTGGGTCTGAACATTTTTATGAGTTTTCACTCTTCCTTTCATTACTTTATTCATTGTTCACTGTGCAGAACATCTTTCTGGAGGATGAGATCAGCCCTCTGCCCTAAGGAGGCACTCAAGCTGGTTCACACTTAGGAGACACTGGGGGAGGCCAAAAGCAGAGAGAGCTGGACCCCACGGGTGCTACAAGGTGTGGGTGCATTACGGCCAGCTTCACAGGGGAGGTGGAAGTGATGTCTAAGCAAAATCAGGAGGAATCGGAGACAGAGTAGAAGGGATGGAGGGAGTAATGTGCTCACTGGCTCTGGGCATGCATGAGAAGGAGGATTTCCGGGTGGCTCCTGGGATTTAGGTGTCTGGTAGTGCTGTTTCTCTGAAATTAGGAATGCAGGAGCACTTTTAGTAGAGCTGGAGGTAATGTTAAAGGTGGTCTAGTCTGATACCCCTGAATTTTTAGATGAGAAAACCGAGGAACTTGTAAGGGTTGGCTCAAAGAAGAGCTGAGGCTTGTTCAGGGTCGCTCAGTTCAACTCTCCCTGCTTTAATAGGAGTGCAGTGATTTGATTGCTGAAAGAGGCCCTAAAAAATAGGACTCAAGGTGTGCTGCGTTCTACTTGAGAATTTTACACATGAAACAGCAAGGCATTTCTGTCTCTGTAGCAAGAGAAGGTCACTGCAAGCTGTCAGAATTGAGGGGGAATAGTGAAGTGGAAAAAGGGTACAGCTGAGGTCAGAATTCTGAGGAGAGAGTGACTGGGTTGCCGAAACCTGGTGCTGGTAGAAGCAGTGTGGGGATCCAGGCTGAGTGAACGCAGCAGGAGCTGTCGGCTTAGGGCCAGTCAGAGATCAGAGTCGGGAACAGAAGACAGTAAGCAGAGGCCACTGCGTGGATGCGGAGTCGGCCCAGAGACATCGCCTGGACAGCAGCTGTGGAGTGGCCTGAGGTCGGACCCCTCCTGCGGGCTGGCCGGCCTCCACTGCTCTTGCACGCTTGGCTGATAGCTCACACCTTGCACTTTTGTTCCTCTGAGCTTTTTCATGAAGAAGAACGTTACCAAGCACTCTGTTATCCCAGATTTGATGTTACATTATGAGCGGTGTCTTAAAATTTCTTTTGGAAAGAACCTGTGTTCTAAAATTAGCTGATAGTGTTAACTTCATCTGATGTCTTATATTCTTTAAAAATATTTGGCTTATACTTTTGCTACTAAAAAATGGGATAACTTAGAGTTCTATGACTATGTTTATTAATGGTGCAAGATACGGTATTTATAAAGTGGACCCCTTATCTGTAGACTATTAGACACATGAAAAATGGAAGTTTAAAAAATAAATCTCAAAGTATATCATCCTCTTCTTCATCTCCAACCCTGTTTATTAAAACACAGGTGTTTTAGGGCATTTTATGGTTCACCACAGATTTCACACAAATGCACTGTATTTACGTTTGATGTTTTCCAGGTTTGCCCAGCCCTCTGTTTCTTTAAATACTCATGGTATTTCAACAGTGAGCCTATAACTAATAATTAAGCATAGGATCACCCATTTTTTTCCCCTTATATATCCTAGTCTTCTTTCTTCCACAAAGATTTGTTTATTGCCTAAAGCCTTTATTTCTGCTGGAGAGTCATGTGCCTTCTTGTTACTGTTTATAACTGAGCATAGTTTTCAATCTAACTGAGTTTTTCAGTTGTTTAATATTTTCTTTCTTAAAGATATGTATCACTAAATTTTCATCCATTTGAATTTTTCCTAGTTTTCCTTATGTGCCTTCCAAAATGATTTTTGAACATTGAACTTATTTATTAATTAAATCACCAGGTAAAATCAGCATTTAGTTTGAGCTGTTCTGAATAATCTGTGATACCTAGGTGGCTAAGGATCTTCTTAAAAGGAAAAAAATCATCCTTAGGGTAGTTTTTATCCTACAAATATATTAAAAGACAATTTTAGAAAAAAATGACTAACATTTCTTTTAGAACCCTTTGCGGGGAGTGGTTAGAGAATTCCTATTTTTGAGTAGAGCTTAATCTTGTCTGCTTCTTAGCAATCCAAGAAAACCATTTCTGGAAGATGATCAGTTCATTAAAGGCTAATCAGCCCTTTAACCCATGTGATGTTCATACGTTTCTCATGGGGTCATCCTTCTAGTGTCTAGTGTGAGTTTTCATTTTGGAGGTGAGAGAAAGGTGCCCTTTTGGCATTCAAACCTATTCATGCTGTTGTTTAATCGGTGATGAAATTTACATTTCCGATAGTGATTAGAGTTTTCCAAATTTAATGTGCAGTGTGTTCAGTAGGCACCCTTTGTAATACGGGTTTCTGTGTGGATTCAGATATATCGTCTGCTGGATTGTGTCCCCAGAAAAAGCAGCTGTATCCAGTAAAACATGATAGACCAGCCCTGTTGATCTTGATAATGTGCATGTTATCTAATCATAGACCATTAGAGTTGGACGTCAGCCTTGAGATGCTCCTGGTGAACCCCCTCACTTGACAAATGAGAAAACAGGTTTCCGGGAGCAATAGTGACCTGTTCAAGACTCTGGTTAGTGTGGACATGTGAAGCCAGAATCGAGATGAGTAAAGCTCCTTCTCCTTCCCCCTGCCATGGTTTTCCCACACGCCAGGATACCTCCAATTAGACATATCATGCAAAATCGGTCACTAGAAAGTCAAGTTCAGTGTCTGTGATGCACACGCTGAGACAGGGAATGAGCACTCAGGTCCTGGTTTCCTGGGCTTTGCCAGTGGCCTGGAGTCAGGGGTTCAGATTTCCCGATTCCCGTGCCGTTGCCCTCCTCCCAATATCACATTGATTTAAGACTTTTAAAATCAAGCAAAGATAGCTTTTAATATTTCTCAACTGTAGGTAGAAAAAAATTAGAAGCAGTTTCTCTTGGTCACCAGTTTGAGTAGAAGGAGCAGTACTAGTAACGTGTGATAAGGCTCTGTGCAGGGGACCACACGCTCGAACAGTAAGAAATCGGATTCAAGCAGATCAAAATCAAAGTTAAAAGTTAACCCCATGTTATGAGATTAGTTTTGTGTGTCTTTTTTTAACTAAAGTTCAGTGATATCATGGCTATAAAATTAGAAAAGGCAAAATAGACCTGTACCCTGGGAAAAAAATTTAAAATATCAATGCATACTTTTTATCCCTCTCAAACCTGTATCTGCAAGACTGATTTATAGTCTTACACACATCATAAAGCCATACACTTTTTGAGTAATGTATTGAAAATACCTGAGTTCAAAGGAGAGTTCCATCATTTTCTAACAGTGAGCCCTAATTTTCTCATTTCTGAACTAATACAGTGTTTCTCAACTATATGCATGTTAGGATCGTCTGGGGGAATTATAAAGGCAACACAAGGCAAACTTAAGGAGGTAGTACCAGCCCCTACCCCCAGAAAGCTCTGATTCTAATTGATCTGGGTTGGGACTGGTATTGTTTTTAAAGCTCCCTGGGTGATTCTAATGGACTGAGTCAGTAGGCCAGATAACTTTGAAGTCCCTTTAAAGTTCTCATATTCTGCAATTTTGAGAAGTTTTAATGTCATTTAGTCCAACAGCTCACTCAGCAAAACCATCCCTGGGTATTTGAAAAGCAGCCTCTTGTTTTTGTGTCAACATTCATGTTGAAAGAATACTCATTATCATCAGAATCTTATTATTCTTTAAAAGTTTTTCCAGATAAGCATCCAAATTTGCCCTTGGGGAAACAGATAATAAATCTAATTCCCTATATATTTGATGACTTTTCTGATATGTGAAGATTACTCTTATGATTCAGCCAAGTTGTCTCTTAGGGCAGAATACCCCAATTTTTCATCTCTGTTCATGTGACATTATTTCTATATCCCAGCATCCTGCTTATCCTGCTCTAGGGATAAACTGGGTTGCCATCATCTCTGTGAAGTGTGTTCCCCAGAAGTGAACACAGTCCCTTGATGATCAGAGTAAGAAGCCTAGAGGGCTTTGGTGATTGTCCTCCTGTTAGTCAGGCTCTTACCGAGTCCCTAGTTTGGATAAATAGCTAATTATTTACAGATACTCACTGATCTATAGATACATCCACTAATAAATACAGTAGATGACATAATTCCTAGCATTTTTGAATTCTTATTATGTACCAGGCATGGTTCTAGTGTTTAAATATATTAACACATTTGATTCTTCCAGTAATCCCATGAGCTAGGTACTGTCATTATCTTCATTTTAGGGTAAAAAGAAGAAACAAGCCGAGGAGCAGGGTGGGTAGGTAGGTATCTATCTTGACTCTGATCGCACAGTGAGTGGCAGAGTTAGAATGTGAATGCTATGAAGCATCTTACTGCAGAGCCTGTACTCCTTGAGCCCCTCAGTGGAGGTCTCATGTGTAACATAAGAATGTTAACTTCTAAGTACCTTGCCACTGCCAAGTTCTTACCATTCTATGTAAATATTCTAATAAGAGTATATTTATACCAATCACTTTAATGTAATATATCCAAATAAAACAGTCTTCAGCCCCGTAGACCTATTTCTAAAGTAATAAGAAAGCCAGGAGTTTCTCATTTATTTTATTCTAAATCACAAATACTATTGAATTTTCACAAGAAAATAGTCTTTTTATTTTATAGCGGTACATACATGCATATGTACATAAAATAAAGGAATTAGGTTCTATTCATTCATCTGTCACCTCAAAGTCTGAGGGAGTCTGGTCTGAACATTGATGTATTTCATAGAATTCTAGAACTCTAGAGTTTAAGCCTTGTGACTCATAAAGTCAATTACCCTTGCTTCATATGGGTGGAAGTCGGGGGTTGAAGAAGTTATGTGGAGGAATAAGGTTTCTGCTTATACTTAAATAGGTAAACTAGATTATAGGAGATGTGCTCAAATTTGTTATAATTACATGCTGTTTTAAGAAACCTGGAGTATTTCAGAAGCTGCTTTCCATAAAAAACAATTTATATGCTAATTTTGTTATTTTTATTTATTCTTCAAAGTAGATTTTTAATGAATTCTGCTAGACAATCTTTGTTTAATTTGCCAAATAAATTTCCTGAAACATAATTTTATTATTCAGATGGGTGTTCCTTAAATTGACTCAAACAGAAAGTTTCTGACTACGTCATTGAAAAATCATTTGAAGAACCCTTGTTGATATCCAGTAATCCTTTGTGTTCTCACAGTTTCATCAGCCTGAAAAATTTGTACTGATTCTCTTTATGAATATTATTTTTTAGTCCTTGTCTGATTCATTCTGAAAGGTCAATCTTTCTGTGTAAGGCTTATACAAGGGAGCTTGCCAGTAAAAACCGTGCTGCAGGGGCATAGAAACAATTTCAGAGAAAAATTGACCTTGTAAACCCTACTTTCCATCTGATTGCTTTTAGCTTCAGATATGTTTGTATGACTATAACAGAATATAAAGTATACAGGCTGCAAATGAAGCATTTCTGTCCTCTGTGAATCTTAGCCTGGAGGGCAGTACATTTGCCCGGGCTCATCTGCGGTCCATTCGCCAGCTCAGCATAGTTTTCTTGAACTAGTGTTGTGAGCAGCTCAGCCATCGGTTGTGATTGTGTATGCTAAGGCTTGGAGGTCAGTATTACTCTCTAAATTACTGGCTTTAGGGGTATAAAGAAAAGCATAGACTTTGATGTGAAGATCAGATTTTCCCGTTAACAGCAAAGGCTCCCCTTTAACAGCAGAATTTTAAGTTTTCATCTCAAATGAGGACTGTTGCTTTTGTAGTACAGAAGGACTTCATAATGACACTGCTTTTCTTTGGAAGCCTTTGATTTTTAGTTTTAGGAAGAATGATTTAACACCTTACAAAACTTCAGAATGAGAAATTATGATCTTCCTTTCCTTTTGTTGACTTTCATTGTTACAGTCATAGATTCATACACTTAAATCAGGAGGGGGGGGGCTTGAAGATACCTAACCCAGTCACCTCCTTTTATAGATGACACTGCCCAGTACTGTGCATTTGTTTCTTTTACGTCTCCTCGGGACAAGGAAAGCTCCATGAGGGCAGGTACTTGCTTTACCTTGGTGGCTGCTGTGTCCACAGCAGGTACACATTCAGGTTCACCAAGCACTGAAGAACCTAGGACGTGGGGAGAGAAAAGGCTGAACCAGGACGGTCCAGTCAGTGAGCAAAATCTGACCCAGTAACTATCTGCTGACTACAAATTTTGTGCCTTTTTCATGATGTAAAAAAAAAAAAAAAAAAAAAAACTTACTTGGGAATCTTAATTATTTGGGAACTTTAATCTGTAAAAGATGAGAATCATATACAGTTTACATTTATTGGGTACTGTTTTTCAGGTGTATAAACTACTTATTTCTTTGAACCCACATAGTCTGCAACTCATGATTGAAGGTATTTTTAATCCATATTTTTTTATAGATGAATAAACTTGGGCCTTGAAAGATTAATTTACCAGGGGTTATGCAGAGTTAAAGCCAGGATTCAGATCTCTTTCTTCTGCTTCCAAGTTTAGTGATCTTTCTACCTCTGCCTTTTATGTGGGGATCGATGTTTGTCAATATGAAGAATTACCCAGGCCCACGGTAGCAGTTATTTAGCTCAGTGCCTTCCGTACTGCAGACTTTAATGCCTGTAGAATGTAAGTAAGTGCTGGCTTAGCTAGAGGTCTGTATTTAAAAGGCAGCAAAGGAAGCATTACTTCCCACTTTCTTTCATCTGCGGTGATCGGTCTTGGCCCCCTGTGAGGTCTTATTTGAGGGGTTTTTCTGCTCCCTTACCTTTTTCTCATTTTTCCATAATTGGACTTGGATTTCTCAGTTTGGTCCTAAATGATTTTCAGGCTTCAAAGCTTTCCTGCTAAATTTTTAGTGGATACCCCTGAGATGGAATGTATTAAGACTTAGTTGAGGATTAACATCTATAGCTGGAAGAAAGATACTGCCTTTTTTTGTTTCTATTAAGGAGAATAGAGAGGAACGATGACAAACTAGGAAATGGGTTGATACCACTGTAAGCAGGATGCATTTGTCCACCTTCTGTGAAAGCAATAAACCTCCTCTTACCCAGTGACATTTTTGTCCAGGCTCAATTGGACTAGTTTCTTGGGACTCAGGATAGTGCCATCACATTGCCACTTTGGTATATAACTCATCTGCCAACCACTTTTTGGCAAAAGTCATGCATGAGTAATACCACTGTTTCCTATACATGAAGAGTGGAGATTTAAAAGGGGATGGTGTTCTGTAGCACTGCACTTCGGTGCAGGAAAGAGGCAGCTGCCTGTCCACAGCAGGATATACCAAGTTACTACCTCCATTTCTCAGTTTTCTCTTTCTCTCTTTCTCCCCTCCCTCCCTCCCTCCCTTCTTTCCTTCATATATATATATTTTTTTCATATATATATATATTTGGGTTGTACAGCATCATAATTCAACCTGTAATTACCATCCATCACCATACAGTTGACCCCCTTTACCCATTTTGCCCACCCTCCAACCTCCTTCCTTTCTGCACCACTAATCTGTTCTTTGTATCTCTGAGTTTGTTTTTGTTTTATTCTGTTTATTCATTTGTTTTGTTTTTTTTAGATTCCACATCTGAGTGGAATCATATGGTATTTGTGTTTCTCCATCTGACATATTTCACTTAGCATAATAACTTAAGGTCCATCCATGTTGTCGCAAATAGCTGGATTTCATTCTTTTCTGTGGCTGAGTAGTATTCCATTGTATGTGTCTACCATATCTTCTTTATCCATTCATCCATTGATGGACACTTAGGTTGTTTCCATATCTTGGCTATGGTAAATAATGCTGTAATGAATATAGGGGTGCATATATCTTCTCAAATTAGTGTTTTTGTGTTTGTCAGATAAATACCCAGAAGTGGGACAGCTGGATCATATGGTAGTTCTACTCTTAATTTTTTAAAAACCCTTCATACTGCTTTCCATAGTGACTTCACCAATTTATATTCCCACCAGTAGCGTATGAGGGTTCCCTTCCTCCACATCTTTCCAACATTTGTTATCTCTTGTCTTTTTGATAATAGCCATTGTGACAGGTGTGAGGTAATATCTCATTGTGGTTTTGATTTGCATTTCCCTGATAATTGGTGATGTTGCACATCTTTTCACGTGCCTGTTGACCATCTCTATGTCTTCTTTGGAAAAATGTCTATTCAGATCCTCTGCCCATGTTTTAACTGGGTTGTTTTTGTTGAACTATGTGAGTTCTTTATATATTTTGGATATTAACCCCTTATCAGACATATGATTTGCAAATATCTTCTTCCATTCAGTAGGTTGCCATTTTGTTTTTATGATGTTTTCCTTCTCTATGTGGAAGCTTTTGGTTTTGGTGTAGTCCAATTTGTTATTGTTGTTATTGTTTGCTTTTGTTTTTCTTGCCTTTGGAATCAGATCTACAGAAACATTTCTAAGACCAATGTGAAAGAGTGTACTGTCTACGTTTTCTTTCAGGATTTTTATGGTTTCAGATCTTACCTTCAAGTATTTAAATCCATTTTGAGTTAATTGTTGTGTATAGTGTAAGATAGTGGTTTGTTTTCATTTTTTGCATGTGGCTGTCCTTTTTTTCCATCACCATTTACTGAAAAGATTATCATTTCTTCAGTGTGTGTTCTTTGCTCCTTTGCCATAAACTAATTGTCCATATATGTATGGGTTTATTTCTAGGCTCCTAATTCTGTTCCATTGACCTGTGTGTCTCTTTTTGTGCCAGTACCACACTGTCCTGATTATGACAGCTTTGTAGTATAGTTTGAAATCAAGGAGTGTGATACCTCCAGCTTTGTTCTTATTTCATTTTCAACTGTGGGTATTCCAATGTTTATTTCTTCTAGAAAGATACATTGGAAACTTTGACCATTAAAAATCATGACACTTAAGAAGTAGAACTTACCATTTTTTAACAACAACTTTTCTTTTTTTCCTAATAGTGTATATATTCTTTACATGGTACCAAATCATTTTATCCTTTTGGGTAAAGTGTACATTTAGCTAAAGGTGCTAAGAGATTCAGTGGTGGTTCTATTACTTCATTCTTTTGTTCTCTCTATATATATTTTTAAATATCCTAATTAGATGTTGTGATCAAGGTTGCTCTCTACGAAGGTACAGTCTTCACTGCATCTTCCATTCTGTTCTTTCTTTTCTGTTTTTCACTGGTTGAAGAGTCAAGGGCAGAAGATGGAGTGTATTGATTGGCAAGTAAAGGCACTTAATTCTGATCATCTTTTCTTTTCTTTCTCTTGACTTCCTCTATGTCGTTGTGGTTTCCAGTACTGGGGTTTGTGGTAGATTGTCCGCAGAGATGGTCACCTGTAGTTCTTCCGTCCCCGTGTGCACATGCTGTCCTACCCATCTAGAGGGTGGAATTATCCCCACCCCCCTCCCCCTTGAAGGCGGGGCTGGCATAGTGTTACAGAATGTGGCAGAGGTGACGCTGTAACAATTACAGATCTTAAGAAGGGGCGGTTCTGAGCCCCCGTGTAAGGAAGGAAGTGCAGGCTCTCCTGCTGCAGGGGGAAGCCTGTCGTGGGAGCACTGAGGCTCTGCAGCCTGCAGCCGGCACCATTCTCAGATGGGGGAGCAAGGCCCTCGAGCTTCCAGCCCCATGGGAGCCCTGCCAGCGCTATGAGGGCAGGCAGAGTGGTCTCCTGAGAGTGGCCCCATTCTGCACACCCACAGAGTCGTGGGCAGATACAGTAGTACGTGGTGTAAGCCGCTGACTTTGGGGCAGCTTGTACAAGACTTTTATGTCTTCCAAGTCTTCCTCTTCTCCTTATGTCTGGTGACTGTCTGCCCAAGTACACCAATGACCCTGTATTTCTGAGGGACCTCCTAGCTGATCAGTATTTTTTGTTGTGGTAAAAATTTGTTAAACATTCTTTAGCAGCTGTTTCTCGTTTTGTTTTCACCAGCTTTGTATTTGTCCTCACTTGGAGCAGATTCTGTGTCTTTTGAAATGCCCCTAGATGTCATTTCTCTGGGGCACACAGTGGCACCACTTTCTTGTAGTTGTTTTCAGGAAACAAAAAATTATTCCTCTCTTGCAAAAGAAAACCAATGAAAAAGAAATTGACTGATTTCCTCTGAAGAGTAAATTTCCTGCTACCAGACTAGAGCATTCTCACTTCTCAGACTCTACATGTAGCTGGTGGACAAAGAGCAAAACAGAAGGCTCTGAGATAAAAAACTAAAGCAAAGGCCAAAATCCAGGGACAGTTTGCAATGTACATTTTCTGTTCAAATTGTAAGTATTCCAAGGAAACACTAGAAGGTAGTTATTTAGTTTTATTTTAAATTTCTGGAAGGATCTGAAACCATTTCTAAATGTATGACTTTTAATTTCCTGAGTAGAATGAATGCTTGTTCTGAGGTCCTTGTGTCAGCTTCTGTAAGCAATTTCCTTTGAAAGCTCAAAGTAGTATTTTTCTCATTTTGTTGTTAGTGTTTTTGTACTTTAATTAAAGGTTTATCATTTTTCCTGTTGTCTTTCTGCCTAACAGTTCCTTTCCTCAAACTCTTCCGAACAGTTGAATAAAGGAATCACTGGGATTATGTTTCATCCAGGGATGTAAAGTTTAAGTATCAAACAGATAGAAATTGCTGGGTTTAGAGGATCTAGTTGCTTTTTTTAACTTAACGAGAATCACATCAAGCCCACCTTAAAGCTCTGTTTACTGTTTCCAAGCTTGTGTCATTATTAGTGACACTGATTCCTGAAGTCATTAGTCAGTCGTTAGAATACATGTTTTGCTGTGTAATGAAGAGGCTTTTTGAGGGGTCGGGGGGAGGAGAGAATTTTCTAGAGAGGACAGAGGGGAATGGTTTTTAGGAGCAAGTTCTTTTTCCTTAGTTTCATTTGAAAATGAATATTATTTTCAACCTTAACTAGGTACATGGGAATTTCTACTTGGTTGTCACCTCTCCAAACCAAAACTGCTATTATAAGCCATTTATGTATTTTTTCCAGCATATTTCAAGTATGTGTATCTCTTCTTTCAGGGATGTTTTGAATTTCTGAAAAATGGTGGCTACATACTCTTAGCTTCTGAGAGCGAGGTTCCCACTGGACACTGGGCACTGCTTGCTGAGAGCGAGGTTCCCACTGGACACTGGGCACTGCTTGCTGAGAGCGAGGTTCCCACTGGACACTGGGCACTGCTTGCTGAGAGCGAGGTTCCCACTGGACACTGGGCACTGCTTGCTGAGAGCGAGGTTCCCACTGGACACTGGGCACTGCTTGCTGAGACCGAGGTTCCCACTGGACACTGGGCACTGCTTGCTGAGAGCGAGGTTCCCACTGGACACTGGGCACTGCTTGGAGGCGTTCTGGTTGTTGGCACTTTGGGCCGCACGCTGCTCAGCCTTCTGTACTGTGTCGTGTCTGGCACACAGGAGGTGATCAATAAGTGCTTATGTGTGCGTGGAGGAGAGGCCAGTGAATGTGACAGTAGATATGGGGTGTCTTTTTTTCCTTCTCTTTCCTCAAAGGTACTGAGGGTGGGCTTTGTTAAGATCAAATTGATAGTTCAGATATAAACTATGGTGGTCTTGTTAATATGCATATATACAGGGTTTTCGCATTTCTTCCAAACAGTGACAGAGATCAGAGCTAGGTAAGTTTTTAGTTATGATATGGGGTGTGTGTTTATATTGGAGAATACTTGCCGCTTAGCCTGAGAGAGAGAGACGTATTGACAGATGAGAATTACGGTGAGGTTGATGGTCACGCCATGTGTCTTTATCCCTAAAACGTCAGGTCCTCATTTTGTTGTCCTGTGGTTGCGGAATGAATGTGGTTTGCAGAGTTGTTCCAAAGTAACATTCCATATTAAGAACATCTCAAAAGAAGTGGTACACTTGGAAAAAAAACACAGTGTACTACTTGTAATTAGAAAAAAACCCAATACTTATTGTATTGCTTACTTTTGAAAGTGAAGGACTAGAATTCCAGATGAGGCCCCTATTTTAGGAAAGGGGAAGTTTCTTTGCTTTATGATGCTTTCTTTTCTAGTCTCCATGGAATTCAGGTTTTGCTATTTTAATGAAAGAGGAAATGAATAATGAGTGAGATAAATAATGAGAGTTGTTTTTACTGGGGAGAGACATCTTTTAAAGCAGGGTAGCAACATTACTAAGAAAAATTGCGTTACCAACTTCCTCACAAGGAAGGTTTAGCAGGGATTTATTTCCCTCTCCTGTGTGGTAGGCTAGAGATAGGGATATGAAGGATTTCCCCCCAGAATGGCATGTATGGTTTTTCTTAGTGCCCTGATTTTGTTCATGCCCCAGAGTGAGTGCTAGCTGTTTTGAGGAAGACAGTGTTTAAAAGTAATGTATGAGACAAATGCTGGGTAGCTCTTCTTAATGCACCATTACTACAAATTGTCCGGTGAAAATCCATACCTTTTCTAAGCCATACTTAGAAAACTAATTAACTTGAAGTAAAAGCGGAAGGGAAATCAAAACCAGTTTGGGCTTTTTCTTTAGCTCATCCCTTAAGCTTTACAAATTGCCGGGCAATTGTCAGAACGTACAGGGCTGTGGATTCTGAGCGGGGTCCGGTTCAGAAATCTGGGCTGTCTAGCAGAGGAAGTTCAGAGGCGCAAAGGGAAAACCGGCTAAGAACTGAAGGTTCATATAGCTGATGAACTCTCCTGCACTTAAAACTGTTTATTAGTCTCTTTGTTTAATGGCTACATTTTAAAATTACTCTTTTTTTTTTTTTTTTCCTTTGGGATGGAAAAGGTGCAGGAAGAATCAAAGTTTTCAATCAGCTTTTTTTTTTTTTTTTGTAATTTATTTATTTATTTTTTTACACACACACACACACACACACACACACACACACACACACACACACACACACTGTATTTTATTTTTACAAGGGATAAATAGACTGACACCAAGCATTGTACATGAATGACTACAACAAAAGCAACAATGATTGCAATTACCAAATCAATCAGCTTTTTGAACACTGCATTTTTTGAACAGGGAGACGCAAGGAATTTATCCTCTCCTTTTCTTACAAGGAATTTATTCTCTAGACTGAGAGACAGAATGGACACATAGGCCCTTTCCTGCGCCCCTTCGCAGCTTCCTTTTCATATTCGTTTTGATGACTCATACTTCTTTTTCTTCTTCGGACGTGAAAGGGTCACCCAAAGGTGATTTCAGGCCCTCAGACTCTTGTGCCTGCCGACCCTGCAGCTCTGTGCTCTGGACTTCTTAGCTCTGCAGCACTTCCGCTTTCCCTTCCCGCTCTTCACCCACGCTGCTCCCTCTGCTTCCAAGACTCCCCTCTGCTGCTCACTGGCCAACTCAGACTCCTCCTGCATGTCCTCCCTTAGATGTCCCTTCCTGAGAAGCCTGCCCTGTTGTTGAAGATCAAATTAAGCGTCCTTTTTGTGTGTACTATAGCATCTGATTTGTAATTGACTCTAATGCTTACACTAGACTGCGGGATTGGAGAAGGCAAAGGCCCTGTCTGTTGTGGTTACCACACCACCAGTGCCTGACACAGAGAGCTTGGCATACAGCAGGCCCTCAGCTACTCACTGGACACTTGGAATGAGTACTTTTATGTGCTGAATTGTGTGACCAGAGAAACCAGTGAAGACAGAAATGATCAGTGAAAGTGGGGACCTGACCTGAATGATAAACTCCTTCATGGGGACATTTCAACACACACACTCTACCTTCCTCCTTCCCTTCTGTTTTTCTCTTTTTCTTATAATAACTAATCATCCAGTGAATATTTTTTGAGGGCCTAATACGTTTCAGTATTATTCTACGTGCAGAAGATAAAGCAGTGACAAGTCCCTTCCCTTGTGGAATTTACATTTTAATGGACTAAATGGATAAAAATGGGTTAAATATGAGTATAGAAATAAGCTGGTAGGGCATTGAGGAGGCCAGCTTGGTGGGTAGGGTATGTTGCAAAGTCAGACTTTGAATGGTTCCCCTTAAGAGCATAATTTTACTTTGGAAAGTAGGTGGGTAATGGAGAAGTATATATAGCTTTCGAGCAAAGGAGACTTTTAGTCTCTAATTAGTATGCAGAAACTGAAAGTAAAAAGGCCAGTTTACACAAGATTGCCAAAATAGGGGAAACATTACCCAGCTTGGAATAGGGCAGTGGCAGAGAGGTAAAGATGCCTAGAAGAGACATTTTTCTGTGGGGTGTGTGTATGTTGTATGTGTATGTTTGGATTTCTTTTAAATTCAGCAATATAGTTTCTAAAGAAAATTTCCTAGATGGTGGACTGTCTGGATAGAGGTGATGAAGGAGAGATAAATTAGGACTATTTAGCGCCCTACATTTAGAGCCCAGACGAGCAGCAGGAACACTGAGAAGGACGGGGCAGTAGTTTTGGATGGAATTAAGATATTTTGCATAAGTTGCATCTGAGATTTCATCAGAGTAGGAGTAGGTTCATTCAGTTGATGCTTATTAAGCTCCCGGGAACTCTTTATCAGGCTCTGGGGTCACAAAGACACATGACAGACAAGACATCTGCTGTCATGAAGTTTACATTGTAATGGGCACACAGAGGAGAGGATGGGATTGCAGGGCAGAGTTGGGAAATCTTCTGTGACAGCATGACTTGAAGTCATGGGAATGGATGGGGGTTTGGGTCTATGTAGCAGATAATCCTGAGTGTATAAATCTTTATATCTAGGGTTTGGTATAATAATGCAATAATTGTCATCAGTTATACAGCAATTCATAGCACAATAAAGAAAGAGATAAGAGAAGATCAGGGAATTACTGTGGATCTTTGAACCAGCTATATTCCTTTTCCATATGTGGAAGAAAAAGCATATTTCTTTGTCTTTAAATTCTAAGCTGTCATGTTATTAAAGTTCAGTAACTTAATGTTTCTGCCTGCTTTTTACTTGGCAACATCTCACTAACTCACCGATGTCAATTTAGGCTGGTCTCCAACAAATGCCTGAAAGAAGTAGAGGCCAGCAATTCAGATGACTTTTTAAACAGATTTAGCATGTGAGTACATCTCTGGGTTTGGGGAGGTGGTGTTGGAATCAGGAGAGATCTGCATCATAGCTTCCCCTATCATCCTTGTCTCTCAGTAACGGTCATGAACTGCGAGGTTAGTGTCTTGGCTCAGAGATAAGGATGCTTTCGCACCGACTCTTCTGTTGCCATCTCAAGCTGTTTTTTTTTGTCCCCAAGAACAGCACTTTCAGTGGGTGTGGAAGTGGGCGGGACGTGAAGCAATGGTTTGCATCGCATTGCCTGGCTACAGCTTGGCATTTCTTCCTTTTTTCTTTCTCTTTGCGTCATTGCCACTGGTGTCACTAATTTTACTTCCCCCTCACCCTTGTTTCTCTGGGAGTATCCCAGAGTCTCAGCATGATGTTTTCTTTGGAGTTGTGGCAGTGTTCTCAAGCAATAACCTCAGAGCTGTTATCTGTCCCATCTTACAGGCTAAATACTAGAGGAATTCATAAAAGAAATAAAGTTCCTCTCGCTGGAACTTCTGCTTTCTCTCTCTGGTTGTCTTTTACTTTTGGACATATCCTAAATGAATATGCACTAGATGCCCCAGTCACCAAAAGGAGGGGAAATAGAACATAAGGTAGGAGGGTGGTAGAAAGAAGTGCCAACCCCATTGCCTCGAGTGATTCCAGAAATCAAAAGCCACCCTTCTTGAAGGAAGTATAAAGGATTTTACCCCCTTAGGACACCATGTGATAGAGAGACCTGGTTTTCATCCTTCTTCAGGTCGCAACCAAGGAAATCTGTAATGTTAGTTTCTTCCAAGCTCTGTTCCTACTTACATCTCCTCCTTTATCTATTTCTGTCCCTTGTCTGTAGTGTCTCTTTTCAAAGCTGACTGTTTTCTGAGTTTCATAAAGAAGAAAGAGTTCTTGGGGCTTGTGTTGAGTTAGACCTTAAAGGATGGATAGGATTCGGGTGTCATAGAGGCTTATGCCAGACATGGTTTCAAAAGAAATAACATGATTGGGAGCCAATAAATAGAACATGTTTTCTATACTGAGAGCTTAGTGAAAGGTTACTTGGCAGAAAAGAACTAGGAAATTGGGTTTTGCTTGATGACCTCCTACATGGGAGAATTCAGTTCACTTTGTGTCTCTTATGAGTTTTTAATATACGTTCCCCCCGCCTCAAGCCAGTAACTTTGCCCGAGCCCACCTGCCCCTCCAGGTCTTACCAGTGTTCCTGTCCAATGGTCAGGGTTGGTCTTTGTCCATTTACTCCTCCTTCTTCCAGGAGCTCACACTACTAGCCGTTTGTCCCCTCACTCCTTATTTTATCCATGCATTCATTTATTCCTCTCTCCATTCATTCATATGTTCATTCATTCTAGAGTCATTTGTTAAGCAGTATTTACCTTTCTTACACTATCCATTACATGCTCACATTAAATTTTATACCCACCCTGGAAAGAATTATAAGGAGATTTCTAGCCTTAACATTATTGCTCTTTGTTTTGGCTTCTCAGTATATTGTTGCCTCATTTTTCTTCTTCTGGTAACAGACCCTGTAACGGTCCTTGAGAATAGATGTGCCCCTCCACTTGTCCTGACGCCAGGATCTCCACTCCACGTGGGCTTCCAGCCTCCCCTGCTTGTATACGACCCAAACCCTAGGCTCGTGTTTTGTCTTCTTTTAGTATATCCATTCTTTTTGTGTCTATTATCATTAACTTTTAAAAGAATAATTTTCCATGTAGCTTTCAGTCCTTTACTTGTATTAATATGGCTGTGATAGCGAATCACTGCTGTGGGAACAGCAGGCTTCCAGAGGTATTCTGGTGTGTATAGGTACAGAAGTTGCCGCTCAAGTTAATTTCTGCTTCAGGGAACATGAGAGGAGATTTAAAATCAATCAATGGTTTTTCAGCGACAGTGTGTGGGAGAATCAACTCTTCTCCAGAAATTAAGTCAGAAGAAAAAAATGTGTTCTTAAAATATATTAATTTATTTTTATGTACTTAGCTTTCATATGATTGTTTATTTATAAAGGGCTCCTGTGCTTAGCTATGTTTATACCTACAGATTTCATTATTTCGTAAACAATGCCCTGACACACTGTGAGCTATTACTGTACGTGCAGTACCAGAGGAAGTGGTGTTGGACATGCCGAAGGAGCGAGCTTTGTTCCTTTCCTTGAGAACTCTGTGTGTCTGCCTGCTTTTTACATTTGAGAATTAACAGATAAAAAGGGAACTCTGTTGTGTGTCTTGTATTTCTTTCAGGATGTTGCTTGGTGCTGGGCATTTAATAGATCATCAGCAGAGAAATGTCTATGGAACTAACTCGCGTTACATTGAAATAGCTAACTAAAGGATCCTCTTAACAACCTGCTGTAAAATGAGAAAGTGCACTGGATGATGAAATACAGAAAAGAAAGAAAAATTACATCCATATATGCACAAAGGCACTTGAAGAATGTGCATGACAACTCGTGCCTAAGTGTTCCTGTTAGGCACTGAAGATGAAGATGAATAACAGCCACAGTAGTGTTGATGATTACATCTAGTCTTTTCAAAGGAGCTGGAGCATAGGTATAATTTATAGCCGTACACCTTCCACTCGACCTGAGTTCATGCACAAAGGAAGAGATGTTGTGGGTTAGTCCTGAGACGCAGGGCATTGACTGTGTTAGTTCAACGCATCAGGATTTTTCCCAGGTGCCTATTTGTCTGCTTGCATGCTAGTGCAATGGAAAACATTTTAAAAGTATGAGTTCTAGTGTGTGCCCTTAATCTTACAGTTTAAGTGGGAAAACAAAACTGCTAACATACATACGGCAACTAGCAAAGGACACAAGACATTTTGTAATTGGTGCAAATTATGGAATTTGCATAGCAATGTTTAAGAGTTCAGAAAATGAGAGGCTGGTGTGTATATAGCGCTCCAGGGAAGCTCTATGGGGGGGCATGAATTTGGACAGGGCCTTAGAGTTGGCTGAGATTTAGACAGATGGAAAGGCTACCTGTGGCAAGGAGGGAAGGGCGTTCTCAGGTTAGAGAAGAGCAGGATGGGGAGGTAGGAGGGAGCGGGGTGTGAGTTGACGGCTGCCACCGAGGGGACGTGGTGCTGGTGGGGACACTGGGAGAGCCTCCCAGGGTGAGGAGGCCGATGTGCTGTCCTGACCCCGGCACAGCTGCTGCTGCTGCTTTCTCCTCCTCCTTGAATGAGGCTGAGTCTGTCTCCACTGATTATATTTAGATACATTTATTCACATCTGTACTCCCTGTGAGGCTAGGGAGGATGAAGAGGGAGGAAATGGAGGGAAAGATTTAATATTTGTCCATTTCTTAAAGATTAAGTTTACTTTTAGGGTATCTCACTTATTACCCAACTGAGGGGAAACTTTCTAAGGGACTTCTCGGTAAGAGAAATCTCAGGCTATCAGGTGTGACTAGTGTTTTTACTGTGCTGGAAAGAGAATATGTGCATTTTAAAGTTCGGATTACCTTTTTACTTGTAACTGTCGGCTCTATAAAGTAGACCAAGCAAAGGAAGGGCGAGTGGTGCTTCTTTGAAAGAGGGAACAGCCTGCTCCTCGTGGAGTCAGGACATCTGTGAGCCTCTGCCGCATATATCTCAGTCCTCCTGGCATCTAACCCCCACGTCCTTGTGGGTAGTAAAGTTAAAATTTTTAAAGTGTTCTTTGATCTTCCACCCACTGATTTAGTAGACATTTAAGTTCAGTACTGCAGTTGGGAGAAAGGGAGGTTGAAATATAATTTCTCCTGTAAAAAAAAAAAGAAAGCCTCAAAAATCACAGTCTCTATGCACTGGTTTAGAAATTATAACAATAAAGTGGTTTCTGTTTTAGAAGGTGTTGTTAGTCATCACGCTTTAATCTACATGGCGTTACTATTTGTGACCTACTTAAAATGGTTGTCCCTGCAGTGGGAACAGTAAGTGTGTAGCCCTCTGTTGACCTGTAGGCCTTTTTCAAAGCTGTCTTTTAATTGCAACCAAGAGGTTAAATACATACTGACTATAATTTTCTGTGGGCTGGAGTTCACTGGGTGAAGACGTGTGATAAGTCTTAGTCCAAGGGAACCACTTTGTAAACAGTGACCCTAGTAATTAAATAGCTCCTCCCCATTCTGTGTTAAGATAGGACACGTTGTCCAGAGTGATCTTCTATCTATGCAGAATGATTCCTGGAGCAGGAGTCAAGAAATCCAGGCCCTGTGTTGGCCACGCTGGTGCACTGCTCCACGGCCTTGGGCAGGTCACACACAGCTTCACTCTCCTCGTGTGTAAAATGAAACATTGCATTACCGTCTCACTAAATGTCAGTTTTTTAACTTCTAAGGTTTTTATGATCCTAACTATGCTACAGAATGTGGAGAAGTATAAAAGGGTAGATACAGTGGTCCTTGGTCTCCTAGTTACCTGGGGCACGGTTGATTCATCCAGGTAGACCTTTGTAGGCATATCTCAAAATGAATCTTACATCAGATAGCACTGTTGCTTCTTCCCCCAACCCCTTTGGAGCCTCTATAGGACTTTGGCAGATTTTAGTCAGAAATAATTGATCCTGAAAAGGAAAACATTAAGATTACTTGAAAAACGTATCAGAAATTGCATACACCTTGTTTTGCCAGAGTGAGTGTTCTGAGAGAGCTCCTGCCGGCCGGTGGCAGTAACATGATTCACTAGGGCTCCAGGGCCAGGAGGGCTTTGTTCTCAGAGGGACATGGACAGTGGGCAAAGGCTTCTTTCCCCAAGAAAACCAGTACAGTGTTCGTGATTTGATCTCTTTGTTCACATTGGCTGATGAGGCTTACCCCTCAGTATGAATATTTCTATCTTCACGCTTTCTTTTTAAACAAAGGCTCATTTTGGTTTCCCCAGATCCTGGGAAAGAGTGATATAAGGTAAGAAAAATCAAAACCTTTAGAGGTTTTAAAACATCACTACTACTAATAAATCACTGTATTTGAAAGTGACCTTTGAACCTTCTTTTCTTTTCTGGAAGATGGTTGTTGTAGCCATGTGTGTGTTTAGAGTGTCATTACATGAGTGTGTCTGCATCCCTGTGATGGGTTGTAAGCCACGTGCAGAGCACTGTGGAGGTGGTCAGGCAGGGGGCGGGTTCTGTACTAAAGGCTGGATTTCTCCTTCGATCTTCCTGTCAGATTTAATATGTACTTCTTTAAGAGCCTTTCACTGTTCATCTCTTTTTTTGGTCAGTTTGCATATGATATTTTATATTTTTGTCCCAATCAAGAGCTGCTAATTCTTGCTACTTTTTGCCAATTGTACATAGCTGTAAACATATATAATTCCAGGTAGTTTGAGGATGTGGATACAGTTTTTTTCTTTCTTTTTTTTTTTTTTTTAAAGTTTTGCTTCCTGCATTGCTTGTCCTTTACTCAACAAAACTGTTTTCCTTTTCCCAGATGTTTTATTAAACATCTGGAAATTCAAAGAGTCTTCCTAAGAGGCTCATAGAATGCAGTTGTGCCCAAATGTGTGATCCAGTAAACACCTGGTGGCTTAGGTAGGGAGGAGTGGTGGGAATGTGCCTGGGTATTTGATGCCCAGTCCAACAAAACAAGGTTATGTTTTTGTATCCAAAGCCAGAGCTTTGGCCCTCCTTGCAGGGACTATCTCTGTAGGTTTTCTCTGTATGAATGAATTCTGGTCTACTGGGTATGGCAGTAGTCTTTAATGGACGTGTCACAATGGACAGTCATAATTACATGTAGGTTTTTATTTTACACTTTTTGGGCATTGAGGATAAGAAAACTTACATATCTTCACTTTTCTGTGTTTCAGTGAGAGAAATACACTACTTACATCACTATGAACACAAGAAGTATGAGTAGTACTTTTTAATCCTGTGTTTATGGTATACAGAATGCTTTCTTAGCTATTACCTCAAAAATGTTTGGCAAAACAAAATATAAAATACTGAGTTTTGCTGTACACATGTGTGCTATATTCCTGAAAAGCTGTTTGGTTAAAATGGAACCACTTGACCATAAAATAGTAGATGCAGGCAATTTTAGGAACGGACATAAAATATCCTAGAACAAGCAAGTCAGTCTTTCTCTAGAAGGTGCCCATAGATGAGCTCTACCACCTCACTAACTAGTGCTTCCTCGTCCTGAAGGTGTTCAAGCAGTAACTGGGCAGTTAGTCTGAATATTGAACAAGAGGTTCAGCTAAAAGAATATTTGGACTAAATGACTTTTAAAGTCTTGCTCAAATGAGCTTCCGTGGTATATATTTTGTTATGGTTTAGCACAAATATGAATGTTGTTTTAAATTAAGATGACCAGTAGCGTATAATAAAGGAGGAGATGCCTTTGAAGATGTCTGCTGCTTCTGCCAGTGTTGCTTATGTGACTTGAGAAGGTGCTTTTCTCTGGAGTCCTCTAAAAGTGAGTAACGCAGAGGCCTGGGTTTGTCATTTTTTCAGGCCAGACACTCGATTTCAGATTTTTTAATTTTTCATGAGGACTTTGTCTTTTGTCAAATACCCTGATACAGTCTGGTTCAGAGGAACTTTATATATGCTACAAATCGAACTTATTACTTTGGCGGTCTCCATGGAGCCCACTCATACTCCTCTTCCAGGTGCCTTCCAGAAACTGGTTGATCAGGGAGAACAGGGCAGAGTGGTGTGAAGCAGGCTGCCTGACGATAGGAAGTCACAGCCACCTATTTTCAATCTCTGTCTTCATTCTTCCCTTGTAGCCTCATTCTCCTGACCTAGAATAACTCTGTTATCGCTCACATTCCTTTATCCTTTATGCTCACAGGATCTCCACGTCAGCTGCCTGACAGTTTTACAGATGTCTGTGGCAGTTGGGTGGATTCTGAAGTTCTGTGATATCTGTTTTTGCACATTGTCTAAGGATTTGTGCTAAACTCTGCTCTCCTCACTTGCCTTTTTGTTTTTAACCTGCTTTTCCCATTTTAGTTTTTTTTTTTTTTTTTTTTGGCATCAAACCCCTTTAGTTTCAAGCTCATTATATCTCTAAATTAGAAAATTTTTCTGACTTGCCACTTTCTTCTACCATCATTTCCTGTTTTCCTCTTACCATCATATTTCATCTCCTCAGGGCTTTTAGGGATTTTAGTTCCAATTGAATTAACATTTCAGGTCCTGGAAGAACTTGTGCCCAAGAACAAGGCTGAGACGTGAATACATGCCGTAGCCATACTGTCTTTCTGTTAATATATTTTCTGATTATAAAATTTATTAAACACTTGATATAGAAAATCTATAAAATATTAAAAATGCTTTCAGGGCTTCCCTGGTGGCGCAGTGGTTGAGAATCTGCCTGCCAATGCAGGGGACATGGGTTCGAGCCCCAGTCTGGGAAGATCCCACATGCCACGGAGCAACTGGGCCCGTGAGCCACAACTACTGAGCCTGCGCGTCTGGAGCCTGTGCTCCGCAACGAGAGGCCGCGACAGTGAGAGGCCCGCGCACCGCGATGAAGAGTGGCCCCCGCTCGCTGCAACTAGAGAAAGCCCTCTCACAGAAACGAAGACCCAACACACCCAAATATAAATAAATAAATAAATTAAAAATGCTTTCAGTTTTCCTATATCCCAGAGAAAATTAAAATTTTTGAATATTTTCTTCTAGTCCTTTTTATCTGTCTGTGATGCTAAATGATCTGACCTCTTTGTAATCCCTGTCCCTGCCTGCTTCCTACAAAAACAAAAAAGAAAACACACATAAAGAGTGTGCTAAAGCTGAAGATCTTCTTTTATAATTCCTTGTGGGGGAGAAAAGTAATGTGAGCATGGAATGGATAACATGGGAAAGAAGTAAATGCTGCTCTCTGATTCTAGAGAAATGAACATGTGTGAGTGGAGGAACAGATGCAGTAAGGAGTGTGAGGGTGAAAGGCTGTTAGCTGCCCGGGAACCTTGTGGGGGTGCTCTGTTAGGAGATGAGGGGGTGAGCAGCTGCAGGCCAGCTCACAGGGGAAGGTGCACCAGCGCCACTGGAGCAGATGTGGAGCTAAGCTTCGTTCTACCAGACGCACTTGAACAAAGTCTATTAAAGCCGGGTACAAAAGTGGGAAGTGACGTACCAGGCTGCGAGTCCCCAAGGAAAGACTCCTGGGTGCCCTCTTGGAAGCTGACTGCCACACACCCTTCTGAGCTGTCTTTGGCCCTTAGTCCAGCCCTGTGGAATATTGTTTGGTGTCCTTTTATTTACTGGATCTCGTAGGGGAGCTGGAGCAGGTGAAAGTTTGTGAAATGGAAAGAGAAGGTTTGGTTCTGATTTAATTTACATGTAAAAAAATCACCAAGGCAATCTGTATGGAAAGAAAACAAAGGAAGTAATGTTTTTTTTTTAATCTTTCAAACTCAGTCATAATGGTAGGAATTCATTAAAGCCAGTATTGTGGCTGCTTTGGAGAAAAACCTAAAAAATTATGTAAATAACCAATATACAAATACTTAAAAAGATAATATATCAAGTATATTTAACACTGAAATTGCAGTATATTTCCGCAGTTTCGCTTCATATTTTCTTTTAAAATTGGAGCAAAATATGTTTGGCTCAAAAGCTCAAAACATTATTATTGTGAAAAGAAAAGCACAGTTAGAGAGTGCTTTAGGCCACGGTTACGATGCGTGACCTCCAACCTGGCCGATGGCAGTTGCTAGAATTGCACTGTGCACTCGCCGCCAGCTCCCCTTCCTCCCATTCTGGAGCGTTTTTAAAATTTTTCTTTTAAATGGCTCCTTACAAAAAGTAGGCCTGTTGTAAATGGACAACACGGAGTGAAATGCCTACTCTCTGAAAAATAGTAGGGAGAAACATGGTTTCCTTTGGTGATTTGTTTATTTTTATTTCATCCTGTTGTTCTGGTTTTAAACTATATATTGGAGAAGAAAACAGAACTTCCTAGATCTTGGGACTCCTTTAAAACTGTCTGATTTCAGTGCTGTCGGCTAACTTTCATTTTCTCTTCTGACTAGCAACATTTTGTTCACATTTGAAGAACCTCAGGTTAAGTCCGGAGGTCTGAATTTTGTTCCTAGAGGAAGGTGCATCCTTGACCGGCCTCACCGGTTTGGAGTCTGGCAGGAGGGGGGGCGCCTGGGGCTTGGCCTAATGCCGCGGTGCCTCCAGCTCGGTCCTGGAGAAGGCGGAGACGGCTGTGCTCACACACTGTCTGCGCCAAACACAGAAATGGAGAGATGTTACCTTGGGGGCCTTTCTTGTGATTTATAAAATTCTAGTTCTGTACAAGATCAAATTAGCTGTTCTAAAACTGTGTATTTTTAAGCCATTGATTCAAATCAGATGAAGAATAGTTTCCATAGCTAGACTGGTCTGTCACAAAGGTTCGTCTGATCACGCTGCTCCTCTGCTTAAGAGCCTTCATCCCATAACTTCCCTCAACACTTAGAAAATAAATTTAGTCTCCTTATCAAGGCCTACAGGGCTTGCAAGGTCTGGTTCCAGCAGTGTCCCCCGCTCTGCCTCATCTCTTGCCAGTTTTTCCCTCACTGCCCAGGCTGAGCCACCTGGCCTTCTTGCCGCTGAGTGAATACCCGCAGCGCCTTCTGCCCTGGGCCCCTTATTGTTGCACACGCCTGGGACATTCTCCCTTCATTGGCTCCCCCTCCTTAGGAATACGTTGGCCTGCCCACATATTCCACTGCATCTGTGCCACTGCAGTGCCTAGAAAGGTGAAAACTACTTCCCTCACCCCTTCTGCTGCGGTTTCAGTCTGTGATTTAGGTTTAACCGTCAGGCACGCCGTGTGAAACGTGCCAGGTGAACCTGGGCCACAAGGAGGCCAAGTCCACTTGCGGTGACGCTGCCGTTCCTGCTGGCGGTTCATTTTTCTGTGGCTTCTGTGGCAGGCGTCTGCGTGCATCTCTGAGGCAGGATGTGGGGTGCAGGTTATGTTGCAGTCCAGGTGGTTCTGGTGGCAGCTCCGACCTGATCGTGGTAGGGCCGGTGGCTCCGTGGCGGTCCACTTCTGCACTAGAGCTCTGGGGGTATTTCCTGGACACACAGCCTGGACTTTTCCTTCAGCCTTTCCAGCAATCTGTGAACTATTTAATGTCTGATAAATCACAGTCTTGGACTAGCTAAAGCAGGTCCGGTTCTCCCCACTGACGCTCTGACCAGCGTTGGCGCCGTGCGTCCCCTCCCAGCCAGCACTTACCCCTGCCCTCCCCGCCCCGTCTCCCCCGCTGCAGTTCTTCAGAGCACTTCGGCAGCCCGGCATTATGCGTGTTCTTGCTCCTTCTCTTACTGGCTGCTTCCCTCACTAAAATGTATGTTCCCTGAGGGTAGGTGCTTTATATTTTTACAGCCATGCCCAGCCAGGCCTAGAACAGCGCCTGCACATAGTAGGGTCTCAGTACATACTTGTTGAATGAACTTATGTGCCAGCTCCAGTTTGGGGGTACCTGCCTAGGGAAATGAGATAGACACTGAAGACTGACTGCATGGGGTTCAGTGGAAGAACAGGGTTATTAGTAAGCGGGATTACAACCACTGAGGCAGCGCATGGATGGATACCTGTGTCCAGAAGCACTTCCAAGTGATTTTCCTTTTAAAAAAATTGTTATATTTAGCATATAAGACTAAGACTCTAGAAATAAATTGCATTTTAAAATTATTGTCAATTTACAAGCTAGGCAATTTAGAATTTGTAGAGCGCTTACCTTTCTTGAACAATCTGAATTCAGGTGATTCAAAGAATAACAGATTGTTGTCTTTCCTTAAAGTGTTCGAATTTGTAGATGGACAATAAACAAACACATACATGAATACATTAATAAAATAAATGCCCTAAAATTGAGTTTTTTAGATCTGATTAATCTAGACCAATGCTTTTCAAATGGCAGGTTAATATCCATTATTAATGATCCATTAAGTTAATCTAGTGCTTTGTGGCTAGCATTTCTTTCATTAAAGTGGAATAGAAAAAAATGTAGTCCACATAGGACAGGTAAGTATTGCTTCCTGAAACTTTTGTTTCAGAGACATGTGTGTATCTTATATATACCAGGTCATGATGAAAATGTAATTTCTTACTGAAGATTGGAGTAAAAACTTGAAAAACATAGAGACACAACTGGATGATCTACAACTCATTAGTGATGGCTCTACCCAGAAGTGCTGCTAAGGTTGAAAGTTAGAAGTTTATCTACGGAGAGACCTAACTTACTGTTTTTTAAAACCCTGGGCCTGGAGCCAACACCTGAAGCCACGTTCAGTGCTTGCACAGCGGCAAGTGAGGGGAGAGCGGTGGGCACCCCTGTTACCCACTCTGAGAGTAAATACCCACTTAAAGACAAACACTAAACGTTGCCAGATCAACCCAGTGCGTTTGGAGGAAACTCACCTTGACAGATTGGTGTGTGTGTGCCTTGAAACATCTTGGAATTTACTTGTTGTGCTCTATTTGGAAGCTGCTTCGTTTGTGTCTTCCTTCAGTAAAGGACTTAACTCATGGTGATGACATTAGCACACGTGTATTTGGTTTAACTGGACTGTAATATAAATGATCAGCTGTACTCTACTGATAATCGTTATGATTCTGTTTTGTCCTGTGTAGGAGGTTCCTTGCTATATGCTAGGTTTTAAGTTGTGGTCTTCACATAAGGGTTTGTTAAAATAGGTTACTGTATGTGGGTTTAAAATTTTATAGCAAGCTGAATGAACCTTGTTTTGTCACTGAAATTGTTTATGCCAACTCAAGATATATGTCATGTCCTCTGACCAAAATATCTTTATAGTTACAGTATTTAAGATAAAATGTAATTTTATGAAATTGTAGAACTTGAAACCTGCAAGGACCTTAGAGCCCCTACTTCTATACAGATGAGTATACTCAGGCCTATACTGAGCTTCGCTGGAGATTTTCTCACTCTTTTCTTCAGGCCTTTCACTGCAACTTTGAGGAATTGCTATTATAATTATTTTCTCATTGCCTTAAGTGTAAGGGAGGAGGAGAGTAAGTCTGAGGGTTAAAGTGAGCCCATTAAACTGAATTAGACGTGATTCCTCGGTCTCTTCCCCACTTCCCCTACCTCCAGGGTGAGGCTGGGCACCTTTGCCAAGATTGTATATAAATATTCTTTAAATAATTGTCACGACAGCAGCAAGGTTGTTTGTTACCTGGGCCAAGAGCAGAGGAAGAGGGTGTTGGTGGCAAAGCCCCGTCTGTCCTTAGAAATTAAGCTCTAGCCCAAAGCTTTCCTGTTGTGCTTGGCCAGACAAAAACCACAGTCCCTGCCCTCTGTAGGCCATCGCAGGTAACTGACTTTGTTTATTCAAGTATGCCTCTTTGGGGCTCTTACGTCCTGTTCCACATTTTCCAGTCTCACACTGTATTCTTTTGGGGAGGAGTGTAATAATTCTTCTCTATCTTAGGACATTTCCAGTGAGTCTTACATTATTATCATGATCTAAAATTAGCAGAAGGCAATACACATAAGACCAATAAACCTGTGGGCTCTGAATTCCAGCTGTGCCACTTCTGACTTTGGGAATGTTGCAGTCGTCTGAGCCTCGCTGTCTCATCTGGAACTTTGGAGTGATGATCGTTATCTATCTCACAGTCTTGTACATTTTGTCTTAATGAGGTAATTCATAAAACAGTGCTCATAACTCTGCCTGGCAGTAGTAGTAAATGTGTTTGCTGCAGGGCTGCTGCCTAAAAACCCTAAACCTCCCTGGCCTGAAACTGCCAAATTACTGTGGTCAGCAGTCACTTGCACAGCTATTTTTTGAGGATCTGCTACTCACTTGTTGCTGTGGGGAATCCAGGAGAAGGTTTCCGGGAGCTTCTGTGCCTCTGGGTGGGGAAGTCTTAAACTTGACCCGTGAGCAGAGCAGTGCACCCGGTGGTGCTGCTGTGGGTTAGGAAGGAGAGTAGATTTCCTGGGAAAGGGAGGACGGGGAGTATGAGGAATTTTTTTTGAATGATCTCGTGTCGCTCTCCTAAAAAAGAAATCTATGCCAATTTATTAACTCAAGGTACATCTTATCTGAGCCTATTTTATCAGCACATTCTTTCCCACTCGGTAAAACTACGAAGAAACCATATAGTACTCAGAACATTATTTACCCGGGGTGGCATCAGGACAAAGGGAGTTATTTAGATGAATGTTTCATGTCATTGATCTAAGGCAGCTCAGTGTAGCCATTTCCCATGGAGATGAGTTTGCCAATGGACCACCACCCTCAGAGTTCCTGAGCTGCCAGGAGATTGCCAGCTGGGCCAAAATATACCCAAGCCCATTAGCTGAGGCTTCTCCCCACCTGGACTGTGTGTATATGGGCACTGCCAATGCTCCTGCATGTGGCTTTTTTGCTCTTTGTCCTTGGCTGACAAATAGCTGACAACGAGTATTTCTTTAGCTATTATAACATATCCAGTCAAGTTAAAGTGAATCCTTCTAGCTTGTTGACCTATCCTGTTTCTTTCTTTGAACTACCATTTGATTAAGTTATACATGGTTATGATAGAAAAATTAGGAAATGACAGAAGCAAAATAAGAGAAAAAATTCTCCCATAATAACATTTTACGGAATAGCATTGCATCATGTATTTATATTATTATATATTATGGAATATATAATATAATATTGGGATATAATATTATCCCATTATATTATGTAATTATACATCATTATATAAAACATTATGATATTATACTATAATATTATGTATTGTGTTCCTTACATAGCTTTGCTATGTAACAAGCACCCCCAGAATCTCAGTGACTTAAATTAGGTATTTGTGTCCCTTTGGGATGGATGTGGCCGAGTGTTCCAGTGTCTTCTCATCAGAGGCCCAGCCTGGAGGAGCGGGCCCTCTGCAGACAAGCCCGTTCCTGTGTTAGAAGGAAGAAGAGGAGAGGCTGAGCCAACCAACCACACAATGCACTGAACGCTCCCCCTGCAATGTGCATATCTACTCTTATTCTGCTCGCCAGTGCAAGTTACACGGCTACGGCCACATCCGTGGAGGGGTAGGAAGGTTTCTTCAGAAACCTTGGGAGTAGGTTGCATGGTAGGCATTTTGTGAAAACTAATACAGTCTATGATAGTTTTGGTCACAGATACTCAATTTCTCCACACAAAATACTCTTGTGCTGTACTACAGCAACCATTCTTCTCTTTCCTCTTCCTGAGGACTTCCCTCCTCCTACAGGCAGGGTGCACTCGCCCCGCCCCAGAGAGATACAGCACATGCCGCCTTCTTTAGGGCTTTACAACAGCTGTAATGAACCTGGATTCAGTGGTTGTGGTCTGCTTTTCCCTTTCGTGTGTATGTGTGTGTTTTATTAATTTTTATTGGAGTATAGTTGCTTTGCAACGTTGTGTTAGTTTCTGCTGCACAGCAAAGTGAATCAGCTATACGTATACATATATCCCCTCTTTTTTGGACTTCCCATTTAGGTTACCACAGAGCACCAAGTAGAGTTCCCTGTGGTATACAGCAGGTTCTCATTAGTTATCTATTTTATACAAGGTATCAAGTGTATATATGTCAATACCAATCTCCCAATTCATCTCACCGACCCCTTCCCCCTTGGTATCCATACGTTTGTTCTCTACATCTGTGCCTCTATTTCTGCTTTGCAAATAAGTTCATCTGTACATTTTCCTAGATTCCACATATAAGCGATATTATACGATATTTTTCTCTTTCTAACTTACTTCAGTCTGTATGACAGCCTCTAAGTCCATCCACGTCTCTGCAAATGGCACAATATCATTCATCTTTATGGCTGAGTAATATTCCATTGTATATGTGTACCACATCTTCTTTATCCATTCCTCTGTTGATAGACATTTAGGTTGTTTCCATGTGCTGCAGTGAACATTCGGGTGCATGTGTCTTTTTGAATTATGGTTTTCTCCGGGTATATGCCCAGCAGTTGGATTGCTGGGTCATATGGTAAATCTTCACAAGTCAATATATATTTCAGTAGAATGTTAATGCTTGCACTGTACTTCATTATATATGCTATAAGTTATTTAACTTATAAGTTGGGATTTTTATCTTTTCTCTAATTGATGTCTAAAATTTGTATTTTAAGGATTTTTTTTTACCCTTGTCTGTCATATATGCTGCTTATATTTTTTCTAGCTTTCCTTCTAACTTTATGTGTGTTATTTTTAAAAATTTCAGCTTTTAAATATTAAGCAGGACAGAGATACTATGGATGGTATATTGTACAAAAGCAAAATGCAGTAGAATAGAGGCAATGGAAGCAGTAGGACTGGGTAGGAGGCCTCTCAGTAACTGGGCAGGACTGAGATGGAAATGCAAAGAGCGCAGGAAGCATTGAGATACTCTTATTTTCCTTTACACTTAGTATTTAAGGTTTCCCACTGTTGAAGTTCATCTTCCCAGAACTGGCCCTCTCCTAAAGGGAAATTCTCCGTTTATAGTCTAGTAAGAGAAAAAAATGTTCAGAATAAAGCAAATGATCTTTATTTCAGTGGCAGTAAAGTCAGTGTTTGAAGAGAAGACAGAAATGTATCTGTTTTCAATTGGGAAGCAACATTTTGGTACATTATGCTTTGCTTTTTGCTTTTTCATCTTTTTGGCGTCTTTGTTTTAGATCTTATCTGCCAGGAAGTTCCTTTTTAATGAATCAGCTGCTTTTTGAAATCATCACCACAATTTTAAGAACAGACTAGTGATATTGCAGTATTTTCAGGGTTAAAAGCACTTTGATTAATGTGAAATTCATTGTCAGTATACTTCAGGCCAAAATCTGAAAATGATTGCTTTGAGATTCAATTGCATTCATTTCTATTCATGCAGTCTTCAAATGCAACGTTTACTTACTAAGTTTTAGGCTTAGTGTTAAATATTCTTAATAGAAACACACTCATGTTTTTTTACTTTTTGTAAAAAAAAAAAAACCGGAAGATTAGCAACTGGCCTTTTAGAAATAGCATCCATTGTACTATAATCACCTGTTCTTCTGTGGCAGTCATTTCATGTTGTTCATTTTAACCAAGAATTCCACTTCCAAGGGAATTCTCTACATGGGAGTCTATCTTCTGTGGGTGATTATTTACACCAACAAAAAAGACACATTAATTGTTTGTATTATTAGAAGTTTGTTTCAAACTTTTCCTTGAAATGTAAATATTTGATCCCCTCAGATTTCAAACATTCTAGTGATAATGAAGAATTGAAGGAAAGCAATTTTGGTTTCAACGTCTTGAAAATCTGATTGAGCATCTTCAGGTGCCTTGGAGGGGACAGTAATTCAGTCTAATTCTAGGTAAGCCCTTCCTGAGTGGGCGGGTCTGTGTAGCTGCAGAGTCATTCACTTGTTGGTCAGTGAGCTGCACTCTGTCTTACAAGCCACAGAATGTGCACCAGAAAAATCTCTGCCTTGGTCCGTTCTTCAAGGGGAAAAGACCCTGTAGCCAGAGGAGCAGTGAGGGAGCTCAGGCCCTATGGTAGTATTGCCTTCTGATTGGTGCAGTGCTAGCAGCAGAGAATTAAAGGACGTTTCACCCAGCTCTTGACACCGGCAAATAAAAGAGTTTTCCAGCTAGGATTTCTCACAGTTCTTGTCCTCAGAAAAGCACGAAAATCAAGATAGTCTCAGAAAAGAGAGAAAGACATTTTAGGAGAACATGAAAATTGCCCTGGGAAGCAGTGCATGAAACAATAGAGTGCCTCTTGTAAAGAGTATCACTTAAGGTATAGGAGTATATACCTTAACATTTTAAGTGATTTCCATCTTGTAACTCTGAGAAGAACCTGTAAGTAGGTTACTCACATATGCATACACGGGCACATAAAATGTGTCTATTTTACAGAATTGAAAACTGAAACTTAGAGAGCATAAGCGGCCGGAGGTTCCCCAGAGAGTTCCCCGCCATCTTTCATCACTGCTGTTCTCTGTGGGCTCAGGATAGTTTACTGAACTCTCCAGGTCATGTTTTGAAGTTACTGGGGAGAATATGGATCAGAGAAAGAGACTTACAAGTAGTTGCATCTTTTTCCAGATGATCTTAAACAGTAGAAAGAACTGTTAGTTACAAGTAGGTTGTCTCAGCTTCCTCTGCAGATGGATGAGTGATAGGTAGCACAATGCCTGGCAGTGGTACGTGCCACTCCGAGTACTGGAAATCAACCGCAGGATTCCTGGGAAATATTCTGCCTCGGGAAATAAAATGTTAAAACGAATGGGATCTTAAAGAGTTTGTTTTTGCTTTTATTTTCAGTTCTTTCACATAATTTTCTTATAATTTGTAGGCAGAAAGTCCTACGTGCCATAAATGGTCCTGTGAACATAGTGTTTCACATTCAAGACATTTTCGTGATTGTTTTTTGGTTAGATGGAAAAAGATTGAGATGAAATATTGTTTATAAGTTTCTACTTTGTAAGAAGATTTTTACACCCTTGGGAAAGCTGTTGGCTGTGCTATTGTAAAAGGTCATGCAACTGGTGAATAATTCCACTCTAAGAGTAAATATCCACTTAAAGACAAACACTAAACATTGCCAAATAAACCCAGTGCATTTGAAGAAAATTCACCTTGACAGATAGATGTGTATACCCTTTTAAACATCTTGAAATTTATTTGTTGTGCTCTATTTGGAATCCACTTTTTTGGTCTTCCTACAGTAAAGGACTTAACTCACATGGTGATGACATTAGCACACATATATTTGGTTTAACTGGACTGTAATATAAATGATCAACTATACTCTACTGATAATCATTATGATTCTGTTTTGTCCTGTGAAGGAGGTTACTTGCTATATGCTAGGTTTTAAGTTACGGTCTTCACATAGGAGCTTGTTAAAATAAGTTACTGTATATGGGTTTAAAATTTATAGCAAGCTGAATGAACCTTGCTTTGTTATTGAAATTACTTATGCCAACTCAAGGTATGTATCGTTTCCTCTGAGCAAAAAATCTTCTTAGTTACAGTATTTAAGATAAAATGTAATTTTATGAAATTGTAGAACTTGAAACCTGCAAGGACCTTAGAGCTCCTACTTCTGTACAGGGGAGCAAACTGAGGCCTGGGGACATGAAGGGGCTCTGCAAGGTTGTGCAGCAGGATGGTGGCATTGCTGCAGCTTCACTCAGGTGTTCTGAGTCTCAGTCCAGCACCCTTTCTGTTCTACTGTTTCCTCAGACATAGGCAGAGGGAAAGACAGAAAAGGCAAGCAGCTTCTGATCCTGTTTATGCCCTTGTTTTGGTGTCTCGGGAAAATTATTTAACTTTTTGGCCTTGTTTTCCGCTTAAATAAAAATGAAACTGCCTTTTCTGCATCGTATTATGTATCTAGTCTGTTTTTGTTTTTTTTTCGTTTGTTTTTTGATGGGGAAATGAGCCTTTGGATATATGTATACGTATAGCTCATTCGCTTTTCTCTACAGCAGAAACTAACACAACACTGTGAAGCAACTACACCCCAATTTTTTTAAAAAAAACATTCTTTTTTATACAATGAAGTTTCTTTAAGTCTTTATGCTCCAGAGTTCAGATAGTTTATAAACAGGTAACTATTTGTATAATATATATTTATATATATAAATATATATATAATATATATAATTATATCTATTGATATAATTACAGACCTAGAAGCTGTCATTCCGTCTTTCAGGCCTGCAGGGGGAAGGCTAAATGACCAAGCTGTGCTTCTGCTGATGGTTAGCTTCCAAAAGCAAACTGCTGATTTTCACAAGTGTAGCAGAAAGGTTTAAGGTGATAAGTGTGGGATATAGCCTTTAAGCAATGTTCATACTGTTTATGAGGTGTTTTATATCTTTAAGAGCTTGATCTAAAAGAAAACAACCATGCTCTAGAAACTACAGCATGTTCCCTATTATTAATATAAATATATACTCTTTTGATGACTCATCCATGAGAATCTATAAAATATTCATACTTCTAACAGCCTATAATGAATTCTTGGATTTTAGGTACCTTTTATATTATATCTAATTAAGTGCTCAAATTAAGAAATCTGTTTCCAAAGGGAAACACGGAGAGTTGCTGCATTCTGTTTTTTGTTTTTATGTTTTCATTTTTAATTTTTTTAACACCTTTATTGGAGTATAATTACTTTCCAATGTTCTGTTAGTTTCTGCTGTATAACAAAGTGAATAGCTATATGTATACATATATCCTCATATCCCCTCCCTCTTGCGTCTCCCTCCCACCCTCCCTATCCCACCCCTCTAGGTGATCACAGAGCACCGAGGTGATATCCCTGTGCTATGTGGCTGCTTCCCACTAGCTATCTATTTTACATATGGTAGTGTATATACGTCCATGCCACTCTCTCACTTCGTCCCAGCTTACCCTTCCCCCTCCCCGTGTCCTCAAGTCCATTCTCTACGTCTGTGTCTTTATTCCTGTCCTGCCCCTAGGTTCATCAGAACCTTTTTTTTTTTTTTTAGATTCCATATATATGTGTTCACATACGGTATTTGTTTTTCTCTTTCTGACTTACTTCACTCTGTATGACAGACTCTAGGTCCATCCACCTCACTACAAATAACTCAATTTCATTTCTTTTTATGGCTGAGTAATATTCCATTGTATATATGTGCCACATCTTCTTTATCCATTCATCTGTCAGTGGACACTTAGCCTGCTTCCATGTCCTGACTATTGTAAATAGTGCTGCAATGAACATTGTGGTACATGACTCTTTTTGAATTATGGTTTTCTCAGGGTATATGCCCAGTAGTGAGATTGCTGGGTTGTATGGTGGTTCTGTTTTTAGTTTTTTAAGGAACCTCTATACTGTTCTCCACAGTGGCTGTATCAATTTACATTCCCACCAACAGTGCAGGAGGGTTCCCTTTTCTCCACACCCTCTCCACACCCTCTCCAGAAAGGGTTCCCTTTTCTCCACACCCTCTCTTTTTGATGATGGCCATTCTGACTGGTGTGAGGTGATACCTCATCGTAGTTTTGATTTGCATTTCTCTAATGATTAGTGATGTTGAGCATCCTTTCATGTGTTTGTTGGCAATCTGTATATCTTCTTTGGAGAAATGTCTATTTAGGTCTTCTGCCCATTTTTGGATTGGGTTGTTTGTTTTTTTGATACTGAGCTTCATGAGCTGCTTGTATATTTTGGAGATTAATCCTTTGTCAGTTGCTTCATTTGCAAATATTTTCTCCCATTCTGAGGGTTGTCTCTTCGTCTTGTTTATGTTTTCCTTTGCTGTGCAAAAGCTTTTAAGTTTCATTGGGTCCCATTTGTTTATTTGTGTTTTTATTTCCATTACTCTAGGAGGTGGATCAAAAAGATCTTGCTGTGATTTATGTCAAAGAGTGTTCTTCCTATGTTTTTCTCTAAGAGTTTGATAGTGTCTGGCCTTACATTTAGGTCTTTAATCCACTTTGAGTTTATTTTTGTGTATGGTGTTAGGAAGAGTTCTAATTTCATTCTTTCACATGTAGCTGTCCAGTTTTCCCAGCACCACTTATTGAAGAGGCTGTCTTTTCTCCATTGTATATTCTTGCCTCCTTTATCAAAGATAAGGTGACCATATTTGCATGGGTTTATCTCTGGGCTTTCTATCCTGTTCCATAGATCTATATTTCTGTTTTTGTGCCAGTACCATACTGTCTTGATTACTGTAGCTTTGTAGTATAGTCTGAAGTCAGGGAGCCTGATTCCTCCAGCTCTGTTTTTCTTTCTCAAAATTGCTCTGGCTATTCAGGGTCTTTTGTGTTTCCATACAAATTGTGAAAGTTTTTGTTCTAGTTATGTGAAGAATGCCGTTGGTAGTTTGATAGGGATTGCATGGAATCTGTAGATTGCTTTGGGTAGTATAGTCATTTACACAATGTTGATTTTTCCTTTCCAAGAACATGGTATGTCTCTCCATCTGTGTGTATCATCTTTAATTTTTTCATCAGTGTCTTATAGTTTTCTGCATACAGGTCTTTTGTCTCCCTAGGTAGGTTTATTCCTAGGTATTTTATTCTTTTTGTTGCAGTGGTAAATGGGAGTGTTTCCTTAATTTCTCTTTCTGATTTTTCACCATTAGTGTATAGCAGTGCAAGAGATTTTTGTGCATTAATTTTGTATCCTGCTACTTTACCAAATTCATTGATTAGCTCTAGTAGTTTTCTGGTAGCATCTTTCAGATTCTCTATGTATAGTATCATGCCATCTGGAAACAGTGACAGCTTTACTTCTTCTTTTCCGATTTGGATTCCTTTTATTTCCTTTTCTTCTCTGATTGCTGTGGCTAAAACTTCCAAAACTATGTTGAATAATAGTGGTGAGAGTGGGCATCCTTATCTTGTTCCTGATTTTAGAGGAAATGGTTTCAGTTTTTCACCATTGAGAATGATGTTTGCTGTGGGTTTGTCATATATGGCCTTTATTATGTTGAGGTAAGTTCCGTCTGTGCCTACTTTCTGGAGAGTTTCTATCATAAATTAGTGTTGAATTTTGTTGAAAGCTTTTTCTGCATCTATTGAGATGATCATATGATTTTTCTCCTTCAATTTGTTAATATTGTGTATGACATTGATTGATTTGCATATATTGAAGGATCCTTGCATTCCTGGGATAAACCCCACTTGATCATGGTGTATGATCCTTTTAATGGGCTGTTTGATTCTGTTTGCTAGTATTTTGCTGAGGATTTTTGCATCTATGTTCATTAGTGATATTGGTCTGTAGTTTTCTTTTCTTGTGACGTCTTTGTCTGGTTTTGGTATCAAGGTGATGATGGCCTTGTAGAATGAGTTTGGGGGTGTTCCTCCCTTTGCTGTATTTTGGAAGAGTTTGAGAAGGATAGGTGTTAGCTCTTCTTAATGTTTGATAGATTTGCCTGTGAAGCCATCTGGTCTTGGGCTTTGTTTGTTGGAAGATTTTTAATTACAGTCTCAGTTTCAGTGCTTGTGATTGGTCTGTTCATATTTTCTGTTTCTTTCTGGTTCAGTCTTGGAAGGTTGTGCTTTTCTAAGAATTTGTCCATTTCTTCCAGGTTGTCCATTTTATTGGCATAGAGTTGCTTGTAGTAATCTCTCATGATTCTTTGTATTTGTGCAGTGTCAGTTGTTACTTCTCCTTGTTCATTTCTACGTCTGTTGATTTGAGTCTTCTCCCTTTCTTTCTTGATGTGTCTGGCTAGTGGTTTATTAATTTTGTTTATCTTCTCAAAGAACCAGCTTTTAGTTTTATTGATCTTTGCTATTGTTTCCTTCATTTCTTTTTCATTTATTTCTGATTTGGTCTTTATGACTTCTTTCCTTCTGCTAACTTTGGGGGTTTTTTGCTCTTTTTTATGTAATTGCTTTAGGTATAAGTTTAGGTTGTTTATGTGAGATTTTTCTTGTTTCTTGAGGTAGGACTGTATTGCTATAAACTTCCCTCTTAGAACTGCTTTTGCTGCATCCCATAGGTTTTGGGTTGTCATGTTTTCATTGTCATTTGTTTCTAGGTATTTTTTGATGTCCTCTTTGATTTCTTCAGTGATCTCTTGGTTATTTAGTAGTGTATTGTTTAGCCTCCATGTGTTTGTATTTTTTTACAGATTTTTTTCCTGTGATTCATATGTAGTCTCATAGCATTGTGGTTGGAAAGGATACTTGATATGATTCCAATTTTCTCTAACTTACCAAGGCTTGATTTGTGACACAAGATATATTCTATCCTGGAGAATGTTCCATGAGCAGTTGAGAAGAAAGGGTATTCTGTTGTTTTTGGATGTAATGTCTTATAAATATCAATTAAGTCCATCTTGTTTAATGTGTCATTTAAAGCTTGTGTTTCCTTATTTATTTTCATTTTGGATGATGTGTCCATTGGTGAAAGTGGGGTGTTTAAGTCCCCTACTATTGCTGTGTTACTGTCGATTTCCCCTTTTATGGCTGTTAGCATTTGCCTATGTATTGAGGTGCTCCTGTGTTGGGTGCATAACTATTTACAATTGTTATCTTCTTCTTGGATTGATCCCTTGATCGTTATGTAGTGTCCTTCTTTGTCTCTTGTAATACTCTTTATTTTAAAGTCTATCTTGTCTAATATGAGAATTGCTACTCCAGCTCTTTTGATTTCCATTTGCATGGAATATCTTTTTCCCTCCCCTCACTTTCAGTCTGTATGTGTACCTAGGTCTGAAGTGGGTCTCTTTTAGACAGCATATATACGGGTCTTGTTTTTGTATCCATTCAGCCAGTCTATGTCTTTTGGTGGGAGCATTTCATCCATTTACATTTCAGGTAGTGATCAATATGTATGTTCCTATTACCATTTTCTTAATTGTTTTGGGTTTGTTATTGTGGGTCTTTTCCTCCTCTTGTGTTTCCTGCCTAGAGAAGTTCCTTTAGCATTTGTTGTACAGCTGGTTTGGTGGTGCTGAATTCTCTTAACTTTTGCTTGTCCTTAAAGGTTTTAATTTCTCTGTCGAATCTGAATGAGATCCTTGCTGGGTAGAGTAATCTTGGTTGTAGGTTTTTCCCTTTCATCACTTTAAATATGTCCTGCTACTCCCTTCTGGCTTGTGGAGTTTCTGCTGAAGGATCAGCTGTTTACCTTATGGGGATTCCCTTGTATGTTGTTTGTTGCTTTTCCCTTGCTGCTTTTAATATTTTTTCTTTGTATTAAATTTTTGTCAGTTTGATTACTATGTGTCTTGGTGTGTTTCTCCTTGGATTTGTCCTGTATGGGACTCTCTGTGCTTCCTGGGCTTGATTGACTAGTTCCTTTCCCATGTTAGGGAAGTTTTCAACTATAATCTCTCCAATTATTTTCTCAGCCCCTTTCTTTTTCTCTTCTTCTTCTGGGACCCCTGTAATTCGATTGTTGGTGTGTTTATTGTTGTCCCAGAGGTCTCTGAGACTGTCTTTAATTCTTTTCATTCTTTTTTCTTTATTATGCTCTGTGGTAATTATTTCCACTATTTTATCTTCCAGGCCACTTATCCATTCTACTGCCTCAGTTATTCTGCTATTGATTCCTTCTAGAGAATTTTTAATTTCATGTATTGTGTTGTTCATCACTGTTTGTTTGCTCTTTAATTTTTGTAGGTCCTTGTTAAACGTGTCTTGTATTTTCTCCATTCTATTTCCAAGATTTTGGATCATCTTTACTATCATTACTCTGAATTCTTTTTCAGGTAGACTGCCTATTTCCTCTTCATTTGTTTGGTCTGGTGCGTTTTAACCTTGCTCCTTCATCTCTTTCATATTCCTCTGTCTTCTCATTTTGCTTAACTTACTGTGTTTGGGGTCTCTGTTTCGCAGGCTGCAGGTTTGTAGTTCCCGTTTTTTTTTTTTTGGTGTCTGCCCCCAGTGGGTAAGGTTGGTTCAGTGGGTTGTGTAGGCTTCCTGGTGGAGGGGACTGGTGCCTGTGTTCTGGTGGGTGGGGCTGCATCTTGTCTTTCTGGTTGGCAGGGCTGCATGTGGTAGTGTGTTTTGGAGTGTCTGTGAAGTTAGTATGATTTTAGGCAGCCTCTCTGCTAATGGATGGGGTTGTGTTCCTGTCTTGCTAGTTGTTTGGCATGGGACATCCAGCACTGGAGCTTTCTGGCCATTGGGTGGAGTTGGGTCTTAGTGTTGAGACGGAGATCTCTGGGTGAGCTCTTGCCGATTGATAGTACGTGGGGCCGGGGGCTCTCTGTTGGTCCAGTGTTCTGAACTCGGCTCTCCCACCTTAGAGTCTCAGACCTGACGTCAGGCCGGAGCACCCAGAGCCTCTCAGCCCCACAGCTCAGAAGAAAAGGGAGAAAAAAAGAAAGAAAAAACAATTAAAAAATGAAATAAAATAAAATAATTAAAAGAAAAAAATTTTTAAAGTTATTTAAATAAAAAAATTAAAAAGTAATACAAGAAAAAAAGGAAGAGAGCAACCAAACCAAGAAACAAATCCACCAGTGATAAGAAGCACTAAAAAGTATACTAAGATAAACATAAAAATCAGAAATAAGTCAGTCACAGACAGCAAACCCTAAGTGTACGGTTGCTCCCAAAGTCCATTGCCTCAGTTTGTTATGATTCTTTTACTATTCAGGTATTCCACAGCTGCAGGGTACATCAAGTTGATTGTGGGGATTTAATCCACTGCTCCTGAGTCTGCACAGAGAAATTTCCCTTTCTCTTATTTGTTTGCATGCCTCTTGGGGTTCAACTTTGGTTTTGCCCTGACCTCTGTGTGTAGGTTGCCCTCAGGTTTCTGTTCCCACCCAGACAGGGTTGGGTTTAAGCAGCGGCTGACTGGGGGCTCTGGCTCACTCATGCCAGGGGGAGGGAGGGGTACAGTAGTTATAATTGGAATGCAGGGAGAGCCTGTGGTGTCAGTGGCCGGCGTGACGTTGCAACATCCTGAGGCACGCCGTGCGTTCTCCCGGGGAAGTTGTCCTTGGATCACGGGACCCTGGCAGTGGCGGGCTGTACAGGCTCCCGGGGTGGTTATGGATAGTGACGTGTGCTTGCACACAGGCTTCTTGGTGGCTGCAGCAGCAGTGTTAGCGGTTCATGCCCGTCTCTGGGGTCTGACCTGATAGCCATGGCTCGTGCCCGTCTCTGGAGCTGGTTTAAATGGTGCTTTCCCTTCTATGGACAGTCGGGGAAGGAATCCCCTCTCCTCCCGCTCCCAGAAACAATGGTCTCTTGCCTCTTAGGCAGGTCCAGACTTTTTCCCAGACTCCCTCCCATTTAGCTGTGGCGCACTAGCCCCCTTCAGGCTGTGTTCCCACAGCCAACCCCAGTCCTCTCCCTGGGATCTGACCTCTGAAACCCAGGCCTCAGCTCCCAGCCCCCGCCCACCCCGGCGGGTGAGCATACAAGCCTCTCGGGCTGGTGAGTGCTGGTCGGCACCGATCCTCTGTGCGAGAATCTCTCTGCTTTGCCCTCTGCACCCCTGTTGCTGCGCTCTCCTCTGTGGCTCCAAAGCTTCCCCCCCGCCCACTCCCCTTTTTCCACCAGTGAAGGGGCTCCCTAGTGCGTGGAAACTTTTCCTCCTTCACAGCTCCCTCCCAGAGGTTCAGGTCCCGTCACTATTCTTTTGTCTCTGTTCTTTTTTCTTTTGCCCTACCCAGGTATGTGGGGAGTTTCTTGCCTTTTGGGAAGTCTGAGGTCTTCTGCCAGCATTCAGTAGGCGTTCTGTAGGAGTTGTTCCCCATGTAGATGTATTTTTGATGTATTTGTGGGGAGGAAGGTGATCTCTATGTCTTACTCCTCTGCCGTCTTGAAGGTCCCCCCTGTTTTTTGAGTTTAGAAGATATATTATGTACAATTTTCTTTTTAAAAAAATTAATTAATTTATGTTTGGCTGCGCTGGGTCTTTGTTGCTGCACGTGGGATTTCTCTAGTTGTGGCGAGCGTGGGTTACTCCTCATTGCAGTGCACAGGCTTCTCATTGTGATGGCTTTTCTTGTTGAGGAGCAGAGGCTCTAGGCACGTGGGCTTTAGGAGTTGTGGCACCTGGGCTCAGTAGTTGTGGCTTGCAGGCTCTAGAGCGCAGGCTCAGTATTTGTGGTGCACGGGCTTAGTTGCTCCGCGGCATGTGGGGTCTTCCTGGACCAGGGCGCGAACCTGTGTCCCCTGCATTGGCAGGTGGATTCTCAAACACTGCACCCCCAGGGAAGCCCAGATATATTATGTTTAATGTTAATATGAGAGCCCAGAAAGATGGTGGTTGATTTCAGGTCCCATTTCTCTAATTCTTGGCCTAGGAAAATGAAGCACATTTGACTCAAGCAAGATTCCATCAAATGCCCTTGCAAGTGAGGAAGCCTCACATTATCACAGTTTTCCAGGAATCTGGTTGTTGATTAACTGCCTGTGGGGAAAATTTTATTCTTAGAAATAAGTAGGAAAAGTTAACCTTTTGCCAATGGGCTTAGTAAAGAAAGGAGGGAACTAGAGCAAAATCTATAGCTTGATTTTTGTTTTTTAAGGTCTCCTTACAATTTGTGCAATCTGTAGTACTGGGAAGAACCCTAATGAACTTTGATTTAAGTAATGGAAATAATTAAAATACACCACATATCACTTTTTCCCTGTCTTACCGCACAACCATTCTATATCTCAGTATGCCTATCCAAAAGTTTATGATAAATTTACCTTTCACAGTTTGAATTCCTTTTATTTTTCTCTTGTAATCATATATTGCCCAGTAGTACTGACACTACCTTAAATCTTTACCAGGAATTATAAACATCTCAGCAAACATTTTCTGAGGAAACTGTCCTTCATATAGAGTAATTGACCCAGTGAGTAGAAGATTAGTCAGTTCACTACACACAAAGCTACAATTTTTACCACATACCGTGAATTTGTCACCATGGAAGTAAACTCAGCAACCAAATGTTGGGTCTCCTTTCTTAAATGTAAATAGATGTATCAATCTGAGTGGGCTAAATTGCTATAGTAAATGATCCCAAGTTGCATCGTGGCTCAGACACAATAGAGATGTATTTCTTGCCTATCCAGTTGTCCGAGGCACACATTCCTGGTGAGTAGGTTCTCCACAGAAACATAGCAGCCTCTTTGCATTCTGTGCCTTCATCATCCCCAGAGACATCTTAATTGTTCTGTGTCTGGCTTGTAAAAGGAGAAGGAGCATGGAGGGGGCAGTGGTTCTTGAAGGACCTGGACTGCAGGTGGCATAGGTTCCATCACTCACACTCTGTTGGCAGGCGTCTAGCTGCAGATGGGGCTGGGAACAGTCTTTGGATCTTCCCAGCAACAACCCTGTACCATGGAGAAGAAAAGGGATTTTGATTGACAACAGGATATCTCTGCTGTACCAGATAATCTTTTTGTCCATTTCCTGAGGAGCCTGTTTGAGTGAGATTTTTTTTTGGGGTGGGGGGAGTGGATCTTCAGATGCTTTTAGATGCCTTGGTTTTAATATAGACTTGCTATCTTCATTAATGGTAATTTAAAATTTTAATATTTCTGCATATTTTCCAGAAAGAGGAAGTGCTATTTTTATTGAAACTTATATACTGTTATTGTTCTCACATATAAGAACCAACATAAAACCTTTCAACCCTAATGAAATAGGAAGATTAGTTAGAAATCAGTACATCTACTCCTAATAAAGAAGGCACATGACACGCCATCTGGGATGATACTAACATGATATATTAGGTGTATTAGCTTCCTGTTGCTGCTGTAACAAATTACCACAAATTTAGTGTCTTAAAAAAACACAAATGTGGTAAGCTCTGCTTCTGTTTTTACATGTCCTCTGACTCTGACCTCCTACATCTCTCTAAGAACACTTGTGGTCCCACTGTGCCCACCAGGATAACCCAGGGTAGTCTCCCCACCTCAAAGTCCTTAACGTAATCACACCTTCTAATTCTCTTTTGCCACGTAAGGTAACATACTTAACAGAGGAACATAAAAATCTCCCAATGCAGGGATTAGGATGTAGACTTCGGGGACCAATATTTAGTTTAACACTGATAGGTAAATAATGTGCAACTTTTTCTCAGGAAAAAGCAATACAACAATGAAATGAATTTTTGGTTGCTTTTCAGAAGACAGTTTGTTCATCACACTCTGCCATGTAGTCACAAAATGTTGGTTCTGGAAGGAACTATAGAGGTTTCTCATTCAACACCCATACTTCATAGATGAGGAATGCAGGTCCCTAAAATATTGAGACTTGCTGGAGGTTATTCAGACCATCAGAGGCAGAGCTTTGGGACATTCTGGGGATTTTAAGATGAAGGAAGAGAGAAGGTACCTTGTTTCTTTCTTGGAACCCTCCATTTAAGAGGGTTTTTTTTTTTTTTTTTTAAATAATGCTAATACTATGAGATGACAAAATGTTCCCAAGTCTGCTGATGGCAAAGAAATGATGTCTTGGTCCATCATGGACCTCAGACCTCAGTAATATAAATAAATGAAAATTTTCTCTTGTTTAAATAGATCATCAAGGAGACAGGCTTCATATTTGAGAGAAAATTTTTTATGACAAGTCTTACTGAATGTCAAGTACTTTTATTGTTGCCTGGAAAGGAGTGGAGAGTAGAAATACTGGAAATTCTCATACCTCATCCTTAGCCCTTTGTTTCCAACTCTTCCTTCTGTACCTGTGCTGAGTACTCAGTACGTGATGAGTCGAAACTGAGATGCTTGTGAGTGTAAAACACACACCAGATTTCAAAGACCTAGTATACAAAAAGGATTTTTATTTATTACAAATTTTATACATGTTGAAATGATAATGTTTTAGGTAATGTCGGGTTAACTAAAATACGTTATTAAAGTTAATTTCACCGGTTTTCTTTTCACTCATTTTAATAAGGTTACTAGAAAAATTTAAATTATATATGCGCCTTTCATTACATTTCTTTTGGACAGTACTGCCCTAAACTTTCCCCCATAACTAACGATGGTGTGATTTGAGGCTGAGCAGCTCTCCCTTATCCTGGTCAGAATGATTAAAGGTGGTGGAGCCAGATTTCTCAGAGCTAGCTCAATAAAAATTAAATATTTCTTATTTAACCTTATGTTTGTAAACCAGTAGACTCATCATGACTTGGTGAGCGATTGTGATGCTGTATTACTGTAATATATAGTAAAATATATTTATACTGTAATATATAGTAAATATATAGTATTTTACATAACTATATAGTAAAATATAAATATATAGTAAGATAAATAAATATATAAATATATAGTAAAATAAATATATGCTGTGATATATTGTAAAACCTTGATAATTCTGGGAGAAAGTTACAATTAGGACTTGAATCTAAGAATACCTTAAAAGAAATGAACTTGGGTCTTCCCTGGTGGCGCAGTGGTTGAGAATCTGCCTGCTAATGCAGGGGACACAGGTTCGAGCCCTGGTCTGGGAAGATCCCACATGCCGTGGAGCAACTAGGCCTGTGAGCCACAGCTACTGAGCCTGCGCGTCTGGAGCCTGTGCTCCACAACAAGAGAGGCCATGATAGTGAGAGGCCCACACACCGCAATGAAGAGTGGCCCCCGCTTGCCGCAGCTAGAGGAAGCCCTCGCGCAAAAACGAAGACCCAACACAGCCAAAAAAAATAAAAATAAATAAATAAATAATAATTAAAGGTCCTAATAATTAAAAAAAAAAAAAAAGAAAGAAATGCACTTCTCTTTGCTTCTAGGAATGTATACAAAGACAAGCTAAGCTCAGGCCCCACAGAGTAATAGTAAGAGCATAGCTTTTAGGAAACTAGTAGAGTCAACATTGATTCAAGTCCTGATTTCAGCTGAATGACTTTAGGCAATTTAGCTAACTTCTCTGAAACCCATCTCTAAAGTGAGATTAACAGTATCTACCTAGGGCTTATCCTAAGGGTTACAAGAGTAAGGTAAGTGAGGTAAGTGAGGGCCTGAGTAAAGATCCCTGGGCAGCAGACTCTGAGTTACTTATTAACTCATAGGCAGTATGTTGGGGAGTGGTCTCCAGATGGTACCCGGGAGAGGTGGGGTGCACTTTGGAGGAGAGAGGAAAAGAAGCTGGGCTGTGATTCAGTCTCCCCAGAGGCCTCCGCTGCCTCGGCAGAGGTCTGAAGCAGAGAGGTGTCCCTTCAGAGCTGTCCTGCAGTGCGTGAGGGGAACCAGGGAGCCATCCACCCATTCTCGCCAGCAGGTCGTCTCCTGGGGCAGTTCACTCGGGCCAGGTGGCTTTCCTCAGTTCTGGGCAGCTCTCAAAGGGGCTGACAGCTGAGGCTGATGGGTCCTTCCTTCCTGAGGGGCCCTCTGAGCAGCCCAGCACAGTGTCAACCAGGAATTTTCCTTACCCTTTCCCTCACAATAGGAAGATATACTGTTGTGTTGTACGAAGTTACCATAATTAATTTAACCATTTGAAGGGTTTCCCATGCTTTCCTGATACAAACAATGACAGTTTTTGAACTCATCTCCTGGAGCATATATGTAAGAGTTTTTCTAGAGTATAGTCCTGGGAGAAGAACTGCCAGGTCATAAGGTGACAAATTCTACTTTACAAGATAATGCCAAATTGTTTTCCAGAGCGTTTAGATGGAGGAAGAGCAAAACAGGTGGAATGGGACCCGAAGAAGCTTTAATGGCCCTGTTATATTCTATTTCACATATTGGGGGTGGCGGTTTGCAGGGTGTTTACTTTGCATTATTATTAGTTTAATATGTTGCATGAACATTACTTTTATGTTTTTATGTGTTTTTGTGTGGTTTGTATGTATACAAAATGTGTTTTATGTATTTTATATGTTATTTTGTACATATCAATGATTACTTAGTAAAAATGCCCCCTACAAGAGAATAGACAGAAGTTGCCCATTAGTTCTGTGAAATCCCTCTGGGTCTTCTAAAGTACGTGGAAGGGGACTAATAGTGTGTTTTTAAGGTATTTGATATCTTACCCAGTTGTGTTTCTAACATATTAGAGCAGGAGGCGTGAAAGACGCTGTTGACCGCTTCCTTTTTTACCTCGCGCTTGCACTTTCCTGTCTGCCAGGCTTATTTGGGGCTGTCAGGTGTCAGTGACTGTGTGTCTGCAGCTTCCTCTAAGAGACATTAAGATTTACTTTAGATTGTCCACCCAAGTTGGGATCTCAATCTCACTGTCATACTAGCTCTCATCAGCCCTTGGTTGTTGCTCTTCTTTCTAAGGAGGTTTTTCCTTCTGCTAGAGATTTTTAGTCTTCTTAGTAGTGGTTTTGTCCCTAGAAAATTTGAGAATTGAAAGCCTAGCTCTGGTCCCTGTTGCATGCTATTTGCCTGAGATTCTGTGTTTCCATTTATTGGTTCCTCTTGCATAAAAATGTGTATTGGACTGTTTTTAACATCTAATCGTTAGCATCCCCCGTAAAAATGCTACTATAAATTTCTAGCACATACTTGGCCAGCGCTGAGGATACCTTGAATGAGCACTGCTAAGTTGAAAACCATTTCATTTATCAGAATAATTTTAATTTATTATCTAAGTAAGAAAGGAAAGAGTTCATCTAGAGAAGGAACCTCACTTTCTAATTAATTTGCATTGTGCAGAATGTTTTCTCCGGAGACTTGGGGAGCACTGTGGTAGTGGGAACAGATGAGCAGACACGACTGCGTGGAGTGGGGTTGGGGTAGGAGTGATGGATAGATGTGTAAGGCACAGGAAACACGAACGTTTTATTGATGATTATTTATATTTGGCCACTCAGGCTTAAATAGGAACCAGGATCTTCTTAATCTTTGTTACTGAAGTGAAGCTCTAACTTGAGCTACCTTATTGTTTGTTTCATGAAACTTGGACAGGAGTATTTTCAGATCTCAAAATCACAAGTCTTATAGCATATCGGGATCTAGCTTTACTACCCAATTATCACAAATATGCCACTTACATATCAGATGCTATGCTAAGTGCTTCATCTGTGTTTCCTCTCCACTGTCTCCAATAATGTCATTCCTTATAGCCAGGATTCTTGGCTACAAAATAAATGGAAACTGACCCTGGATAACTGAAGGGTAAAGGAATTTATTGGAAAGTCATCAGGTAGCTCACAAACTGGAGGGGGAGGCTATTTAAGAATCATAGTAGGAAAATAGATTCCCACCAAGGAAGGTTGACAGCAGAGGAAATGCCAAGTGGCTTCCATGGGAAAGGTGTGGTGAGGACCCTGTAGCTGCCACCACTCCTGCAACAGGGATGCTCTGACCCTGTGTCTGTGTCACTCCCTTGGCAGCATCAAGTGGCTGGCTTAGGTCACATGGCCTTCGCTGCTAACTTACAGGGACAGGGACTATTTGTCCCCCACTCCAGCACACAGTGGGAGTTTCCCCTAAAGTAGGAAGTTCTTGGTGAGTAGCGTGAAATCAACAAATGTCCATTGAGTCATGTTTCCCCCATTTTTCATTGAGATTTAGAAAATTTAAGTAACTTACCCAAAGTCATACATTCAGTCAATGACAAAGCCAAGATGTAAACACAGGTCTGTTTGGCTCAGAACCATTGCACTCTTCTGCCACCTTAAATGCTGTTAACCTTGGTGAAGCCACCGTTACAGTCTTGGCCACATTGAAATTTGGATGAGGCAGAGAGTATTAAGTAGAAATCTATTGGTTTTGTTTGTTTAGTTTTTTTTTTTTTTTTTTTTTTTTTGACTAGGTCAGAACCCATGGAGACACAGAGTACCTCATAGTGGCACATTACTGTTTTACATTTGCTTGTATGATTATTTGATTATTTTCAGTGAATGGTTCTTTAGTTGATGTCTATCTCAGTGTAAGCTCAGTGGGAGCAGGAAACTGTCTGGTTTTATTTAATATTCTGTTCTTAGTGCCTGACATGACAAATGAGGGAAATCATAGTGGTGAACAGAATTAAACAGGTGTTTTGTCTTTTGCACTATAGAGCTTATAGTTACTGTTACGTAACACCAAGTGGTGACCATTTTTGGTGAAATTATAAATATGATTTGAAATTATTAAGTACAGATAGAAACTGATAAGTGACCCAGACTACCAAGTGAACTAATCAAAGAAATGGAAAATGAAAATTTGTGGGTTTAGAGGACTTTCTGATAAATGAAAGTGAGGCAGCAAAAACTGGTGCTCTCTCTGTACAAATCATCTTTTTTTGGAAAAAATGCAAGTACAGTCATGTACTGTAATTGGCATCGTTTCTTGCTTAGGGAATAATTTGTCTTTGGCGTGAAGCTCCACGAGGGCAGCGATATCTGACCGTTTTATTTCCTTCTGGACAGTGTGCCTGGCATGACTTAGGCACTTAGGGGATATTTGTTGAATTGACACTAAATGAGATTATTATGGGCGGGTTTATTGGATTGGCTTCTGGAACAAAATATTTTCTCAGCACTTACCATCCCATCTGTAATTACTGGTTTACTCACTGGTGTTGGTTCACAACCTGGCCCCATATGAGGAGGGCAAGGAGAGACCGAAGAAAGAGGCAGTCACTCTGGACTGGTAGGTGGCAGGTTTAATACGCGAGAGAATTTACGAGGCTTGTCTTGGGCGTCTGAGACACAGCGGATCCCTGCACCCGCCCCCAGGGTCTTAAAGTTTATAAGCAGCCTTAACTGGGTTCCAGTCAGGTAGGCCATCCAGATGGTCCCAACACCACCTTACTGTCTCAAGGCCGCGTCCTTGGGCAGCTCCTAGCACGGGGAAGGCAAGCGGAATGTACATTCCGAGGGCGGGGGCTGGGTGAGGAGCCTCCGGGTGCCCAGGTCCGGCTCCAGGGTCAACCGGTGGACGTGTCCTCTTGATGACCGCCTCCAACAGCTAGAAGAACAGCTCTGGGAGCTCTGAAATGATACCACTTCTGTATCTGCATTTTGTATGTACTTTGGGATAGAATGAAGAGGACCTTCTTCCAGCACAGAAGAAGGTTTTATTGTCTTAGTGGTACATGAGAGGTTTTCTGCCCCTCCAGAAGGTCTAGTGACTTCAAGACAAAGTTCTGTGTTGCTTTTCCATGTGATGGTTTGAAAAGGTCTGAGCTGAATGTGGCAGTGTCAGTTACACAGAATTATGTCTCATGAACACAAAGATGCAGTTTTCCTTCTGTGTTTCTGGGCTTCTAAACAGCAAGTCTAATATATGACTCTTGTCTAAACGTCTTACATGACTGGACTTGGTTTATGAGGGATAAATAATGTTTTTTTCAAGTTTGGAACTATTTCATGCTTACAGGGTGGTTTCTCCCCCCGCTCCCCCCTCCCCCCAGCAAGAATGTTATTTAATTTTAAATGTAAGAAGGTTCTATTTAAAGATTTTTTCCCCATCCTGTTCCTTTGTGTGTTTAAGGAACAGATGGAACTAAAGCCTGCGAATATACAGGCGAGGCTGAGGGCCGCTGGAGGGAAGCAGCGCAGCCTCGTGGGTTGAACCAGTCACAGGCAACTTTGACCTTCAACTGCCAATTACCAAAGACAGTGATTGTTCATTAAAATTGGGCTTAGTTTACATTTCAGATAATGACTTATGAATGAAGGAAATCTTTAGCCCCACGGCTAGACAAAACTTTTCACTTTTGTGTCCACCTGAGATGGGTAAAGATAAGCCTTATCAGACCTTTATGAAAAGGATTAGTGGGCAAAGGGAATGGGTTGTGAAACTAGCTCCTCAGGCTGGGATTGAAGGTTAAGGGACCAGAGAGCAGGTCCAGTATGTATTCTGAGAGAAGCTGTATGAGTTCTGTTTTGGGAAGTAGTCTGTGAGGTGTCTGATCCATTAAGGTGGTAGATTGGTGACACGTGGCAACAGGGTTCTGGCTCAGACTCTTATCACAGAACAGAGGTAGGGGAGCCTGCATGAGGTGTCATGTGGCTGGACCACCTGGGGATTAGGATCTAGTCCTGCCACGTGGAGCGCTAGATGGCTGCCACCCTCTGCTGGGGTTCAAAATTGGTCCTCAGATTAGAAAAGGATCAGCTGGGAAAGCCTGGAAGAAGACAGGAAAAAAGCAGGGAGTTACTTTTTATCTAATTTATCTCTTTTTATTATTTAAAACCATTTGTTGTTTGTATGTACTCTCAATGACTGTGGTAAAGTAGATATTGTTCTCTGGAAGGTTGACTAATTTTGTGATCATGTTGCTATATGGAAAGGAATAGTACCCAGAGAATGGAACGATACCTACCTCACTCCTGCCATGTTAGGGGCAGGAAGCTTCCACACATTTTTCTGGCCCCCCAGACTGTTCCTAAGCTGTTGGCAGAGTTGATTTTTCAAACCTCCTCTCTGCAGTTATTACATGAGTGGCTGGCCTCCATTCACTTCTGGAGTCAGGCTCCTCATATTGGATTTCAAGGTAACCATTTTAAGCCTTAATGCAGTGTGAAAAGATATGTGGTTGTGGAATGTTTAGCTTCAAGAAGCAAATAGCACAGGAGAAAAACAGCTTCTTTTGGAAATTAGGAAACCTGGATGCAAGTCTCAGTTCTGTCACTTAGTTATGAGGCTCTGGACAAGCCACGTCATGTTTCTTGGGTCTCAGAAATCTTCATCTCTAAAATGAAGAGACTGAAGGTGATTATTTCTAAGGTTCCTTCCAGCTCTCCCAATGAGATTAAGTGCAAATGAACGGCCTAGAAAAGAAATCATTTATTAGCACCTTTGTGACAGTAGCACCAGCCTCTTGAAGATGGGCCATGTGACTCTGACCCCCAGGTCATATTCGCTCACTTTACTCTGTTCCATACAAGCCAGTGTGACCTAAAGAACCTAGGAGAGCCATGAGATCCTTTTACGGCCATCATTCTGTTTTGAAAATAAACTGAAGCTGGTTTCCTCTTGCATCTCACGCCTCTCTTCCCTCCCCTACTGTTTTAATTGTACCTCTGGACAGTTGATATTTAGAATTCATTACCGTTTTGGCTTCTCTCCAGAGTGCTTAACTCTGTCTTCAGCCTTTTCTGCTAATGGTTCCACAGTGGGTTTTTTTTTTTTTTTAACATCTTTTTTGGAGTATAATTGCTTTACAATGGTGTGTTAGTTTCTGCTGTATAACAAAGTGAATCAGCTATACATACACATATATCCCCATATCTCCTCCCTCTTGCATCTCCCTCCTACCCTCCCTATCCCACCCCTCTAGGTGGTCACGAAGCACCGAGCTGATCTCCCTGTGCTACGCGGCTGCTTCCCACTAGCTAGCTATTTTACATTTGGTAGTATATATAAGTCCATGCCACTCTCTCACTTTGTCCCAGCTTTATAAAGAGGAAGGATGCACCTACCTAGAAGCCACTGTCGTCCTCCCAACTCTCTCACTGGAGTTCTGCAAGTCTTTAGTTCATGGGTATCCAGAAGGTACTCACCATTGTAATTGTGGCAGAATTTCCTGCTGACCCCGCCTCCCACCCCCAACTGTGTGCCAGCTGCATGTTAGGGCCTTATGGTATTGGTGCTGTACGTATCCCTGGCACCTGGCACCTGGTAGGCACACGTGAGCAATGTATTAGATGGGGTTCAGTTCTCTGGGGCTCTGCCTTTTGAGAGGTTTAGAGAGTTTTTCTTTTGACCATTAACTGGGACACTTTTTAGAAACTTGTTAGGGCTTGTGTACCAAATAGTATCTTCAGTAAAAGAAAGCAGCAGAAGGTGAAGTATGGATTCCCAGCCTTCCAGTTAATTTGCGTAATTAAATTTCTCCTGCAATTTCTATTTGATATGGAAGTCACCTTTATTTTCTGCTAAAGCTTTTATGAAAAGTTATTTTGTACCTTAAACAGCTGCTGCTCTCCAGGAGGCCTGCCTCTATTTTATAGCAAGCAGGCTCCTCTGCACAGGCTGGCTGATGTCTAAAAACAGTCAAGCCTTCTCAGAGCAGGGTGGGGCAGGACGGGGCCATCATTAAATATTGAATCTAGTTGTGAACTGCATATGTACCTAACACCACAACTGTGGGTGATGTAAACGTAAGGGGAGGAAAATTAGACATATTCAGAAAACAATTGGAAAACCATATTGTTTAAATGTTATTTAAGGTGTGCTACATTACAGGCATATTCACCGCATCCTTATTTATGGAGCAAAGGACTGCAAACTACATGTCCAGTAATAAGACCCTGATACATCTGTATGCTGGAATACTGTGTAGCGATGAAACAGAGTGAGGTAGATTTATGTGTGCTAAAGTAGAATGATCTTGATGGTAAGGAAAAACAAGAAACAGAAAGAATATATATCATGCTTTCATTTATAGCCCATAAGAAGAAACAGGATACATACACACACTCACACATACACACAGTGTCCATGGATGGACTGTCCGGAAGGATGCATAGGAATCTGGCAATATTGCTTGTTTCTGGGCAAAGGGACTGGGAAACTAGTGTGGGAAGGAAACTTAAAATTCACTGCATGCTGTATTTTACCTTTAGGAAAGAAGTTCATTTTGCATTAACTGTAGTCATTTTTCAGAAAAAAAATTATGCTGAATTTTCTTAAAAAGAAAATGACATGAAATACAATAGAGAAGGGAAACTTCCTGTATATTTAAGGAGTTTATTTGACAAGTAGTCATTGAGCTCCTGCTCTCTGCAGATGCTGTTTAGGCTGTGCGACGCGGAGGACTTCAGACAGCCAGGGATGCTCTGCAGACAGGAGATGGCAGTCATGATGGAGAGTGACTGGGGGAGGGGGAGGGGCTGTTTTAGGAGGGTGGCCAGAGCAGGTCCCTTGGAAAAGGTAACATTTCAGCTGAACCCTGAATGGTGAAAGCAAGGATCAGGGTGCAGCAAGAGAGTGCCTGGCGGGAGGACACCAGCGGGGACCATTCAGGAGAGCCTCGGCAAGCGGGCAAGCATGTGTTGCGCGTGCAGGTTGAGTGAGAGCTGCAGTCCTAGGGAATGAAGACACAGGCCTGACTGAAGGGGACGGTGGTGCTGGGAAGAAGTGGGACTGAGTTCAGGTTGGTAGGGTTGGGTCAGAGCACCCAGGGGCCCTGAGTGCTAGGGGTCCCCGCCAGCTTCCTCACGTGCCCCCTGTGTTGTTCATCCTGACCCTGTGGAGGCATGGCTCTGTGCTCTTCACTCTGTCCCGACATGAGAGTGCTGGGAACAGTATGAGGAAACTGCGTGGTTTGCGGTGTGACTCAAAGTGAGGATTTGAACGCGGCTCTGCCGTCACCTCCCGAACTGACTTCTCCTGCCTGTGAAGAGGGGGTTCTACAATCCCCACTCACCTCGACCCCCTCACACAGTTGTCAAGTTGAGAACCCAAATGAGATAACCTGTGCTACTGCTGTAAAGTATAAGGTGTTAAACAGGTGAAAGTTGTTATTAGGAATGACATTACAGGAGGAATAATACCAGCTGGGCAGTCTTTGGATAAAGACAACGTATTTGGGTAAAGATAGGATATTTCTGCTAAATGTCCCAGAAATCAGGTTGTGTATCAGATTCCATTTCTGTACATGGCAGCACATGATTTTCATTCTTTTTATGTAAGCTTTTTGGTAGGGAAAAGGAAATTAAGTTCATCAGGAGGTGTGTTCTAACTCCTCATTATTCTGCCTGGCAAATACCCAAACGATGTGCTGCTTTTACAGCATGTTCCCTGTTTCTGACACGTTGAAGCAGGGTCTCGTGTCTTCCACTAGTACTTTTTGAATTTTTATCTTGGCTCTGCTGCTAGTTCCTTCATGGGTTCTACCTCAGGCTTATTTGTATTAAATGGAGATATTGGCCTATAGAATCACCATTCGCTTAAGTTAGAATTATGCATGTTCTAAACGAGCGACTTTATCATCATTTTTTATGTCTTTGGAACATGCTTTGTAAAATATAAAGTCACTGCAGAATTTTTTTAATTTAAAAGGTTCAGTAGCTTCAGATTACCTGGGAAGAGAGGAAAGTTTACCTTAAAGTAGCCAAAAATGATGTCATAGATTCTAAACCCTGCATTCTTAAAGGAGAGGAGATCTCCAGGATCGTCCAGAAGCGATTATCTATTATCATTTTAGACCAGGCTCTACCAAAGTTCTCTAATGTCTTTGTTTCGCTCATAGCAGAGTTGAAGCGTCACAGGCTTCAAGGGTAGGAGATGGGAAGTGGAGAGGCCAGAGGAGGTAGGAGGGAGCCCCCGACGTGCGGTGCAGCCCAGCGCAAGTCCAAGCATCACCTGCCAGGCTCACTGTCAGCAGAGGAGACGGCCCACGTTCCTGAATATGCTCAGGAGCTGTGCCTTGTACTGTACGAAGTTTGTAATCCTGAGTCATCAAGGAAAAGATCAGATTTGAGGAGTGGGGTCGGTTGAGGCAGCACTGTCTTCCGGATTGGCATTTTACAAACTATTTTAAAATTGTATTTATATTAACACTAAGCCCTCCTTTATCTGGAGGCTTCTGTGACTGACCCTCTGTACCCCCGGGATTCCAGAAAAGTGAGGTATTGCAATCCTGAGTATTATCCTCAGAACTTCACATGTCAGGAACTGAAATTCTCGGGTCTTCTATTAGCTTCCAATTTGTAATTCTCACTCAGGGCGCTGCATGCATTCTTGTGCAGACAGAGCATTTCTAGCTCTTGGAAAAGCTTCTTGCTCCTTCTTGGTCAGAGTTGGCTTTATGTGTCTCACTCTAAGCCATATTTAAAGCTAACATGTGCTAACCGATTGATTTTTTTTTTTTTTTTTAAGTTTTCAGTATGAGAGGGAGGTGACATACCATCTTTATTCTGGATTTCTCATACGGGCTGACCACATTCCTGGTTAAACGTCTGGCTATAGTAGTCTGAGGCTGTAAGAAACATTTAGTTCTTCAGAAGGCAATGCAATTTGAATTACTGTTAAACGATGTGTGGCCTGGAACAGGAAGGGGAGAGGAAAATAAATGCTCATTCGGATGGCTTTGTGGCTGTCATCCTTTTCCTTGCTTGGAATTGACTGAGCCTTTTGATGCCCATCGTATTTTTTTTTTTCTTTTTGAAAATGTATCTCTGTTCCCACCCCACATAGTGCCTAACAGATTACTTGAGACTTTTATTTGTGGTCTATTTTGTTGTTGACATTACTGAGCTTGCTGCACAATCACAAGAGAAATAGTGTTGCTATTTGGAATGTTAATGAATTGCTTGCCTGGCCAATTGCCATTTGTTCCAGTGTGTGAATATGGGGTGTGTGTGTGTGTGTGTGTGTGTGTGTGTGTGTGTGTGTGTATAACAGAGAGACGAGTAGCAGGGCTGGGGTTGCTTTTTTTCCTGTTCGCAGCCAGTGACGTGAGCTGTGCCTGGAACAATCAGACTCTCTGCGAGCAGGGTAGTTGAAGACGCTGGAGGAAGCAGCCTGGTGTTTCCTGGGCTAAGGCGATCTCGGAGCTCTGAGCTGCTCAGGCGCGGCCCGGCGGAGCTCCTCCAGCATTAGAGCCTTGCAGTGGCTGGAAAGTGCCTTTGTATTTCTCCAAGCCCCTTCCCCAGTCAGCCTGCGAAATGATTGGCGTGAACAGTGTTCAGAGTGCCAGCAAGGTGCGGGTGAGGACCTCAGGCTCTGTGAAATATTCCCGGGAGGATTCCATCCGGCGGCAGTCACACCGGTCAAAGTCTATGAAAATTTCCAACTCCTCAGAGTTTTCTGCCAAGGAGACCAAGGTAAAGAGACACCACGTTCGAGCGTATTGACAGTTGTATGTTAGGATAATGAAATTTGGTACAGTCTTTGCCAGCGTCTAATGTGCAGTGACAAACTGAGAAAGTACGGTGCATAAAATGGCTCTAAGATAATCAGGTGAGAGGGGTGGTATCTGAACTCCAGATATTAAGATTGTGGCGTGGGTCAGTTTGCTAAAGAGCCAGTTTGTGGAAGACAAGGGTGAAGCAGGGCTCAAAATGAAATGATAGTGGAGAAGTGTTGGTTGGCACATTGATCGCGTTTTAGTCTCAGAAAGGTTGCCTTGACAAATGACTTGTCAGTGCAGTGTATTTTTAGAACATCAGGAATACAGAGACAGTGTGAGTGATTTTATCGTTCAGATAGGTCCTCTTGCCTTCCCTCCCCTGCTTTCCCCCTAATACGTGGAGGGCAGACCTGGTCCTATTACACTACATCCTTAGCTCATTCAGAGCCTCAGGTGTATGTAATTGGGAAGAATGTCTTCTTTCGTGTTCCTTACACATATGTATGCTGATGCTGTGCTGCCATTATTCACTTGTCTTTTTGTGGCTGTCTGTAAGATAACATCATCTCTGCTCATATGAGATGTGAAGGGGGTGATTACGTAGTGAAATGGGCATTTACTACATGCGGTATATTCTTGAGATTCTTCCCACCACCATCTGTGTGAGCAGGGGACTCAGAAACACTCCCACTCCACAGGTTTAAAAATGGAATAATGGAATCATGGGATCACAGAACTCTGGGGCTGGAGATGTAGATGATTATGCTGGAGACTCGGAGGTTTGATGTGTGCAGGGGAAGCTTCAGGAGCAGAGCTCAGTGTCACCCGATCTCCTCACAGGTCCCTCCCAGCCGCCGTCTGTGACATTTACCTATTGAAAGACTTTGGTAATAACTGGGTGCCCTCGAAATATGGTGGGGGTAGAGGGAGGGGGCAGCGTACCTCATGTGACTTTAAGAAACATGTTGGCTTCTTACCCACTCCCTTAGGCTGTGACACAGTGGGATCTAACCCCATCAGTCATTAGCAGATTTTCTAGCTAGAATGTCTTCAGATGTAACTCCTTCCTCCTTGTATTTTTTTTTAAAGCTGTAGCTTTAGGAAGAAACATGTGTCTTCACCGTCCTGTTAATGTGACCTGCCTGGGGATGTATTGGTTTCTACTGGAACTGTTAGGAGACTTTCTGTGCTGTGATGACTACTGTTTCCTGCTGAGATAGACCTGGATGGCTTATTATATTGTTAAGTAGCTAAGTGTATGGGGCAGGTATGTGATTCTTAACATGGCTCTGATTAGCTCCTATTAAGAGTGCTAAGAAGCATGTTTAGGTTTTGTTTTAATATGGATTGTGCCCACAGTATCAGACCATCATCATCTACCACCAATCCCAATGATAATTTAAGCATTGTAATATTAGTCTATTTGCCCAGAATTCTGGTTGTGTACTGTAATGTAGGAATCTAGCATACATGCCAAATGGAAGGCCGCTCTACTATCTTCTCCGTTTGTCACACAGTACAGGTTCTCCTGTTTGATTTGATTCTATGCAAGAGAAAGCCAAGCATTTTTGGGGGGAGGGGGAGTATTACAAACATAGCAAAGAGAGAACAGCATAAAAGACCTCTGGTAGAATTGTAGGCAGTAGGCCATCACATGGTACTTTGGAGATTATAGTCAAATTTGTTTAAATTATATTTTTTGAGGCATAGGAAGTTCTGGAGGGTGCATTCACCCACTATCTCACAAGAGATATTTTTATAGCATTATGTAGTCTTTTAAAATTGAGCACCAGAAGTAGCTAACAGAAAATCATTAGAATGGGAAATTAGATAGATTAAACTTAATCTTTCACTAACCATTTTTGTTCCCTAAATGAAGTAAACTGAATAACACTATAGGCTTATACCCTAAATGTATTGAACCAAACTATATTATAGACGTGTATAAATACATATCAACATGAATTCCTGTCCACAGTGTACACGTTTTACTCCAGGGGTTAATAATCAGAATTCTCATTCACCTTACTTTTTTAGCACTTAAAATCAAATCAGTGCTTCTTCCTGCTAATCATGTAAATAACACATTTTCATTATCTGACTCTTCATCCAAAATGCAAGATATCTAATCTAATGATTAGAAGAGATACCATCACCACTCCCTGAAAAAAAGCCAGTAAGGTACCATTAACTTGGGGTATGCTCCTGGGACTTACTTTTGTGTCTCTGGAACTCTGGCATTTTCTAGAATAGGTGCAGTCATTGTGGTCCCTTGTCAAGGAGCTGGAGCTATGTAACACGTTTTGTATCCCTTGAAAACTTTAGAAGAACATGTACGCGTTTTGTGGAGAACGCACGCTTTATTTAAATGTCTTAGTGAAGTCTGACTTTGATGTGGCTCTTTGTCCGCTAAGGGCCTGCTGGTGGAAGGGTGCCCGTGAGCTCCTGGCCGTGAGGGGGCAGCCCAGCTGGTCGCTCTGCTTCTGACCCAAGGAGCATTTGGGGTCGGTGTCTAAAGACAGGCGCTCCTGAGTCAGGCGTGCGCCGTGGAAGAAGATGCCGATTAAGCCTCGGTTCTGCCACACGTTTCCACATCCCCCTGGAAATATAACTTATTTCAGTACTGCGCAGTTTTCAACTTGAGTAAGCCAACTATCGGTTTAGAACATAAACCTGTAAAAGCTCATGTTGCCAATATCGCTTTCTCCTTCCCTGTCTCTTGCCAACTACACTATGCATTATAGATGAGGGGGTCTCAACGGGATGCTTTTATATTGTGGTTGTAGGTCAGTGTGATGCGCATGGTTGACTCCTGAGGCATTTTTTGAGAAATAGTATGAGGCTAGAGATTAAACCAAGAGTTCTTTGGTTGGTTATCATCTGGATTCAAGCGAACTGTTTCAAGCTATTCAATAGTACAGCAAAGAAATCAACTTCTCCAACAGTGAGACCGCAGAGCAAAACCCTGGCACTTTGGGTGGTGCCGACTGAAAACGAGGGCCTTTTGCTCTGTGCTGTGGCAGCATCCCTGTGGCGGGCCGGGGGTTTGCTCACTAGTCAGCAGTGTGCACCTAGACAAGTCACTTCTCCTCCCTGACACTCACCCATAAAGAGCAGGGGTTGATGAAATGATACCCTAGTTCTGAGCAATGTTAATTTTAGAAACCTTGTGGGGATTGGTGATGGTTATTCCTCTGTATGAGGAACCTAAAGACTGAGCTAGATTCAGGGAAGGTGAGTTTACATATATTTTGAATAAACCTCTTCCTGTGCTTGGAGTTAACCATGAACACATGAAAGGAAAGTGGAAGGGCCTAATTCATCGCTTTGCAAAACTCGCTGCAGTGGTGTGAAAGACACCATCAACTCTGTCCTCTCCCTTCTGCAGAGGCTTTGCTGTAGTATTGTTAGGTAAATGTTAATCATTTCTCCCTCCTATACATGAAGGAACCCGGAAGAAATCATTACCTGCCCCTTTGCGACCTGAAGCTTTTCTTGAGAGGTTTGTGGATTGTTGTCATTCTTCACCAGATCTCTTTTTGTTCTTTAAACTAAGGCTTAGCGCCTGGGAAGGAGATTCTGGTTCAATGGGTCATTTATGGCTGCCTATTCAAAATATGTATTTCTCATATAATATGGAGAAAATCCTTAGTCATAATTTGGAAAATTTCCTGCAAATGTCTTTTTATATTTTTTTGTTCTTAAATTGAAGTAAAACATCTTTTAACCTTGTAGATTCATCCTTCAGTTGGATCCTTGCAGAAGGACAGTAGATCTAAACTATTAGAGCCAGAATATGAAGAACATCTCCCATTACTAGTTATGACCCTGGCACATGAGAGAGTCTGAGAGGAGGTGTCTTTCACAAAGTAAATCTGGTTGTGCAAAGGTAAAAACAATTTTATCTCCAGACTCTCTTTTTCTTATATCGGCTCTACTGTCTTCACGCTGGAATCACTTCTTGTGATCCAAGAAGTTAGGCTTTTCCCTCAGGTGTGATTCTGACAAACTAATACATTTTGATATTTTAATGTAGTCTTTACCCAGAGGAGGCCTTAAGATACCTGGCCCTTCAGGAAGGTAATGCTGCAAACTACGTAATTATCAATAGTTGTTTAACCCTTTTCAGACTTGACTCAGCCTTGCCCCCAAATAGAAGCTTTCACCACTTTTAGTTTTATTTTAAGTTCTAAAGCTAGCATAGTGATACTGGTTTTTGTTGTTGGGTCTGTGTTTTTGGATTTTCCTCCAGCCCCTAACTCCCCCTCCCCGCACCACAAGTTGTTTCTGAATTTTTCAGATCCTGCCAGTACTTTCATGTAAATTAGTACCTTTTTAGAGGATGGTTATTTGGGATATTCAGCAAACTATGCTCATGATGGGGTGACACTTGTTGACCCTTGAATGTAATTAAAAGCAGATCTTCACTATCCTCCTATTTACCCATTTTCATTTGATTAAGGTGCCCGTGGTTTTGTACTTGGTTTGAGTGTCGTTAGAATAATCCCAGTGTCACACTGCATCCAGCTCTGCTGCACTCATGCCTTTCTATTTGAACACGTTCTTCCAGGGATGGTGTACTAGGCAGGTGTTTCAGAGCTTCCAGGCAGTATTTGAACATTGTAAAGAAGATGCTTGTCCGTGCCATCATTCCTGGCAAGCTAGTACCTTAGCCTTGTCAGAATCAAGGGAAGGGAAGAAGAGAAATCTGTGAAATAGTGTTAAGATGGGAGTTACGGGAGGAAAAAAAAAAAAAAAACAACTTGCATTTTAAGATAGTCTTTGTTGAAGATGCAAGGAGGTTAGTAGCATGGTGATAACCTGAAGTTAACCATCAGGAGCTCTTGTGTGGGAACATGCATGGCGACCGGATGTCCTGCATTTCCCGGGGCGATGCCTTCCTTTATTGAAACCTGTTGTTAGATTATGCTTGGTTGCCTGGTTTAGATTTCAGGGGTTGCATTCCACTTAAGGACTAACGGGAAAATTTTGGAGAATGTTTTTTATTTACTCATGCATAGTGATACAGAAACCATGAGCAGCCGGGCAAAGTAGCTCCTCCTCAGTAATTTATTATGGGGTTTCTCTTCTATCTTTGGCTTTTAATTAAGATTTTTGAGCATTATCTTATCTTCCAAGCAGTACACTCTTTGAAAAGATCTGGTCTACCACGTTCTGATGGTACAGCATTTTGGTTTACACACAGATCATCTGATTTCAGTGGGATTTGTTTTTCTACGTAGATTACTCGGAATGCTTCATGTCAGAATTTTTAGGAAAGTACTGGGTGAGGCCCTCTTCCTAGCCTGGCTCATCCCCTGACATGACACTGGTTGCAGCCTGCAGTGAAGTGTTGGAACGTGAGGTACCCAAGGCAGCTGGAGACATCAGTATACTTGTAATCGCTCTATTCAGATCTGGCAAGCCAAGTTTCTGTTTGACTCCAGTAAATCAGGCGAGAGTATGCAGCTCTCCCAGGCCCAATCGCTGGTCTCCTCCTTGCACCCAGGTGCGGTTTAGTGGCGTCAGCCTCAGGTCCACAGCTGAGAAGCTGACGGGAGTCTGGAGGGGCTGACAGCGGGCAGGGGAGCCCTTCCAGACCCTGCATCCACAGCAGCCATGACAAGGGCGTCGCTTCCTACTGAGCTTTTTATTAGAGCTGTCTCCTGAGACTTCGCAGCATAAGTAAGCCGGAAGGTTTGAGGTCTAGTTAACTAGCTAGACCTAATAGTCAGACAGACAAGGAGAGCGCTTTGAGCGAAGAAGGTCTTTCCTGTCACTTAGAGGCACTGATAAAGTACCCGCTTTGTTCTGATTTATGACAGTTCTCTTCCTCAGAACACTTTTTGAAAAGCAGTTAAAATAGAAAGGCTCTCCAGAAGGCTTTCATTATGATTGGACAGTGTTTTGAGGGGGTTTTTGTATGCCTCATCAGCCCCCTGCTGTGCTCTCTGAGATCATGATTAAGTGGTATTTATATGCTGCAAAAGCATAACTCTTAAAATTAAAATTTAAGATAACAAATGTGCTTTTATCCCTATGCCTACATAACCCCACTAAAATGACAGTAGAACTCATAGATCTTCAAGGACACAGAGAACAAGACAGATTCCCTCAAGATGTCAGCAAAATTCAAAAGATGGAAAGCACGTAGACTTGTTAACCACAGAGAGAGCTGAAACTCAGGTGCCTGCAGACCTGGAAGCCCATAGAACAGAGGAAAGGCGTAGGAATCAGAGTCACTGGCTACCTCTGAGGACAGTGGGTCAAAACAGAACAATCCCTTTAGGTCCTTTAAAATTGGTAACCGAACCCTCTAGACGCCTTCCCCTGCCTTGCAGAGCCTAGTGACCACATCCCCCATCCTCTGCTGCTCCTCTCAGAGACTTTGGACTTAGGAAAGCAGGCTCAGTTGAGGCCAGCAGTGGGATTCCCACATTGAAAATAGGCAGGTTAAGTGAAAAGTACACACATTTCACAAGGGGCAGTCTCTTCCTTCTCTCCTCACCCATATTACTTAAAGTTACTGGAAGAAGAGAAGGCATGGTGTCCAGTACACAGAAATCTAATAGCAGAGAGTCAGAGGGGAACCCCAGGATGATAGTAAAGGGGAAGCCCCAGAACAGCAGCTCTGCAAGAGATAGAAACGGACCAGTTTGTTTGTTTGTTTGTTTATTATTTTGGTTGCTTTGGGTCTTAGTTGTGGCGTGCGGGCTCTTTGTTGGCAGCGCACAGGCTTCTCTAGTTGCAGCGTGCAGGCTCCAGAGCACACGGGCTCTGTTGTGGTGTGCAGGAGAAACTGACCAGTTCAGATTGGAGTGGGAGAATAGAGGATTCCAAGGATACTTCCAGCAGTGTCACTGAGAGAATACGTGAAATGTTGGACCATATGGAGAGGAGATTCCCCGTGTGGTGATGAATTAGAGATAGGCTCTTAGAAAATGAAGTCAACAACAACAAAATGAGGTCATGATTAACATCGGGAAAAACAAAAAGTTCACAAAGAAGCAACTGTGACCTACTGCACACATAGCTCAGCAGTGAATTACGTCTGCCTAGTCATAACAAGGTAGGCAGTGAAAATTGATGTACCTCTAAATTGTGATTGTGATATAATTTTAGTGGGAGGATCGGGAGTGGAGGGGGGAGTAAGAGCATTCTGTGTGTGTGTGAGAGAGAGAGAAAGAGAGAGAGAGGGAGGGAGAGATGGAGAGAGAGGGAGAGTTGGAGAGGGAGAGAGAGAGAGATGGAGAGAGAGGGGGAGAGAGAGAGAGAGATGGGGAGAGAGAGAGGGAGAGAGAGAGAGAGAGGGAGAGATGGAGAGAGAGAGATGGAGAGAGAGGGGGAGAGAGAGAGAGAGAGATGGGGAGAGAGAGAGGGAGAGAGAGAGAGAGAGGGAGAGATGGAGAGAGAGAGATGGAGAGAGAGAGAGGGAGAGATGGAGAGAGAGAGAGAGATGGAGAGAGAGAGGGGGAGAGGGAGAGGGAGAGATGTAGAGAGAGGAAGAGAGAGATGGAGAGAGAGAGAGGGAGAGATGGAGAGAGAGAGAGGGAGAGAGGGAGAGAGAGAGAGGGAGAGATGGAGAGAGAGAGAGGGAGGGGGAGAGATGGAGAGAGAGGGAGAGATGGAGAGAGAGGGAGAGAGAGAGAGAGAGAGAGAGAGATGGAGAGAGAGAGGGAGAGGGAGAGAGAGAGGGAGAGAGGGAGGGAGAGAGAGAGATGGAGAGAGAGAGGGAGAGGGAGAGAGAGAGGGAGAGAGGGAGGGAGAGAGAAGGAGAGAGAGAGAGAGAGAGATGGAGGGGGGGGGAGAGAGGAAGAGAGATAAGTGCTCTTTTCCAGAGCTCCACAGTTGAAAGTCAGTAGTTCATACTGAAAATAGAAAAAAAAAAAAAAAAAGGAGTTGAAAGAGGTTAGCTCTGGATAACAAAAATCTGAAGTAAATAAATCAAAGGATTGTTATTCATTACATGCCTTTTAGTAATTTTGATTATGAAAATGGTAAACTTATTCCTTTGATAAAAGTTTAAAAATGAACAAGGAAAATGGACAACATATATAAGTACACATGAGACTGGAATTATTTCCATTGACTAGAATGGTTTGTGTATCTTAACTTTGTGTTTAGCAAATACCAAACAATAGGGACTTCTTTTTTAAAAATTTCGTCTTTTCCCAGACACTGTATTCTAGCAGCTATAGGACTAGACCGTGTTCTGCTGCTGGTTGCTGTCAAAGTTTTCAGTCTATAGTGAAAACGTTAGTGAAGGTATGGTCCTTTCTTGGGAAACAGTGCTTTGTCTTGAGATTGTCCTTGTTAATTATTTTGATGGAATGATGGCAGTAGAAGATAGTGTTTTGTTTTAATTTATTTCCTCACTTGGCAAAATGAAAATCTGGCAGTTCTAGGTGGGTTCCCAAACCTCTTTTCAAAATTTTCCTATTCGTGAAATCCCAAAGCCTGGTAGCCACTGGATTCGATTATTTAATTTAGCTGTATTGATTGTTTTGGATGAAATCTGTTTCCATTTGGTTTGTCTTCATTACTTTGTCTAATGCATGGAAATGACAGAGAACAAATGCCATGCCTGATGTTCTCTCTAAATGTCAGAGTCCCCCAGGAATCATTTTTATAAGCCATTTATAAAAAGAACTCTGCATGTTACTCAGCAAGCAGTTTTTTAACTGTGTACATTAACTTTATCATCATGTCCAAAATCATTAAATATAATTGATCATTTTCTCAGGTGTTTAAAAACTTACTGCATGTAATTTACAAGGTCATTTGGAATTTATGTTTTCTTTATGTACTAAAATTATGAAGCTTCCTTTATTATGGTATGTGCCTGCCACTTCCCAACAAGTAAGGCTTACAACAAGAGGGTCTAATAACAGATATGGCAAGTACAATCCAGAATCTTCTTTGAAAATATTGGTTATTGTTATATTTTTCAAAAGTATGGCGCAGCTATCCAAATCCAGACAAGTTTTGATAAATAAATCAGAGGACTCGAGTATAAGAATTAAAAGCAAAATCAGGAGATGTCTATGAAGACAATGAATTTGAAAATCATGATGCTTATACAGGTCAGAGAATAGTTACATACGCTGAAGAGTACTTTGGAAGTTAACCTTAACTCTTATGGAAGAAGGTGGTGATTTACTAAGACTATCATTACATTAACTTTTTCCAAGCTATCAGGCTCTGATGATTGCTACATTAAATCAATCTACATAATGTTTTTGGACATTAGTTTTTAATGCCCACATTGGTTTGAAGATGAAGATCTTTTCAGAATATATGTTGTAATCTTTCCATTGGTACTTCAGTGAATTCCTCTTCTACTTGAGATACATATCCTCTTCCCAGGAGGGTTTTGACATAGTCACAGCAAGTCTATCTTGGGAAGGACAAGAGTTGTAAAGCAGTGAATAAAAACTTGGGCTCTGGAGGCAGATGGTCCTATGTGTGAGTTCCAGTTTTGCCACTGGAACTCTGTCACCGGGGAGAGTTGCCAGATTTAGCAAATAAAAATACAAAACACCCAGTTAAACTTGAATTTCAGGTAAGTAATAAATAATGTTTAGTATAAGTATGCCTCATGCAAAGTTTGGAGGGTAATACCTATGCTTGAAAAAAGTTAGTCATTGTTTATCTGAAGCTCACATTTAACTGGCCTCCTGCATTTGATCTGGTACCCTACAACCTGCAGCAAGTAACAATCTGCCTACTCTATAGCTTTGAGATCAGTGAGATGGAATAAGTCATACTTATTTCATAGGTTGTAGAGAGTTAAATGAAATAGTACACATAAGTGCTCAGCATGTAGCAGCTCAATAAATGTCACCTGTATGGATCATATCTTCTCAGTTGTCAGACACCCAGCCTGGCATGTCCTAAAGCGGGACTGTAGCTGCAAACAGTTTTAGCCGTCCAGGTTGGAGTTCTCTTGGGAGAATAGTATACTAGTCTGAGTGGTCAGAGACGTGTACTCTTATTGTTGTCGGTTTTAGAGGGAGAATTATATAACAGATTCAAGCTCCTCTGCCCCAAAGTGAAGACAGGAGGTGAAAGCCTAGATTTTTCAAGGGAAAAAAAGTCAAGGAAAAAATTTAAAAGGCTTTGGAATCAAACTGCCTATGATTCCTTTTTGCGATCTCCCACCTAACAACACTCTCTTTACCCTCTCTGCACCCCATTTTCCTCATCTGTAAAATGGGAATAATACCCACGGGTGGTGGTGAAGAGCGAACAGTGTCATACATGTACAGGTCCCGGCACTTGTTAACTACTCAGTAAATGTTAGTTGTTGGCATATTTGTCTATGATGCCAAACTGCCAGTTTGGTTCAAAATAAGTGATTCTCCACAGGCCCAGCATGCTTGGCATGGGGAATGGAAAGGATGGATTCTGGATGTTTACTTCACGTGTCCTGTAAAGTCTTGAGTAGGACAAGCATGGGCTGTATGTAACAATAGTACCTTTCATTCATGTGTTGCTTTACAAAGTACAGATGTTTTCATATTGACAGCTTGATTTCATCCTCACGATTCTATGAGGTAGATTGTTGTTATCTTATCTTTACCGATGAAGCAACCAAAGGCTAGTGTTAGTGGCCTAAAGTCACACAGCTGATGGAAGGGGCAGGTTTGCTACAAGTGAACTGATTTCTAGTCCACTGTTCTTTGTTCTGTGCTGTGGCCTCCCTGATGGGAGTCATGGTGTCAGGGTCATCATCACCGAGGCCCTTGTCTTCTCAACACCTGTTTCTTTAAAACACATGCCGTGGTCAAGACAATTGACGAGGCATCGTGGGGACTAAAGAGAGGCAGAGTCTTGATCACGTGTGTGAGGAGTTTAAAATATAGTATCTAGATTTTTAGTTGAAGAAGTAAAGCATTTATGGTGTGGTAAACATTCAAATAGTACAGAAGGTTATCCATGGAAAATTCTCTCTCCCACTCCATTCCCCCAGTTGCCTTCTACAAAGGAAATCTCAGCAGTGGTTTCTTCTGTATCCTTTCAGAGATGTAGTGAGAGCAAACATAGATAGATTTTTTCCACAAGGTGGGAACATACTAAACAGACTGTTTTGCACCTTACTTTTCCCCTTTAACCGTATATTCTAATATAGCTACCCCAGTTTTAGCTTAAATGACTTTAAATACTAATGGATAGCAGTCTGTCTCTGGTGCCACTGTTGAAACTGTCTTACCCAATTTTTTATTTGTGCTTGAGGTGTGTGAAAATGGGCCATCCTTCTCCCACAGTTTAGGAAAATGGTCTGATACATCCCCAGTCTGCACTGCTGCCCCCCAAGCCCGGTCACACCACCCCTCACCAGACACCGCCAGTCTTGCTGCAGCTCCCCTTGCTCTCTTCCAGTCCTTTCTCCACTTGGCGGCCAGGGCGACCTTTAAGTGGTCACTCTACTGCTAAAATCCTCCAGTGCTTGCCCAACACACGCGGAATTAACCCTTGTTTTCTGGTCAAAAACCCTGTGTGACATGGTTACCTCTTTGTCCTTGTCAGGACCCACGTCTCAGGCCACCGTGCTCTAGCCACGCTGGCCTTGTTTGTTTCTCAGACCCACCAGGCTCAGTTATGCCAGGAGCTCTTTCCCTTTATCTTCCTGTGGCTGTTGCTTACACCCTAAATTTCCTTGCAGAGAGGCTTTTTCAACCATCCAGTCTAAAGCCACTTTTTGAGTTATTGTTACCTTATTTTAATTACCTTATAATAATTATTTGGCAGCCTACCAGAAAATGGCAGAATAATCTTTATTTGTTTTCTTATTCTTTTACTGTCTGTTTCTACCCCCACTAAATCTAAGTTCTATGCCCGTGTTGTTCACCACTGGGCTTTCAATGCCTGTATGAGTACCTGACAACCTGCCCACCTGACAGGTAGTAGAGACTCAGTTGACTGAATATATGAATGAATGAGTGAATAGTTTTAAGAGATTTAGTTCTACAATATTGTTAAAGTTGTTACAACTGTTATGTTATACTATACTGTTCATGTCACAAACATGAACTAGTCTTCTAATAGTTATGAAAAAATACTATTCTGTATAAGTACTTATACTGTATACAATACTATTATAGAAAAAAAAATGCAATCTTATCATTGTTTAGTAGTTATAAAAAATACTTTCCCCTGACCTATCAGCATATGTTAGGATAAAATATTTGTTGTGGTTACTGTACGCTAGAGCAATACAGTGAGTCAAGCAGGCATGCCACATAGGCAGTTGGAGCACACAGGTGACAGAGATGCATGACAGGTTAAAGGAGAATGGAATGACTGACCGTCAGCACAGGTACGCTGTTTTCTCAGGTAAGAACTCAGGATCGTGGATATCTTTCCTTGTGGAAACATTACTTTTAAATAAACTAAATAACAAGTCCTGAGCTGATATAACAGAAATTAAAAGGTGAAGAAATGGAGGAGTCTGAATAGCATTGTTTGTTTTTAAATTTGTAAACTAGCATCTAGTAAGTTTTTAACAACAAAGCATTTATTGAAGTTGTAAAATCTATTGCTCAATCTGTGTTAAAACATTTTATATATACTGTATATATACCATGTTATAGTATGTTATATATGTCAGTATTGCATCAGGATTAGGGCAGACTTTACAAGCACAGACTTTGGCTTCAGACAGACCTGTCTTCAGATCCCCAGCTCTGCTCTATGACCTTTGGCAGATTACTTAACCTTTATGAGCATTAGGTATGTCATTTCTAAAGTAGGGATAATAGTACCTCATTCATACAGTTGCTGTGAGGACTCAGTGAGGTTAAGTGGAAATAACTCTCTTAGCACGATGTGTCACGTAGTGTGGCCACATAGATGGCTATATTATTATCATCAGTGGAGTATCAGCTATTGAGAAATGGCTAGAGCATCATCACAGAGTCAGAGAAATCTCATCAAGTGAAACATCCAATATTCAGAAGTGTTAAGTCTCTAAATCATAAACCAGGAAGTTGTGCTGTATCTATTCTCTATTTGGGATTCTCATTGTTCTTTCCCGACAGTTTTCTGATAACTTCATTCTAATCAGAATTTCAACCCTGATGTCCTGTTGGATAACAGATGTGTTTAGTCTGGCCCACAGTGGGGGTTTTTTGTTTGTTTTTGTTGCTCTTTTTGTTGCCACACTTGAAAATTTGTGAGCCTTGAGTACTTTGTACTTCTAGCTACTTCTGAAAAATAATAAGAGCTAGCCATAGTGAATCCACATTCCCACCTGGTTGAAATCAGGCTACAGCTGAGTGTCACCCGCCCCTCTAGATCGGGCTTTCTCTAATTCCCAAGAGTATCTCCCTGGCTACTGTACTCAGCTATGTTACCTGCTTGCTGATGAGTCTTAGTCAGTTTTTTGATATTGGACCAACATTTAGACTTGATATTCAGATCAACTCATTAGGATATGTTTACAGGTTTTTTTTTAAATTGAGGTATAATTGACATATAACATTATGTTAGTTTCAGCATACAACATAATGATTTGATCTTTGCATACATTGTGAAATGATCACCCTGTAAGTCTAGTTAACACCCATCACCTTACATAGTTACAAAAAATTTTTTTCTTTTGATGAGGACTTTTAAGATCTCTGTTAACAGCTTTCAAATATGCAGCACAGTATTGTTAACTATAGTCACCATTCTTCACATTACATCCCCATGACTTATTTATCTTATGATCGGAAGGTTGTACCTTTTAACCCCCTTTGCTCATTTCTCCCACTCCCCCATCCCTACCCCACCCCTCTGGCAACCCCACCAATCTTTTCTCTATATGACCTTGGGGTTTTTGTGTGTTTTTTGTTTTAGATTCCACGTATATGAGATCACATGGTATTTATCTTTTCCTTCTGACCTGTTTCACTTCGCATAACACTCAGAAGCTTCATCCATCTTATTGCAAATGGCGAGATTTCATTTTTTATGGGTGAATAATTTTCCTTTGTGTGTGTGTGTGTGTGTGTATGTGTGTGTGTGTATGTATGTATGTGTGCGTGTATGTGTGTGGAGAGAGAGAGAGAGAGGAAGCAGTTTATCCATTCATGGACACGTACATTGTTTCCATATCTTGGATATTATAAATAAAATAATGCAGTGCACGTAGGAGTCCATATGTCTTTTCAGTATATGTTAAAATTAGCGTTTTTGTTTCCTTCAATAAATACCCAGAAGTGGGACTGCAGGATCATATGGCAGTTCCAGTTTTAATTTCTGTGAGAAACTCCATACTGTTCTCCATAGTGGCTGCACCAATTTACATTCCCACCAACAGTGCACAGGGAGTCCCTTTTCTCCACATCCTGGCCAACACTTGGTATTTCTTGTCTTTTTGATAACAGCCATTCTGACAGGTGTGAGGTGATGTCTTATTGTGGTTTTGATTTGCATTTCCTTGATGATTAGTGATGTTGAGTATATTTTCATTTGCCTGTTGGCCATCTATATGTCTTCTTTGAAAAAATGTCTCTTCAGATCCCTTGCCCATATTTTAATTGAGTTGTTTGTTTGTTTTTTTGTGATCAAGTTGTGTGAGTTCTTTGTATATTTTGGATATTAACCCCTTATCAGACATAATGTTTGCAAATACTTTCTCTCATTCAGTTCATTGGTTTTTCATTCTGTTGATGATTTCCTTTGCTGTGTAGAAGCTTTTTAGTTTGAGCAGTCTCACTTATTTATTTTTGCTTCTGTTGCCTTTGCTTTTTGTGTCAAATCCAAAAACTCATCACCAAGACCAATGTCAAGGAGTTTACTGCCTATGTTTTCTTCTAGGAGTTTTATGGTTTCAGGTCTTATATTCAACTCTTTAATCCATTTTGAGTTAAATTTTGTATATGGTGTAAGATAGTGGTCCAGTTCCATTCTTTTGCATGTGGCTGTTCAGTTTTCCTAACACCATTTATTGAAGAGACTGTCCTTTCCCTGTTGTATAGTCAGGGTTCCTTTGTCATAAATCAATTGACCATATATGTGTGGACTTATTTCTGGCTCTCTATTCTGTTCCATTGATCTACATGTCTGTTTTTATGTCACTATGTCTGTCATACAGAGTGAAGTAAGTCAGAAAGAAAAACAAATGCAGTATGCTAACACATATATATAGAATCTAAGGGAAAAAAAAAAAAGGTCATGAAGAACCTAGTGGCAAGATGGGAATAAAGACACTATCATACTGTTTTGATTACTATAGTTTTGTAATATATTTTGAAATCAGGGAGTGTAATGCCTCTAGCTTTTTTTGTCCTTTCTCAAAATTGCTTTTGCTATCCGGGGTCTTTTGTGCCTCCACACAGATTTTAGGATTGTTTTCTTCTATTTCTGTGAAAAAAATGCCACTGGATTTTGATAGGGAGTGCATTGAATCTGTAGATTGCTTTGGGTAATATAGGACATTTTAATTATATTAATTCGTCCAATCCATGAACACAGAATATCTTTCCATTTATTTGGTCATCTTCAATGTTTTTCATCAGTGTCTTATAATTTTCAGTGCATAGGTTTTTCACTTCCTTTATTGAATTTATTCCTAGGTATTTTATTCTTGTTGATGAAATTATAAATGGGACTGTTTTCTTCATTTCTCTTTCTGATAGTTCATTATTAGTGTATAGAAATCAACAGATTTCTGTATATTGATTTCATATCCTGCAACTTAATTGAATTTTTAAGTTAGTTTTAGAAGTTTTTTTTGTGGAGTCTTTAAGTTTTTCTATACATAATATCATGTCATCTCCAAATAGTGACAATTTTACTTCTTCTTTTCCAATTTGAATGCCTTTTATTTCCCCCTCTTGCCTAATTGCTCTGGCCAGGACTTCCAATACTATGTTGAATAAAAGCAGTGAGAATGGGCATCCTTGTCTTGTTCCTGACATTAGAGCAGAAGCTTTCAGTTTTTTAATGTAAATTGATGCAGCCATTTTGGGTGTTAGCTGTGGGCTTGTCATATATGGCTTTTATTATGTTGAGGGATATGTTTACAGTATTAACAAGGAGAAAGAAATTCTTTCTACTTAAGTTTTTGCTCAAAAAGGAGCTTACTACAAATATCAAATCATTATGTTGTGCACCTGAACCTAATATAATGTTATATGTCAATTATGCCTCAATTTAGAAAAAGGAACTTAGTGGCTATTTTGTATTTAAATACATTTACATTTTGAATAATGTTATTTGAAATAGCCTAGTTAAGAAACTTTCCTTAAGACACAGCAGCCAGTAAAATGGAAGGTAATCATAAGGTGTAGAAAAGGCACTTTAGGAGGAATACGCTCTGTAGAAATACTCATGATACCTTATTGACCAATTCTACCCTCAGAATGAATGAAATGAAAGAATATGTGTGTGTGTGTGTGTGTGTGTGTGTGTGTGTGTGTGTGTGTATATATATATATATATATATATATATATATATATGTAATAGTTTGGAGTACTGTGTCAGCATAAATGGTAATAAAGGGAACATTTTTGTTCCCTTTCAGGTTTGGTTGAGTGCACCTCCAGAGCTGCTCACCAAATCTTTTGGTAGGTGTGCGTATTTAGTATTATCTTTGGCTGCATCTTCCCCCCTTTGGTGATAAGGAAGGGTGGTTCCTATTTTAGCTCACAAAGATACATTTGACAGTAGGCAATCAGGCGAGCCCCACTTGCCGTTCCTCCCTCTTAGGGAATCAGTCTTCCTCCCTCTTTCCCTTTTTCATTTTTTTCATATGCAATTTAAAAATCAATTTTATTTCCTAATTTATAGAGTCATACCTGGGATTTGGGAGCAGATAGTGATGCTACTAACCAATAACCATGGGGAAAAATAAGTGAGGGACACAGGAAAAGGGAGTAGGGACTAGGGAAAGAACTAGTTTGAGAGTTTGACCAGGTGATTTCTGAGATCCTTTTGAAGTGGAACCATAGAATGGTAGATCTGGAAGGGGGTCAAAAAAGGTAACCTTATGCAACCCTCTCATAGCACATATTTAGAAAATGAAGGCCAGGTAAATGAAATTATTTGTCTTGAAAGGGCAAGTTCGTGATTGTCGAACCCCCTCCTCCCCTCAAATTCTTAGATCCTGAGGCTGGATCTGTTCTCTCTTCTATTAAATATTTCTCTAAAAATTACTTGTAATATGATGTCACATATTAGATACTATGTGTGAAAGTGTCTTGCACATTGATGGCAGGAAGTAAAAAGTTGATTCTGCTAGCTAATTCTCCATTAGGTCAAGTTCAGTCAGGATTAGCAGTACATTTTGTTATCCTTACATAAGAGGCCCCTGAAGGCAGAGTGGATTCTTCTACACCTAGCATAATGCCACTATGGCCTATAGATGTACTCACAAGTGTTTGTTATGTGATGAATCATGCATATTAATTGTACTTCAGATTCCCTTTCAGTAAGGCGAGTGCTTTTATGTTACTGTCGTGGTATCTCTTACGGTTCGGCGTTGGCTCATCTCTGCAGTAGAGTCAGACACTTAATGGTTAGATGTTTCTGCCATTGCTGGCTGGGTTTGTAAGTGCGCCACAACATGTGGTAAGTTAACTCTCCAGGACATAGATTTTGACTCTGTTTACATGGTGACTGGATCCAAAAAATAGATCTGACTATAGATGTGGGAAAATGCCAAACTCAGAATAAGTTATTTATATTGAGCTTGCTTTTGTCACCCTGAATGAGAGCTAAATAGAGGAATGCCTGCAAGGTTGATTGTTAATATGTGTTCTTTAATGTCGTGTTCTTTAAACTTGGGTACATGAAAACTTTCCACTGGGTATGGGAATCAGTTTCCAGAAACTCATCTTTTATATGTTCTTCTCCCTAAAATGGATCTACCTATGAATACTCTTGTGGTCAGAGTTTCAGGCTGTTTATCCTTTTTTACTTCTGCTTGACAATCGCCTTCTGCCACTTAAGGAAAAGAAAAAAAGAAGGAGGTGGCACAGTTCTCACCCATAACTTTATTTGGTCTGTTGCACGGGTGTAGCAACTTCCACGGGTAGAGGGGCAAACAAAGAGTCAATTCTAAATATTGGTTTTAGGGAAGCCCTCTTTAATGAGGGAGTAATGCAGTTTCTCAATATTATTTTAAGGTATAGGGAAGAAAATAAAAGTTGAGGGCCATTGCTTTAAGATATTTTGAGTTTTTCTAACCAATTTGAAATTCATATGGTAACTAGATTTATTAATTTTTAACCAATGTCTTTTTCAAATACAGTCTTTCTCTGATAACGTTTTCCAGAGTGTTGCATATTTAGTTCTATACTCAGAAGTCTGCTTGATCTGACTATCTGCATGAAGCAGCATTGCGCTTGAACAAGATAGCCATGGTGTTGATGGTGTCATAATTCTTGGGTACAAATTTCACTGTGGTCACTGTCAGTCTCACGAAGGGAAACTAAAAGTTGTGTTATCCCCTACACTTTTCATAGTAATTCAAGGAGCACAGAGAAAGGAAAATCATTGGAGTTGAGAGATGCTTGAACTAAAATACACGAATTTCATAGATTGCAAATTGTGCTTCTGGAGAGAAAGAGACTCATGGTTACCCGATGCATGGTAATAGGGAAAGCTTCAGAGAGCCGTGTGTGGGCTGTCAAAGATGGTGCTAAGCCTTGAATAAAATTGCATTTTATCATCTCGATGAGAAGCAATTAAAAGTTGAAGAACAAAGACTTAAAAGTAAATTTAGACCAAGATACCTTGATCTCTGTAATTTAAGCAAGTTACTTTGCTTTCTCATTCTTAAAAATGATGAACTTCAACTTTGAGGAATCATTCTGTCCTCTTTAGTCTCAGTGGAGGTATTTGATTATTGTCTAGCTCCTGGGTTAAGTTGCAGGAATTTCAGTTAGAAGAAGACAGGTAACCTCACAAAGCAGTGATTTTTAATCAAGGGTTTGTATCAGAGTTATGTGTGGATCATTTGGAAATATTCATGTTTAGGTTCCTAATCTGCCAATCTGATTCAGTAGATCTGGGATGGGACTCAGTGATCAATATTTTAAAAAGTTCATTGGCTGATTCTGGCACATACCCTCATACTTTCAGTTGAGAGCACTCTGGTAGACAACTGTGTTTTACCTGGGGACTGACTCTGGAAAAGTTTCTGGAAATCAACCTGTGGGTATGATCATTCTTTATTCAGATATCTGTCTTCCATTTATACCTCGTGTGTTAATTTCCTAGGGCTGCTGCAACAAATTACCACAAACTTGGTGTTCTAAAACAACAGGAATTTATTCTCTCACAACTTTGCGGGCCAGGCGTCTGAAATCAAGGTGTGGACAGTGCTGCGCTCCTCTAGAGGGTCTAGGAGAGAATCTCTTCCCTGGCTCTTCCAACCTCTGGTGGTTGCCAGCATTCCTTGGTTTGTGTCTGTATCACTTCAAGTTCTCTGTCCATCTTCGTGTTACCTTCTCTTCTGTCTTTGTTAAATCTCTCTCTGCTGCCTTCTTATAGAGACACCACTCAGCCCAGATATTCTCTCCCATTCAAGATCATTAACTTAATTGTGTTTGCAAACTTTTTGTGGAATGCAGAAACATTTTCAGGTTCTGGGGTTTAGGACTTGGATATCTTTTGGGGGTCCATTATTTAGCCTGAGACAGCTGGCTATCACCTCACTACATATAATTTATATGGGCTGCTCTGGCCCATTGAGATTGATTTGGTCCCTTTCCCCCACTTGTCTCCAGCTACCAATTCATGGCCACAGGGAAATGGAAGCCTTCTGTGACAGTGTTTACCCACAAATCTTGCTTTCTTGGACCTATATCAGATAACCTCTCACATAGCTAGAAATAAATTATTTTACTAAGCTGTCGAATACACCTCCAATTGCAGCCATTCGTATGGCAAATACCTTTGGTCATAAGTGGAGTGGGAGTATAAGATCAGTGCAGCAAACCATCATCCTCACTGACGAAGGCATCCCAAGCATGTGTCCCAGCAACGGTGGCTCTTGTTTAAAGCTCGTCTTTAAGAAGAGAATATCACAGTGACCAGCATTACGTGACTCGATTCCAGGAGAGGCACGAGCCTTCTTCCCTTTCACGTGAGCCTTGACTTGACCTAAGCCAGACATTTACGATGCTGTCAAGTTTGGTTTTAGGAGAGAGAATGTAGTTAGCTAAAGTTAGCTGATAGGAAAGAATTTAGTTAGTTGAAAAGATAGAATGTAGTTAGTTGAGTGTAGTCACTTGATTTCTGAGAGAAATGTAATTTCTGAGTCAAACTTTATGAAAACTAGCTATAGGACCTTGAGAGAATTTTTAAAACACGGGGCTTCATTTTCCCCATCTACAAAAGGAGGAATTTATTTCATGATCTCTAAGGCCCCTTTCAGCTCTGAAATTCCATTTTGTTGTTTCTTGAGTTTTAACAATTTGTCCTAAAAACATTATTACTAAAAGGCTTGTTCTTGTGCTATTAGTAGGCAGGTACAAGATTGGTAGTAAAGATGATTTTAACCTGGAGCTTCCTTAATTGTGTGGTAGAAAGATATGTTAAAGTATTTTGAATGGAACAATTGACAGAAAAATGTTGTCATTCCTAGGATTCTGACTTGGGCATGTTTTATATCACCCTAAACTACCCATCCTTGGGCTTTATGTGTAGTGTTTCTGTACTCCAGAAATTAAATGTTTTATATCAACGGGGTTTACTAAGATTGAGAGTACACTTTCACTATTAGGCCTTCATGTACTAGTTAGTTCCTTTTTATGGAGTTTGTGATGCTTTGTGACACATGAATCTGAACTTCACAGGAGTTCACATGCGCCGAAGATAAACCCTTAGGTTCAGCCACATTTAAGGGATAAGATGAGGAAGATATGAGTAAGGAGAAGGATTGTCAAAGGAGATAGGAGAAAATTCAGGAAACTATGTATTGTGTCACAGAAAATAAGGAAGAATATATTCAATATTTGAGAGTATTCAGTGCTGCTGAAGGCGAAGAGATACAGAACACTAGAGTGGCCTTGAACAAGGAAAGCCGATGAATTTGTTGTGATAAGTTTTAATGGAGGAACAGGGATGGAAACTAGATTGAAGAGAACAGATCAAGCGGAGATAAGAATTGCTAAAACTTCTCTCAGGAGAGGTTCTGAGGAACAAAGGGTGGAAACTAAATTGCAGAGATGGGGTTTGGAGAGACCTGCACAGGTTTGAAAGCTGATAGAGAGGAGCAGGTAAAGGAAGAGCTATTACCCCAGAAAGGGAAGGTCAGGACCTGTGTTACAGGCTTAGCTTGGCAGGCATGGAACACCCCTTCCCTTCCTGTCAGAAAGGAGGAAAGAACAGATGCCAGTGCAGATACATTTCAGGGAAAATGGCAAAAAAGTTAAAGGAGGCTCATGAATGAATGCTCTGTGGAAGTGTGAGATGTTCATGTGTACTGTTGTCTAATGTTCTCTGTTAATGTTGAATTAGTCGCCTACCAGGAGCTCAGGAGGACTGCACTTGCGGCCAGTCAGTGCCACCCCTCTGTAATAGATACCCCAGCCCCCTTGACTGCAGGGAAGGGCCAAATCATAACTCCTCATCTCCCAGGCACGTGGATTGATCAGTGGGGAGGACAGGTGGCCTACATCATACCAACTGGAATCTTTTCAAACTGGAGCTGGGAGAAAAGAACTGTGGGTTCCTCATATTGAGAGATACAAAGATGTGAATGGGTGCTGTTGATATGGACATGTTTATTGTTTCTTGTGTAGCAAAGAAACAGGGATTGGGGATGTTTGGGATGGAAAGAGGAGAGTTGAGAGGAGAGGGGGCAGAGTTTATGTTTTTTTTCCAATTTTATTGAGAAATGGTTGACAAGGGGGCAGAGTTTTAAATTCCTGTGTCCCTGTGGCCAGCTCCATCTGGATCTTTTTTATGGTTTGGCTACATAAATGTTAGGTCCCCCTTACCCTTAAGGTAGAGTTTAGATTTTTGAATTTGAAGCTAAAGAAACCTTAACTAATATAATGTGAAGTCAGAATAGGATTGGTCAAGAGTTACAGTGTTTCTTTTCAGGTACAACAGAAAGGCCATGGGACAAAGAAGTGGAAAATACCATCAAGACTGTTTGAGGTGATGGGCTGCCTGGGAAAGGACGTGAGGACTGTTGGCTGGAGATGAGGGGGAATCAAGGGACTTCAGTTCCTAACGAAGTGAAGTAGATACAAGGGTAGGCAGTTGTGATCAGGGTATATGAGTGTTGGATGCATTTGCAAAGCAAATTTTCCTTTTTTAAGAGAAATAATGCACTATCATAAAGCACTAAAAAGATTCAGGAAAGTCCCTTTGTAATTTATTCATTGAAAAGGATAAGGATAACATCCCCTGTTTAGATTTGTTGCATTATCATTTACACAAAGAGGACTTGACCTACAATAAAGCAAGTTTGTTGAATTTTTTTTTTTAGTTATTTCTGAGATATACATTTTAAAGTAATAACTAGGATTATTACTTATAACATTATACCAGAACATATAAGATTTTTAGAAATTTCATGTAATGTCTGAAACATTTATATTAACATATTTCCATACAAATAACCCAATGAAAGTTTAGTATTAGTTGTTTTGTTTGTTTTTTTATACTGCAGGTTCTTATTAGGCATCAATTTTATACACATCAGTGTATACATGTCAATCCCAATCGCCCAATTCAGCACACCACCATCCCCACCCCACCGCAGTTTTCCCCCCTTGGTGTCCATATGTCCATTCTCTACATCTGTGTCTCAACTTCAGCCCTGCAAACTGGCTCATCTGTACCGTTTTTCTAGTTTCCACATACATGCATTAATATACGATATTTGTTTTTCTCTTTCTGACTTACTTCACTCTGTATGACAGTCTCTAGATCCATCCACGTCTCAACAAATGACTCAATTTCGTTCCTTTTTATGGCTGAGTAATATTCCATTGTATATATGTACCACAACTTCTTTATCCATTCGTCTGTTGATGGGCATTTAGGTTGCTTCCATGACCTGGCTATTGTAAATAGTGCTGCAATGAACATTCGGGTGCATGTGTCTTTTTGAATTACGGTTTTCTCTGGGTATATGCCCAGTAGTGGGATTGCTGGGTCATATGGTAATTCTATTTTTAGTTTTTTAAGGAACCTCCATATTGTTCTCTATAGTGGCTGTATCAATTTACATTCCCACCAACAGTGCAAGAGGTTTCCCTTTTCTCCACACCCTCTCCAGCATTTGTTGTTTGTAGATTTTCTGATGATGCCCATTCTAACAGGAGTGAGGTGATGCCTCATTGTAGTTTTGATTTGCATTTCTCTAATAATTAGTGATGTTGAGCATCTTTTCATGTGCTTCGTGGCCGTCTGTATGTCTTCTTTGGAGAAATGTCTATATAGGTCTTCTGCCCATTTTTGGATTGGGGTGTTTGTTTCTTTAATATTGAGCTGAATGAGCTGTTTATATATTTTGGAGATTAATCCCTTGTCCGTTGATTCATTTGCAAATATTTCCTGCCATTCTGAGGGTTGTCTTTTCGACTTGTTTATGGTTTCCTTTGCTGTGCAAAAGCTTTGAAGTTTCATTAGGTCCCATTTGTTTATTTTTGTTTTTATTTCCATTACTCTAGGAGGTGGATCAAAAAAGATCTTGCTGTGATTTATGTCAAAGAGTGTTCTTCCTATGTTTTCCTCTAAGAGTTTTATAGTGTCCGGTCTTATATTTAGGTCTCTAATCCATTTTGAGTTTATTTTTGTGTATGGTGTTAGGGAGTGTTCTAATTTCATTCTTTTACATGTAGCTGTCCAGTTTTCCCAGCACCACTTATTGAAGAGACTGTCTTTTCTCCATTGTATATCCTTGCCTCCTTTGTCATAGATTAGTTGACCATAGGTGTGTGGGTTTATCTCTGGGCTTCTATCTTGTTCCATTGATCTGTGTTTCTGTTTTTGTGCCAGTACCATATTGTCTTGATTACTGTAGCTTTGTAGTATAGTCTGAAGTCAGGGAGTCTGATTCCTCCAGCTCCATTTTTTTCCCTCAAGACTGCTTTGGCTATTCGGGGTCTTTTGTGTCTCCATACAAATTTTAAGATGATTTGTTCTAGCTCCGTAAAAAATGCCATTGGTAATTTGATAGGGATTGCATTGAATCTGTAGATTGCTTTGGGTAGTATACTCATTTTCACAATGTTGATTCTTCCAATCCAAGAACATGGTATATCTCTCCATCTGTTAGTATCATCTTTAATTTCTTTCATCAGTGTCTTATAGTTTTCTACATACAGGTCTTTTGTCTCCCTAGGTAGGTTTATTCCTAGGTATTTTATTCTTTTTGTTGCAATGGTAAATGGGAGTGTTTCCATAATTTCTCTTTCAGATTTTTCATCATTAGTGTATAGGAATGCAAGAGATTTCTGTGCATTAATTTTGTATCCTGCAACTTTACCATATTCATTAATTAGCTCTAGCAGCTTTCTGGTGGCAGTTTTAGGATTCTCTATGTATAGTATCATGTCATCCGCAAACAGTGACAGTTTTACTTCTTCTTTTCCAATTTGTATTCCTTTTATTTCTTTTTCTTCTCTGATTGCTGTGGCTAGGACTTCCAGAACTATGTTGAATAATAGTGGTGAGAGTGGACATCCTTGTCTCTTTCCCGATCTTAGAGGAAATGCTTTCAGTTTTTCACCATTGAGAATGATGTTTGCTGTGGGTTTGTCATATATGGCCTTTATTATGTTGAGGTAGGTTCCCTCTATGCCCACTTTTGGAGAGTTTTTATCATGAATGGGTGTTGAATTTTGTCAAAAGCTTTTTCTGCATCTATTGAGATGATCATATGGTTTTGATTCTTCAATTTGTTAATATGGTGTATCACATTGATTGATTTGCGTATATTGAAGAATCCTTGCATCCCTGGGATAAATCCCACTTGATCGTGGTGTATGATCCTTTTAATGTGTTGTTGGATTCTGTTTGCTAGTATTTTGTTGAGGATTTTTGCATCTATATTCATCAGTGATATTGGTCTGTAATTTTCTTTCTTTGTAGTGTCTTTGTCTGGTTTTGGTATCAGGGTGATGGTGGCCTCATAGAATGATTTTGGGAGTGTTCCTTCCTCTGCAATTCTTTGGAAGAGTTTGGGAAGGATGGGTGTTAGCTCTTCTCTAAATGTTTGATAGAATTCACCTGTGAAGCCATCTGGTCCTGGGCTTTTGTTTGTTGGAAGATTTTTAATCACAGTTTCAATTTCATTACTTGTGATTGGTCTCTTCGTATTTTCTGTTTCTTCCTGGTTCAGTCTTGGAAGGTTATACCTTTCTAAGAATTTGTCCATTTCTTCCAGGTTGTCCATTTTATTGGCATAAAGTTGCTTGTAGTAGTCTCTTAGGATGCTTTGTATTTCTGCAGTGTCTGTTGTAACTTCTCCTTTTTCATTTCTGATTTTATTGATTTGAGTCCTCTCCCTCTTTTTCTTGATGAGTCTGGCTAATGGCTTATCAATTTTGTTTATCTTCTCAAAGAACCAACTTTTAGTTTTATTGATCTTTGCTATTGTTTTCTTTGTTTCTATTTCATTTATTTCTGCTCTGATCTTTATGATTTCTTTCCTTCTGCTAACTTTGGGTTTTGTTTGTTCTTCTTTCTCTAGTTTCTTTAGGTGTAAGATTAGATTGTTTACTTGAGATTTTTCTTGTTTCTTTAGGTAGGCTTGTATAGCTATAAACTTCCCTCTTAGAACCGCTTTTGCTGCATCCCATAGGTTTTGGGTCGTCGTGTTTTCATTGTCATTTGTCTCTAGGTATTTTTTGATTTCCTCTTTGATTTCTTCAGTGATCTCTTGGTTATTTAGTAACGTATTGTTTAGCCTACATGTGTTTGTCTTTTTTACGTTTTTTTCCCTGTAATTCATTTCTAATCTCATAGCGTTGTGGTCAGAAAAGATGCTTGGTATGATTTCAATTTTCTTAAATTTACTGAGGCTTGATTTGTGACCCAAGATGTGATCTATCCTGGAGAATGTTCTGTGCGCACTTGAGAAGAACGTGTAATCTGCTGTTTTTGGATGGAATGACCTATATATATCAATTAAATCTATCTGGTCTATTGTGTCATTTAAAGCTTCTGTTTCCTTATTTATTTTCATTTTGGATGATCTGTCCATTGGTGTAAGTGAGGTGTTAAAGTCCCCCACTATTATTGTGTTACTGTCGATTTCCTCTTTTATGGCTGCTAGCAGTTGCCTTATGCATTGAGGTGCTCTTATGTTGGGTGCATATATATTTATAATTGTTATATCTTCTTCTTGGGTTGATCCCTGGATCATTATGTAGTGTCCTTCCTTGTCTCTTGTAACATTCTTTATTTTAAAGTCTATTTTATGTGATATGAGTATAGCTACTCCAGCTTTCTTTTGATTTCCATTTGCATGGAATATCTTTTTCTATCCCCTCACTTTCAGTCTGTATGTGTCCCTAGGTCTAAAGTGGGTCTCTTGTAGACAGCATATATATGGGTCTTGTTTTTGTATCCATTCTGCCAGTCTATGTCTTTTGGTTGGGGCATTTAATCCATTCACGTTTAAGGTAATTATCGATATGTATGTTCCTATGACCATTTTCTTAATTGTTCTGGGTTTGTTTTTGTAGGTCCTTTTCTTCTCTTGTGTTTCCCACTTAGAGAAGTTCCTTTAGCATTTGTTGTAGAGCTGGTTTGGTGGTGCTGAATTGCCTTAGCTTTTGCTTGTCTGTAAAGCTTTTGATTTCTCCATCAAATCTAAATGAGATCCTTGCCGGGTAGAGTAATCTTGGTTGTAGGTTCTTCCCTTTCATCACTTTAAGTATATCATGCCACTCCCTTCTGGCTTGCAGAGTTTCTGCTGAGAAATCAGCTGTTAACCTTATGGGAGTTCCCTTGTATGTTATTTGTCGTTTTTCCCTTGCTGCTTTCAATAATTTTTCTTTGTCTTTAATTTTTGCCACTTTGATTACTATGTGTCTCGGCGTGTTTCTCCTTGGGTTTATTCTGTATGGGTCTCTCTGCGCTTCCTGGATTGGGTGGCTATTTCCTTTCCCATGTTAGGGAAGTTTTCGACTATAATCTCTTCAAATATTTTCTAGGGTCCTTTCTCTCTCTCTTCTCCTTCTGGGACCCCTATCATGCGAATGTTGTTGCGTTTAATGTTGTCCCAGAGGTCTCTTAGGCTGTCTTCATTTCTTTTCATTCTTTTTTCTTTAGTCTGTTCCCCAGCAGTGAATTCCACCATTCTGTCTTCCAGGTCACTTATCCGTTCTTCTGCCTCAGTTATTCTGCTATTGATTCCTTCTAGTGTAGTTTTCATTTCAGTTATTGTATTGGTCATCTCTGTTTGTTTGTTCTTTAATTCTTCTAGGTCTTTGTTAATCATTTCTTGCATCTTCTCGATCTTTGCCTCCATTCTTATTCCGAGGTCCTGGATCATCTTCACTATCATTATTCTGAATTCTTTTTCTGGAAGGTTGCCTATCTCCACTTCATTTAGTTGTTTTTCTGGGGTTTTTTCTTGTTCCTTCATCTGGTACATAGCCCTCTGCCTTTTCATCTTCTCTATCTTTCTGTAACTGTGGTTTTTGGTCCAGAGGCTGCAGGATTGTAGTTTTTCTTGCTTCTGCTGTCTGCCCTCTGGTGGTTGAGGCTATCTAAGAGGCTTGATGGGAGGCTCTGGTGGTGGGTAGAGCTGACTGTTCAGTTTGTTGAATTTTACAAGATGCTTTATAATAGAGTTTGTTGTGTGATGTGCAGCTGACAGGGTAACAAGAATCTTCTCATTTGAAACTCAGTTCTTTCTTCAAGAAAATATTCTCACAGGCAAAAAATTTGAAAAAAAAATTGATCTAGGGCAGAACTGAATTTATTGGAAAATTTCTAGTTGCTTAGATATCACTTTCTACTTTCATGAACAGATAGTTTTTTTATCTTTACCATATTGTTAAATTACTCTGGTTAGTATTGAGTGTGATAGTGTACAAAGAACCTTTAATGATCTGTCTCTTCTGTAAAGCCCACTATTATTTGTGTGTTCAGGATGGCTTCTACAAGTAATAGAATTCATGTAAAGACACTTATCAGCAAGAGTTTCCTGAGGCTGGAGCCAGACATTGACTCTGCACTTTTGTACATGCAGCCTCAAGAGACATTAGCTATATAGTAGGTTGTCCTAGTTCTTGAGTGAATTTGAGTTCTTCAAAAAGAACATCCAATTTATAGCATGGTCTTTGTGCCTTGATTTACCCCTTATTTTCTTTTGATGTTTTACCATTTCTGTATGTGAGGACACGTTTTACCATACCCTGATAATGATGAAATGTGTCCTAAATTTTATTAGCTACCATAATTATCCAGTAGGTAAACGGACTACTGTAGCCACACTGAAGAACTCCCATGGAGTCTGTCAAGACACTAGCTAAGGATATATGTATTGCATCTTAAATAATATAAAATCTGTAACTAAGCATCTTTGTCCTGAATTGGGACGTGCTTTGCTAGAAAGGGAGTTCACTACCTGGGTGCAGTCTTTCTGATCACACACATGTAGACTGCCTCTCACGCTTAGTAGGTAGATCTATAAGGCAGTTCTGCCTCTGCTCTGCTGCCTGGGAAACGTTATGAACTTACCATTTCCTCGTGTGGAAGATGAGGGGTTGGATGGCATCTGGTCCCCCTTTTCCCATCTCAGAGTGAATGAGATGAGTGTTGTAAGTCCAAATCCTTCTTTAAAGAAAAATGTTCCCAGTGCATCATGTTATTAGGCACATAGTCCTCTCTTCAACGCAGTTTGCTGTTTTGGTTTTATTTCTTAGAGATGCACTTGTGTTTTCTTTATAACATCTCACTCAAAAGTAAGAAACTAGAGGTGTGGGTAGCATTTTCTTGGATTAGCTGTAGTGGAACAACGTGATTACAAGGAGCTTACACGTGACGCCAGAGCTGGGAGGTGTGGTGGGGCAGTCTTTTTTTCTTTAGATTCCATATATATGTGTTAGCATACAGTATTTGTTTTTCTCTTTCTGACTTACTTCACTCTGTATGACAGACTCTAGGTCCATCCACCTCACTACAAATAACTCAATTTCATTTCTTTTTATGGCTGAGTAATATTCCATTGTATATATGTGCCACATCTTCTTTATCCATTCATCTGTCGGTGGACATTTAGGTTGCTTCCATGTCCTGGCTATTGTAAATAGTGCTGCAGTGAACGTTGTGGTACATGACTCTTTCTGAATTATGGTTTTCTCAGGGTATATGCCCAGTAGTGGGATTGCTGGGTCATATGGTAGTTCTATTTTTAGTTTTTTAAGGAACCTCCATACTGTTCTCCATAGTGACTGTAACAATTTACATTCCCACCAACAGTGCAAGAGGGTTCCTTTTTCTCCACACCCTCTCCAGCATTTAATGTTTGTAGATTTTTTGATGATGGCCATTCTGATACAATGGAGTATTACTCAGCCATAAAAGGAATGAAACTGGGTCATTTGTAGAGACGTGGATGGACCTAGAGACTGTCATACAGAGTGAAGTCAGAGGGAGAAAAACAAATATTGTATATTAACGCATATATGTGGAATCTAAAAGAGTGGTACAGATGAACCTATTTGCAAAGCAGAAATAGAGACACAGATGTAGAGAACAAACATATGGACCCCGAGGGCAGGAAAGGGAGGGAGGGATGAATTGGGAGATTGGGATTGACATATATACACTACTGTGTACAAAATAGGTAACTAATGAGAATCTGCTATATAGCACAGGGAACTCAATGCTCTGTGGTGATCTAATTGGGAAGGAAATCCAACAAAGAGGGCATATACGTGTACATATAGCTGATTCACTTGACTGTACAGTAGAAACTAACACACCATTGTAAAGCAACTTTACCCCAATAAAAAAACAAAAAAACAAAACAAAACAAAAAGCTGTTTAAGTCATTGGTATAGAAACTCTCAAATTATTCTAAGATAGTCTCCCATAATTGGGCTTCAGTCTCCCTTCCATGTATCTTACTCATTAAGTTGTTATGAAAACAGTTATATTTATTCCATTAATGAAAAGGTATGAATATTGAAATTTCCAAAGCAGTGAAACTATAAGACCATATTTTGAATAAGAAAAATAGAGCACATGGTCTAATTTTAATCATGTCCTATATTTTACTGTGGTAAAATGTAGTACAGTGTTGTGTGTCTTACAAATGACATTTTTTACTTCATGAAAAGTCTCTCTCCTTCACAGAGCTCTACCTGCCCTGTGCTCCTTAGCCTCACCTGTGTTTTCTTCATGTCTGCAGTACCAGTAGGATGACCCACAAGGGCCCTGGGAGTTGCTTGCTGACTCACTCAAGCCTTTTGGCTTTGGCCATTTGCTGAACGCAAAATGTGAAACAGGATGAAAAGAATAATTCCATCTTGTTTTCTGTCTTTACAGGCTCTGTACAACTCAATCAAGAATGAGAAGCTTGAATGGGCAGTGTAAGTATGCTGCATGTCAGCCTTTTAGTAAATGAACTACTTGCTCTTTTCTTACTGTCTTTCTTTGTGCCTTAGCGATGACCCTGGAGAAGGGTTAATTGCACTGACTGTTCTCATTTTACACCAGTGTCTTACCTACTTTGTGTAAGACACATAAACCCTGAGTATCCCATGTCTTTTTCTTGGTACCCAGCATGCTCCTATTCTTATTTTAAGCTGTTTGCTGTGCCTGTATGCAATCAATTATCTTTTTATAAAAAATAGCATTCAAAAACAAAATACGATAAAATTACATAAATTCCAAAATCTAATACAAATGATTTGGGTACCATACACTTATTCTAATTATCTCCTTCTTATCATTATAGATCAAGGTTTTCTAATCCTGTTTCCTGTGACACTAATTATACCAGGATATTGATAGATAAGCTTGAGAAATGATGGATTAAATGAAGCTTTTTTTTTTTTTAACTGAAGAACTTCCAGGAGCTTGTACAGTGCTGATGTTTATTGTCAATCTGTAAGAGAGAAATAGAATTTGCAATGTTTCCTGAACCTATTTTGACAGTAAAATGTAAGGTTTCAAGGTACATACTTTGGGGGAGATAGTATTACAGATAAATTATTACTAACTCTATGTAGACCAAGAACACCACTCTTGTTAAATTTCCACTAATCAATATAGCAGTTAAGAATTTAATTTTTTAGAAATTGTTAGAGCAGAATCTTTACTAAATTTTTAATCAAGTTATCAAGAAATTAGGGCAAAATATGTTTTTTAATTAGAACTACATGTGAATTTTATTTTTGATTTTCACTGATATTAAGCTTTCATAAATATTTTTCTGACATGTTACCTAACATAGCCATCTACAGTGAACTTAGGTTTACAAATCATAACTTGTGGGAATAAATCTTATTCTTTCATAACACACACTGTGGAAAAATGGTTTACCAGTTGACTAGATCTTACATATAACATGCTAGAATGAATTAAAAAATATCAATACCACTTACATTGTTTCACTAATTGTAAGGGAATGTGGTACTATTTTAAATTGGGGATTAAAAGTTTGAGACTGTAATATTTGCAAGTATATGTGATGGCCTATGTTTCTGTGTATGTATATCACCAGACTCAAGTAAAGATAGTGTATCATTTCAAGGAAAACTCATTAAAATTAATATGAATTCATGGCCTGAGGTCCAAAGCGATTATTTTTGGACTTATTTCTCATGAATGAAAGTGAGTTTCCTAGAAAAATTTCATAAATGATATACTTAGACCCTTGCTGAAATATTAAAGACGTATCTTGACCTATGCAGGATGTCTACTCTAGAAAAAATTAATAGATTGAAATAATTATAAATATATTCACATTGTGAGAGATAATATTTTGATGATTCTTTTATAAATTTATTTTTAAAAGCAAATAAATATACTCCTGAGGATCTGTTTTGTAAATCTAGATTTTTGATATATTGAATTTGCTACATTAGGTTTTATTTACATTTATGTATAGTGGCAGTTTGGTATAAGAAAGCTTTATCTTGGGCCCTATCCATGGGTGAGGGTGGATGTTTACCCAAGAACTGGATTCTTCTTTGGCCCTTTTGTCAGGTCAACAGGGCATTGTGTTCAAGAGCCCAGATTTCAAGAGTAAGACAGATTTGGGTTTGAATTCGAGCTCTGTTGTGTACCAGCTGGGCCACTGGCCATGTGATCCTTGAGGCCTCAGTTTCCTCTTCAGGATGACACTGTGAAATATTCTAAAACAATAAGCATAAAGCAAGTTATCTCTCAAATGGTAACTAATATTGTAGCTTTTGAAGCTCTGATTTCTATTTTATTTGTCATTTTCCTTTTTATTTCTCTCTTGTTCATACGCTTTCCTATCCACATTTATTCATCACCTACCAAGAATAAGACAATACAGTAATTTATCATATAATTAACTTTCTTCACGTATAAAATGAAGCGATTGGATAAAATGATCACAGCTGTCCTTTTCAGTTTTAATATTCTGTGAATTTTGAAATGTTACAATGTATCAGTATTTCTCAAGCTGGCTCCTTGTCTAGATACACTGCTGTATCTAGAGGATATAAAACAAAAAGGGTTTATGGGTCAGTGTGATGGACTCTTTGAATTTCTTCAGTAGATAAAGGGCCAATATCCTAACCTTTTTGATCCCTGAGTCCTGTTTTGATCATGGAGTACCTTTCAACAGCTACTAAAACTAGTGTTCCCTAGAACAGTGGTCCCCAACCTTTTTGGCACCAGGGACCCATTTTGTGGAAGACAGTTTTTCCATGGACGGGGGCGGGGGGTTGGGGGTGGGGAGGGATGGCTCAGGTGGCAATGTGAGCGGTGGGGAGCCATGAGGAGTGATGGGGAGCGGCAGATGAAGCTTCCCTCACTCTCCCGCCACTCACCTCCTGCTGTGCGGCCCGGTTCCTAATAGGCTGCAGACCAGTATCCCCAGGAGTTAGGGACCCCTGCCCTAGAACACACTTTAGAAAACCCTGCTGTCCATATATCAACTTATGTGATCCTTCAGATCAAGAGCTAAGCTTTTTCATTCATAAGTAAGTATGTGCATGTGTGTAACTGTATATAACACTGTGCTCCCCCAGTTTTCCTTGTATCTCTCCAGTCACACCTTCTCTGACTCATTTTCCTCCTATTAGCCATTAATGTTAGTATCTCCCAAAGATCAGCACTTAGAATTGTCTTTTCACTAAAGTCCCATTCTCATCAGTTTCATTCAGTCTTAAGAGTTCATCTGCCATATCTAAAAATTCTTACCTTATATGCAGCTCTGCCCTCTTTCCCAGATTTCAGTTCAACATTTGCATTTTTCTGCAGGACATTTCCTCTGCACTCAGCACTCATCATCTGTCTCTAGACTTCGTCACATGTTCTCCACTTCTATTAATGACACCAGTATTTCCTAGATTCTGGGCTCCCATCATCCTTGAACCTCTCTGGCCCCTCGTTCGCTCCCGCGGAACTGGCCCCACCAGTGGCCCCGCACCATTCCTGCTGCGGCACTCCGAGTTCAGGCATCCCTGCTTCTGCCTCCTGACTGTCTCCGCCTCCAGCCTCTTTCCTCTACTTTAACCTGTTTTGAAGCCCTCCTCTGCTCTAAAATGTCATTAAGCTCTGCACATTGTGCCAGTCATCTATTTTATTCCCCGTACTTGTCTTCACACACCCTGTATGTCAACAAAGCTGCCACTAGATGCCATTCCCTGCACTTGCCTCATGGCTTCCAGCTTTTTGGACAATGCTCATAAAGTAACCTCTGCTTAGAATCTACATCCCTGCCATTCTTTACAGCCCAGCTCATAACCTGCTCCATGAATTCTTTCCTGATCTTACCAACCAGAAATAATCTCAGCCCTTAAACATCCACTTTACTTTATCTGATGACACAGTCATTTCTATTCTCAGTTATAGTTATTGATAGGAATGTTCCATTAAGACTGTAAGCTTAAGGAAATTATACATGTCTGGAGTTGTCCCTTTATATCCTCCTTTGAGGAGCATAGTGCTTATATGTAATGAAGTCTATATAAAAGTCTACAGAAAGAATAATAGCAACAGTGCGAGGAACTGCATTTCCTGAAAGATTTTCTACAGTTGTGTAAGTTTAGATAGTAGTTACAGGAAAGGGGTTGCTGCTTCAAAGTTTGTAGGATTTCGTAGTATATACTTGCATGGGGGAGATCTTGATATTGATTTATTTTATTTTTATTGAAGTATACTTGATGTACAATGTTATATACGTTACAGTTGTGCAGTATAGTGAGTCACAGTTTTTAAAGGGTATACTCCATTTATAGTTGTTATAAAATATTAGCTATGTTGTACAATATACCCTTGTAGCTTATTTTATACCTAATAGTTTGTACCTCTTAATCCCCTCCCCCTATATTGCCCTTCCCCCCTTCCCTCTCCCCACTGGTAACCACTGGTTTGTTCTCTACATCTATGAGTCTGCTTCTTTCTTGCTATATTCACTAGTTTGTTATATTTTTTAGATTCCACATATAATTGATATCATACAGTATTTTTCTTTCTCTAACTTATTTCACTTAGCATAATATAATGCCCTCCAAGTCCATCCATGTTCCTGCAAATGGCAAAATTTCATTCGTTTTTATGGCTGAGTAGTATTCCATTGTATATATACACCATATCTGTTTTTATCCATTCATCTGTTGATGGACACTTAGGTTGCTTCCATATCTTGGCAATTGTAAATAATGCTGCTATGAACATTGGGATGCAAGTATCTTTTCGAATTAGCGTTTTTGTTTCTTTCAGATACTTACCCAGCAGTGGAATTGCTGGATCATATGGGAGTGCTATTTTTCGTTTTATGAGAAACCTCCATGCTCTTTTCCACAGTGACTGCACCAATTTACATTCCCATACACAGTGTACGAGGGTTCCCTTTTCTCCACATCCTCACCAACATTGGTTATTTGTGTTCTTTTTGATGATAGCCATTCTGACAGGTGTGAGGTGATATCTCATCATGGTTTTGATTTGCATTTCCCTTATGATTAGTGATGCTGGGCATTTTTCCATGTGTCTGTTGGCCATCTGCATGTCCTCTTTGTAAAAATGTCCTTCAGGTCTTCCGCCCATTTTTTAATCCAGTTTTTTTTTTTTTTTTTTGATGTTGAGTTGCATGAGCTCTCTGTATATATTGGGTATTAACCCCTTATTGGCCATATCATTTGCAAATATTTTCTCCCTTTCAGTAGATTGTCTTTTCATTTTCTCAGTGGTTTCCTTTGCTGTGCAAAAGCTTTTAAGTTTAAAGGGCCCATTTGTTTATGATGTTTTCATTTCCTTTACTTTAGGAGACAGATCCAAAAAAATATTGCTACAATTCATGTCAAAGGGTGTTCTGCCTATGTTTCCTTCTAGGAGTTTTATAGTATCCAGTCTTACATTGAGGCCTTTAATCCATGTTTGGTTTATTTTTGTATGCTGTGTTAGAGAATGTTCTAACTTCATTCTTTTACAGGTAGCTGTCCAGTTTTCCCAGCACCATGTATTAAAGGGACTATCTTTTCTCCATTGTATATAGTCTTGCCTCCTTTGTTATAGATTAATTGACCATAAGTGTGTGGTTTTATTTCTGGGCTCTCTATCCTGTTCCATTGATCTGTGCATCTGTTTTTGTGCCAGTACCATACTGTTTCGATTACTGTAGCTTTGTAGTATAGTCTGAAGCCAGGCAGTGTGATTCCCCCAATTCTCTTCTTCTTTCACAAGATTGTTTTGACTATTCGGGGTCTTTTGTGTTTCCATATAAATTTTGAAATTATTTTTTCTAGTTCTGTGAAAAAAATGCCATTAGTATTTTGACAGGGATTGCATTGAATCTGTATGGTCATTTTAACAATATTAATTCTTCCAATCCAAGAACATGGTATATCTTTCCATCTGTTTGAGTCATCTTCAGTTCCTTTCATCCATGTCTTATGGTTTTCCAAATGCAGGTCTTTTACCTCCTAGGTTCCTTATGCTTTTTTTTTCTTTATTTCTTTCTTATTAGTCATCAGTTTTATACACATCAGTGTATACATGTCAATCCCAATCGCCCAATTCATCACACCAACACCCCCCCACTGCCACTTTCCCCGCTTGGTGTCCATATGTTTGTTCTCTACATCTGTGTCTCAATTTCTGCTCTGCAAACTGGTTCATCTGTACCATTTTTCTAGGTTCCACATATTTGCGTTAATATATGATATTTGTTTTTCTCTTTCTGACTTACTTCACTCTGTATGACATTCTCTACATCCAACCACGTCTCTACAAATGACCCAAATTCGTTCCTTTTTATGGCTAATATTCCATTGTATATATGTACCACATCTTCTTTATCCATTCGTCTGTCAATGGGCATTTACGTTGCTTCCATGACCTGGCTATTGTAAATAGTGCTGCAATGAACATTAGGGTGCATGTGTCGTTTTGAATTATGGTTTTCTCTGGGCATATGCCCAGTAGTGGGATTGCTGGGTCATATGGTAATTCTATTTTTAGTTTTTTAAGGAACCACCATACTGTTCTCCATACTGGCTGTATCCATCAACATTCCCACTAACAGTGCAAGAGGGTTGCCTTTTCTCCACACCCTCTCCAGCATTTGTTGTTTGTAGATTTTCCGATGATGCCCATTCTAACTGGTGTGAGGTGATACCCCATTGTAGTTTTGATTTGCATTTCTCTGATAATTAGTGATGTTGAGCAGCTTTTCATGTGCTTCTTGGCCATCTGTATGTCTTCTTTGGAGAAATGTCTATTTAGGTCTTCTGCCCATTTTTGGATTGGGTTGTTTGTTTTTTTAATATTGAGCTGCATGAGCTGTTTATATGTTTTGGAGATTAATCCTTTGCCCGTTGATTCGTTTGCAAATATTTTCTCCCATTCTGAGGGTTGTCTTTTCGACTTGTTTATGGTTTCCTTTGCTGTGCAAAAGCTTTTAAGTTTCATTAGGTCCCATTTGTTTATTTTTGTTTTTATTTCCATTACTCTAGGAGGTGGGTCAAAAAAGATCTTGCTGTGATTTATGTCGAAGAATGTTCTTCCTATGTTTTCCTCTAAGAGTTTTATAGTATCCGGTCTTACATTTAGGTCTCTAATCCATTTTGAGTTTATTTTTGTATGTGGTGTTAGGGAGTGTTCTAATTTCATTCTTTTACATGTAGCTGTCCAGTTTTCCCAGCACCACTTATTGAAGAGACTGTCTTTTCTCCATTGTATATCCTTGCCTCCTTTGTCATAGATTAGTTGACCATAGGTGTGTGGGTTTATCTCTGGGCTTCTATCTTGTTCCATTGATCTGTGTTTCTGTTTTTGTGCCAGTACCATATTGTCTTGATTACTGTAGCTTTATAGTATAGTCTGAAGTCAGGGAGTCTGATTCCTCCAGCTTCGTTTTTTTCCCTCAAGACTGCTTTGGCTATTCGGGGTCTTTTGTGTCTCCATACAAATTTTAAGATATTTTTGTTCTAGTTCTGTAAAAAATGCCATTGGTAATTTGATAGGGATTGCATTGAATCTGTAGATTGCTTTGGGTAGTATAGTCATTTTCACAATATTGTTTCTTCCAATCCAAATACATGGTATATCTCTCCATTTGTTGGTATCATCTTTAATTTCTTTCATCAGTGTCTTATAGTTTTCTGCATACAGGTCTTTTGTCTTTGTCTCACTAGGTAGGTTTATACCTAGGTATTTTATTCTTTTTGTTGCAATGGTAAATGGGAGTGTTCCCTTAATTTTTCTTTCAGATTTTTCATCATTAGTGTATAGGAATGTAAGAGATTTCTGTGCATTAATTTTGTATTCTGCAACTTTACCAAATTCATTGATTAGCTCTAGTAGTTTTCTGGTGGCATCTTTAGGATTCTCTATGTATAGTATCACGTCATCTGCCAACAGTGACAGTTTTACTTCTGCTTTTCCAATTTGTATTCCTTTTATTTCTTTTTCTTCTCTGATTGCTGTGGCTAGGACTTCCAAAACTATGTTGAATAATACTGGCGAGAGTGGACATCCTTGTCTTGTTCCTGATCTTAGAGGAAATGCTTTCAGTTTTTCACCATTGAGAATGATGTTTGCTGTGGGTTTGTCATATATGGCATTTATTATGTTGAGGTAGGTTCCCTCTTTGCCCACTTTTTGGAGAGTTTTTATCATAAATGGGTGTTGAATTTTGTCAAAAGCTTTTTTGGCATCTATTGAGATGAACATATGCTTTTTATTCTTTAATTTGTTAATATGGTGTAGCACATTGATTGATTTGTGTATATTGAAGAATCCTTGCATTCCTGGGATAAATCCCACTTAGTCATGGTGTATGATCCTTTTAATGTGTTGTTGGATTCTGTTTGCTAGTATTTTGTTGAGGATTTTTGCATCTATATTCATCAGTGATATTGGTCTGTAATTTTCTTTTTTTGTAGTATCTTTGTCTGGTTTTGGTAACAGGGTGATGGTGGCCTCTTAGAATGAGTTTGGGAATGTTCCTTCCTCTGCAATTTTTTTGGAAGAGTTTGAGAAGGATGGGTGTTGCTCTTCTGTAAATGTTTGATAGAATTCACCTGTGAAGCCATCTGGTCCTGGAATTTTATTTGTTGGAAGATTTTTAATCACAGTTTCAATTTCATTACTTGTTATTGTCTGTTCATATTATCTATTTCTTCCTGGTTCTGTCTTGGGAGGTTATACCTTTCTAAGAATTTGTCCATTTCTTCCAGGTTGTCCATTTTATTGGCATAGAGTTGCTTGTAGTAATCTCTTAGGATGCTTTGTATTTCTGCGGTGTCTGTTGTAACTTCTCCTTTTTCATGTTTAATTTTATTGATTTGAGTCCTCTCCCTCTTTTTCTTGATGAGTCTGGCTAATGGTTTATCAATTTTGTTTATCTTCTCAAAGAACCAGCTTTTAGTTTTATTGATCTTTGCTATTGTTTTCTTTGTTTCTATTTCATTTATTTCTGCTCTGATCTTTATGATTTCTTTCCTTCTGCCTACTTTGGGTTTTGTTTGTTCTTCTTTCTCTAGTTCCTTTAGGTGTAAGGTTAGATGGTTTATTTGAGATTTTTCTTGTTTCTTGAGGTAGGCTTGTACAGCTATAAACTTCCCTCTTAGAACTGCTTTTGCTGCATCCCATAGGTTTTGGATCATCGTGTTTTCATTGTCTTTTTTCTCTAGGTATTTTTTGATTTCCTCTTTGATTTCTTCAGTGATCTCTTGTTTATTCAGTAATGTATTGTTTACCCTCCATGTGTTTTTTTTTTTTACGTTTTTTTCCCTGTAATTCATTTCTAATCTCATAGCGTTGTGGTCAGAAAAGATGCTTGATATGATTTCAATTTTCTTAAATTTATTGAGGCTTGATTTGTGATCCGAGATGTGATCCATCCTGGAGAATGTTCCTTGCGCACTTGAGAAGAAAGTGTAATTTGCAGTTTTTGGATGGAATGTCCTATAAATATCAATTAAATCTATCTGGTCTATTGTGTCATTTAAAGCTTCTGTTTCCTTATTTATTTTCACTTTGGATGATCTGTCCATTGGTGTAAGTGAGGTGTTAAAGTCCCCCACTATTATTGTGTTACTGTCGATTTCCTCTTTTATAGCTGTTAGCAGTTGCCTTATTTACTGAGGTGCTCCTATGTTGGGTGCATATATATTTATAATTGTTATAACTTCTTCTTGGATTGATCCCCTGATCATTATGTAGTGTCCCTCCTTGTCTCCTGTAACATTCTTTATTTTAAAGTCTATTTTATCTGATATGAGTATTGCTACTCCAGCTTTCTTTTGATTTCCATTTGCATGGAATATCTTTTTCCATCCCCTCACTTTCAATCTGAATGTGTCCCTAGATCTGAATTGGGTCTCTTGTAAACAGCATATATATGGGTCTTGTTTTTGTATCCATTCAGCAAGCCTGTGTCTTTTGGTTGGAGCATTTAATCCATTCATGTTTAGGGTAATTATTGATATGTGTGTTCCTATGACCATTTTCTTAATTGTTTTGGGTTTGTTTTTGTAGGTCCTTTTCTTCTCTTGTGTTTCCCACTTAGAGAAGTTCCTTTAGCATTTGTTGTAGAGCTGGTTTGGTGGTGCTGAATTCTCTTAGCTTTTGCTTGTCTGTAAAGCTTTTGATTTCTCCATCGAATTGAATGAGATCCTTACTGGCTAGAGTAATCTTGGTTGTAGGTTCTTCCCTTTCATCACTTTAAGTATATCATGCCACTCCCTTCTGGCTTGTAGAGTTTCTGCTGAGAAATCAGCTGTTAACTTTATGGCAGTTCCCTTGTATGTTATTTGTCATTTTTCCCTTGCTGCTTTTAATAATTTTTCTTTGTCTTTAATTTTTGCCAATTTGATTACTATGTGTCTTGGCGTGTTTCTCCTTGGGTTTATCCTGTATGGGACTCTCTGCACTTCCTGGACTTGGGTGCCTATTTCCTTTCCCATGTTAGGGAAGTTTTCAACTATAATCTCTTCAAATATTTTCTCGGGTCCTTTCTCTCTCTCTTCTCCTTCTGCGACCCCTATAATGCGAATGTTGTTGCATGTAATGTTGTCCCAGAGGTCTCTTAGGCTGTCTTCATTTTTCTTCATTCTTTTTTCTTTATTCTGTTCCACAGCAGTGAATTCCACCATTCTGTCTTCCAGGTCACTTATCCGTTCTTCTGCCTCAGTTATTCTGCTATTGATTCCTTCTAGTGTAGTTTTCATTTCAGTTATTGTATTGTTCATCTCTGTTTGTTTGTTCTTTAATTCTTCTAGATCTTTGTTAAACATTTCTTGCATCTTCTCGATCTTTGCCTCCATTCTTTTTCCGAGGTCCTGGATCATCTTCACTATCATTATTCTGAATTCTTCTTCTGGAAGGTTGCCTATCTCCACTTCATTTAGTTGTTTTTCTGGGGTTTTATCTTTTTCCTTCATCTGCTACATATCCCTCTGCCTTTTCATCTTGTCTGTCTTTCTGTAAATGTGGTTTTTGTTCCACAGGCTGCAGGATTATAGTTCTTCTTGCTTCTGCTGTCTGCCCTCTGGTGGATGAGGCTATCTAAGAGGCTTTTGCAAGTTTCCTGATAGGAGGGACTGGTGGTGGGTAGAGCTTACTGTTGCTCTGGTGGGCGGAGCTCAGTAAAACTTTAATCCGATTGACTGCTGATGGGTGGGGCTGGGTTCCCTCCCTGTTAGTTGTTTGGCCTGAGGCAACCCAACACTGGAGCCTACCTGGGCTCTTTGGTGGGACTAATGGCGGACTCTGGGAGGGCTCACACCAAGGAGTACTTCCCAGAACTTCTGCTGCCAGTGTTCTTGTGTCCACGGTGAGCCACGGCCACCCTCTGCCTCCGCAGGAGACCCTCCAACAATAGCAGCTAGGTCTGGTTCAGTCTCTACTGGGGTCCCTGCTCTTTCCCCTGGGTCCCAGTGCACACACCACTTTGTGTGTGCCCTCCAAAAGTGGAGTCTCTGTTTTCCCCAGTTCTGTCGGAAGTCCTGCAGTCAAATCCCAGTAGGCTTCAAAGTCTGATTCTCTAGGAATTCCTCCTCCTGTTTCCAGACCCCCAGGTTGGGAAGCCTTACGTGGGGCTCAGAACCTTCACTCCAGTGGGTGAACTTCTGTGGTATAAGTGTTCTCCAGTCTGTGAGTCACCCACCCAGCCATTATGGGACTTGATTTTACTGTGATTGCACCCCTCCTGCCGTCTCATTGTGGCTTCTCCTTTGTCCTTGGATGTGGGGTATCTGTTTTGGTGAGTTCCAGTGTCTTCCTGTCGATGATTGTCCAGCAGCTAGTTGTGATCCTGGTGCCTCTCACAAGAGGGAGTCCTCCTTATTCTTTTTGATGTGGTGGTAAATGGGATATGACATTGATTTTAGAGCCTTAGAAGAAATCATATCATAGAATTATGGGATGCTTTAGCTGGAGGGAACTTAGAGTTCATTGGTTGTCTAAATGGGTTCCATAGAGCCTTAGGGTTCAGGGAGATGTCTGGGGGCCTCCCTAGGTGATGTGAGTGAGGGAAAAGGGGAAGATGACAGGGACACAGTTCTACCTCACACAAGTGTCACACCTATTTCAAATGACCAAAGCAGCCCCATTTTTATCTTTTTGAAATATGTATTTGGCGTTCTACTTATTATTGCTTTTCCTAAGTAATCTGTACTGAAGAAAAATTTTTGAAAAGTACTACTCCAGTCCAGTGTTCTTCTTTCATGTATTAGGCAAATGAAGTCAAGAAGCACTTAGTAACAGATCCGGAGTCACACAATCAGTGTAGGAGCAAAACGAGGATTAGTTTTCCCAGCTACCTGGCTCCCCTTGGCAGCATCATGCTGCTTCACTTTTTTGTAGCCACATACTCTTATCAAGTCTTTGCTGGGCAGGGGTCACATCTGAATGTGTATTAAGAGAGATTTATATTAAATTTTTAGTCTCGTGAAATGCTCCTAGAATTACTAATCATTAAACTATTCCACAAACAACCTTTGAAGCAGCTGCTTCTGCGCCTGGCCCAGTGCTGAGCTCTAGATACAAATATGAAAAAGACAGAGGTTCTCTGCCTAAGAAGAACACAACATGGGGGCGGTTGGAGGGAGCAGACTGTACAAAGACAAAAACGTAAAAGCTGTAGTGAGAAGTGCAAGTAGCCAGACTGCCTGTGGAAGGTCTCGGCTCCCTTGTGCAGGAGAATCACCATTTCTTCCCCACTTCCTTTGCTCAGTTATTCTTTATTCATAAAGCTTCTTTGTGCTAGGCGGTATGCTGGAAATTTGCAGAGAAGAAAAGGCATTAAGACATTTTCCCTGGCCTTAAGAAATCTTACAGCCTAATAGACATGTTTATTTATTTATTTTTAAGTGAGGAGTGTTTACTCTGTCTGATTGGGATGGGATGGTAAGGTGAGTTGAAGTGGATACAGGCACTTATAACTTGTTAGAATTGCTTAAAATTTAGCTACCCGAGGATTTTTAGAGAATACAGCAGTTAACAGAAAAGCAAAATAAAAGTGCAGTATTGTTCGTTAGGAAAATTAATGGTCTTCTACTTTGGACTTTCATGTGTACTGCTTTATTGTATTTAGGATTGTAAGAAATCTCCCTTACCCTAGTTTTAAGAAATATTAAAAATTAACATATCCAGCTTCATTTTTAACAGACACAACAGTATTAGATTTAAATAATATACTTTTGGACCCCTCCACTCTCATGCTTCTTCCCTCAGTGTGTAGGTTGCAGCATTATTGACCTTGCTTATCATTATGCATAGTTGTTCTTTTAGCTCTGAATAAGCATTTTTACAACGTTGTATCATGGAATAATTTTTGCTATTTTATGTTACTCTATAACTCAAATTACCAGAACAGTTTAATACCTTTGTCTTTGCTTCTGAACTAAATTATTTTCTATTTGCCCTCTTATATCGAATTGTCCTGGCTCTGATAGGTGATATCCTGGCACATTGGGGCCTTTCTGTCTTTCAGATCATGTGTTATGGAAGCCCTCAGCTTTCAAAAGTGTGGTTTTTAAAATACCAATAGTTCGTTGTTTGGCCTCTTTATCATTTTTTAAATGAATTTTAGTTATGACTAGTCTTTTCAGGAAACCAGTGCTACCCATTTATTGGTTGATTTTAGGAAGTAGAGAAAGCTCTGCAAAGATTTTGTCCCTCTTCTTTACCTGGGTGACACTGCCTGTGAGTACCTGTGGGTGTGTGTACCTGTGTTTATGTCTGTGTGTGTTGTTAGAGAATGATAAAGGCAGTGGGACTGCTTTGTCTTTTATGTGGTGCTTTAATTCTTTGTCCAGTCCAAAGGTCTGAATCCAACATTGACAACTGCTTCCAAAGTCTCTTTGCTATGTAGCCTCTGATAAAAGCCTTTTCTAAGAAAAGAACTCTTCTAGAGCTCTTTTATTTTTATTACCTGGTCCCTTTTTGTATTTTATTTAACACAGTGTTGATTCTAATTTTATTTTAGTTAATAATACATATCAGTTAAAATGTAGTCTCAATTCTTGCTCTTTAGGAAATGGCCATCTCAAAAGGATAGTTTATTTTCTCTCAAGATAGTCTTTCAAACTTAGACTGATTTAGATAAGGCACCTTTAGCTGATGAATATAATTTATCACCTTGCATTTAAGTTTTATCATTTTCTCATGTTACAATTCTCCCTGATTTTTTATTTGCCAACATTAGACTCCTCCAGGAAGAAAAATTGAAATTTTCTATGTATACCTTTTATATTTGAACTTTATATCCTAAAGAAAAGGGCATTTCTTTGTCTTATTTTAAATTTTTTTTACCTTGAAGTAAAATTGTTTTATTTCTGTAAAAGGGATAAATCATGGTAATTCATTTTTGTAGTTACTTATTCTGTTAGATAACTTTATTATCCTAATGTCCTAATGAATCTAGATGTATGAAATTATTAATCACGATAGTGTTTCTTAATAGTAGATGTAGATAAAGGATAACTTTCTTACTCAGACAAGTTATTTTGGATCAAGACATTTATGCGGTACTTTGATCTAAGATGTCCAAGATTAGTTCTTGTTTTAAACTTCAAAATAGCCAATCTGTAGGTTGATCATAATTACTAGTGAGAAAACTGAGACAGAGAAGTTGCCGTAAGTTGGACAGTGGTTGTACATACAGTGAGTATAATAAGTATATAAAGAAATATTGGAGTGTGTGTATTTGGGGAAAGAGGTAGGAGGGTTGGCATGAGGAATTATTGGTAGAGAGAGAACTAACCATGGAAAAATTAATGAAACTGTTTGTGTGAGATATTTGACTATAAAGAAGGGTTAAAACTCAGTTATCCATTTGGGGTGCTCATACTATTAAACATTGCGCTCATTGAAATACTAGGAAAGGATAAGATTTGACAAGTCCACCATCATTGCTCAGTTAGATCACCCTCACATTCCAAACTGGAGAATACTAATCATGCTGGACTCTTAGCGTAACAATAATTCTAATGTTAATATTAGGTGGAATTCACAAATTTAGAAGACAACCTATATGTATATTAACTAAGGGTAAATGTGTAAGGGACGTGTAAAGGATGTTATTGGTTTGATTGTTCTATATATAAATTCATTGAAAATACTTTGAATAGAAGATAAGGAAAGAAAAGCAATGCCTTAGTTATAAAAAGGTAATCATTAACTTGAATTAGATTTTGAGCTGAAGAAGTGATTTCACTTAAAAATTTGTTGGCTAAAAATGATACTGAACATGGATCAATCTCCTGGATTTTGATATTTGAAGGAAGATTTCAAGGTTTAGAATTAGGGAAGAGTCTCTTACATAGCTCTGTGAAGTATAATTTTATTAAGAATCTGAATCATAGTTCACACTTAATCTGTAATCTGTAATCTTAATTTAATCTGTAAGTACCTATTTTTTTCAGCCATCTCAAATATGTTGAACTCAGGTAGATAGGAAACTGTACACATTTGTCATCCAATGTTTAGCTTTAAAAGGGCAAGTTAAAAAAAAAAAAAAAAGTCCACCCTCTGTGTAAGTGGCATCTCAATGATGAGACTGAGATGGATACTTAGAATTTTTAAGGATTTTATTGTTGTAACAGCGTTAGTATCCACAAAGATGATGATGAAAGTGATGTAATTTACAAATATTATCTTTAACTGCAGAATATGCTGAGCAGACAGGTTGGAGAGCAAATGGAATGTGGCTGTAATGTTAGTAGCCCACTCATCCCAAAGCAACTTTAAATCCCTAAGGTGCAAAAAGTTATAAAGACTGGGATATAAGGAAAGTGTTTTTTCCTAATATGCTGATGATTTAGAATTTTATATCATCAATATCAATTGCTAAGCCTTTGATTTTTGTTAAAGAATGATACAGAGGAAAATACAATAAATATAATTTCTACATGAAGCATAATATGCATACAATGGCTCTCACATAGTGCCTGGGACATTTCAGACCATAGGTGTTTGGATTTCATTGAGCATTTTGCATGTGTGCATTGTGATATACACACAAACCTACATTTTCATAGTTGCAAAATTTAGCCTGATCAGTAATAAGGAAGTTATTTTTAGTTGCCCATTAAAAATTTCGTAGTACATCTTCTGGAAACATCTGACATCTGTCTTGACCCCAGTGTATTTCCAACTACTTTTTGTTAAAACCATATTAACATCTACAGTTAAGTTTTTCTTAGTTTGGAAGGGGTGCTACAGTCATCAAACATGCAGTCAGATCCTTTATTCCAGAAAGCCTACATCCTCCTCCCAGCTGGCAGCATTCTTGTTAGTATTAAAGGGCTAATGATGAAGCTTGACATTTTTAATAAAAGCATATTCTCTTTTTTACAGTTAAGTTTTACAGTTAAGATGCCTGTGTCAGAATAAAGTAATTTGTTTTCATCAAAATTTTAAAATTTAACTTCATGGTTGTTATTTTTTATTTTTGTTAAGTGACAAACACAGATCCATTTTAAACTCGTCCTGCCTTGTGCCATATGATGTAAAATCGAAGCCCCATGACAAGTCAGCATATTTTTTATAAGTTTATTCTTCACTTTATTTTCCAACAATCACCTGTTCACAATATTGGGTTGATATTCAACTTAGTATTCTGTGCCTGCACTCAACCACTATATTCATTTTTTTAAAAACAAATTTATTGAGGTATAATTTATATACTATAAAATTCACCCATTTAAGTGTCTGATTTCATGTTATTTGGTAAATTTACAGAGCTGTATAATTACTATCACAATCCATCACCCCATTCATTAGTCTCCATACAGATTCCTTGTGCTTGTGATTCAGCATATTTGATATGAACTCTTCCCTCTTCTCTGGTCCTACACTGTTTTGTGCTCAACTCTATTAAGGTGCATATTATAATACTCCTTTTTATAAAGACATTACCCATTGTTATTTGTATTTTTTTTCCCTACTGGACTATGAGTCCCTCAAAGGGTCTTAATCATTTTGATCTTCCCACCGCCTAGGGCACTGCCTGGCAGCTAAAGGCTCCTTGTAATCATTTCTGAGCTGGCAATGACTCCCTCCTGGAGACAAGCAAGGGCTTGGCCACTTGCAGCCTACTGTGCTCAACAGGCAACCCTGTGGATGGTGCAGTGACTTTCAAATCTTTTTAATCAGGGAGGCCCCCTGTTACCTGCCATGTGAGGTTGACCTGTCTGAAGCTTGGTTTTTCAGTGAGTTGATAACCTCTATCTTTTTAGGGTGGTTGTGAGGTTAAGAAATTAAGTTAGGATGATGTTCATGGTATTGATTGGATGCTCAAGGTGGATGACCTGATTCATACCCCACTCCTGTCTTTAATGTTCTGGCAAGAGAAGTATGTACACAAAATACTGAGTCAAATGAAGTCAGTCATCCACTGTGTAACCCAAAGTGCAAGGCACCCTAGAAAGTTAGATTGGAAAATGCAGTGGGAACCTGAGTGACTGCCAGGCTTGCTGAGCTCAGCCCACCTAACTTGAATACAGACAGAGAAACCAGAACTAAAGGAGCAGAGGAAAGCCTGACCCTCTGGGTTTGCCACACAGTTAGGCAGAGGGTAGAGGGTGTTCTGTTTGATGCTGGGGGTGGGTACTGAGACGCTCATATGAAGTTCACAGTTCACAGCCGCAGGCTGACTAAAGACTGAGACCAAATCAGAGAACTGTAGAATGCTTCCCTTCCCCACCTTACCATTACATTACTAAAGCCCTATTTATAGCAGTTCCTTTTACTCACTGCATTGATTCTGACTTTCAAGAGAAAATTACAAGCCATACTAAAAGGTAATAAACATGGTTTGGAGAGACAGAGCCAGCATCAGAACCAGACTCAGATATAGCAGGGATTTGGAATCATCAGACCAGGAACATAAAGCAACAGTGATTAATATGCCAAGGGCTCTAATAAGTACAGTACACAGCATGCAGAACAGATGGACCATGTGAGCAAAGAAATGGAAATCTAAGAAGAATCAAAAAGAAATGCTAGAGATCAAAAACACTATAACAGAAGTAAAGAATGCTTTCGATGGGCTCATTAGTAGACTGGTCACATCTGAGAAAAGAATCTCTGCAAGCTTAAGAATATGTCAGTAGAAACTTCAAAAATGGAAAAGCAAAGAGAAAATTCACTAGGAAGAGGAGAAGGAACAAAATATCCAAGAACTGTGGGACGACTACCAACGATTAAAAACAGATACAGATAATGAGTGCCAGAAAGAGAAGAGGAGAGAGATAGAGAGAGACACGGGGTGGGGCGGTGGGGGGGGGGGGACAAAGGAAACATGTGAAGCAACAATGACTGAGAATTTCCCCCAAGTTAATGTCATACACCAAGCCATCGATCCAGGAAGCTCAGAGAAAACCGAGCAGGATAAAAATTAGAGGTGTGACAAAAACTACACCTAGGCATATCATTCACATACCACAGAAAATCAAAGATAAAAAGTCTTGAAAGAAGCTAGAGGAGAAAAGCACCTTACCTATGGAAGAACAAACACAAGAACATCTGACTTCGCAGACTAGTAAGCAGGAAGAGAGTATCGTGACACAGTTAAAGTGTTGAGAGAAAAAACTCACCAACTTAAAATTCTGTATTCTGAAAAATTACTAATTCAAAAAGATACCTGCACCCCAGTGTTCATAGCAGCATTATTTACAGTAGCCAAGATATGGAAACATCATAAGTGTCCATCAACAGATGAATGGATAAAGATGTGGTACACAAACATACACACTGAAATACTACTCAGCCATGAAAAAGAATGAAATTTTGTCACTGGCAACAACGTGAATGGACTTGGAGGGTATTATGCTTAGTAACATAAGTCATACAGAGAAAGAAAAATACTCTGTGATACCACTTATATGTGGAATCTAAAAAATAAACTAGTGAATATAAAAACAACAACAAAAAAACAGACTCACAAAGAGAACAACCTAGTGTTTACCAGTGGGGAGAAGGAAGAAGGGAGGGGCAACAGAGGGGTAGGGGGTTAAGAGGTACAAACTACTATGTATAAAATAAGTAAGCTACATAGATATATTGTACAGCACAGGGAATATTACCAAAATTTTATAATAACTATAAATGGAGTATAACCTTTAAAAATTGTGAATCACTATATTGTATACCTGTAACATATAATATTATACATTAACTGTACTTCAATTTTAAAAAAAGACATCACCCAGATGGCAGCATAAGTTGTTCCTGACTTTACTCCCCCTCACAAGAACAACAAGTAACAGCTCTTCGAAAAAGACACCACTGAGAGATTCCTGGAACATAGAGGGGAGTCTGAAGCACCTCTGTGCCTCAGAGACGAGACAGACTGCATTAGAAGGGTAAGAGGAAAGGCTACAGGCCGACTGCATGGCCCTTACCCCAAGCCAGTGCAGCATCCACCATGTAAAAAGGTCTCCCCTGAGCCTGTGGTTCCCCCAGTGAGAAAAGAGAACCAGTGGCCAACCAGACCCCCCCGCCCCCCAGCATTGTGCATTTCTTTTCAGGAGCTTGCTCTGATCTCGCACCTGGGAATCACCTGGGAGTCTTGGGTCTCAATACTGGGCATCTAATTGAGATGGGAAAGGGGCAGGGGCTTCCAATAACCATCACGAGGATCTTGGCAGACTGAGTTCCTACCTGCAGGGCCAATTATTAATCCCAACCAGCAGCTTTGATCATCTGCAGAACCAAGTCAGTGGCTCAGTCTGACCAGGGCAATTCAGCAGGTCTGCCTAAACGAGGTCCCCAGAAGAGGAATTCTGCGGCCCTGGAGCCTGGTCTGCTCAAGCCCAGGCAGAAGAGCTGAGTCCTAGTTGCACCTGCTGCAGAGTGTGGCCCCCAGCCCCATCTGACAGGAAGGGCTGCTGAGGACACCTGGAAGCTGCATAATCCACCAATGCTCAAGCCGAGAGGAGGAGGGCAAGCAGAGCTGATCGCCCCCTAGAGCAAAGCCATTGACCCTCTTTGGCCAGGGAACTTGGGGCACAGGCTACACACAATTGAGTCAATAGCTTGAGTCAAGGCTACACACAAAGAGCGTCAGTGGCCTTGGAGCTGCTCTTCCTGCTGAGTTCAGGCAGAGAAACTAATTCATAGCCCCACTTTCTGCTGAAGACAGCTTTCAGCCCACCCAACCAGGGAACCTTACCAGAGCACCCAGGAAGCTGTGCAGCCCATCCACAGCCCTGCTACTGTGGTACTGAACACGGAGCGTAGCCCGAGGCTTCCTCCACCCACAAAGCAAAACCGGTAACTTCATCTAACTAAGATTTTCAGGGCACACTCTTGACTGATTCAGGGTCCCAAACAATGAGGCTTGCAGACCCTGGGTCCCATCCTGCTGCCCCTCCAGAGCAGGGAAGCTAATTCATAGCCCCACCTACTACAGAGTATGGTAACCAGACCTGACTATCTAGTGAGCCTAACCAGAGAATCCAGGCAACTGTGAAGCCCATCTGATAGCCTTGCTTGGGCAGGGAACCAAGCCAACCATCTTATCCAGCTGTTCTCAGCCAGTGACACCCATCCCCATCCCCAATCTCAGAGCTCAGACAGATGGCTCGCCTCCAAATAGACCATAATAGCAGCCCCCACCTGCCTGAGGATGTTACCAGCAGACATGTCCAGAAATCAAACTGAGCTGACTAACGAAGAACTGTCTCTGCCAAAGTGAACCTGCAAAGTCTGAAAGAGGAGACCACTTACTCAAATGTGCAGATACCAACCTGAGGAATCAAGGATCATGAAAAATGAGGTAAACATGATACCACCAAAAAAAACTAATAAGGCTCTAATAACTGAGTCTAAAGAAATGGAGATCTATGAACTGTCAGGCAAAGAATTCAGAACAGTCCTCTTAAAGAAGTTTAATGAACTACAAGAAAACACAGACAACTAAAGAAAATTAGGAAAACAATGCATGAACAAATAAGTTCAACAAAGAAATGGAAACCTGCCCCTTAGTGCTGAGCCACAGGTGCACGGCACCAAGAGAGGTGGTGGGCAAGCTGCTCCCTCCATGGCACCAACAGTCCCAGTGGGCAGAAAGTTCTGAGCCTGTCCCTGTGCCGCCTGCATGTGACACTGACAAATGTGGAGAGTGAGTAGCCTCCTGCCACTTGTGTGACCCAGCCAGAGCCAATGGACAGACAGCTCCACCACCCCACACCATTCACACCACCCACCAGAGCCGATGGGCACCCCCAGCCCACACAGGAGACATACCTTGAACGACAGGCTCAGCCCAACAAGGGGCTGTGTTTGTGAACCCCATGGAGCTGAAACAAGCAAAGACGTAGTTTGAGAGACAGCTAAGAACTAGGGCAAGATTATATAATAGAGTTCATCTCCCACATGGGGCCAGTCTTTCATGACAGGGAGAAATAGCTGTTTTGACTAAAAGAAATAGGGAGTCAAGCAAAATCAGGAAATAGAGCAATATGTTCTAAACGAAGGAACAAGATAAAACCCTGGGGGGAAAAAAGCCTGCAATGAAACGAAGTTAAGTAATTTACCTCTTGAAGAATTCAACGTAATGGTCATAAAAATGCTCACTGACCTTAGAAGAATGGATGAACACAGTAAGAAATTCAACAAACAGAAAGAAAATATTAGAAAGTTCCAAACAGAATTTTAAAAGCTGAAGAATATAATAGCTTTCTTGAAAAATAAACCAGAGGGAATCAACAGCAGACAAGGTGATACAGAAGAATGGATCTGGAGGACAGGGGAGTGGAAATCACCCAAACAAAACAGAAAAAAGAATTTTTTAAAATGAGGACATTTTAAGACACCTGTGGGATGACATCAAGTGCACTAAAGTCTGCATTGTAGAATTGCAGAAGGAGAAAGAAAGGAGCAGAAAACAGATTCAAGCAAATAACGGCAGAAATAGCTGAACAGACATTTTTTCCAAAGAAGACATATAGATCATCAACAAGCACATGAAAAGATGTTCGATATCACTAATTTTTAAGAAATGCAAATCAAAACTACAGTGAGATATCACTTCACACCTGTCAGAATGGCTAATATCAGAAAGTCAAAAAATGGTAAGTGTTAGTGAGGATGTGGAGAAAAGGGAACCCTTGTGCATTGTTGTGGGACTGTAAATTGGTGCAGCCACTATGGAAATCAGCCTGGTGGTTCCTCAAAAAAATTAAAAACACCATACAATCCAGCAATTGCACTTTGGGGTATTTATCTGAGGAAAACAAAAACACTAACTCGAAAAGATATATGTACCACCATATTCATTGCAGCATTATTTGTAATAGCCAAGATATGGAAGCAACCTAAGTGTCCATCGATAGAGGAATGGTTAAAGAAGATGTGGTATGTATATATAACTCTATATCTATATCTGTGTCTACAAAAGACTATTATTCAGCCATAATAAAAAATTAAATTTTGCCATTTGTACTGACTTAACGTGGATCTTGAGGATATTCTGCTACGTGAAATAAGTCAGACCAAAAATGTTAAATACTGTGTGATTTCACTTATATGCGCAATCTTAAAAAAGTAAAATGGACAAAGACTCATAAATACAGAGAACAGATCGATGGTTCCCAGAGTTGAGGGGTGATAGGAGGTATGAGAAATGGAAGAGGGGATCAGGAGGTACAGACTTTCACTTATGAAAGGAATAGGTCATGGGATATAATGTACATCATGGGAAATATAGTCAGTAATACTGCATTAATTTTGTATATTGACAGATGGCAACTAGACTTATTGTGAAAATTGTATAATGTATATAGACATCAAATCACTAAGTTCTACTCCTTAAACTGACGTAATGTGCATGCCAATTATACTTCAATAAAAAAGAAATAGTAACCGTCAAAACCAAACAAATCCTAGAGCCGAAAAACACAATAACTGAACTAAAGAATTCAATAGAGAGCTTCAAAAGCAGAATTCACAATGCAGAAGACAGCATCAATGACCTGGAAGATAGGAAAATTGAAATTAAGCAGTCAGAGGAGGAAAAAAAAAAAATGAAAAAGAGTCAAGAAAGCCCTTGGGACTTATGGGACACAGTGAAAAGAAACAATATTCTTATTATGGGAATTCCAGAAGGCGAAGAGAAAAAGAAAGGGACAGAAAGCATATTTAAATCAATAATAGCTGAAAAGTTCCCAAACCTGTAAAGACAAATAGATGTCCAGATCTAAGAGGCCCGAAGGACCCCAAATAGGTTAAACCCAAATAGGGCTACCCCTAGACACATTATAATTAAATTATCAAAAGTCAAAGGCAATGAAAATTTTAAAAGCAGTGAGAGAAAAGAGAAGTTACATACAAGAGAACCCCCAAAGTACTTAGGCGGATTTCTCAACAGAAACTTTTCAGGTCAGAAGAGAATGGGATGGCGTACTTAAAGTATTGAAAGAAAAATGATCAACCAAGATTACTGTACCTGGAGAAATTGTACGTACAATTGAGGATGGATTAAGACTTCCTCAAACAAACAGAAGCTGAGAGAACTTGTTACGGCTAGATCTGCCTTACAAGAAATGCTAAAGGGCGTTCTTAGAATGGAATTTTATGGATAGTATCATTAAAACTCATTGGTAATTGTAAATATTTAGTCAAATTTGGATTCTGTAATACAGTAATGGTGGTGTATAATTCACTTAGAACTCTATTTTAAAAGTTAAAATACAAAGATAGTAAAAATCATAACTGCAGTAATCTGTTAATAGTTATGCAGCATAAAAATATGTAAACTGTAACATCAATAATGTAAAATGTGAGGGGGAGGAAAAGTAAAAGTGTAAAGCTTAGGAATTCTATTGAATTCATGGTAAAAGCACTCAAAAAAGTTGGTGTAGAAGGAACCTATTTCAACATAGTAAAGGCCATTTTTTCAAAACCATAGCTAACATCACACTCAATGGTGAAAAGCTGAAAGCTTCTTTAAAATCAGGAATGAGACAAGGATGCCCACTGTTGTCATTTCTATTTAACATGGTATTAGAAGTCCTAATCATAGCAACAAGACAAGAAAAAGAAATAAAAGTTATCCAAATGGAAAAGGAAGAAGTAAAACTGTCACTCTTTGCAGATGACATTATGCTAAATACAGAAAACCTGAGAGTCTCTATACCAACTTTGTTGAGAGCTTTTGTCATGAATGGGTGTTGAATTTTGTCAAATGCTTTTTCTACAGCTATTGAGATGATCATGTGATTTTTATCCTTTGATTTGTTAATGTGGTGTACCACATTGATTGTTTTGTGGATACTGAACTATCCTAGCATCCCTAGAATAAGTTCCACTTGATCATGGTGTATGGTCCTTTTAAATATATTGTTGAATTTGGTTTGCTAATACATTGTTGAAGATGTTTGCTTCTGTGTTCATCAAAGATGTTGGCTTGTAGTTTTCTCTTTTTTTGTAGTGTCTTTGTCTGGTTTTGGTATCAGGGTAATGGTGGCCTCTAAGAAGGAATTTGGGAGTGTTTCCTCTTTAATTTTTTGGAAATAGTTGGAGGACTCTTCTGTATATGTTTGATAGAAATCCTCTGTGGATCCATTCAGTCCTGAACTTTTCTTTGTTGTGAGTTTTTTGATTACTAATTCATGTTCAATACTAGTAATCTGTCCAGATTATCTATTTCTTCCTGATTCGGTACTGGAAGATTTTATGTTTCTAGGAATTTATCCATTTCTTCTAGAAATTTGTCTAATTTGTTTACATATAACTGTTCTTAGTATTCTCTTATGATTGTTTGTATTTCTTGAATATTGGTTATAATTTCTTCCTTTCACTTCTTATTTTGTCTATTTGGGTCCACTCTCTTTTTTTCTTAAAGAGTCCAGCTAAAGGCTTATTAATTTTGTGTATCTTTTCAAAAAAACTAGCTCTTGGCTTCAATGATTTTTTTTTCTATTGTTTTTCGTCTTTGTTTTATTTATTTCCACTCTGATTTTTGTTGTTTCCTTCCTTCTGCTGACTTTGGGCTTTGTTTGTTCTTCTTTTTCTAATTTCCCAAGACGGTAGATTAGGTTGTTTATTTGAGATTTTTCTGGTTTCTTGAGGTAGGCCTGTATCATTGTAAACGTCCCTCTTAGAATCGCTTTTGCTGTTTCCCATATATTTTGGAAAGTTGTGTTTTTGTTTTCATTTGTCTCAAGGCATTTTCTAATTTCCTCTGATTTCTTCGTTGAGCCATTGGTTTTTCAGTAGCATGTTGTTTAGTCTCCATGTATTTGTGTATTCTCCATTTTTCTTTTTGAACCTCTTAAATTTGTTGAGACTTGTTTTATGGCCTAGCATGTGATCTTTAAAATGCAAATGTTAGTTTGCTTGATGTTGTCCCAGAGGCCCCTTAAACTATCCTCATTTTAAAAATTTGTGTTTCTTTTTGCTGTGCTGATTGGGTGATTTCCATTATTCTGTCTTCCAGATCGCTTATGTGTTTTTTTCTCCATCACCTAATCTCCTGTTAATTCCCACCTGTGTATTTTTCATTTTAGATATTGTATCTTCAGCTCTGATTGGTTCTTTTTTATATTTTCTATTTCCTTATTAAAGTTCTCATTGTATTCATCTGTTCTTTTACCAAGTTCAGTTAGTATTCTTATTGCTACTTCTCTGAACTCTTTATCAGGTAAATTATTTATCTCTGTTTCATTAGGGTTTTTTAGGGTTCTTTTGTTGTTTTGTTCTTTCTTTTGTAACATATTCCTCTATTCTTATTTTGTTTAACTTTCTCTGCTCTGTGAAATTAGGTGAAACGTTTACCTATCCCAGTGTTGAAGGCATGTCCTTGTGTGGGAGCATCCCTCTGCAGTGTGAGTGTACCCAGTGGCTTTGGTGACAGAGCTAGATCTGAAGTGAGCTCAGACCTCATCTTCTTCTGGGGTCCTCTGGCAGCTGCCATCTTGGTAGGAGGTATTACTGGAGTTGGAGGGGCTGGAGACAGAGCCAGTTGTGAGCCAGGTCTTTTCCTCTATTCCATGGCAGTCACATCTGTATTGGAGCCTGGGCAGGGCCTGTGGGGCTGGAGCAGGAGCCCTGAGGTATTTGGATTTTGCCTGGGTATGATGGTGGTCTCTGTCTTGGGTGGGGTCATTTCCAGGTCTCAAGGGTTTCAAGCTGTACTTCTGGGCTTGTTTCACTTTTTCCTCATGGTGTGCTTGCTTTGGTTAGAGGCTTGGTCAGTGCCAGAGAGGTTGATGCCACACTGCTGAGCTGAATCCTCCCTCCCAAGTGTGTGCAAAGATACGTGCTCTGCCAATGGCAGTCTCAGCCCTGGAGCTAACCTCACTTACTTCTAAGTATGCACAGTGATACATGCTCTGGTGGTGGCAGTCTCAGCCTTGGAGCTAGAGCTAGTGTTGCTCCCTCCTGAGTGTGTGCACGAGTGCATGCTCTGGCAATGGCTACCTCTGCTCTGGTCAGAGGCAGGGCCAGCGACCATGCTGGCTCCATTCCCTCCAAGTGTTCTCTGTCATTGGCAGCAGTGGCCTCCACCTTTGTGGGATGCAGCTCCAGAGCAAGAGGGGCTGGAACCAGAGCCCGATGCACATTGGTGGGTGCACTGGGGCAGTGCTGGAAAGCCAGCCAGAGCTCCAGGCAGTTTTCAGTCTGCTGTCCTCATTCTGTGTCTGAGAGTAAGCAAGTCTACGCATGTGGTCTTTAAGAGTGGAGTCTCAATTTCTGTAAGCTGGTAAGCTCTGCTTGTTTTCAAACCAGCAAAGGGGGCTTGTCTTCCTGGTGTCAGACCCCAGGGCTGCAGTGGCTGATATGTGACTTGAACCCCTCAGTCCCCAGGTAAGATCCCTAAGCCTGTGATATCCCCTCCTTTTCTCTGTACCCCACTAGGAGTGTGGGTCCTGACCAGATCGCTCCTCCTCCCTTTTACCAGACTCCATGTGGATCTTTCTTTATAGCTTGGTTGTGGAAGTGCCATCCTACTAGTCCCCAGGTTGATTTCAGCAAGAGTCATTCTGTATGCAGTTGTAGTTTTAATGAGTTTGTTGGGGTAGCTGAGCGCATCCTCCTTCTCCTATAATTTTAAGATATTTTATGTAAATCACATAACCACAAGAGAAAAACCTGTAGTAATTACACAAAAGAACATGATAAAGAAGTAAAGCATACTGATACCACATCAAAACACAAAAAAGACAGCAGTATAAAAATCAAGGAACAGTGGATCTACAGTAAAACCAGAAAGCAAAGTACAAAATGCCAATAGTACATCCTTACTTATCAATAGTAATTTAAACCTAAATTGATTAAATTCTCCAATCAAAAGACATGGAATGGCTGACTGTATTAAAAAATAAGATCCAACAACATGCTGCCTAAAAGAGACTCATCTTAGCCTTAAAAACACATAGACAGAGAGTGAAGGGATGGAAAAAGATACTTCAAGCAAATGGTAACCCCCTCCCCACAAAAAAAGCAGGACTAGGTCCATACTTCTTTCAGAAAAAATAGAGTTGAAACTAAAACTTGTAAAAGTATGTAAGGAATGTTATGTAATGATAAAGTAATAATAACTCAAGAAGATATAACAATTGTAAATATTTATGCACCCAACATCAGCGCACCTAAATACATAAACCAAAAACTATAACAAGAGAGCTAAAAGAGGTAAACAGCAACACAATAATAATTGGGGACTTTAATGACTCAACCTGTCAACAATGGTTAGATCATCCAGACAGAGAATCAATAAGAAAACAGTGGATTTGAACATTATAGATCAGATGGACCTAACAGACATATATAGAATATTCTTTCCTACAGTGGCAGAATACATGTTTTCCTCAAGTGCACATGGAACATTTTCTAGGACAGACCATATGTTAGGCCACAAAAGAAGTCTTAAAGATTAAAATCATATCAACTGTCGTCTCTGACCACAGTGATATGAAGTGAGAGATCAATAACAAAAGGGAAATTAGAAAATTCACCAATACATGGAAATTAACAACACTCTCCTGAACAGTGAATGGATCAAAGAAGAAATTAGAGGGGAAATAAAAAGGTTCCTTGAGACAAATGAAAATGGAAACACAACATACAAAAACTTGTGGGATGTAGCAAAAGGAGTTCTAAGAAGGAAGTTCATAGCAATAAATGCCCACATTAAGAAGTAAAGAAGATCCCAAATAAGAAACCTAACTCTGTGCTCTAATGAACTAGTAAAAGGACAGCAAACTGACCCCCAAGTTAGTAGGAGGAGGGAAATAGTAAAGATTAGAGGAGAAATAATTGAAATAGAGAATAGGAAAACAATAGAAAAGATGCCCCTAACTTGGCATTGGTTCTTTGAAAAGATAAACAAAATTAACCAAGGAAAAAAGAGAAAGGACCAAATCAACAAAATTATAAATGAGAAAGGTGACATTACAGCTGATTCCACAGAAATAAAATGAATTGAAGAACAACTATATGCCAACAACTGCACAACCTAGAGAAAATGGGAAAAAAAATCGTAGAAACATACAAACTACCATGACTGAATCAGGAAGAAATAGAAAGTCTGAATATATCAGTTACTAGTAAGGTGATTGAATCAGTAATGAAAAACCTCCAGAGAAAATCCAAGAACCGAATGGTTTCACTGGCAAATTTTGTGAAACATTTAAAGAAGAATTAATGCCAGTTCTTCTCAAACTCTTCCAAAAATTCAAAGAGAAGGGGACACTTCCAAACTTATTTTACAAGGCCAGTATTTCCTCAGAACCCAAGCCAGGAAAGGACAATTCTAGGAAAGAAAACAGACTAATATCCCTGATGAATATAGATACAAAAATTCTCAATAAAGTACTAGCAAACTAAATTCAACAACACCTTAAAAGGATTATTTAACATGATCAAGTGAAACTTATACCTTGGATGCAAGGATGGTTCAACATACAGAAGTCACTCAATGTGTTACATCACATTGAATGAATGAAAAAATGTAATGTGATCATCTTACAGATGGTGCAGAAAAAGCATTTGACAAAATTCAATATTTGTTTATGATAAAAACTCTTATAACGATTTAGGTATAGAAGGAAAGTACCTCAGTGTAATAAAGGACATATAAGCCAAAACTAATATCATAGTATTGAAGATTGAAAGGTTTTCCTTTAATCAGGATAAGAGAAGGATGGCTACTCAAACCATTCCTATTCAGCATAGTACTGGAAGTTCTTACCAGAGCAATCAGGCAAGAAAAGGAAATAAAAGGCATCAGAATTGGAAAGATAGAAGTAAAATTGTCTCTTTTTGCAGATGATGTGATATTATATTTAGAAAATCCTAAAAACTCCACCAAGAAACTGTTAATTCTAATCAATGAATTCAGTAAAGGATACAGTATTAATATAGAGAAACCATTGGCATTTCTATAAACTTACAGTGAATTAATCTGAGTAAGAAATTTTTAAAATTATACCATTTAAAATAGCATCAAAACCAATAAAATACTTAGGAATAAACTTAACCAAGGAGGTTAAAGATCTCTCCTCTGAAATCTCTAAGACTGATGAAAGGAATCAAAGTGGACACAAATAAATGGAAAGGATCTCATATCAGTGGATTGAAAGAATTAATATTGTTAAAATGTCAGTACTACCAAAAGCATCTATAGATTCATTGCAATCCCTGTCAAGATTCCAAATGACATTTTTACAGAAGTAGAAAAAATTTATATGAATTCACAAAAGACCCTGAACAGCCAAAGCAATCCTGAGAAAGAAGAACAAAGCAGGCAGCATCACACTTCCTGATTTCAAGCTATACTATAAAGCTATTGTAATGAAAATAGTATGGTAATGGCATAAAAACAGACAAATAGATCAATGGGACAGAACTGAGATCCCAGCATAACCCAAGCATATATGGTCAGCTAGTATTTTACAAAGGATCCAAGAATACTCAATGGGGAAAAGTCTCTTTAATACGTGTTGCTGGGAAAATTGGATATTCATGTGTAAAACAATGAAACTAGACCCTTGTCTTACACCACTCACAAAAATTAAGTCCAAGTGGATTAAAGACTTGAATGTAAGACCTGAAACCATGAACTTCCTAGAAGAAAACATAGGGAAAAATCTCCTTGATGTGGGTCTTGGCAATGATTTTTTGGATATGACACCTAAAGGACAAGCAACAAAATCAAAAACAAGTGGGAATACATCAAACTAAAAAGCTTCTTCACAGCAAAAGAAATAAAGTGAAAAAACAAATATAATAAGGTAAATCAACTAGACTTCAATTAAAAATAAATAAACTTAAAAAATAAAAGATGCTAGGGTGAAGAACAGAGATTCAGCCATTTTATTTAGTAACTTGTTCTGAATAGATTAAAATAAACCAAAAAAAAAAAGCAGCCTACAAAGGGGAAAAAATATTGCATACGATATATTCTGATTAGGGACTAATATCCAAAATACATAAAGAACTCCTGTAACCCAGTAGCAAAAAACCAAACATTCCAATTAACAAATGAGCAAAAGACTTGCATAGACATTTTCCCTAAAGAGGTTATCTTAAAAGGCCAACAGGTACATGAAAAGATGCTCAACATCACTAGTCATTAGGGAAATAAAAAACCACAATGAGATATCACCTCATGCTTGTTAGGGATGGTCGTCATCAAAAAAGCAAGAGATAATAAATGCTGTCAAGAATGTGGAGAAAAGGGAAACCTTATGCCGTGTTGATGGGATTGTAAACTGGTACAGCCACTATGGAAAACAGTATGGAGGACTGTCAAAAAATTAACACTAGAACTACCATAGGATCCAGCAATTTTAATGCTGGGAATATATCCAAAGGAAATGAAAACAGTAACTTCAAAAACTATCTGCACTCCCATGTTTGAAGCATTACTGTTTATGACAGTTAAGACATGGAAACGACCTAAGTATCCATCATCGATAAATGGATAAAGAAGTTGTGGAATATATATAATGGGATGTTATGCAGCCACAAAAAATGAGGAAATCCTGTCATTTGTGATAACACAGGTGGACCTTGAGGACATTCTGCTAAGTGAAATAAAGCAGTCACAGAAAGACAAATGCTTTCCACTGATATGTGGTGTACTGAGAGTCATCTAATTCATAGAGACAGAAAGTGGAATACTGGCTGCCAGTATTTGTGGGAGGAGGGAATGAGAAGTTGTTATTTAATAAGTATAGAATTTCAATTCGGATGTTGAAAATTTCTGGAGCTTACCTTTATTGTCCAACTCCACTATCACAGGGGTCCCCAACCCGTGGAACCAGGCCGCACAGGAGGAGTTGAGCAGCGGGCAAGCGAGCGAAGCTTCATCTGCTGCTCCCCATCGCTCACATTACCATCTGAACCATACCCCCCATCACTCACCCGCATTACTGCCTGAACCATCCCTCCCCACCTCGTCTGTGGAAAAACTGTCTTCCATGAAACCAGTCCCTGGTGCCAAAAAGGTTGGGGACTGCTGCACTATCACATTCTTCATGATTATTTCTCATTGAATGCAGCATAAGTAAATAATCCAGTTCTGCTCTGGAAAATGTTTTTCTTTTCTTTTCAACTATTATTCCCTCCCTTCCCCAAACACATAAACACACACACACACACACACATCCACAAAAGCCCCACCAATTTATATTTAAATTCAGAATTTGGATTTCATATGACTGAGTCCCTTCAAGATAACATAATTCTTGAGTTTGGTGCTAGCTTAACAACTTTGGTACACCTGAAACACCACTATACTGAGACTTGCCAAAATGGGGTATTTTAAAATCCGTTCAGTGGCTGGGTCAATGTAATAATATTCAGCTCTTGTCAATCTTAAGAAGCAGTTGTTGGATTAGTTCAAGATGGCGGGGTAGGAGGACGTGCGCTCACTCCCTCTTGCGAGAGCACCGGAATCACAACTAACTGCTGAACAGTCATCAACAGGAAGACAGTGGAACTCACCAAGAAAGATACTCCACATCCAAAAACAAAGGAGAAGCCTCAATGAGATGGTAGGAGAGACACAATCACAATAAAATCAAATCCCATAACTGGTGGGTGGGTGACTCACAAACTGGAGCACACTTATACCACAGAAGTCCACCCACTGGAGTGAATGTTCGGAGCCCCATGTCAGGCTTCCCAGCCTGGGGGTCTGGCAACAGGAGGAGGAATTCCCAGAGAATCAGACTTTCAAGTCTAATGGGATTTGATTGCAGGACTTTGACAGGATGGGGGAAAGAGAGACTCCACTCTTGGAGGGCACACACAAAGTAGTGTGTGCATCAGGACCCAGGGGAAGGAGCAGTGACCCCAGGGGAGACTGAACCAGACCTACCTGCTACTGTTGGAGGGTCTCCTGCAGAGGCGGGGGGTGGCTGTGGCTCACTGCGGGGACAAGGACACTGGCAGCAGAAGTTCTGGGAAGTACTCCTTGGTGTGAGCCCTCCCAGAGTCCGCCATTTGCCCCACCAAAGAGCCCAGGTAGGCTCCAGTGTTGGGTTGCCTCAGGCCAAACAACCAAGGAGGGAACTCAGCCCCACCCATCAGCAGTCAATCGGATTAAAGTTTTACTGAGCTCCGCCCACCAGAGCAACAGTCAGCTCTACCCACCACCAGTCCCTCCCATCAGGAAGCCTGCAGAAGCCTCTTAGATAGCCTCATCCACCAGAGGGCAGAGAAACACCCACCTCTACCCACCACCTGAGCAATACCCAGCTCTACCCACCACCAGTCCCTCGCATCAGGAAGGCTGCACAATCCTCTTAGATAGCCACATCCATGAGAGGGCAGACAGCAGAAGCAAGAAGAACTACAATCCTGAAGCCTGTGGAAGGAAAACCACATTCACAGAAAGATAGGCATAAGGAAAAGGTAGAGGACTATGTACCAGACCAAGGAGCAAGATAAAACCCCAGAAAAACAACTAAATGAAGTGGAGATAGGCAACCTTCCAGAAAAAGACTTCAGAATAATGATAGTGAAGATGATCCAAGACCTCAGAAAAAGAATGGAGGCAAAGATCGAGAAGATGCAAGAAATGTTTAACAAAGATCTAGAAGAATTGAAGAACAAACATCTAGAAGAATTAAAGAACAAACAAACAGAGATGAACAGTACAATAACTGAAGTGAAAAATACACTAGAAGGAATCAATAGCAGAATAACTGAGGCAGAAGAACGGATAAGTGACCTGGAAGACAGAATGGTGGAATTCACTGCTGCGGAACAGAATAAAGAAAAAAGAATGAAAGGAAATGAAGACAGCCTAAGAGACCTCTGGGACAACATTAAACGCACCAACATTCTCATTATAGGGGTCCCAGAAGGAGGAGAGAGAGAGAGAAAGGACCTGAGAAAATATTTGAAGAGATTATAGTCGAAAACTTCCCTAACATGGGAAAGGAAATACCCACCCAATTCCAGGAAGTGCAGAGAATCCCAGGCAGGATAAACCCAAGGAGAAACACGCCAAGACACAGAGTAATCAAATTGACAAAAATTAAAGCCAAATAAAAATTATTAAAAGCAAGGGAAAAATGACAAATAACATACAAGGAAATCCCCATAAGGTTAACAGCTGATCTTTCAGCAGGAACTCTGCAAACCAGAAGGGAGTGGCAGGACATATTTAAAGGGCTGAAAGGGAAAAACCTACAACCAAGATTACTCTACCCAGCAAGCATCTCATTCAGATTCGACGGAGAAATTAAAAGCTTTACAGATAAGCAAAAGCTAAGAGAATTCAGCACCACCAAACCAGTCCTACAACAAATGGTACAGGAACGTCTCTAAGTGCTAAATACAAGAGAAGGAAAGAACCTACAAAAACAAACCAAAGCAATTAAGAAAATGGTAATAGGAACATACATATCGATAACTGCCTTAAATGTGAATGGATTAAATTCTCCAACCAAAAGACACAGGCTTGCTGAATGGATACAAAAACAAGACACATATATATGCTGTCTACAAGAGACCCACTTCAAACCTAGGGACACATACAGACTGAAAGTGAGGGGATGGAAAAAGATATTCCATGCAAATGGAAATCAAAAGAAAGCTGGAGTAGCAATACTCATATCAGAGAAAATACCCTTTAAAATAAACAATGTTACAAGAGACAAAGAAGGACGCTACATAATGATCAAGGGATCAATCCAAGAAGATAGAACAATTATAAATATATATGCACCCAACATAGGAGCACCTCAATAAATAAGGCAGCTGCTAACAGCTATAAAAGAGGAAATTGACAGTAACGCAATAATAGTGGGGGACTTTAACACCTCATTTACACCGATGGACAGAACATCCAGAGAGAAAATTAATGAGGAAATACAAGCTTTAAATGACACCATAAACCAGATTTAATTGATGCTTATAGGACATTCCATTCAAAAACAGCAGATTACACTTTTTTCTCAAGTGCACACGGAACATTCTCCAGGATAGATGACATCTTGGGTCACAAATCAAGCCTCAGTAAATTTAAGAAAATTGAAATCATGTCAAGCATCTTTTCTGACCACAGCGCTATGAGCTTAGAAATAAATTACACTGAAAAAACCGTAAAAATCGCAAACACATGGAGGGCAAACAATACATTACTAAATAACCAAGAGATCACTGAAGAAATCAAACAGGAAATCAAAAAATACCTAGAGACAAATGACAACGAAAACACAATGATCCAAAACTTATGGGATTCAGCAAAAGCAGTTCTAAGGCAAGCTTATAGCAATACAATCCTACCTCAAGAAACAAGAAAAATCTCAAACAATCTGACCTTACACCTAAAGAAACTAGAGAAAGAAGAACAAGCAAAACCCAAAGTTAGTAGAAGAAAAGAAATCATAAAGATCAGAGCAGAAATAAATGAAATAGCTGGATGCGAGGGCACCTCACCCTGTTGGCCACAGCTGGTTGCAACCTCCACCTTCTTTCAGCACTTCCAGAAGCAGTCTACTGGGAGGTGCCTCCTTCCTCAGGAGCCCCTTGTCTAAATCCCTGGACCCAGCAACAGCCAGGTAGCAGCACACTCTCCTTCATAGCCATGTGGCTGACAGTGTCTTGGTGCTCTGGCTGGGTGTCAGGCCTGTGCCTCTGAGGTGGGAGATCCAAATTCAGAACGTTGGTCCACCAGATACCTCCTGGCTGCACGTAATATCAGACGGCAAGAGCTCTCCTGGAGATCTCCATCTCAATGCTAAGACCCAGCTGCACTCTACCACCAGCAAGGTACAGTGATGGACACCATATGCCAAACAACTAGCAAAACAAAAACACAACCCCACCCATTAGCAGAGAGGCTGCCTAAAATCAAAATAAGGGCACAGACACCGCAAAACACACCGCCAGATGCGGTCCTGCCCACCAGAAAGACAAGATCCAACCTCATCCACCAGAATACAGGCACCAGTTCCCTCCACTGGGAAGCCTACACAACGCACTGAACCAACGTTAGCCACTGGGGGCAGACACCAAAAACATTGGGAAGTACAAACCTGCAGCCTGTGAAAAGGAGACCCCAAACACAGTAAGGTAAGCAAAATGACAAGACAGAGAAACACACAGCAGTTGAAGGAGCAAGGAAAAAACTCACCAGACCAAACAAATGAAGAGGAAATAGGTAGTATACCTGAAAAAGAATTCAGAGTAATGGTAGTAAAGATGATCCAAAATCTTGGAAATAGAATGGAGAAAATACAAGAAACGTTTAACAAGGGCCTAAAAGAACTAAAGAGCAAATAAACAATGATGACCAACACAATCAATGAAATTAAAAATTCTCTAGAAGGAATCAATAGCACAATAACTGAGGCAGAAGAACGGATAAGTGACCTGGAAGATAAAATAGTGGAAATAATTTCCACAGAGCAGAATACAGAAAAAAGAATGAAAAGAATTGAGGACAGTCTCAGAGACCTCTGGGACAGCATTAAACCCACCAACATTCGAATTATAGGGCTCCTAGAAAAAGAAGAGATAAAGAAAGGGACTTAGAAAATATTTGTAGAGATTATAGTTGAAAACTTCCCTAATATGGGAAAGGAAATATTCAGTCAAGTCCAGGAAGTGCAGAGTCCCATACAGGATAAATCTAAGGAGAAACACACCACGGCATTTACTAATCAAAAATTAAATACAAATAAAAAATATTAAAAGCAGCAAGGGAAAAAAAACAAAATAATATACAAGGGAATCCCCATAAGGTTAACAGCTGATCTTCCAACAAAAACTCTGCAAGCCAGAAGGGAGTGGCAGGACATATTTAAAGTGATTAAAGGGAAAAACCTCATTCAGATTCGACAGAAAAATTAAAAGCTTTACAGACAAGCAAAAGGTAAGAGAATTCATCCCCACCAATCCAGCTTTACAGCAAATGCTAAGGGAACTTCTTCAGGCAGGAAGCACAAGAAAAGGAAAACACCTACAATAACAATTCCAAAAGAATTAAGAAAATGGTAATAGGAACATACATATCGATAACTACCTTAAATGTAAATGGACTAAATGCTCCAACCAAAAGACATAGATTGGCTGAATGGATACAAAAACAAGACCCATATATATGCTGTCCACAAGAGACCCACTTCAGACCTGGGGACACATACAGATTGAAAGTTAGGGGAAGGAAAAAGATATTCCATGCAAATCGAAATCAAAAGAAAGCTGGAGTAGCAATTCTCATATCAGACAAAATAGAGTTTAAAATAAAGACTATTACAGGAGGCAAAGAAGGACACTACATAATGATCAAGGGATCAATCCAAGAAGAAGATACAACAATGTAAATATTTATGCACCCAACAAAGGAGCACCTCAATACATAAGGCTGATGCTAACAGCCATAAAAGGGGAAATCGACAATAACACAAACATAGTAGGGAACTTTATCACCCCACTTTCACCAATGGACAGATCATCCAAAATGAAAATAAATAAGGAAACACAAGCTTTAAATGATACACTAAACAAGATGGATTAATATATATTTATAGGACATTCCATCGAAAAACAACAGAATACACTTTCTTCTCAACTGCTCAAGGAACATTCTCCAGGATAGATCATATATTGGGTCACAAATCAAGTCTTGGTAAATTTAAGAAAACTGAAATTATATCAAATATCTTTTTAACCACGATGCTATGAGACTAGATATCAATTACCAGAAAAAAATCTGTAAAAAATACAAATACATGGAGGCTAAAAAGTACACTAAGAACTAACCAAGAGATTCCTGAAGAAATCAAACACGAAATCAAAAAATACTTAGAAACAAATGACAATGAAAACATGATGCCCCAAAACCTATGGGATGCAGCAAAAGTAGTTCTAAGAGGTAAGTTTATAGCAATACAATCCTACCTCAAGAAACAAGAAAAATCTCAAATAAAACACCTAACCTTACACCTAAAGCACTTACAGAAAGAAGAACAAAAAAACCCCAAAGTTAGCAGAAGGAAATAAATCATAAAGACCAGGTCAGAAATAAATGAAAAAGAAATGAAGGAAACAATAGTAAAGATCAATAAAACTAGAACCTGGTTCTTTGAGAAGATAAACAAAATTGATAAACCATTACCTAGACTCCTCAGGAAAAAAACGGAGAAGACACAAATCAATAGAATTACAAGTGAAAAGGGAGAAGTAACAACTGACACCACAAATACAAAGGATCATGAGAGATTACTACAATCAACTCTATCCCAATAAACTGGACAACCTGGAAGAAATGGACAAATTCTTAGAAAAGGACAACCTTCTGAAACCGAATCAGGAAGAAATAGAAAATATAACAGACCAATCACAAGCACTGAAATTGAGACTGTGATTCAAGATCTTCCAACAAACAAAAGCCCAGGATCAGATGGCTTCATGGGCAAATTCTATCAAACATTTAGAGACGAGCTAACACCTACCCTTCTAAAGCTCTTCCAAAATATAGCAGAGGGAGGAACACTCCCAAACTCAATCTCCGAGGCCACCATCACCCTGATACCAAAACCAGACAAAGATGTCACAATGAAAGAAAACTACAGGCCAATATCACTGATGAACATAGATGCAAAAAATCCTCAACAAAATACTAGCAAACAGAATCCAACAGCACATTAAAAGGATCATACACCATGATCAAGTGGGGTTTATCCCAGGAATGCAAAGATTACTCAGTATACACAGATTATTCAATGTGATAAACCGTATTAAAAATTGAAGGAGAAAACCATATAATCATCTCAATAGATGCAGAAAAAGCTTTCAACAAATTTCAACACCGATTTATGATTTTAAAAAAACACTCCAAAAAGTAGGCATAGAGGGAACTTACCTCAACATAATAAAGGCCATATATGAAAAACCCACAGCAAACATCGTTCTCAGTGGTGAAAACTGAAACTATTTCCACTAAGATCAGGAACAAGACAAGAATGTCCATTCTTGCCACTATTATTCAACATCGTTTTGGAAGTTTTAGCCACAGCAATCAGAGAAGAAAAAGAAATAAAAAGAATCCAAATTGGAAAAGAGGAAGTAAAGGTGTCACTGTTTGCAGATGACATGATACTATACATAGAGAGTCCTAAAGATGTTCCCAGAAAACTACTAGAGGTAATCAATGAAGTTGTTAAAGCAGCAGGATACAAAATTAATGCACAGAAATCTTTTGCATTCTAATACACTAATGATGAAAATTCTGAAAGAGAAATTAAGGAAACACTCCCATTTACCATTGCAACAAAAGAATAAAATACCTAGGAATAAACCTACATAAAAAGACAAAAGACCTGTGTGCAGAAAACTATAAGACACTGATGAAAGAAATTAAAGATGATACAAACAGATGGAGAGATATACCATGTTCCTGGATTGGAAGAATCAACATTGTGAAAATGACTATACCGCCCAAAGCAATCTACAGATTCAATGCAATCCCTATCAAACCACCAATGGCATTTTTCGCAGAACTAGAACAAAAAATTTCACAATTTGAATGGAAACACAAAAGACCCTGAGTAGTCAAAGCAATCTTGAGACAGAAAAATGGAGCTGGAGGAATCAGGCTCCTGGACTTCAGACTAAACTACAAAGCTACAGTAATCAAGACAGTATGGTACTGGCACAAAATCAGAAATATAGATCAATGGAACACGATAGAAAGCCCAGCGATAAATCCACGCACTTATGGTCAGCTTATTTTTGATAAAGGAGGCAAGAATGTACAATGGAGGAAAGACAGCCTCTTCAATAAGTGGTGCTGGGAAAACTGGACAGCTACATGTAAAAGAATGAAATTAGAACACTCCCTAACACCAGACACAAAAATAAACTCAAAATGGATTAAAGACCTAAATTTAAGGCCAGACACTATAAAACTCTTAGAGGAAAACATAGGCAGAACACTCTTTGACATAAATCACAGTGAGATCCTTTTTGACCCACCTCCTAGAGAACTGGAAATAAAGTCAAAAATAAACTAAATGGACCTAATGAAATGTAAAAGCTTCTGCACAGCAAATGAAAACATAAACAAGACAAAAAGGCAACCCTCAGAATGTGAGAAAGTATTTGCAAATGAAGCAACTGACAAAGGATTAATCTCCAGAATTTACAAGCAGCTCATGAAGCTCAATATCAAAAAAACAACCCAATCCAAAAATGGGCAGAAGACCTAAATAGACATTTCTCCAAAGAAGATGTACAGATTGCCAGAAACACATAAAGGATGCTCAACATCACTAATCATTAGAGAAATGCAAATCAGAACTAAAATGAGATATCACCTTACACCGGTCAGAATGGCCATCATAAAAAAACCTACAAATAATAAATGCTGGAGAGGATGTGGAAAAAACGGAACTCTCTTGCACTGTTGGTGGGAATGTAAATTGATACAGCCACTATGGAGAACAGTATGGAGGTTCCTTAAAAAACTAAAAATAGAACTACCGCACGACCCAGCAATCCCACTACTGGGCATATACCCTGAGAAGACCATAATTCAAAAAAAATCATGTACCACAATGTTCATTGCAGCTCTCTTTACAATAGCCAGGACATGGAAGCAGGCTAACTGTCTGTTGACAGATGAATGGATAAAGAGGATGTGGCACATATATACAACAGAATATTACTCAGCCATAAAAAGAAACGAAATTAGTTATTTGTAGTGAGGTGCTGGACCTAGAGTCTGTCATACAGAGTGAAGTAACTCAGAAAGAGAAAAATAAATACTGTATGCTAACACATATATATGGAATCTTTAAAAAATTGTTCTGAAGAACCTAGAGGCAGGACAGGAATAAACACGCAAATGTATAGAATGGACTTTAGGACATGGGGAGGGGGAAGGGTAAGCTGGGAAGAAGTGAGAGAGTGACATGGACATATATACACTACCAAATGGAAAATAGATAGCTAGTGGGAAGCAGCCACATAGCACAGGGAGATCAGCTCGGTGCTTTGTGACCACCTAGATGGGTGAGATAGGAAGGGTGGGAGGGAGATGCAAGAGGGAGGAGATATGGGGATATATGTACACATATAGCTGATTCACTTTTTTATGAAGCAGAAACTAACACACCATTGTAAGGGAATTATACTCCAATAAAGATGTTATAAAACAAATGAAATAGAAATGAAGAAAACAATAGCAAAAATGAATAAAACTAAAAGCTGGTTCTTTTAGGAGATAAACAAAATTGATAAACCTTTAGCCAGACTCATCAAGGTAAAAAGGGAGAAGACTCCAATCAACAGAATTAGAAATGAAAAAGGAGAAGTTACAACTGACACTGCAGAAATACAAAGGATCATAAGAGACTACTACAAGCAACGATATGCCAATAAAATGGACAACCTGGAAGAAATGGACAAATTCTTAGAAAGGTTTAACCTTCCAAGACTGAATCAGGAAGAAATAGAAAATATGAACAAACCAAACAGAAGTAATGACATTGAAACTGTGATTAAAAATCTTCCAACAAACAAAAGTCCAGGACCAGGTAGGTTCACAGGTGAATTCTATCAAACATTTACAGAAGAGACCCATCTTTCTCAAACTGTTCCAAAAAATGGAAGTGGAAGGAACACTCCCAAACTCCTTCTACGAGGCCCTGTTACCAAAACCAGACAAAGATACTACAAAAAAAGAAAATAACAGAGCAATATCATCAATGAATATAGATGCAAAAATCCTCAACAAGATACTAGCAAACAGAATTCAACACCACATTAAAAGGATGATACACCATGATCAAGTGGGATTTATCCCAGGGATGCAAGGATTCTTCAATATATGGAAATCAATCAATGTGATACACCATATTAACAAATTAAAGAATAAAAAGCATATGATCATCTCAATAGATGCCGAAAAAGCTTTTGACAGAATTCAACACTGATTTATGATAAAAACTCTCCAGAAAGTGGGCATAGAGGGAACCTACCTCAACATAATAAAGGCCATATATGACAAATCCACAACAAACATCCTTCTCAATGGTGAAAAACTGAAAGCATTTCCTCTAAGATCAGGAACGATACAAGAATGTCCACCCTTGCCACTATTATTCAACATCGTTTTGGAAGTCCTAGCCACGGCAATCAGAGAAGAAAAAGAAATAAAAGGAATACAAATTGGAAAAGAAGAAGTAAAACTGTCACTGTTTGCAGATGACATGATACTATACATAGAGAATCCTAAAGATGCCACCAGAAAACTACTAGAGCTAATCAATGAATTTGGTAAAGTTGCAGGATACAAAATTAATGCACCGAAATCTCTTGCATTCCTATACACTAATGGTGCAAAATCAGAAAGAGAAATTAAGTGAACACTCCCATTTACCATTGCAACAAAAAGAATAAAATGCCTAGGAATAAACCTACCTAAGGAGGTAAAAGACCTGCACTCAGAAAACTATAAGACACTGATGAAAGAACTCAAAGATGACACAAACAGATGGAGATATATACCATGTTCTTGGAATGGAAGAATCAATATTGTGAAAATGACTATACTATCCAAAGCAGTCTACAGATTCAGTGCAATCTCTATCAAATTACCTATTGCATTTTATACAGAACTAGCACAAGAAATCTTAAAATTTGTATGGAGACACAAAAGACCCCAAATAGCAAAAGCAATCTTGAGGGAAAAAACAGAGTTGGCGGAAGCAGATGCCCTGATTTCAGACTATACTACAAAGCTATAGTAATCAAGACAATATAGTACTGGCACAGAAACAGAAATATAGATCAATGGAACAGGATAGAAAGCCCGGAGATAATCCCACGCACCTATGGTCAACTGATCTATGACAAAGGAGGCAAGGATATAGAGTCAAGAAAAGACAGCGTCTTCAATAACTGGTGCTGGGAAAACTGGACAGCTACATGTAAAAGAATGAAATTAGAACACTCCTTAATTCCATACACAAAAATATTCTCCAAATGGATTAAAGACCTAAATGTAAGGCCAGACACTATAAAACTCTTAGAGGAAAATATAGGAAGAACATTCTTTGACATATATCACAGCAAGATCTTTTTTGACCCACCTCCTAGAGTAGTGGAAATAAAAACAAAAATAAACAAATGGGACCTAATGAAACTTCAAAGCTTTTGCACAGCAAAGGAAACTATAAACAAGATGAAAAGACAACATCAGAATGGTAGAAAATATTTGCAAAGAAATCAATGGACAACGGATAATCTCCAAAATATGTAAATAGCTTATGCAGCTCAACATTAAACAAACAAACAACCCAATCCAAAAATGGGCAGAAGACCTAAATAGACATTTCTCCAAAGAAGACATACAGATGGCCAAGAAGCACATGAAAAGCTGCTCAACATCACTAATTATTAAAGAAATGCAATTCAGAACTACAGTGAGTTATCACCTCACACCGTTTAGAATGGGCATCATCAGAAAATCTACAAACAACAAATGCTGGAGAGGGTGTGGTGAAAAGGGAACCCTGTTGCACTGTTGGTGGGAATGTAAATTGATACAACCACTATGGAGAACAGTATGGAGATTCCTTAAAAATCTAAACATAGTACTACCATATGACCCAACAATCCCACTACTAGGCATATACCCTGAGAAAACCATTATTCAAAATGAGACCTGTACCACAGTGTTCATTGCAGCACTGTTTACAATAGCCAGGTCATGGAAGCAACCTAAATGCCCATCGACAGATGAATGGATAAAGAAGATATGATACATATATACAGTGGAGTATTACTCAGCCATAAAATGGAACGAAATTGGGTCATTTGTATAGACGTGGATGGACCTAGAGCCTGTCATACAGGGTGAAGTAAGTCAGAAAAAGACAAATATCGTATATTTACATATATACGTGGAATCTGAAAAAACGGTACAGACGAACTTGTTTGCATGGTGGAAATAGAGGCACAGATGTAGAGAACAAACGTATGGACACCGAGGGGGGAAACTGGGTGGGGGGATGAATTGGGAGATTGGGATTGACATATATACACTAATATGTATAAAATAGATAAGTAATAAGAACCTGCTGTATAAAATAAAATAAAATTTAAAAAAAAAAGCAGTTGTTTTCCGTTCTTATGTTCCAGTGAAATATAAGACTCCAGTGGACTTGTATGGTTCCTTATCTATCTTTTTTGTTTAGAAATAAAAACACACCTGTCATAAGTAACATAGGATATAGGAAATTCGTGATTTACAGTTTATCTTTAGAAAGAACAGAGAAATAGAAAGATTATCTGCTGATAGCACCAGAGCTTTTGTTGTTCTCAAAATGAACTGCATCTTAAGCTGTGGACTTTGACCACCCAGTGACTCATACATGATTACACAGTGGACAGATTAAAGAATGTTTTGGGGAATTTTGTAGGTTGTAAGATGGTAAGATGTCTGGAATCTCAGTAGAATATACTATTCTATTTAATGACACAATAAAGAATAAAGTGAATTTAAGTGTAAGGTGACATGGTCATTTCATTAACCTTTGTAATTGGAAGAATACTTGTTTCGCAGGATTGAATATTTTCAGCCCTCAGTTATTGTCAGGGTTTTACTGAGCTGTACTTTGTTGAACGTTTCTCCAGTTATTGTTCTTCTGTTTTTGTCTTTGGTTTTAGTATGTCTTAGAATATACAAGCCTCTCTAACAACAGCCTTTCTAAAAGAAAAGTGATGCATGCCACATATGTAATTTAAAATTTTTTAGTAGCTACATCATCAAAGTTTAAAAAAGGTAAAATTAATTTTATAAAGTATTTTTAACTTATCCCAGTGTATCCAGAATATTATCATTTCAATATGTATTTGGTAGAAAAATTATTGGAATATTTTCCTTTTTTGTATTAAGTCTTTTGAAATATGGTGTGTATTTTTTTTATTTATTGTACATCTCAATTTGGACTACCCACATTTTAAGTTCTCAGTAGCCATATGTAGCCAGTGGCTACCATATTAGACACTGTAACTGTACTTCTTTTGCCTGATGTTTATATAGAGAAAAATCATAATTTCATCCCCAAAACTCAGCAGAACATTTTAAACAAACCAGTATAGAGACTCAAATAAAGAGGACTCAGATAAATTAGAAATGAAATGGGAGACATTTAACTGATTCCACAGAAATACAAAGGATCATAAGAGACTGTTATATGACAACAGATTGGACAAAGTAGAAGAAAAGGATAAATTCCTAGAAACATACAACCTACCAAGAGCGAATCATTAAAAAAAAAAAAAAAACAAGAAAACTGATGAGACCAATTACTAGTAATTACTTGGACAGGTATTTGATTACTGATTAAATAAACAAATAAAACAACAAATAAAATCCAAGACCAGAGGGCTTCATTGGTGAATTCTAGCAAACATTCAAAGAAGAATGAATGCCAATCCTTAAACTATCCGTACAATGAAAAGGAGGGACTCTGCCAAACTCATTCTGCGAGGCCACCATCACCCCAACGCCAACCCTAGACAAGGATGCTTCAAGGAAGGAACATCACAGGCCAGTAGCACTGATGAACATAGATGCAAACAGTCCTCAACAACATACTAGCAAACAGAGTCCAACAGCACATTAAAAGCATCATACGTCAAGATCAAGTGTGATTTATTCCAGGGATGCAGGGGTGGTTCAACATCTGTAAATCTATAAATGTGGTACACCACGTTAACAAAATGAAGGATAAAAATCATATAATCTCAACAGATGCAGAAAAAGCATTTGACAAAATTCAACATCCATTTGTAATAAAGACTCTCAAAAAATTGAGTATAGAGGAAATGTACCTTAACATAATAAAGACCGTATGTGACAAGCCCACAGCAAACATCATATACTCAACCTTGAAAAGCATTCCCTCTAAAATCAAGAACAGTATTAAGGATGACATGGCAATTAGGCAAGAAAAATAAAAGGCATCCAAATTGAAAAGGAAGAAGTAAAATTGTCTTTATTTGCAGGTGAAATGATACTATATATAGAAAACCCTAAATAGTCCACCAAAAAACTATTAGAATTAATAAATGAAGTGCACAGTATAAAATCAATATACAAAAATCAGTTACATTTCCATATACCAACAATGAACTATCAGAAATAGAAATTAAGAAAACAATCATTTTTACAATAACATCAAAAACAACAAAATACTTAGGAATAAATTTGACCAAGGAGGTCAAAAGTCTATACACTGAAATCTATAAGACATTTTAAAGGTCTATACACTGAAATCTATAAGACATTGACTAAGAAATTGAAGAGGACACAAATGAAAAACATTCTGTGCTAATGGATTTGAATAATTAGTATTGTTAAATGTTCGTAATACTCAAAGCAATCTAAAGATTCAGTGCAATCCTTATCAAAATTCCAATGGCATTTTTCACAGGAATTGAACAGTGCTAAAATTTGCATGGAACCACAAAAGACCCCAAATAGCCAAAGCAGTCTTGAGAAAGAAGAACAAAGCTGGATGCATCACAATTCCCTTCAAACTATAAAATAATCAAAACAGTATGGTATTGACCTAAAAACAGACACATAGGTCAATGGAACCCAATAGCCCAGAAATTAACTCACACAAGGCAGCTAAGAATGTACAAGAGAAAGAATTGTCCCTTCAGTAAATGGTGTTAGGAAAATTGATATCTACATGTGAAAGAACAAAAGTGGACCTCAAAAAAAAAAAAAAAAAAGTGGACCTCATCTTACACCAAACACAAAAATCAACTCAAAATGGATTAAAGCCTTGAACATAAGACCTGAAACCATAAAGCTAAGAGAAAACATAGGGAGGAAACTTCTTGACATTGGTCTTGACAGTGATTTTTTTGATTCGGCAACAAAAGCAAAAATAAACAAGTGGGTCTATGTTAAACTAAAAAGCTCTGCACAGCAAAGGAAACTGTCAACAAAATGAAAAGGCAACTATGGAGTAAGAAAATTTTTGCAAATCCTATATCTGACAAGAGGTTAATATCCAAAATATACAGTGAATTCCCACAGTTCATTAGCATAAAATCAAATAACTCAGTTTAAAAATTTGGAAAGGACCTAAGTAGACATTTTTTTCTAAAGAGACGTAAAAGAGGTCAACAGGTATATGAAAAGGTGGTCAACATCACAAATCATGGAAATGCAAATCACAACCACCTGAGATATCACCTCATACCTGTTAGGATGTCTATTATCAAAGAGAAAAGAGGTTACAAATGCTGGCAAGGATGTGAAGAAAAAGGAACCCTGGTGCACTGTTGGTGGAAATGTAAAGTGGTACAGCTGCTATGCAAAACATTATGGATGGTCCTCAAAAACTTAAAAATAGAGCTACCATATGTTCCAGCGATCCTACTTTTGGATATATAGCCAAAGGAAAGAAATAATTATTTCAGAGATATCTGTACTCCTATGTTCAGAGCAGCAGCATTTACAATAGCCAAATACGGAAACAGCCTAAAGTCCGTCTGTGGATGAATGGATAAAGAAGATATGATATATACACACACACACAGACACACACACACACACACACACTGGTATACTATGCAGCCCTAAAATAAGAAAGAAATCCTGTCATTTTTGACAACATGGATGAACCTGGAGGGCATTATGCTAAGTGAAATAAATCAGATAAAGATAAATACCATATGGAATCCCTTATATGTGGATTTTTTTTAAAAAGTCTAACTTACTGAAACAGAGAGTAGAAAAGTGGTTGCCAGGGCATATGATGTGGGGGAAATAGGGAGAGGTTGTTCAGAGGGTACAAACTTGCAGCTGCAACACTAATAAGGTCTGAAGAAATAATGTAAAACATGGTGACTACAGTTGATAGCAGTGCATTGTATAACTGAAATTTACTAGGAGAGAAAAGCTTAAATTTCTTACCAAAAATAAATATATAAATAAATATGTGAGGTGTTGGATTTGTTAACTCGATGTTGGGGAACCTTTCATGATGTATGTGTATATCAAATCATCAGGTTGTACACTTAAAATACCTTACAATAAATCAGTTTTACCTCAATAAAGCTGGAGGTGTCGGGTAGGAGAAAGTAAATGCATAAATAAACTAGTATGTCCATAAAATAAAATAGTACTCAGCAATGAAAGTGAACAAACTATTGATTCTCACAACTATATGGATGAATCTTAAATATGATTTGCCAAGTAAAATAAACCATTTATGTGACATTTTGAGAATGACAAAACTATTGGGAAGGAAGGGAGACAAGTAGTTTCCAGGAATTGGTCAGGGAGAGGAATTGACTAAAAGAAGGCAGCAGAGGGAATTTGGGGGTTACAGAACTGTTCTGTTTGATATTGTGGTGGTAGATACATGATGCATTATGTATTCCCATAGAATTGTACATCACAAGGAGTACATTTTGTGTATGTACATTTCTTAAATATTAACCATGGTATGGGGAATGCAAGATATATTTCAGACTATACAAAATTAATTTGTTTTCCAAATGAATTGCATAAACGTTGTTATATATAACAAACAACACGTTGTTTACTCGGGTTGAACATATATATAAATAAATATATTATAGGTAAGAAAGCCAGGCTTCTCACTGTTGAAGAAGTACAAATAAGCAAAAGGCAAAGGCTGGAATGAATTTTGTCTTCCTGGCTTGGGTTGGAGATAACAGTATGAACTCATGGGAAGGGAGGGAGGGATGGATAGCTGGATCATATATATATATATATATATATGCAATATCTATGTATTTCCCTAGGTGTGTCTGTTGAGAGGGCCTAGAGGCAGTGAGCACACCTAGCACCTGGATTTGGTTTCTAAATAGCATTCTCCAATAATAGAACTGGGACTCCTTGTAGAGTAGTTGCTTCCAGGGCTGAGACAAGGAAAATACAAGATGAGCTTGGAGGTAGCATCTTGTGGTACCTGAAAGAAAGGAAATACTTACAAAACAAAAAGGAAAAAGGATGAGGCATGATGAAAGGACACAGAAGCCTACTTGATAGAACTCCCAATGACCAAAGCTGGAAAAATTTGAACAACAAATTAAATAATGGTAGTGTTTGATTACAATCCAAATAATAAAATAAATATCCATGTGTCCATACTTACAGAAGAATTCCAATGAGTAATGTAGAAGAAATTAGGGAAATAAAAAAAATCACCATTAGATCACTACAGTATAATTGTCTTAGTCAGAATCCGCAGATGAATGCTAAAATTAGTGGTCAGAAGTTTAAAGAGAAACAGGATATTTTCATAGTCACAAAATATCTCCCCCAAATCATTTACAAAGGAAAATAGTAACTTTACAGTGTGGAAACTTGCCAGAAACCACCTTAACCAAGTGATCCAGGTGCATCTCACTAATAATAAAACACGTACCTCCTGATCCGGTGTACTGAGAGGGTGTATCACCCATGGTATCCTCCCCGAGAATGTATAACCTCAATCTAATGATGAGAAGACATCAAACAAACCTACAGAATCACTGGCTAGTACCTTCTAGGTCATGAAGGACAAATAAAGGCTTGAAAGTTGTCACTGTCTGGAGGCGACTAAAGAGCCATGACAGCCAAGTGCACTGTGGGGTCATGGATAGGATTCTGGAAAAGAAAAAAACATTAGTGAAAAAAAATGGGTGAGATCTGAATAAAGTCTGAAGTTTACTTCTTAGTATTGTATTGTTAATTTCTTAATTTTGACACTGTTATTATGGTTCTATAAGATGTTAACATTGGGGGTAATTCCCTGGCGGTCCAGTGTTTAGGACTCTGCATTCCCACTGCAGGGGGCCCGGGTTTGATCGGAACTAAGGTCCCACATGCCACATGACGCGGCCAAAAGAAAATAATAGTTGTTTGCACTGGGGAAACTGGATGATGAGCATAAGGGAACTCTGTACTATCTTTGCAAATCCAAAATTATCTAAAAATAAAATTAAAGGTAAGGTATAGTTGCCTGAGTTCAGTGTTATTTTCATATATCTCACAATTATTTATAAAATACCAATGGGGAAAAACGTCTGTTTTACTCTGATAACCAAATAAACACTTTTGATGATTGTTAAGCTTGTGGTTTATTTTAAATATATTTTGGTGGTGGTTATTTTGGTTGAAGTTTTAATAAAAAGATTCAATATTCAAAGCTTAATAAACAATGAAACCAGAGATGATTCAGGACATTAAAACAGGAGAACTAAGACAAATGCTCTTATTCTGGTTATGTGTTTTCCAGCAGTATATCATAGCTTATTAGCTTTCTTCTAATCTTCCCCTCTCTTTATTAGCTGAATGTGACCACCTCCTTCATACTTAATGTACATTATAACCTCAGAGTTCAACTTTCCCTGCTTGAAGGAACGGGGATTCAAAAGGGGGGCTGGGCAATTAGGGGTTTTCTCGGTCAGTGATAGTGTGCTCCAAACTTTAATGGCAATTGGGAAAGTAGTAGCTGTAAGATGCCAAAGCACTGTGTGTGGCACCCCCGTCCTAACCAATTGGTAGCTTTACCTGAGGTTTTGATATTAGAGATTACCTGGTTATTTGGCAGATATAATCCAATATTGTTTACTGGACTTAATCTGTACTTGTCATATTCTGTATGCTTGGTACTATTCTAGGTCATGCAGAAATCAAAATCAAAATCATGATCTCTGCCAAAGAACTTGTACTTGTTTGAAAGAAGACAAACATGAAGACTCTGTAGTAGGTGTAAAGACCAGAGGCTTTAGAGTTTTACAGTCATATCCTCACTGTTTCTTCCTTTAATTCCTAGGTCTGTGGTTTGGCATATTTATTTAAACTTTGAGTCTATTTCCTTACCTGTGGTATAGAATACTAATGTCAGTCTTACAAGACTGTCATGGTCATTAATACCTGGCACACAGGAGATGTTTAGTGAACCGCGGTTGTTCTTATCATGGTCGTTGTTATTAAGACTGATAGACCATTAGAAAATATGATAGTTTATTACACCAAATAACTCTGTTCATTGAATATTGTGTTATTCACAATGTTCACACTGAATACTGTGTTATTCAACCTGTGTGTTCAATCTTTGTTTTATCCTTTTAGAGATGATGAAGAGAAAAAAAAGTCTTCATCAGAAGGTACTGATGAGAAGGCTAATGGAACACATCCAAAGACCATCAGCCGTATTGGGAGTACTACCAACCCATTCTTGGACATTCCTCATGACCCAAATGCTGCTGTGTACAAAAGTGGATTCTTGGCTCGGAAAATCCATGCAGATATGGATGGAAAGAAGAGTAAGCATCATTTGTTGACATTTTCTATTTCATTTATTTTGTCTTTAAGATAGGCTCAAAATTTAAAGTGAATTTATCTGAAGTAAAGTGAAAGGATAAAGAAAAATTATATTATGTTTATTTAGAAAAGTATTATTGAAATTTGGTAAAGCCTCTAACCCTAAATCTGAAATTCATTATGCACCTGCTCTTCTGCAAGTAGAATTATAGAACTTCAGAACTGGAAGATTTCTTACAGACTATTCATTTCTAACCTCTTATTCATTTATGTATTCTTGCCTTCAACAAATAATTTTTAGTACCTGCTATGTGCTAGGCATCAAAAATACAGTAGTGTATAGAATGGACAAGGGCCCTGTCTTCATGGAGTTTACACTTTCTGGTGGTTGAAGGAAAGGCTGGATTTATAACACATAGAATGATAAATAGTGTGAGGTCCTTGAGACAAAGCAAGGAGGGTTAGAATTGAGATCCAAGCACATGTGGAGCGCTGACCTCTGTGGAAGATGGATGGGTGCAGTGTAGGTGAGTGTGGTGTGCTTAGTCCTAGGAAATGGAAGGAGGCCCATGTGACAGGATTATCTACTGACACATGATGTTGGAAGTTTGAGTGGAATGGAGTCTGTTTCTATGTTTAGAATAGCCTTTGCAGAGTATGAAATAGCAATTGTATATCGTTGGATAGACTAAGATAGCTGTTAATGCATGAATTAACAGCTTTAATGCAGAATTAATGCAGAATTAGGCTATAGCTCTATATTATTTCTAACTACCTCCAGACACAGACATGCAGCGCTGGGATGGACAGTCCTGCCGTTTCCACCTGTGCTGGGCCATTTTTTCTTAATGTATTAGCATATTCTATTAGGGTACAATCAAGAGAAACGTTGTAACAGTGTAGCTTTACACTGACTTACAACGCTGAGCAAGCCTTGCTGTCCCCAGTTCTGTAGGAGCGCCCCACCGTGTTTCTGGGCACTCTGTACACTAGCCCGCTAGGCTATGTCATTTTCTCTAACTGTGTCAGCACTCCAGTGGCTGCAAGGGACAGTGAGTCTAACAGCTTAGGAGAAAAGAGCAAGGAGACGCCTCAAGATGAAGAATTGTCTCCAGGACATTTTCTGCATTTCTTTCTCTTTATTGTTTTTGCATATCATATTTATTCTTTTTTTTATTGAGGTATAATTGATTTACAATATTTTATTAGTCTCAGGTGTACAACATAATGATTCAGAAATTTTATAGATTACACTCCATGTATATCAATAGTTATTATGAAATATTGGCTGTAATTCCCTGTGCTGTACAATATATCCTTGTAGCTTGTTTATTTTATACATAGTAGTTTGTATCCCTTAATTCCCCACCCCTATTTTGCCTCTCTCCCCTTCCCTCTCCCCACAGTAAACACTAGTTTGTTCTCTGTATCTGTGAGTCTGTTTCTTTTTTGTAATATTCATTAATTTGTTTTATTTTTTAGAGTCCACGTATAAGTGATGAAACACGGTATTTGTCTTTCTCTGTCTGACTTATTTCACTAAGCATAATACCCTCCAGGTTCATTCATGTTGCTGCAAATGGCAGAATTTCATTCTTTTTTATGGCTGAGTAATATTCCATTGTGTGTGTATACATTTATATATATCACATCTTCTTTATCCATTTATCTGTTGATGGACACCTAGGTTGCTTCCATATCTTGGCTGAAAAGTTAGCTGATAGCCTTATGGGAGCTTCTTTGTAAGTAACTTGTTGCTTTTCCCTTGTTGCTTTTAATATTCTGTCTTTATTTTTAACTTTTGCCATTTTAATTACAATGTGTTGGTGTGGTCCTTTTTGGGTTTCAGACTCTCTGTGGATTTTCAACCAAGAAGTCTATTTCCTTTCCCAGGTTAGGGAAGTTTTCAGCTATTATATATTCAAATATGTTGTTTTCCACTTTCTCTCTTCTCCTTCTGGTACCCCTATAAGGTGAATGTTAGCACATTTGATGTTGTCCCAGAGGTCTCTTGAACTGTCCTCATTTCTTTTTATTCTTTTTTCTTGTTTTGCTCAGCAGCAGCGATTCCCACTGCTCTGTCTTCCAGCTCGCTCATCCGTTCCTCTGTATCATTTAATCTACTGTTGATTCCTTCTAGTGTATTTTTTCATTTCAGTTATTGTATTCTTTATCTCTGTTTGGTTGTTCTTTATAGTTTCTAACTCTTTATTAAAAACTTCTAATTTCTCACTCTGTTCATCCATTCTTCTCCCAAGTTCTTTGATCATCTTTACGATCATTACCCTGAACTCTTTCTCAGGTAGGTTGCCTGTCTCCACTTTGCTTAGTTCTCCTTCTGGGGTTTTATCTTGTTCCTTTCTTTGGAACATGCTCCTCTGTCACTCATTTTGCCTTATTTTCTGGTTTCATTTCTGTGTATCTAAGTTGGTTACATTTCCTGACCTTGGAGAAGTGGCCTTCTGTAGGAGACATCTTGTGTGTCCTGGCAGCGCACTCCCCTCTGGTCACCAGGGCTGGATGCTCTAGGGGTGCCCCCTCTGTGGACTGTGGGTCCCCCTCTTGTGGTGGGCCGACTGGTGTGGGCAGTCTCGTAGACATGGCTGGCCCCTGGTCTGGTTGCTGGCCAGGCCCTCCTTGTGTAGAGGTTGCTGGTCACTGGTTGGTAGACCTGAGTCACAAGGTGGCTGGCAGCCTCACTCCTGGTGAGCCCCAGAGCTTGTGCTGGCCCACTGGTGGGTAGGGCCAGGTCCTGGGGTCTAGCTGCAGGACCCAGGGGTGCCAGAGCTGGTATCAGACTGCTGGTCAGTGGGGCTGGACCCTGGGGCAGCTGGCTGAGGGGCCCAGTGTGTCTCAGAGCTGGTGTTGGCCTGAAGGTAGGTAGGGCCAGGGCCCAGCTGGTGGGTGGGCTGGGTCTGTAGGCTCCAGGGCTGAGGTTTTCCTTGGGCATGTCTCTGCCTGCTGGTGGGTAATGCTGGTCCCAAGGCTAGAGCAGGCTCACTGGTGGGTGGGGTCAAGGTCCAGGAGATTCTGGGGCTGGTGCCTGTTCACTGGTGTGTGGACCTGGGGCATGAGGTCTCTGGCTGCAGGGCCCTGGGGTTCCTGGGTCTAGTGCCCATGCACTGGTGTGTGTGGCTGGGTCCTGGACCCTCTGGTGGACAAGGCCGTGTCCAGGGGCAGTGGTGGGCTCGAGGGTCTTAAGGCAGCCTATCTGCTGGTGGGTGGGACTGTGTCCCCACCTAGTTAGTTGCTTGGCCTGAGGTGTCCCCGTACTGGTTCCTTCAGGTTGGTGGGTAGAGGCGGGGCTGGGTCCTGAGGCTAGTAAGTTAGAGGGAGAATTCCAAGAGGTGCTCGCCAGACCAGCGTCCACATGGTAGAACGAGCTCCCCAAATAGCTGCTGCCAGTGTCTGTGTCCCCAAGGTGAGCTGCAGTTGCCTCCTGCCTCTCTGAGGGGCTCTCCAAGATCAGCAGGTGGGTCTAACCCTGGCTTCTTTCAAATTACTGCTTCTGTCTTGGGCCCCAGAGCGTGTGAGATTCTGTGTGTGCCCTTTAAGAGTGAGGTCTCTTTCCCACAGCCCTCTGGGCAATCTCCTGAAAGTCAGCCCCACTGGCCTTCAAAGCTAAATATTCTGGGGGCTCATCTTCCTGACGCAGGACCCCTGAGCTTGGGAGCCAGATGTGGGGCACGGACCCCTCACTCCATGCGGAGAACCTCTGCAGTTGTAACTATTCTCCCGTTTGTGGGTTGCCCACCCCAGGGTGTGGTCTTGGCTGTACCGTGACTCCGCCCTCAAGCCCATCTCACTGTTGTCTGTTCCTTATGTCTTTAGTTGTAGAAAATCTCTTTTGATAGGTTCTGGTCTTTTTCGTAAGTGGTTGTAATTTTGTGTGTCTGTGGGAAGAGGTGAGCTCGGGGGCTTCCTGCTCCGCCCTTGTGGGAACCCCGCTCAGCTTTATTCTTTGGAAGGGGAGGCTTTCACGTGGCTGGATGCGTGATTACTAGCGGCATGGCAGAGCATGCGTTCAGTTCTGTCTCCTGACCTCCACTGTAGTGTATTCTGGGGCAGGACTGTGACCTGTGTGACTGACACCCGCGTGGTTGCACTGGCGAGAGGAGAGTTCCCTCCAGCAGGGGCGAGATACAGTTCTCGGAGAAAGGGTGATCTTCTTGGTAGACAAAGCCGGCGACGTTCATCTCTTTGTCCCCAGCACACACACACCCTCTTTCTCCATACATTGAGTTCAAACAGTGCTTTTGCCCAACATGGCACAGTTTCCCACCTCTAACCACAGATCTCCTCACCTCTGTCCCGTGTGTCTAGCTGTGGCTCCCGTCTCCAAGGCTGGTTGGTGTCCATTCTCCTCAGGTAGGGATGTAGCTTAACTCTACAGGCTAACTGAAAAATACAGAATATCTGACATACTTCATATAAAGTACTAGAGGCAAAAAACAGAATAACTGCAGTTTAAAATGCCAGTTCTAGAAAAGGCGAAAGAGGCAGCAGAACAGCTGTCGCTGATTCAGTGTCTGTTGCTACATCCTGCTTGATGGGCTGACCAAGCTAATGCACTTGAGCGTCTTTTCACTAAGTCACTTCCCTGGGTAACTTATTCCAGAGCATCCGCAGGTTCAACCTGTTGACATTTGCTTTGCCCATGTTTTCCTGGGCCACCTCTGAGGATTTTTGGAGAGAGTCCCCCTGCTGGGAGCTCTGATCGCTTAGCAGCCCTATGAGTAGGAGCACAGGCCCAAACCATCGCAGTCCCCTTGCACCAGGCTAGAGGTTTTCCTGCCAGTGAAACTCCTTTAAAAGCCTTAGTTATCTCCTTTGAGAACTTCTGGCTGGTTAGGGCAGTTTTAAGTGTCACGGGGCTTTTTTCTGTTTAGCAGCTTAAGAAGTTCTGCCTGTTACCTTCCTCTGCTTCAGTCTCTGTTTCTGCTCCTGCTTCAGAACCCAAAATAGGTGGGAAAACAGATGGATCAGGTAAGACGGGGCTAATTGGGCCCAGTCTCCAGACTTCACTCCAGCCGGTTGCTTTATCACAGAGGGCTTCTTCACTTCTGCCTTTGAGAGAGGGTTTTTGGGAGGAGTCTTGAAGTTTCAGCCTTTAATTCCTCAGGCTCTTCCTAGATATTCCCATTTCAGTTTTTCATGGTTTTAAAATCACGTAAGTATGGGCAGATAATTCAACTTTTTCAGTAGAAAGTGCATAGTTTCTAAAGATAATTTACATACACTAAAATTTACCAATTTAAAGTACATAGTTTGAGTTCTGAGAAATGAATACAGTTGTGTGACTACCATCACAATCAAGATACATAACATTTCCATTACCTGAAAAAGGTCTTGCAGTTAATTCCTTCCACCTTTACTCCCAGCCCATGGCAACCACTTATCTGTCCTGGGGCACTGAGCTTTTTCTTTTCTATAATTTCAATAAATGGAATCATGCATATTTTTTTGTGCTTGGCTTCTTTCACTTGGTGGTGTTGTTTGCAGATTCATCCATATTGTGTGCTGCGTTAGTTTGTAGTTTGTCTCCTTTTATTGCTGAGTAGTATATTCATTCCATTGTTTGACTATCTTACAGTTTACACATACACCAGCTGGGCATTTGGGTTGTTTTCAGTTTGGGGCTATTATAAATAAACCTGCTTTGGATATTCTCAAACAAGTCTTTGCATGTGCATATGTTTTCATCTCTTTTCAGAAGGTACCTAAGAGTGAGGGAGTGAGCTTGCTGGGATGTGTACTAAGTATATATTTAACTTTATAAAAAACTTCCAAACTGTTTTCTAAAGTGTCTGTAATGTTTTGCATTTCTGCCACCTGCGCATGTTACATCCTCTTGATAAAGTGATCCCTTTGTCATGAAATGACCTTCCTCATTCCTGGTCACATTCCTTATTTTGAAATCTACTTTGTCTAATATTAATATAGTAACTCTAGCTTTCCTTTCAGTTTTTGCTAGAAATTTTTTCTAGCTTTTTAACCTTATTCTGTGATCTTGTCTTTAAAATTGTTTTATACAGCATACTTGTGGGTCTTTTCAACCAACAATCTGTCTTTTGATTGGAGTGTTTATACCATTTACATTTATAGTAATTACTGATATAGTTGACTTTAATTCTGCCATCTTGCTCTTTGATATTTACTTACTCCATCTTTTATTTCTTCCTCTTTTCCTGACTTGTTTGGGATTGTGTGTGTTTTGTGGCGTCGGGGGTTCGGCCTTTCTTCACTGTTGGCATATTAGCTGTACCTCTTTGTTTAAACATTTTAATGAGTGCTGGAGGGTTTACAGTATAGTCTTTAACTTGTCACAGTCTGCCTTCAAATTTTACCACTTCATGTGTAGTTTGGAATCTTTATAACAGGTTACTTCCCTTTCTCTTTACTAAGATTGTGCTATTGTCATACATTTTAATTATGTATATAAAACTCATACTCCATTGTTACATTTTTGCTTTAAACAGAAAGGTATTCTTTACTTTTACTCACATATTGACCATTCCTGGTGTACTGGGTTCCTTTTTGCAGTTTCACATTTCTATTTAGTATCTTTTTTTTTTGCCTGAACAATTTCTTTCAGTATGTCTTATAGTAAACTGCTGGTGAGAAATGTTCTCATGTTTTATTGTTTAAAATAATACTAAGGCTGCACCTTAATTTTAGGAATTTATGTTCACTTGTGTGTAATTCCTTGGCAGTGTTTTCTTTTTTGTTCAGTAATTTTAAAATGTTGTTCCGTTGTTCTCTGCCCTGCGTGGTTTCAAACAAAGGGTCTGCTATCATTTTTTGTTCCTCTGTACCTAGTGTGGGTTTCTCCCCCTCTGGCCGCTCTCAAGATTTTTCTCTTTATATTTGATTTTAAGCAGTTTTATTATGAGGCGCCTTACTTTATGTTTTCCTTGCCTGGTTTTTTTTTTTTGAAGTTCTTGGATTCATTGGTTTATATTTTTTACCAAGTCTGGAAATTTTTCAGCCATCATTTTTATAGCACCCACCCCTCTTCCTGGGACTCTAGTTTCCTGTATGTTGGACTATATTACACAAAAGTTTCGTTGAGACTGCTCAATTTTTTTCCTACTCTTTTTTGTTTTTTTCAGTACTTTAATAATTTTTTTTGCTATATATTCAAGTTTACTACAGTATTTTTATTCCATATATAGTATTTTTATCTTAGAAACTTCGATGTGAAACTTTTATATCCTGCATTTCTCTCCTTATCGAGTTTGTATCTTTCTTAATATCCTTGAGCATATTTCTCATATTTACAATAGCTGTTTTAAGGTCCTTCTCTTCAAATTCCTTTCTCTCTGTGCTTTTCTGGAACCGTTACATTCTTTGCATTTCTAGTAATTTTTGTTTGCATGCCGGACTTTGTGACATTTTTCGGGGTGGATTTGGTTTTATTCCTTTAAAGAATGTTGTATTTTATTCCATTGTCCAAACGAGTAACTTTCAGATTAGCTGAACCCTTTAGAGGCTTGCCTTTACCCTTTGTCGTGCTGGATCCAGAGCAGCCTTTATTTGGGGACTTATTTAGCTCCATTACTAAAGCATTATTACCCTTCTTTAGACTCTCTTCGATGCCCTGGTGTTATGAAGTCTTTCCACTCTGTCTGATAAGAACACAAGCTGTTCTTAGCCCTGTGAGCTCTTAAAATTACTCATTCCAGTACTTATTTCTGATGAATCGGACCATTTCCTTTCACGTGTGTTCAGATCAGTGCTCCAGCCAAGATCTGGAGATTCCTCTGCCAGATCTCCAGAGCTGTCGCTTTGTGCAGCTTTTCTCTCTCTTTTATTCTGCTCCATAAATTCTAGCCACCTCAGCCTCACCACACTCCCTCTTCAGCTCCTCAACTCAGCACTACTTCCAGGCACCTACTTTTACTGCTAGATCTTAGACGCTGCCTCCAAGCAGTAATCTGGGCTTACCTTATTTGTTCCTTTCTCTTCTAAATCACAGTTCAGATCTGCCTATTGTACAGTGTTTGAAAACTTTTGCTTTATACTGTCCTATTTTCTACTTGTTATGATTGGAGGGCAGTTTCTGTAGCAATTAATCTTTAATGGGCATAACTAGAGCTAAACTGATTATTGATCCCTATTGTTAAGAAATTTCTTTCTAGTTGCCTCAGACCTCAAGACCTAATATTTACTGAGTTATGAAAGTGATAAGGAATTCTAGATATTTGAGTACGACCAGGTGTGTATTTGTAGTCCCAGAACAGGATTTGTCTTCTTCCCAGCTAATCTTTTCCGTGCTTCCCAAATCCCTTATGTTGGACTTCCAATCATATCTGGTTGAACTGGTTTATCTCACTGCTAGATGGCTACTGCTTCTTGGAAATGCACCAACGCCTGACCTGCTTCTGAATGCATCCTTCTGTTTTGAGAGGTAGTCACCATAAGCAAATTTGAAATATGTTTTATATTACTGATATCTAATGTGCTTTAAAATATATCACTTTTCATTTCTAATACATTAAAAAAGTAAAAAACAACAGTGGAGCTTTTCTGGAATAGGAGATCCAAATAATTTTTGAGAAATCTGTGTAATGATACCTTTTGGGCATATTATCCTGCTAATAAGTCTGTAGAAATTTATTCAGATTCATCATGTTCACTAGAGCCAGCGCTGTATTGCATTTGCACGTATATGTAAACGTGGGGAGGTGCTCTGACGATAGATAGTACTAAAAGTTTTTCATAAGTGAAGATTTGGGTCAAAACTCTATGGAAATCCTGATTAACTTGTCTCCAGAAGACCACTTGTCCAGCTCAAGGTTTGTATATTTCATTTTTTTAAATTAACTCTAAGTACTAAATTTGTCAGAGTATTTCCATAATTCCTCATATAAACATTTTTTAAAACTTGGAGATTTTCTTTGCTCTTATTTATTTATTTAGTCTTTTAAAGATATGGTCAGCTCAAAAATTTGTCCAGGAGACAAATCATGATTAAAAGCAAATGTTTTATCTCATAGAAGTATAGGTGTTTACCAAACCCATTAAATCTGACATTAAGGGAAAGCTTTGAACGGTCAAATTTAGAAAACAAAATGTATCTTCTGGATTTTGTCAAGTAGAATGAAAAATAAAGTTCAGTATAAGCTCTTAGCTTTATTAACCTGATGCATGATATTTGTGGAAATCAAGAAAGTGATTGGGAACAACAAGGTACTCAAAGTATGAATGTTCTAAATGATGATGAATAACGAGGTAATTAAGTGATTACTCAATATTAGTGCTTTTTCCTAAGCACTTCATGCATTGCTTCATTTAATCTTCACCTTATGAAGCAGGTATTATTACTATTATCCCCATTTTACTGAGGAGGAAATTCATCTTAAACTTATTAGCCAAAGCTGTAATATAGAATATCAGGATATCTGGTGGGACTAAAATCTGATTATACCAAACTAATTGTGGCACATTATTAAAAGCAGTGCCCATGAGAAAATATGTTTAGGAAACATTTAAGTTCTCCATGTTTTGTGCAATCAGTACTATCTGTTACAATGTAGCATGTATTTAGATGACTAGAGGTCTCAGTCTAGGGCCAGTGGGGCCTGAACATTTCTTTTACTTGGCCAACCTAGCACTTTTTTGTAAACTGAATTGTGTGAATTTAGTTAGGCATTTTCTGGTTGACCGTAGTTTCCACAAGCCCCTGTATCATTATACCAGGGCTCCTTACACAATAATTGCTACTTTTCTAGCCCCAGGGTCTTTTGAGGTTGTGACCCACCTCCTCTCACCCCTGCCTCCCATTTAGACTGAGGTAGCCTTAAGGAGATGGGGGCAGACAGATGGGCAAGACCATACCTAGTGCTGAATTTGTACTTCAATGGTATCAACGTGGCAAAAAATGAAGTGCTTATCTAGTTTTACTACCACAGCCTATATAAGCTGAGATGCAAGAAATGAATTTTTTCCCTACATGAATTAAACACTCCTCAAGTACCTAAGACTATACATGTACAAAGACTGTGTTAAATATAGCCTCTCTCCTCTTAGGAGCTTACATTTAGGTGTACCATACAGAGAGTAATTACCATCTAGAATCCACAGCACAAGTTTCTAAATACATATATTGTTAGCTAAGGTACCATATAAAACATTCAAAATTGAGTGGGAGAAGTACAGTTGGGACCATGCTGACATTCTCCGAGATAACAAGATATCCAAAGGGCAGTGGCATAGATAAGAGGGCCCAGAAGCAGCAGTGTCCAGTGTTTATGGTAACTTGATTATACAACAGAGGAAGTGATTCAGATAATTAAAGACAACAGAACTATTTCAGTAAATGGTGCTCAGGGTGTGGGCGGTGGTATGTGTGGTGAGGTGAGGTATGTGGTGTCTGTGGAGGGGGTGAGGTGGGTGTAGTGTGTGTGCTTATGGGATGAGGGTAGGGTGGGCGGTATGTGTGTGTCTGTGTATGTTCCCCACCTCAGCCCAACCAGAAAAATCAGTTTCAGGTAGATTAAAGGTAAACGTTTGAGAGATAAAATCTAAAATGTTTAGATCAAAATGTGAAACATCTTAATAACCTTTGGGTAGAGAAGGCTTTCTTAAGATTTAGAAAAACAAAAACAGTGAAAGGATATATTGCTATATATGATTACATTAATGTGAAGACTCCTCTTAAAAAGTTAGAAGGTAATCCACAGTTTGGGAGAAGATACTTTGTAGCATATTATATTACTAATAATGGATTAATATCGTGTGTGTAAAGGAATCTTAAATTAATTAGAAAGATGACATAACAGAAAAATGGACAACAGTTGGAACAGACCATTCACAGAAAAAGAAATTGCAGTGATCCATAAATATATATGAAGAGATACTTAGCCTCACCAGTAATCAAGAATATTCAGATTAAACACACAGTGAGATATCATTTCACATATGTCACATTGGCCAGAATTTGAAAGAGTGATAATACCAAACACTGGCAAGGATTTTAGAGCAGTGAGCACTCTTCCACCCTGTGAATGTGAGTGTCGGTGGTATCACCACTTTGGAAGACAGTTGGCAATAATCAATAAAGTTGGAAGAGCCTACACCTGTGTCTCAGTTAACCCAGTCCTAGGTACGTATCTACAGAAACTCTTTCCATTTTACAAGGGGGGGATTGTTCATAGCAACATTATATTAGATCAAAATAAAACAACCTAAATGGCCCTTAATAAGAGATTGGAAAGGTTTCATATATTCATATAGTAGAAAACTATGTAACAGTGAAAAGCAAGTAACTAGAGTTACGATTTTTAACATGAATGACTCTCACACAAAGTAATGTTTAATGAAAAAAAGCAACTTGCAGAAGAATGTGCACATATGGTAACATCTTAAAGCATGTAACACAGCACTATTTTTAATAGGAACACATTCACATATAGAAATCATTAAATATGGCTTAGTGGTTACCTCTGGCAAGGGGAAGAACATGCAGTCAGTGAGGAGTACCTAGCAATTCAACTATATTGACAATTTTTAAAAATTAGGTACACGTATGTTTCTTGCTCTTGATAACCTTCTGATCTCTTAATGTTTCATTATAAAATTTTTAAAACTTGATAGAACACCTGATTGCATGGGAAATTTAGAAGCAGTTGGTATTTTTCTTGAAGTCTGTGCAAGAAAAATAATAGTTATAAAACCAAAAACCCCAAAATTAGTATTCACCAGTGTAATATTTTAAACCTTCACCACAATAATAAAATTTTGGTTTTTTGTTTTTCACATTTAGAAATGTAAAAGATTTAATTATGGTTACACAATGGAGTGTAAATATTGTCCACCTTGACCCTGTAAGAGTACAGATGAAAGAATTTGGGGTATAAAAGTGGAGAGGGGAGAGCCCAAGGGAAACAGGGATAGAGCCATCATGCTGCTCTTAGAGAGAAGTGGAAAGGGGCTGCCTAATACCCAGGAAGCAGGAAATAATGTTAGCATGCTCTTAGAACTACTGGGGCAACAAATAAGATGCAGATAAAAAGCCATACAAACGTACTGGGCAGGTGGAATGGAGCAGTCACATTTGCTAAGTCCTCATTTCTCGCAGCAGAAAATCAATAGAGAATTTTACAATCTATTATCACAGCACATTGTTTAGGGATATGATGCAAAATAACTACCCCGAGAAACAGTAAATGTTAAAAGGTGGTTTCTTTTGGAAAATGGTATTGGAGGAGTTGGGAAGAAGTGAATCAAAGAAGCTAATTATGTGGACATACCACTTTAATAATTTTGAAATATTTTAATCACATTTCCAGTATAGATTCTTCAGTGATTTTACCCACCTGAGATTTGTTTCTATTTGAAATGTTGAAATGTTAATTGCTTTTTAAGGGTGTGGGAGCCATATTTGTTTCACATTTTAGATGTCATTTTAAACACTTTGGCTGTAAGGAGTGTTGAGTGTCTTGAGAAGGTTAGGGGGTTTCACTCACTTTAGAGGGTTTTATACATTGCCTGTCAGTGAAAGTTTTGAAAATTCAGTCCCACATGTCAAATTTGAGAGAGTAGATGTTATTCTGAGTCACACTTACTGAAAATAGAGTTTATAATGGCACTGCAGGCAGAATTCTTTGTTATTGTATAACACTGGGAACAGCGACACTGTAATTAGGAGATAATAAAAGTGGAACATTTTTTCCCAGAAGACAGTGTCTCCTCCTATTAGAGACAGACTCTTTAAGTGGAGGCAAAGCAAAGCAATTATTTTAAAACTAGGCTAAGTTCCCCCCTCCTTGCCACTTTGCTGTTCTGTGGCAGCAGGGTTGTATAATGAAGCCCTGTGACACAAGGCCAAAGAGCAGTGCCATGAGGGTGGCCATTTGAGTCCTCAAGTAGGAGTTTGGTGGCGGTCTAGTTCTGGTGGCATTTTATCTGTGTTCGATGAGGAGTGCCTCTTCACAATTCTACATTTAGACTAAAAGAATAAGTTTTAGGTTTTTAAGTTCCATTTTGTTGGCTCTTGTCTTTCATTTAAAATCCACCCTTTCCTGCATTAGTGTTGGTTAAAAGAGGTCACCCACCATTCTCCTCAGAAGCAATACTTTTGACAAGGAATGTGGAATAGAAACTATAATCTTTTAGCACCAAAAAAATCTGTTCAGAATCTGAATATTTCTTTCTGAAAGAAGAATGCACAGTTTTCACTACATCCGATTTTTAGAAATTATTCTGTTTGTACTGTTGACTCATTGTATTTATATTTTCAGTATAGTTAAAATTTAGGAGAAAGAAGAAAATAATCTTGATGTCTCTATGTTTGTTTATTACAGTTTATCAACATCTTCAGTAACCTGATGTAAATTTGAAATTAAAAATGCAATACTGGTTTCCTAAAGGAAATACTTATGGTGATGGAAATTTATGTACCAAAATTTTATCACTGGATAGTACAGAATTAAGAATTTGAGCTTTGAAACTAGGTAGATCATTGATTCATTTTAGAAATTTTTTTTCTTTTTTGGACAAGATAGTAGAATTTATTGGTGGGCAAGTAGGGAGGGGACAGCACCAAGGCTCTCGCGAGAGCAGGGCCCGCCATGTGTCCAGGGGCCACGATTAGGGATGTATTTGACCTCACAGCCATCCGGGATGGGCCGCTTTTATGCCACCATGCTTTCAAATTCATCCTCATTAAACTTAGTAAATCCCCCCTTCTTGGAGATGTGGATCTTCTGGCGGCCAGGGAACTTGAACTTGGCCCTGAGGAGGGCCTCAGTCACATGCTCCTTGTTCTGCAGCTTGGTGCGGATGGACATCATGACTTGGCCAGTGTGGACCCTGGCCACTGCACCCTGGGGCTTTCCAAAGGCACCGCACATACCTGTCTGGAGCCTCGGTTGGGGGCAGCACACCAGTCATGAATGTCCACTGGAAAGGGCTGAATCCAACATCCCTTAGGGCAACGCATACTGGCAACAGGCTCATACACTACACTACCAAGGAGCCTGTGTTTGCAGCCACTGCACACCAGGCCCCCATGGGGAAAAGAGCACAGTCAGCTTAACTGGCTGCAAAGTAGAAATTCTTTGGAGCACCAGCTGTGTGCCAGTCCATTCACTCTTGATGGGAAATAAGGAGAGGGAGGGGATATACCTGAGCAGGTGTCATTCAGCTGAAAGCTGAATTGCAAAAGGAGGTCCATAACATCTTTGGATACAAATGGCATATATAAGAGTATTCCAGTGAGGGAAATAGGTAATGCAAAAGCCTAAAGGTGAGAATGCCACCTTAAGGTGCTTATTAGCACAGTGTCTGGCACATAGAAAGAACCTAATTGTTATTTAAGAACTTAATTGTTATTTTAGGTACAGAATATTAGCAGCAGCAGCAGCGTTATTGCCATCAGCATCTTGGGAACAGCTGAATGACCAGCAAGAGCAATACAGTGTCACTCTTGCAGTCATTTTTAAAATGACATATGATATATAAGTAGAAATATTTAAAGGAAACAAGTATGATATCCCAATTTTGTGGCAGATGTGTGCATAGTAAAATGATTAGGAGCTTATATACTGAAATGCTCTCTGGTGGTTAGGCTGGTGATTTTACATATTTTTTCTATGTGTGGTTTTTTTCTGTTATTTTCCATATTTTTTATTTTGAAATTTTTTTTGCCATTGACACTGGACGAATATAACTTACATTATCAGGGAAAATCAGTATTTTATGTTAAACATTTGTTATTTAAAATATAACATCAATGCAATAGACTATTTAAAGGCCTAATGAAATATAATGATGTCTAAAATATAGTAAAATGTTTTCAAAATAAAGACAAATGGAAAAAGGTATAACAAACACTTAGCATGATTACCAATAAAAATTAATGACTGTTAAATAACAAAAATTCAATAAAATAAATGGAAAAGATATAATTGGCTTTATTAAACCATCAGTCAATTGGGCGGCATCCCACCTTGCAAGCAGAGAGGAGCTCAGAGGAGCCGTACAAAGTGGAAGGCTTTGATAGGCAGGAGGGGAGGGAAAAGGGGAGAGTGGTCACCTCATCTTCTTCTGGGGTATGGAAAGGGCCTGTGTAGCAGATTTCCTCCTTGCTGCTGACAAGAAACTTCCAGACTAGTTGGTTAAGACCATTCCTAGCGGAGGTTGTACTGCAATTACTGCAATTAGGTTAGTTATTAAGCCTCGATCTGGTGAGGTAGGCTGAGCACAAGTGACTCCATTTGGGGCCTGTTGTCTCTTTTTTAAGATGACTTATTAGGTGGTGGGTATTAAACCTCCCTTTTAAAAATCTGCTAGTGGCTGTTGTGGTACTGTTCTTACCATAAATAAATTGGGGACGGGGATCGTTGACAAATGTTTCATGTTGTTTTAGCAGCACTTAGTAATTTGTATCAAGGCTGCCTGTTGCAGTCCTCTTAGGAATGCAGTCCTGGTTACAAGGTGGGAAGTCCCAAGGTGGGAAGGGGTGAAGCTCTTCCAAGCACTGACAGTCTAAACAAATGGAAGAGGTTGGCCTGACATGGAAAAGCTAAGAGTTGCACACATGGTGGCATCACTTCAGATGCAGTCCATGGCAGTGGGCTGTTTTCTGGCATCTGTGTCAGCGGTCTTGTAAGAAGGGTTGGGAACCATGTTTCAGAAAGAGGAGCTGGCAGTCTCTCCTGAAGCTCCTAAGTTTGGGGGAAAACAGTCAGACTGCTGTCATCTTCCCTGAGAACAGACTGTCTGCAGGCTGCTCTTCCTTGCCACTAGGAATTATTTTTGTTGACCTGTAGTAGCTTTTGCCCAGGGGTGCTTTAAAGGTGCCAATGGGGCTTGGGCTATTTTACAATTAAGGTAGCCTATTTGAATTCTATTTGTAGAAATGCATGCTCAGAAGCATCTTTGACTCTAAAGTTTATTGGTCATAAGGTTCTTGTGAAGTTGAAGAAACTTGATTTGGTGTCACTTCATGAGCCAGATTCAGGCTTATCTGATTTAGCAGTTACCGGCATTCCTCAGATAGACTGTAATAATTTACCCTTACATTTTATTTTAGTATGTTGCTCTCTGTTAGTTTGATAATGAATCCTGTAAATTGCTCAAAAAATTATGAAAAAACATCGTATGCTTGATTTTCTTGGAGTTCAGTGTTCATACCTTTCACATATAATGAAGTTATTGAACTTCAGTAACATTTTGCTATTGTCCAGCTTTTTAAGGTGGTTATTAAAATAGCAAGTTCTCCAGCGTCTTCCTTCAGTTTATAAGAATTATGAGCATGGTGACTATGGTTAATAACACTGTATTACATAACTGAAAGTTGCTAAGAGGATAGATCTTAAAAGTCCTCATCACAAGAAAAAAACTGCAGCAATGTATGGTGATAGATGTTAAGTACACTTATAGTGGTCACCATTTTGCAATATAGACAAATATTGAATCATGTTGTACACCTGAAACTAACACAATGTTACATGTCAGTTATATGTCAATTTTTTAAAAAAAGAATTATGGGATGGTGTTTGTTTCCTAGAATTTAAAGTCCCTTTCCACAGATGTCCATTCTTTAATAATTATTGAAAACCCATAGTTATTTGTCAAACTGTGTTTGTTCCTTATGAGCCTGGGTCTTTACTGATATCTTATTTCCATATCTAACATCCTCTTGTTGAAATAATCTGTGTGAAAATTTTATCCTGCCTCCTCTTTGCTCTTTAACCAACCTGAGTTTTCAAATGTATTTCACATAAATGATGGAGACACTTTTTAAAAAAATTATCTTTAATGTTTGTTGAGTTGCCTCATCTACATGCCTATTTAGGACATCTGATGCTTTTCTTCTTTTTCGAGTTTTTAATCTGCTCTCTGGACACAGTAACAAATAGTACTTGCTTGGAGATTCCATTCTAGTATAGGGGGAGCTCAATAATAAATAGGTGGTATTTCAGGTGACTGTTAAGTGATCCAGAGAAAAATAAGGCAAGGTGAGGAGAGGAAGCCCTGGGGGAGGTGACATCTGAGCAGCGACATGATTGAAGTGAAGGGGCAGGTCATGCTGGTATCTGGGGAAGGAGCAGCCAAGAAAATGTGAGGGATAGTTAATCTATCAAAATTCTAAAAAAGTTTATATGACTCTAGTATTTGTTTTTCCTGAAAAAATAACTATATTCTGGGTCATTTTTGTCTTTCTCACTGCCTGCACACTTTTCCCATAACCTTAGCTCATGATGATATGTTCTTATTATGTCCTGCCCTCTTCTCCAACCTCAGCACAAGTCCTTTACATTCTCCCTGTGCTTCTAGCAATGGCTAGCTGTGAAACCATCTCCAAGCTGAGTGGAGGAAGGTATTTGTTTCCAAGCTGGGTTTGTACATTTTTATAGCTTATTACTTGAGTAGAAATTTCTCCATCAGCTTTTGTTCCTCCTCCCACTGTTCACTTTTACTGTTTGCATTCATGTTTGATGTCTCCAATGTCAAGACAGGACAGGACCTGGGACAAAACAGAAACAATAAATATGTTAATGAATGTGCTGTACTCCATCCTCCCCCCAATTAAATTAAGGGTGAAAGTTTACCCCTTTTCTATTAAAAATGCATCAGGAATGTCTGGGGCCGGTGGGTGGGGGTTTCGTCTCAAAATATTGACTTTAACAAAGAAGAATTTCTGAATGCATGAATGATGTTTAAAAAGTAAGTCTTTGTGTTTTAGCATGGAAATTGGATGCATTTTCTTTTAGCAGACAGTATCCCTAACAATAAAAAATACACTTTTAAAAGATTCACATATATTAACTCATCTGATTTTCATAACCCTATGAGGTGGAGGTAGCATTTAATTATTGTTTTATAGAGACAGTAAATGACGCATGGAGAGGCTGACTTGCCCAAGGTCACTCAGGTGAAACCAGAATTTCAAATCATGTGCTCTCTGTGGAAAATACTATGTTGGCTTTTGTCCAGAGGCCATCCTGATAAAGGATAGTGGTGATCGGTGTTACGAGACTTCTGTAATTGAGATCCATGTTTTGATTCAGTGTCTTAGTCCAGATATACTGTAGAGAAGGCAGAGGACCAAAGAAAAATCCCCCTTTTCTTTCTGCTGAAAACGAAATCCTCATTTAGAACCTTCTCTGACTTGTAAACCCTACCCATGGGTAGAATTAGTGACGTCCTTCTCTCTTTACCTGCTTGAAACCTCCACTGTGGTTGCTTTCGGTTAGTGCCATGCTACCATTTGGTTTATACAGCTTCTCATGTTGTATTAAGTTTCACTGTTAATGTGAACTGTTTGGGGGTAGGGTTTGTGTCCTAATAACTTTTATGAAACAATACTGTAAAGTAATTATTGTATGTTGTAGTGTCATTTTATAGATTTATAACCAGAGATGTTAGGCAACTTGTTGAAAGTCAGAGAAATAGTAGACAGCAGGGTATGAATAAAATCCAAGTTTCCTGGTTCTTGGTCCAGAGTACTTTCTGCCATTCCAGAAAGATCGATTTAGGGTAAGAGTCTTGACTTCTTAAAGGAATAGAATCACATCCAGAGTGAACATTATCCTGCCAGGGGCATCCTGGGGAGCTTATTCTTCCAATTCTCTCTTGTGTTTCATGTTCTGTTCTCTACCAGTGATGTAAACCTATTTCTGTTATAAAAAGAAGGAAATATTTTTCAGGGAAAAACAATAGGTATAGGTTGTACTTCTAGTTCCTGTAAGGCTGCCCCAGTTTTTCCTTTTATAAAATAGAGTTGACTGCAGGTAACAGCTCCCAGTCGTAAAGAGAAAGATTATAAGGATTAACTGATTTTTTTTAAATGTGTAAATTGCCTTAAATGTTTCAAAGGTAAATGATTTAGAAATATAAGATAGTAATAGTACTGTTTTATTTCTACCACTCTGTTATAAACCTGGAGATAATTAACACTATGAGTTGCTTAATATTGTGTGAGTTGCTCCCAAAGGTAACTTCTGTTGTGCGCAGCTGGGATTCCATTGCTTCAAGCAGTAATCTGAGTGAGTGTCTCAGTTACTCAACTAAGATTTAATGGTACTTCTTATGGTGGTGCCTGAGAATATTTTATGAAAGGAAGTTAGGGATAAATATACAAGGATTACTGTTAACTTCACATAATGATTTGTAGGGAGAGCTGTCATGCATGAATTTATCTAACTCCTTTGCATACAAGTCACAGAAAGCAAACTCCCCCTGCCTGGGGTGCACCTCCAGCTGCCTCAGTGACGTAGAATTGAAGAGCTTGCTTCCTACCAAGGTAGCATATCTCTTCATCCTATAATAGAGATACTTTAAGAATTTTGCCCAGTTTTCAGATGCTGTCACTAGGGAATTAAACTTTAGAAATGTCTTGTGCCTTTTACAAATCTCGTACAGACATGTCCCAATTGTGCAGTGTAGAAGGGCTTTTGCTGAGCACATCTTTGTTTCCAAGTTCAGCAAGGTGTTAGATTTATTTTGGAATGCCCTCGGTGGTATGGCATTATTTTAAATGTCTTTCTCCCATTAACATAGAGAAATTGAAAGTATTTTACATGGAGCTTATTACATCCTCACATTTCGCTTGTTTCCTAGCCTGGCAGGGCCTCCATTGTTAGCCTTCAGGCCATAACTTAAGAATTGTTTCTAATTAGTGTGGATATGGCTTACTGACCTTCTCTACCATTTGGGGAAAAAATGATATTTTTGTCACTTTACTGGGGCAATGGAAGAATGTTTTTCAAGCCAAGAGACAAGAAAGAAAGGTTTGTGTATTAAAAGAAAAAATAGACACTGTCCATACTATGTCTTTCTATGCTTCTTAAGTCTTTCTGATATTAAACTTGAAGAAGAGGAAAAAGTAGATAATCAGGGAACCCACAGTGAGGAGTGGTCAAAAACAGGCCAAGATTTTGATGAAAATAGAAAAATTGGAACAGTAAGATCTTAAACGCAATCTGTTCCCAGTTTGGTTCAGAAGAAATTAAAGTTGGAGAGTATAGCATGCAAATAAAAACCTTTGCATGAAGCTTATACCTTTTGGTGAATTAAAAAAATAAATATCTTTATTTTCTGGCATATATCCATCATTACTCTTTACTGAATATTTCATTGCTCAGGAATATTTTATACCTTCCTCTATGAAAGAAGGGTGACAGGCTGTGCTTTCATTTTCGGTTGTGCATTTAACTATTTTTTAAAGATCAGTGGCAGTAACTGAAGCCAAAATATTGTTCAGTGTACTTCATATTTTCAAGAAGACTTCTTCAAATGTATAATAAAGATCAGAATATTAATAAGAACTGGTTTATAATATTGAAGATTTAATGGTAGTTTCACTACTGCTCAGGTTTGGAACAACTGCGAATTTCTCTTTTGCAGGAATGTGTTGTGTGTGTGGTGTAGAATAATCACAGAGGCCTGTTGACTTTTTTGTTTCTTGTTTTACTTTGAATATCACCCCTGTATCTCAGAGTTAACCAACTCATTGTTGCTGAGTCTAGTTTGACTGCTCTCTCCCTGCATACAAACCAGAGTAAAAGTGGCCAGTGCGATGGGGAACCTAGTGCTGCAGGTTAGTGAAGTCTCAGAGTCCACATCTGTAAAATGAAGAATATAGAAGTGGCTCCTCACAGAGTTGTGGGCTTTAGTTAACACACATCCAGTTTTGGAACAGTGCTTAAAACAGTATGTTCTCGATAAATGTTAGCTGATGCTATCACTACTGCTATTAGCCTTATTACTCTGCAAAGTGCTAGGTGAGCTAGGGGGCAGACGCAGGATCATGCCTCAGTTCTGAGCTGCATCGCCATGAGCAGGGGTGCTTCTGAAGGCGTCAGCGAGATCAGAGAACACACCTGACTTGCATTCCCCTGCTGTCCCATCTTCTCGTTCCCTGCCGTCTATGCTTACCTCACTGGAATAGTACGCCTGACTATTGCAAAGGATTGTCACCTGGAGAGTTTCCCCTTAATGTGTCCATAGAACATGTTTCCTCCTCCGCGTTGCACTAGACAGTAGCTTTGAAATCCGTATGTAGGTAGCCCCCTCAGTAGCTTACACCACCTCTCAGAGCTGCAGATGTAGTTATAATAGAGACATCAATGTGAAATAGAGGCAGTGATACGTAACTGAAAGGATCGTTTGGATCAAACAGAACGTTTATAATGCTTGCCCAGTGCTCAGAGCACTGTAGTGTAGGTGCTCAGTTAGCACTGCTGCCTTCCCCTTTCTTTCCAGTTCTTTGTCTTTATTGTGCACCTCTATCCATATTTTGGGCTTTTTCTCTCATGTGGGCGATTGTAATAGCCTCCTTCCTTGTTCTAGTTTCTCTCATCCTGTCCTCAGCTCCTATCTCCTTATCCTGCTTCAAATGAATTCTAGATTATAAAATTTGTGAATGAATTCTTGAAAAGAAAAGAAAGAACTAGAAAGTCTTTTTTGGCAATACGATGGCCTACAAATTCCAAAACTCGTACATTATAAAACATCTAAAAGTGATTAAAATATTTTTAAACACCTTTTAAATGAGTGGCTGAGCCTGTAACAATGAAAGGGAAATGAGTACAAATCTAGGAAGTGAGCTAGCCCTGGGACTGCTAAGCCCTCAGGGCATCTGGGGATCTGGGTGCCCAAGGAGTACTGGAGATAAAACTAGCAGCTTTTGGCACAGAGGACAAAGAGATAGAGTATGAAGGAGCAGTGAAGACGCCTGTGGGGTAGACTGAGAAGTTAGAGTATCAGAAGTTTCAATAGCGGAGACAATGGAGAGACAGTATTCAAACATATGATGACTGCAAGTGTTTGGAAATGATACCTGGGAAGCCCAGAGCTGGATAAACGTGAAGAAACCTGTGCGTAAACATAACATGAAGTAATGTCTTCATGAGAAAAAGTAATCGTCCACCTAGAATTTTTTTTAATTAATTAATTAATTTATTTTTGGCTGCGTTGGGTCTTTGTTGCTGCGCACGGGCTTTCTCTAGTTGTGGCGAGCGAGGGCTACTATTCTTTGCAGTGCTCGGGCTTCTCATTGCGGTGGCTTCTCTTGTTGCAGAGCATGGGCTCTAGGTGCACGGGCTTCAGTAGTTGTGGCACACGGGCTCAGTAGTTGTGGCTCGCGGGCTCTAGAGCGCAGGCTCAGTAGTTGTAGTGCACGGGCTCAGTTGCTCTGCGGCATGTGGGATCTTCCCAGACCAGGGCTCGAACCCATGTCCCCTGCGTTGGCAGGCAGATTCTCAGCCACTGCGCCACCAGGGAAGTCCCTAGAATTTTTTATGAAATAAAGACATTTTCATATGAAGAAAAACAGAAAAAGATTTGCCACCAAAAGACCCTCACTAAAAGAACTTCTAAGTATAGATTTCAAGAAGTAGTTGAAAATGGCCTCCAAAAACAACCTGAGTTACAGAAGTAACAAATAAAGGCAATATTATAGTAAACATGAGGGAAAAATCTAAGCAGACAGTGGCAATTTATACAAAATGTCTACTTCAGTAGTATTAAACAAGACAAAAGTAATAGACACTGTTATCATGTAAGGTTGGAGACGGTTGATGAGTTAAAATACGCCAAGATTCTTTTATTTTCAAGAAGGAAAGCAGTCTTTGGACTCTGGGTATGCATGTTAAAAATAGCCGTGGAAGCGTAGTCTAGTGCACAAAACGGTATCTTTTGATCAAGTTTGGCAAATACCTTTTCACAGTAGGCACCCAGATATTTGTTAAAATGCATCTACCTACCAACCCGCTACCACCCTTGTAGTTAGAGCCTTGCAGTAGGATACATCTGGTTTCCAATCAGTATCCTCACTGATTCCTTCCACCATGTTCATTATGTAACTACAGTTATAGCTCTTTACCCAGCCTTCTGTACTTAATAATGTATGTGCTATGATGTCAGATTTAACTCCCTCTACAGTTGTCATTATGAGCGACAATGCTCCTCATTCACTGGGGTCCAGCCCTTGTGTTTCACGTGGCAAGCCTCACCAAGGGTGCAAAAGCCCTAGCCGCACTGTGTGTGTGTGGCTTTAAAATCAGGGCCGCTGAGGCTGCCTCTACAGCCTTCCCATCCTGTTGAGTGCACAGTGGTTCCTTTCTTCCCTGAGTTCCACTGTAAAATGGAGGTAATACTAGTGTCTTATTTGTAGCATTGTGGTGTCCGTTAAACAACTAAGTTATAATTGACCAAAAACAAGACTAAGTTTTACACTTCTGTGGGAGCTGGAAAAATAGAGCATGGCACACAGGGTTAATGCTCCCTGACTCAGCATTAGTCACCCACAGGTGACCTGAGATCAGAGTTCGGTTGGAGAGGTCTCTGGGATCCATTTCTAGGAGGCTTAGTGTGGTAAAGATGAAGATCTGTTAAAAGTTTTTGTGAACATGTGCACGAATTTGTTACCAAATTGGTGGACTAGACCCACACTGGGGTCCTAACCCGCGTGGAGACTCCTTGTCTCCGTCAAGGAGGTTCTTTTTCTGCTCGGATTCACACAGCCAATAACGAAACCAGTGAAGAGCCTGGGACAGCACAGGCTTTATTCAACGGCCAAAGAATGGAAAGAAGCCAGAACTTGGTTCCCAAATCAACTTCTTTTTTTTTTTTTTTTTTTTAATTATTTATTTATTTATTTATTTTTGGCTGTGTTGGGTCTTAGTTTCTGTGCGAGGGCTTTGTCCAGTTGCGGCAAGCGGGGGCCACTCTTCATCACGGTGCGCGGGCCTCTCACTATTGCGGCCTCTCTTGTTGCGGAGCACAGGCTCCAGACGCGCAGGCTCAGTAGCCGTGGCTCACGGGCCCAGCTGCTCTGCGGCATGTGGGATCTTCCCAGACCAGGGCTCGAACCCGTGTGCCCTGCATTGGCAGGCAGATTCTCAACCACTGCGCCACCAGGGAAGCCCCCCAAATCAACTTCTTAACCCAATTCAGGCAGAGACACAATGTACATAGGAGGGTCCAGGTAAAAGGGAGGGAATTGGAAAGAGAGGGAGGAATATTCATGAATAGAGGTGTGGTTTGGATGCGGACCTGATGCAACACTCCTTTTCAGTCCTTGTATGGGCTTTTCCAGTTGTTGTCATGGCAGTTGTTAACTATCCTGGTGCCAGTGGGTGTGTTGATTAGCTAATATGGCTCAAGGTCACTGGAAGTCAAATCTTCCCCCATCTTGGGCTTAGTTGGTTCTAACCAGTTCTTCTTTTTCTCCTTGCAGCTTCCTCCTGAAACTTAGATAAGAGCAATTGGTTTGCATTTGAGGGAGGGGCAGGGTTATGATTCTGGGGCAACAACCTTGGTAACAGATTACTAGATTTCTACTTGAAAAACAGAAAACTAGATTTGTAAATCTTTAAACTGAAGGAATCTCAAGATGCCACTAAATTAGTTCTAGGGCTTTGGGGAAAGCCTTTCAAATCCAGGACCTATGTTCCTCCTATAGAAAACAGAAGGGTTTCTCTAAGTTTTTCTCCAGCATTAGCCAGTGCTTTGCCTTAAGTTATATGAATTATCCACATTTTAAAATGAAGCAGCTGAAGTCCTGAGAGGTTGGGAGACTGGTCGGGAGTTACCGAATTAGGGTTAGTGGGTGAGAGGAGAGGTTTGAGACAAGGTCTAGAGACCAGCTGGTCTGCCTTCCAGCAGGTACCTCCACCACACCAGCTGCCTCTGTCCTGCTCTGCAGCAGCTCCTGCAGCCCGGGGCCACTTGTGTGTGCCCTGCTCTCACATGGCCCGGATCAGAAGTTGACATCTATTGAAAAAGGCAGTCAACATTTATTTCATATATATATATATATATATATATATATATATATATATATATATATATATATATATATGATGATCTATGGCTTTCTTTATAGTAGCCACTTGTTTTTCTTTATAAAGAAGGTTATGGCGCTTCCCTGGTGGCGCAGTGGTTAAGAATCCACCTGCCAACGCAGGGGACACGGGTTTGAGTCCTGGTCCGGGAAGATCCCACATGCCGTGGAGCAACTGAGCCCGTGTGCTACAACTACTAAGCCTGCGCTCTAGAGCCGCGAGCCACAACTACTGAGCCGACGAGCCACAACTACTGAAGCCCGCGCGCCTAGAGCCCGTGCTCTGCAACAAGAGAAGCCACCACAATGAGAAGCCCCCACGCCGCAATGAAGAGTAGCCCCCGCTCGCCACAACTAGAGAAAGCCCGCAGCACAGCAACGAAGACCCAACACAGCCAAAAATAAATAAATAAATAAATTTTTTAAAAAAAGAAGATTATGGTATACATTTTTTGATCATTTATTTTTGAGTACACACTTTAAAACCTTACGTGGTGGAAACAGATGGGAGGAAATTTTTTTATTTCCCCGGGAAACCTACAGAGTGGATGTTTTGAGTCCGTTCTTTGCCAGGTGGACATCTCAGTATGGTATGGCAGGAGCAGCCTTGTTCTGCAGGTGGCTGTTCTCCCAGTTCCAAGCCTAAGGGTTCCTCAGTCAAAGGAGATTTAAAAGATTTGCTTAAGAATAATGCACTTCCTAATTTAATCAGGCATCCAGGTTAAAGACAGCCTAAAGGCAGCCGAATAGTTGATAACAGAATAAGAATAAATGGCCCTTCCTACATATTTGGTAGACATGTTTAGAGAAATGGTATTCAGGTAATAACCTTTTCCAGTTACAGATTTTAATTTTATCAAGATTAAGAATAAATAGTAAACTGTTTTGCTAATCTGCGCTTTTACTTTAGGACAATCTGTAAAGTTTTATATAAGTCAATAGAGAAATTCTACTTTATACTCCAGGAAAATATAAATAAAGGAAATGTAAGGACTTCCGGAAGAAACTTAGTTTGGAGAATTTTTATAAAGGTGCCTAATGTCTGCCTTGCACTATACTAGGTTCTGTGAATTCTGAAGATGAAGGATACCTGTTCTCAGGTTATCCACAGTCTACTGAAAGAGACATTTAGACAAAAAAATATTATGTTGCAGGGCGGCAGGATCTGCCGCAGAGGTATCACAAATTGCCACAGGAGTAATAATAATTAAAGTTACAATCCAGCTGGTGGATGTTTGGGAGAAAGGCCAAGAGGAGTCCTTTTATATTCCGGGACTTTTTTCTTATGACTCCTGGAAACCTTGACGAAGCCATGAAGGCTCTGGTTCGTGAGCCCTTAGATTAATGTGTATTTCCAATATGCCTCTTGCTTTTTCAGTCTTTTAGTCACTCTGCCGGAGCACGGGCCGCAGAGCCTTGCTGCTTGGGCTCAGAGACCTGCTTCTCCTCTTCCTAGTTATGTGACCATGAGCAGAGTACTTCTCTGTGCTTCAGTTTTATAAACAGACACGAGTAATAGTACCTACCTCACAGTGTTATTGTGAGGATTAAATGAGATGATACTGCCTGCTACACTGTAAGCCTCAAGAAAATTTTAGTTCTCATTATTATTAGTTTCGGTAGCAAATGAACCGGGAATATTGAAGCATAATCACCATGTTGACCTTTTAGGTTCTCCTTCGAAAAACGCAAATTTCCATCAAATAAAATTTTTCAATTTTTTTTCCCTTTCTAGCTCCAAGAGGAAAGCGAGGATGGAAGACCTTTTATGCTGTACTAAAGGGAACAGTTCTTTACTTGCAAAAGGTAAAAGTAAATACATAAAAAATGAAGCCCGTAAAATTTTATGAAGTGATAATTAGGTTACCTAGAAAATATTCACTTTGCACAAAGAGGCCACATCAAACACCCAAAAGACTGTTTAATTGATATCTAAATTCTTTTTTAGATTTTTGTTTGTTTGTTTCTGGTGCAAAAATTGTTTTGGAAATTATTTATGTATATATGTATATATATTACATTTTATAAATATAAAAGATTATATACATGTATATGTGAGTGTATGTGATCAGAGGGAGTGGATGAGCTGTGTTCTAATTATATTCAATCAGAAATGTTGAATATAAGTTGATAAGTTAGACTTCATATTGTCTATTCAGGTTCAGATTGTGGTAACACTTGTTTCAATGGGTATTTATACTATAGATTAGTTCTATCCCTCATTTATTTAGTTATTTATCTTCATTTAGATCCTACCTAAATCTAGAAACACATTTTCATTCAAGTCCTGGTATTTAACACTGCAAATGTATTCCAGTTACCTGGGTAAGTGTTTGACCATACCATTTCCTGTCAGGGTCCTTTCTTCTAATCCCCAAGTCTGGAAATTATTAGTTTGGTATCAAGTTTATATATTCTGACCTTTGAAGGGTAGTCCCTGGAGCTTCCGCCTCCCTAGCTCTGTGTGCGTGGAGATGGGAAAGTTGTGTCTTGACTGGAATAAGTACACCGCCTCCCAGGGCCCAACAGGACTCTAGCTCCCGCCTTGAAGCGAAGCTTGGAAATACTTTTTCTTTTTAATGTGATAAAAAACATAATGTGAGATCTCCCTCAATAAAATTTTAAGTGAATAGTACAGTAAATAGTACAGTATTATAAACTTTATAAGCACCATGTTATACAGTAGATCTGTAGAAATTTTCCGTCTTGCATGACAAACAATACCCCATGAACAGCAGTTCTCCCATTTCCCCCTCTCCCCAGCCCCTAGCAACCACCTTTCTACTCTCTGTTTCTATAAGTTTGACTCTCTCAGGTACTTCACATAAGTGGCATCAAGCAGTGTTTGTCCTTCTGTGACTGGCTGATTTCACTTAACGTAATGTCCTAAAGGTTCATCCATGTTATAGCATATGACAGGATTTTCCTCTTTTTTATGACTGAACAATATTCCATTGTTTACTTCATTTTCCTTTTCCATTCATTCGCCCATGGACATTTATATTGTTTCTACCTCTTGGTTATTGTGAACAATACTTCAGTGAACATGGTGTGCAGATATGTCTTTGAGATCCTGATTTCAGTTCCCAGAAGTGGAATTGCTGGCTCATATGATAGTTCTACTTTAAATTTTTTGAAGAACCTCTATATTGTTTTCCACAGTGGCTGAATCATTTTAAATTCACACCAACAATGTACAGGAGTTCCAATTTCTCCAAATGCATGTCAACGTGTTATTTTCTGGGTTGTTTTAAAAAAATTATTTTTTAATAATGGCCATACTAACAGGCATGAGATGATACGCCATTGTGATTTTGATTTACATTTTCCTGACAGTTAGTGATGCTGAGCATTTTTTCATATCCCTGTTGACCATATGTGTGTTGTCTGTGGAGAAATGTTTATTCTGATCCTTTGACCATTTTTTAATCAGGTTATTTGGGTTTTTTGCTATTGAGTTGTAGGAATTCCTTACATATTTTGAATATTAATCCCTTATCATGTATGTGGTTTTCAGGTATTTTCTCCCATTCCGTAGGTGGTCTTTTCACTCTCTTGATTGTTTCCTTTGTTGTGCTTAAGCTTTTTAGTTTTACGTAATCCCGTTTCTCTATTTTTGTTTTTGTTACCTGTTGTTTTGGTGTCATACCCAAGAAATCATTGCCAATGTCAATGCCAAGAAGCATTTCCTCTGTGTTTTCTTCTAGGAGTTTCATAGTTTCAAAGCTTAAACATTTAAATCCATAATGAGTTGACTTTTGTGTATGCTGTATGGTAAGGATGAACTTACATTCTTTTTCACATGGACACCCAGTTTTCCTAGTACTGTTTGTTGAGGAGATTATCTTTTCTCCTTTGTGTTCTTTTGGGACCCTGTGGAAGATCAGTTGATGGGATTGTTTCTGGGCTGTCTATTCTGTTACATTGGACTACATGTATGTCTTTATACCACTACCATAATTTTTTGATTACTATGGCTTTGAAATATGTTTTGAAATGGAGAAGTGTGAAGATTCTAAATTTGTTATTCTTTCTCAAGATCATTTGGAGTATTCAGGATCCTTTGTAGTTCCATATGAATGTGATGGTGAATTTTTCAATTTCTGCAAAAACTATCATTGGGATTTTGGTAAGGATTACATTCAATCTGTAGATGACTTTGGATAGTATTGGCATTTTGATAATATTAAGTCTTCCAATCCATGAACATGGGATGTCTTTCCATTTATTTGTGTCTTTAAATTCTATCAGCAGTGTTTTGTATTTTTTATTGTATAAGTTTTTCACTCCCTTTATTAAGTTTATTCCTAAAGTATTTTATTGTGTTTGATTCTGTTGTAAATGGAATTGTTTTCTTAATTTCCTTTTTGGATTGTTCATCATTAGTTTATAGAAATGCAACTGATTTTTACACATTGACTTTTGTATCCCGCAACTTTGCTGAATTTATTTCTTAGTTCTAACAGTTCTTTTGTGGAATCTTTAGAGTTTTCTGTATTTAAGGTCATGGAATTTGTAAACAAAGATAATTTTACTTTTTCCTTTCCTATTTGGATGTCTTTAATTTTTTTTTCTTCTCTGATTGCTGGGCTAGGACTTCGGTACTATGTTGAACAGAAATGCCAAGAGTGGGCATTTTTGTCTTGTTTCTTTTCTTAAAGGAAAAGCCTTCAGTTTTTCACCATTGAGTATGATGTTAGCTGTGGGCTTTTTATATATGGTCTTTATTTTAGTGAAGTAATTTCTTTTTATTCCTAGTTTGTAGAATGTTTTTATCATGTGAAAGGTTGTTGAATTTTTATTAAATGCTTTTTCTGCATCTATTGAGATGATCATGTGATTTGTAACATTTGTTATGTTAATATGGTTTATCATACTAGTTAATTTTCATAAGTTGAAGCATTCTTGCATTCCACGGGTAAATCCCAGTTGGTCATGGTGTATGCACCTTTCATAATATGATGTTGGATTTGGTTTGCTGGTATTTTGTTGAGGATTTTTGCATCTATATTCATCAGAGATATGACCTATAGTTTTCTTTTCTTGTAGTATCTTTTTCTGGTTTTGGTATCAGGCTAATGCTGGCCTCACGAAATGATTTTAGAAGTGTTCCCTCCTCTTGAATATTTTAGGAGAATTTGAGAAGGATTGGCATTAATTCTTTTAAGAGTTGGGTAGAATTTACTTGTGAAGCTGAAGGGTCCTTGACTTTTCATTGTTGGGAGGTCTTTGATTACTGATTTAATCTACATGCTAGTTATAGGTCTATTCTGATTTTTATTTTTTCATAATTCATCTTTAGCAAATTGTATGTTTCTAGGGATTTATCCATTTCTTCTAGATTGTCCAATTTGTTGGTGTATAATTGTTGATAGTTCTTTCTTATAATCTTTTTATTTCTCTGACATTAGTTGTAATGTCTCATCCTTCATTTCTGATTTTATTTATTTGAGTCTTCTCTCTGTTTTTCTTAGTAGTCTAGTTAAAGGAATGTCAATTTTATTATTTTCAAAAAACCAACTCTTAATTTCATTGATTTTTTTTTCCCCTACTGTTTTTCTGGTCTCTATTTCATTTATTTCTGTACTAATCTTTATTTTTTGAGGGAGGTGAATTTTATTTGAGCTGCTGGCGTTTTGAAGATTTACTCTTTTCTTCTATTGCAAATAGGTTTTTAAGATAACTAAGGAAAGATAATCGCCCTTGAGGTATGATACTAAAATCAGTGTTTTCACATCTAAGACATTATTACTTGTAAATCAGTCAAAATTACTGCATTTAAAAAAAAAATTACTGCATTTAAATTTTTTTTCTTTTAACACATAAAGATAGGTTTTTGTTTTTAGGACAAATTATCTCAAATGCTTGTTTTAAAAATATAGTTCTTTTTTTTAATTTATTTTATTTATTTATTTATTTTTGGCTGCACTGGGTCTTCATTGCTGCTCGTGGGCTCCTCTAGCTTCAGCAAGCGGGGGCCACTCTTCGTTGTGGTGCGTGGGCTTCTCATTGCGGTGGCCTCTCCTGTTGCGGAGCATGGGCTCTAGGCATGCAGGCTTCCGTAGTTGTGGCACGTGGGCTCAGCAGCTCTGGCCCGCAGGCTCCAGAGCGCAGGCTCAGCAGCTGTGGCACACGGGCCCAGCTGCTCCGCGGTATGTGGGATCTTCCCGGACCAGGGCTCGAACCCACATCCCCTGCACTGGCAGGCGGGCTCTCAATCACTGCACCACCAGGCAAGCCCAAAAATATAGTTCTACTTTGTACCAAACTTGAAATATTTAGCAAAAATTAGCATCATGATCAGTATCCCAGCTTATGTCTTCAGAATTTCACACTGTTGATGCAAAATGTTTATTATTTTTCTTATTGTTATGTTGATATGAATCCTTTATGTATGTAAAGTCCACTTGCTAACAAGGGCTACACTGAAGCTACATAAACTCCCTAATAATTGGATCTGTGTCCTAGCATGTGGCACACCAACATTTTAAAAAAGGATCTCTGAGCAACTTTGACGAATATTGTTTGCTATCCTGTTTTTTTGCAGTTCTTCTCCCATTTATTATTTTTCTTTTTTCTTTTTAATTTAAGTATAATTGACCTACAACACTATGTTAGCTTCTGGTACACAACATAGTGATTTGATATTTTTTATATATTACAAAATGAACACCACAATAAGTTTAGTTTCTGGTACACAACATAGTGATTCGATATTTTTTATGTATTACAAAATGAACACCACAATAAGTCTAGTTACCATCTGTCACCATATAAAGTTATTATATTATTATTAACTGTATTCCTTATGCTGTACATTTAATCCTTGTGACTCATTTATTTGGTAACAAAAGTCTGTACCTCTTAATCTCCCTCACCTATTTCATTCATCCCTCCACCCTCCTCTCTCTGGCAACCAGTTGTTTGTACTCTGTATCTATGACTCTTTCTGTTTTGTTATGTTTGTTTTGTTTTTTAGATTGTACATACAAGTGAAATCATGTGGTGTTTGTCTTTCTCTGACTTATTTCACTTAGCATAATAACCTCTAGGTCCATCCATGTTATCGCAAGTGGCAAGATTTCATTCTTTTCTATTGCTGAGTAATATTCTGTTATAAATGTATATATGCCACATTCATCTATCAGTGGACATTTAGGTTGCTTCCATATCTTGGCTATTGTAAATAATGCTGCGATGAACATAGGGGTGCATGAATCTTTTTAAAATAGCATTTTTGTTTTCTTCAGAAAAATACCCAGAAATGGAATTGCTGGATCTTATGGTAGTTCTGTTTTTTAAATTTTGAGGGATATCCAAACTGTTTTCCATAGTGGCTGCACCAGTTTACATTCCTGCCAACAGTGCACAAGGATTCCTATCTCCACATCCTTGCCAACACATTGTTTATTGTCTTTTGGATTACAGCCATTCTGACAGGTATGATGTAATATCTCATTGTAGTCTTGATTTGCATTTCCCTGATGATTAGTGATGTTGAGCATGTTTTCATCCATCTGTTGGCCATTTGTGTCTTCTTTGGAAAATGTCTATTTAAGTCCTCTGCCCATAATTTCATCAGCTTGTTTTATTTTGTTTTGATGTTGAATTATATGGAAACTTTGTATATTTAGGATATTAACCCCTTATCAGATATTATTGCTTCAGAGATCTTCTCTGATTTAGTAGACTGCCTTTTCATTTTATTAATAGTTTTCTTAATTGTGCAAAAGCTTTTTCGTTTGATGTCATGCCATTTGTTTATTTTTGCATTTCTTTCCCTTGCCTGAGGAGACGTATCCAAAAAATATTGCTTAGACCAATGTCAAAGAGCATACTGCCTATGTTTTCTTCTAGGAATTTTATGATTTGATGTCTTCCATTCAAGTCTTTAACCCATTTTGAGTTTATTTTTTATAGGTTGTGTGAAAGTAGTCCAGTTTAATTCTTTGGAATGTAGCTGTCCAGTTTTCCCAGCAACGTTTATTGAAGAAGCGCTCTTTTCCCATCTTTTCCCTAGATTTATTCTGAGATATTTATCCTTTTTGTTGCAATTGTTAATGGTTGTTTTCTTAATTTCTCTTTCTATTAGTTTGTTGTTAGTGTAAAGAAACACAAAATTGATTTTGTATCCTGTAACTTTACTGAATTAATTTATTAGTTCTAATAGTTTTTTGTTGTCATCTTTAGGATTTTCTAAATATAGTATCATCTGCAAACTGTGACTTTTACTTCCTCCTTTCCAGTTTGGATGCCTTTTATTTCTTTTTCTTGCCTGATTGCTGTGGCTAGCACTTCCAGTCCTATGTTGAATAAAAGTGGCAAGAGTGGCCATTGTTGTCTTGTTCCTGATTTTGGAAGAAATGCTTTCAGCTTTTCACAGTTGATAATGATATTGGCTGTAGGTTTGTCATATGTGGCCTTTATTAGGTTGAGGTATGTTCCCTCTATACCCACTTTGTTGAAAGTTTTTATTACAAATGGATGTTGAATTTTGTCAGAAGCTTTTTCTGCATCTATTGAGATGGTCATGAGTTTTATTCTTCAGTTTGTTAGTGTGGTGTATCATTGATTGTTTTGCGGATATTGAACCAGCCTTGCATCCTAGAATAAATTCCACTTAATTGTGGTGTATGATCTTTTTTTTTAATTTTATTTATTTATTTATTTTATTTATTATTTTTGGCTGTGTTGGGTCTTCATTTTTGTGCAAGGGCTTTCTCTAGTTGCAGCAAGCGGGGGCCACTCTTCATCGCAGTGCGCGGGCCTCTCACTATCGTGGCCTCTCTTACTACGGAGCACAGGCTCCAGACGCGCAGGCTCAGTAGTTGTGGCTCATGGGCCTAGTTGCTCCACGGCATGTGGGATCTTCCCAGACCAGGGCTCGAACCCGTGTCCCCTGCATTAGCAGGCAGATTCTCAACCACTGCACCACCAGGGAAGCCCTCATGGTGTATGATCTTTTAATGTATTTTGGAATTCAATTTGCCAATATTTTGTTGAGGATTTTTGTATCTATGTTCAATGGGGATAGTAACCTACAGTTTTCTTTTTTTGTGGTGTCTTTATCTGGTTTTGGTATCCAGGTGAGGCTGGCATCATAGAATGAGTTCAGAAGTGTTCCTTCATCTTCAGTTGTTTGTAATGGTTGAGAAAGATAGGTGTTAACTCTTCTTTATATCTTTGGCAGCATTCACCTGTGAAGCCATCTGGTCCTGGGCTTTTGTCTGTTGGGAGTTTTTTTGTTTTGTTTTGTTTTTACTAATTCAGTTTCAATTCTGGTAATTGGTCTGTTCCTGTTTTCTATTTCTTGCTGATTCAGTCTTGAGAGATTCTGCATTTTTAGGAATTTATCCATTTACTCTAGGTTGTCCATTTTGTTGACATATAATTTTTCATAGTAATATCTTTATGATCCTGTGTATTTCTGTCCTTTTTCATTTCTGATTTTATTTATCTGGGTCCTTTATCTTTTTATCTTGATTAGTTTAGCTAAAGGTTTATCAGTTTTGTTTCTTTTGAAAGAACCAGCTCTTAGTTCCATTGATCTTTTCTATTGTTTTTTTAGTCTCCATATTATTTATTTCTGCTCTGACCTTTACTACTTATTTCCTTCTACTAACTTTGGGTTTTGTTTGTTTTTCTTTTTCTATTTCATTTAGGTATGAGCTTAGATTGTTTATTTGAGATTTTTCTTATTTCCTGAGGTAGGCTTGTATTGCTGTAAACTTCCCCTTAGAACTGCTTTTCCTGTGTCCCATAGGTTTTGGATTGTTGTGTTTCCATTTTCATTTGCCTCCCAGGTATTTTTTTTACTTCCTCTTTGATTTATTTATTCATTTATTTTTTCCCCTTTGATTTCTTTAGTGGCCTATTGGTTAGCATATTGTTTAGCCTCCAAATGTTTTTTATTTTCGCAGTTATTTTCTTGTAGTTAATTTCTAGTTGCATACCACTGTGGTGTGAAAAGATATGACTTGATATGGCTTGAGTCTACTTAAGTTTATTGTGACTTGGTTTGTGGCCTAATGTTTGATCTGTCTTAGAGAATGTTTCATGTGCACTTGAAAACAATGGGTATTTTGCTGCTTTTGAATGGAATGGTTTATATATATCTTTTAAGTCCATCTTGTCTAATATATCATTTAAGACCAGCGTTTTCTTATTATTTTCTGTCTGGATGATCTATCCATTGATGTAAGTGGGGTGTTAAAGACTCCTACTTTTATTGTGTCGCTGGCAATTTCTCCCTTTATGTTCCTATTATATGCTTTATATATTTAGGTGCTTCTGTCTTGGTGCCTATATATTTATAATTGTTACATCTTCTTGTTGGATTGATCCCTTGATCATTATATAATGCCTTTCTTTGTCTCTTGTTACAGTCTTTGTTTTAAAGTCTGTTTTGTCTGATATAAGTTCTACTACCCCAGCATTCTTCTTTTTATTTCCATTTGAGTGGAATACCTTTTTTCATCCCCTCACCTAACTCTGTGTGTGTCTTTAGATCTGAAGTGAGTGTCTTGTAGGAAGCATATACATGGGTCTCTCTCTTTTTTAATCCATTCAGCCACTCTGTGTCTTTTGATTGGAGTATTTAGTCTATTTCCATTTAAATAATTATTGATAGGTATATACTTATTGCCATTTTGTTAGTTGTTTTCTGGTTGTTTTTGTAGTTCTTTCTTGTTCCTTTCTTCTTTTGCTTTCTTCCTTTGTGATTTGTTGACTATCTTTAGTGTTATGTTTAGATTCCTTTCTCTTTTGTGTGTGTGTATCTGTTACAGATTTCTGCCTTGTGGTTACCATGAGGGTCATATAAAACAAATGTGTATATGTGTGTGTGTGTGTGTGTGTGTGTGTGTGTGTTTATGATTATTTTAAGTTAATGATCACTTAAGTTTGAATACATTCCAACAACTCTGCACTTTTATTCCCCTCTCACCACATTTAATGTTTTGGACATCATTTTACATCTTTTTGTGTGTGTATCCCTTAACTACTTATTGTGGATATAGATGATTTTACTACCTTTTCTTTTAAACTTCCTACTAGCTTTATAAATGTTTGAATTTTTCTTTCATAAATTTCATATTTCTAGTTGTGGTATTTTCTTTTCTGCTTAGAAAAGTCTCTTTAACATTTCTTGTAAAGCCAGTTTAGTGGTGCTGAACTGTTTAACTTTACTTGTCTGTGAAACTCTTTATTTCTCCTTCAAATCTGAATAATAGCCTTGCCAGGTAGAGTATTCTTGGTTGTAGGGTTTTTTTTTTTCCCTCTTTCATTACTTTGAATATATCATGCCACTCCCTTCTGGCCTGCAAAGTTTCTGATGTAAAATCAGCCGATGGTCTTATAGGAGTTCCCTGATACATAACTAGTTGCTTATCTCTCTGCTTTTAAGAATCTCTCTTTATCTTTAATTTTTGCCATTTTAATTATAATGTGTCTTGGTGTGTTCCTCTTTAGTTTCACCTTGTTTGTGACTTTCTGTGCTTCCTGGATCTGAATGTCTGCTTCCTTTCCCAGTTTAGGGACGTTTTCACTCATTTCTTCAAATAAGTTCTCTATCCCTTTCTCTCTCTCTTCTCCTTCTCAGACCCCTATAATGAGAATGTTACTACACATTATGTTGTCTCAGAGGTCTCTTAAACTATCTTCATTTTTTAAAATTCTTTTTTCTTTTTTCTGTTCAGCTTGAATGGTTTCCACTACTCTATTTTCCAGTTCACTTCTCCATTTCTCTGTGTGATTGAATTTACTGTTGATTCCTTCCAGTGTATTTTTTATTTCAGTGACTGTATTCTTCAGCTCCTTTGGCTCTTCTTTGTATTTTCTAACTTTTTGTTAAACTTCTCACTGTGTTCATCCATTCTTCTCCCAAGTTCATTGATTATCTGTATGATCATTACCTTGAACTCCTTATTGGGTAGATTGTCATCTCCACTTTGCTTAGTTCTTCTTCTGGGGTTTTGTCTTATTCCTTCATTTGGAATATATTCCTCTGTCTCCTTATTTTTCCCAATTCTTTGTTTATTTCTATGCATTAGGTAGGTTGGTTACATTTCTTAATCTTGGAGAAGTGGCCTTATTTAGGAGTTGTTCTTTGGGGCCCAGGAGCACACTCCTTTCTTGTCAACAGAGCTGTATGTTCTAGGAGTGCCCCCTATGTAGGCTGCGTGGGCCCTTCTTTTGTGGCAGGGTCGAGTACTGTGGGTGAACTGGAAGGCAGGGCTACCCCTGGCCTGCTTGGCTGTCCAGCCCTGCCTTGTGTATGGCTGGCAGCCTGCTGGTTGGTGTGGCCAGGTCCCAGTGTAGCTGGCTGCAGGGCCTGGAGGAGTCCTAGGGATAATGCCACCCTGCTGGTGGGTGGGGCTGGGTCCTAGGGTGGCTGGCTGTGGGACCTGGGTGGCCTTATTTTTTGCTCTGATCTTAATGTTTCCTTCCTTCTACTAATTTGGGCTTAGTTTGTTCTTTGTTTTCATTTCTTGATATGTAAAGTTAGGTTGTTTGTTTGTTTTTTATCTATAAACTTGCTTCTACTGTATCTCATATTTTGTTATGTTGTGTTTTCATTTTCCTTTGTCTCAAGGTATTTTCTCATTTCTCTTATGGTTTCTTTTTTGATCCACTGATTATTCAAGAATATATTGTTTAATTTCCACATATTTGTAATTCTGCAGTTTTCTTTCAGCTGTTAATTTCTTATTTCATCCCAGTGTGATTAGACAACACTGGGTATGATTTCAGGTGTCTTAAATTTGTTAAGACTTGTTTTGTAACCTAACTTGTCATCTGTCCTGGAGAATGTTCTATGTGCACTTGAGAAGAATGTGTATTCTGCTACTGCTGGATGAAATGTTCTGCATATGTCTTAGAGATCCATTTTGTCTACAGTGTTTATCATGTTCTTTGTTTCCTTGTTCATCTTCTGTTTGGATTTTCTGCCTATTATTGAGCGTATGGTAGTGAAATCCCCTAATACTATTGTATTGCTATCAATTTCTCCCTTCAGTTCTGTCCATATTTGCTTCATATATTTGAGTGGTCTGATGTTAGGTGTATAGGTATTTATAATTGTTACATCTTCCTGTTGAATTGATCCTTTTATCATTATGTAATATCCTTTTTTGTCTTTTTTTACAGTTTTTGACTTAAAGTCAGTTTTGTCTCTAATAAGTATAGCTCTCTTTTGGTTACACTATGCATGAATATCTATTTGCCTTTCTTCACTTTCAGCCTATATGTGCCTTTAAACATAAAGTGAGTCTCGTAGACAGCATATAGTTGGATCTTATTTTTTTTATCCATTCAGACACTCTATATATTGATTGGGGAGTTTAGTTCATTTACATTTAAAGTAATTATTTTTTTAAAGTAATTATTGATGGAGAAGTACTAACTCTTAGCATTTTGTAAATTGTTCTCTCTTTTGTGGTTTTTTTGACACTTTTCCTTTGTTGTTCTCTCCCTTTGTGTTTTGTTGATATTTTGTAAAAGCATATTTTAATTTCTTTTTCATCTTCTTTTGTGTGTCATCCATCAGTATTTTCTTTGTGGTTACTATGAGGCTTACATAGCACATGTTATAGTTCTGATCATCCATTTTAAGCTGATAGCAATTTAACTTTAATCACATACAAAAACTCTACATTTTTACTTTTCCCTCCTCACACATAACTTATTATTTTGATGTAAGAATTTATTTCTTTTTATATTGTATATCTAATAGCAAGTTTTGTGTTTACAGTTGTTCTTGATACTTTTCTATTTTAACTTTTGTGCTAGTTAGATGTGATTTGCAAACTGCTACTACAGTATTTCATTATCCTTTATTTGTCTATATATTTACCTTCCCAGTGAGATTTGTATTTCATCTTCTTTCTCTTATATTTCCAATGTTGCTGTTTCATTTCCTTTCATTTCAAAGTCTTGATTTGTTTTCATTACACTTTTTGTAAGACAGATTTAGTGGTAACATACTCCCTCAGTTTTTGCTTATCTGGGAAATTCTTCATCTATCTTTCATTTTTAAAGGAGTAATTTGCTGGGTATAGTATTCTTGGTTCACAGGCTTTCCCCCTCCACCTGCCAGCATTCTGAATCTGTCATCCCACTCTCTTCTTCTAATCTGGAAGGTTTCAGCTGAGAAGTCCTATGATAATCATAAGGAAATCCCTTGAATATGACAAATCACTCTTCTCTTGCTGATTTCAAAATTCTGTCTTCACTTTTTACTTGACAATTTGATTATAATGTGTCTTTGTGTAGATTTGTAGATCTCAAAGATCTCAAAGATTGGACTTCTTGGATCTGGATGTCCATTTTCCTCCTTAGATTTGGAAAGTATGTGGCGATTATTTCTTTCAATAAGCTTTCTGCCCCTTTGTTTCTCTCTTCTCCTTCTGGGACTCTGATAATAGGTATATTGTCCAGTTGATGGTGTCCTGTAAGTCCTTAGGCTCTCTTTACTCTTTTATGTTCTTTTTTCTCATTTGTTCCTCGGACTGCATAATTTCAATTTTCCTATCTTCCATTGCTGATTCTTTCTTCTGCTTATAAGTCTGCTGTTGAATGATTCTAGTGAATTTTTCAGTTTGTCATTGTATTCTTTAGCTTCAAAATTTCTGTTTTAGTTTTTTAAATCTTTTCTTCGTTGATATTCTCTTTTTGTTCATGCATCATTTTCTTAAGCCAATTGAGAATCTTTATGATGGTTATTTTTAATTCTTTGTCAGATACATCATATACCTCTCTTTCTTTAGGGTCAGTTTCTGGAGATTTATTTTGTTCCTTTGATTGGGCTATATCCACTTGTTTCTTCTTTATTCTGGTAACTTTGTGTTGGGATCTGTACATTTTAAGGGGTAGCCACCTCTCAGTGTTTACAGACTGCTTTTGTACAGTGGAAGACCATCATCAGTCTACTTGGCTAGAGATTCTGGGGGCCTCTGTAACCTTTTTCTTGAGGGGTGCAACTTCTCTGGGCCTGTGCATGCAACTTCTCAATTAGAGAGGCTTGCATGTTTCTTTCTCAAGAGCTCGTTCTTTCTGATATCTGTCTGTGGCACTGCAAGTTTTCTGGTTCTACAGCAGCAAGCCACCCAGCTCTCCCTTATTCTGAGTGGCAACTAGGCATCCAGAGTATGTCAGCTCCCCATCAATGCCCCAGGTCAGGCGAGACTGATAGCATTTCCCTTGGGCAGCCCTCTGATGAGCCAGAATGTGAGATGCGTACTTCACTCCTCTTTGTCCCTCCAAGAGAGAAGCCTTACGTTGTGTACCTTTCTCCCAATCTTGACAAGCCCTGCCAGCTGCAGCAAGCCACCCACCTTTTTCCTTTGGTCTCAGCAGCCTCCAGGCATCCAGTCTATGTTGATTCACTCAGAGGTCTGAGTGAAGCAAGACAGGAACCCATTCCTCAGGCAACTTTGCAAAAAGCCAAGACGTTGGAAACATGCTCCACTCTTCACATTCCCCACACTGACCTGTTTCAGGGAGGGGCTGACAGGGGTAAAGTGAAGTTGCTCTTCTCATACCCCTCTTATCTATTTCAGTGAAGCTGTTCTTGCCTTCTGTTCAGTTGGAGTCCTGCTAGCTCTTGACTGCATTCTGGTATTCTTGTAAAGGTATTTTAATCCGTGTAGCCTTGTTAAATGGGTGTTTCTGTGTAGGAACAAGAACTGAGAGTTCCTGTTCTGCCATCTTGCTCGCGTCATGCCTAGGAAAAGATTCTGAAATTTGCTTAGACAGTGATTTCCTTTTTTTTTTACTCTACTTATTATCATAAACATTTTTAAATTAAAAATTCTTCAGAAGTATATTTTTTGGCCAGTCTAGTATCTGGTGACTGTGAAATGATAAGTAATATGGTTTTAATTTTTCCTTTTAATAGGGTTTACAAAAACATTCATTTTTTTTAAAAATTATTATTTATTTATTTATTTATTTTATTTGGCTGTGTTGGGTCTTCGCTTCTGTGCGAGGGCTTCCGCTAGTTGCGGCAAGCGGGGGCCACTCTTCATCGCGGTGCACGGGCCTCTCACTATCGTGGCCTCTCTTGTTGCGGAGCACAGGCTCCAGACGCACAGGCTCAGTATTTGTGGCTCACGGGCCTAGTTGCTCCGCGCATGTGGGATCCTCCCAGACCAGGGCTCGAACCCATGTCCCCTGCATTAGCAGGCAGACTCTCAACCACTGCGTCACCAGGGAAGCCCCATTTTTAATTACTTACAATATTTTCCATTAAATAGATTTATCATAATTTAATCTTTTCCCATTTTCAGACATACCCTCATTTCAGTTTTTTACAGTTATAAATAATGGTATATTGTGCACGTCTGTTTATTTCTTAAAGGTAGATTTCTGGAAGTATCATGGGTCACAGGGACAGGGTAGTAACTGTTTAAAATTATTGAGACCTATTGCTAAATTACTTCTGGGAAGGCTGAACCAACTTTCACTCACTACAGCAGTTTCTGACAACACCTGTTTCACCACAACCTTTCCTCACTGCACTAATTACTAATATTTGCATATTTAAAGAATAAAGGTCTCATTTGTTTTGGGCTTTTTGTTTTCAATGCACAAACACATGCCCTTACACACTTTACACATTCCAAAGCTACCTTTCCACACTTGTGTTTCTCTGGGGAAGAAAGTACATTTGAAATAACATCAACAGTACTGAATCAGATGGCAGCCCCTGCGTGATGGCATCCACACTTGCACTACTGAGATAATAAACTGCTTTGGAATGGAAATATGATTATTGAGGAAGAACATATTTGATTTATTTTTATTTTAAACACTTCAAAATGTTATAATAATGCCCTATGTAATAAAGTTGAAAGAATTATTCTTTTTTAAAACCACCCTTCCTTAGGAGTCACCCAGATCAATATTTAAAAGGACCTTGACTATCGTATGTCAATATTTTACATACTGCCAGAGCAGCTTTAAAAGGAGCACTATTATAATTCTCTTTTGTTCTATTTCTTTATTGGCACTTTTTTCCAATGTCTAGATTGAGAACTATATCTAATGTTAACAAACCCTTTTGTTTTCTTCCTTTTGGAATAGATTAGGTAAGGAATGTTAGAGTATGGGATGCTTCACCTTGGACTAGAGCTCTTTTTGTGGCTAAATTACCTTTGCACAGAGATGTATGGAGATAGCTGAAACCCAAAGATTATAAGGAAAATGATCTGTGGCATCCTTCTAAAATTTACACATTACTTTGAAGGATCAAACAACTGGAGAAATGGAGACTGTTGTTGATGTTAGGAGATCATCCATGTTCTTAGGTGGCCAGATATCTTGTATTATCTTTATTTCCCTATGGAGCCAGCACAGCTTCTAATTTATAAGTCAACTGCTTTAGCCTCTGCCAAAGCACCATGTTGTATTCATGCTGGGCCCACATTGGTCCTTTCAGCTAGATTTGTCTCTGCAGGGAGCAGCCCTTTGAAATTAAATTTCACATATCACAGCTGTTTCCCCAGCATAAATCCTATTCTCTTGGCTTACTTTTTCATTTTCCCTAAAAGCTCTATGAGGGACATGGTTGTCTTTGGCAAAATCATTTCATTGAATACCTAGTCACAGGATTTCCACCCACTCCATCCCAGGGTGAGCCTGGGAAGGGAGAAAAACACTCTTGCATTCAACATTTGACAGAGGTGATTGATGCAAAGAGAGATGCTGTTTCCAAGTCAACAGCTTTTCCTTTCTCATTGTCCTCTCCCTCAGATAAGTGAATTGGATTGAGTTTGACTCATCCAGATACAAAAGAGAAAGGGCTAAATGTTGACAAGGGAATGACTTTGTAAATTCTGAAGTGTCAACATCAGTTTGGATTAGAGCTACAAAATTAGATTGCACCTCCATATTTATGGTACCTCTGGGGTGTGGCTCATGTGCACTTAGGGAAAATTGGATGAGATTCCTTTTGTAAAGTGAAAAATGGGACACAAAGGAAATGATACATTTGTTTAGGAGAGTGCAGGTAGAGCTGTGGGTTATCTCTCAGGTTGCTGTTTCATACTTAGATGGAGAGTAAGGCTGAGCAGGGGCAGCGGGGTTTTGTATCCAGGCTCTCCTCCCTTGTTATTGTTGTTAGTGCTCTTTAAAAGAAAAGAAAAAGGAGGGGCTGAAAAAAATGTGACAAGTGATTAAAATCTCAACATAGCAGTCAGCCAATATCTATTCCCAGAACTTGGCACAGATCCTAGAGACTAGCACATCAATCAACGGAAGCTTCGTCATAGCAGGCCAGGTTCTTCTGCGGCTATGTCTGCCCTGGTGTTTTAATTAGGTTCCTCCTGATTTGTAAAATTAAAAAAACAAAAAGGCAGAGAGGCAATAAAAATATGAAGACCCTATGGGCCTCTACATCTGAAAATGCCAAGGACTGTAAGGTTAACAGGGCACTGTCTGCTATCCACTGCTGTAAGGGGACCTCTGGGATACTGAGCTGCCTACCAGAATCGGCAGGCATCGGTTCTTAGACATCTTCCCCTTTAAATTACCTCCGGATTGTAGTGTATATCAGAGGCTCAGTACTGATACAGCATGTATCCTACAAAGGGCTTCTAATGTCCCATTGCTGGCTAATCCTTAACCTTGCTGGAGTCCTGATTTCCCAGCACATGATGGCAGATGCTACACCAAAAGTAAGTTATATGATTGCAGGGTGATTTGGGGTTTATACAATTTGGGGGTTATGTCTTCACATAGCCATTTAGAGCTTATCACATGTCAAGTACTCTGCTAAATGCTGGGCTTCCAATGATGACTAAGACACAGTCTCTGCCACATGGAGCCCACAAAGCCAGAGGGGAAACAGGTACATTGAACCTTCACCAGACGGTGGTATTAACTAAAGGAGGGATGCAAAGTCTTACAGAGTAGGCCCTAGTCATGCTTGCAAAGGTCAGAGAATGCCTACCTGAGGAATTAACATGCCTTGAACTGATGCCTGCAGGATGACCAGACATTTGCCAGGCAGGCAGGGTAATAAAAAGCCTTTTAACCGGAGAGGGGGAAACAACAGATTTGAGAGAATTGGCGTGTTCAGAGAATGGCAAAACAGTTTTTTACATTTGGATTACAGGATGGACGGAGGGTAGCCAGCAGTAGAAACATGATGAAAAATTATGTTTCAAGTGCTAGTGTATCATGAAAATGAAAGAAATGGTGTCACAATGTCATAAACTGTCCACTTTACCAAAGAAGCAGTTTTCTTCCCCAGAAGAATTTCAAACCCTTTGAGTGTGAGTTGGGTGCTGCTCCCACTGACACCCAGGTCCCCAAAGGATTTAGACAGCATCATCCCTAGCGCTGGGCAGCCACTCTCACAGGACCTGCTGGCTGGCGGTGCTCCCGGGAGGGGTGTGTTGCTCTTTCCTCTGTGCCCTGAGAATGCCGTGCAACCTGCTGGGATTCAAACATAGCAGAGAAAACGGTAGTCACCCCTTCCTCTCCTTACCTCCTGCCACTTCTTTGTTGTTTGGATGAAGCGTAAGGAGAAAGGGCACACTCTTCCTCTAGCCCGAGACGGGTTTGGTTCAGACTGGCAGGGACTTGCTCAGGCAGGGGTCAGGGTCAGGGTTGTGCCAGGTCTGGGGTGCAAAGATAATAGGATCAAACATGCTTTAACGGGCCTGGCTAGCACACAGGCGTTCTGCCGCCATCCTGATTTTGACGCCTTTCCACCCTATGTCAATTTCTCAGCATCGAAGATTCCCGTCCAGAGGCTGCCAGGAACTCCTCCCTCCTGCATCCCTTGTTCTCCTCAGGCGGCCAGGTGCTGCATGTCTGCTCCCCGCCCACCGTGGCTGCCAGAACTTGGCTCCTAAAAGAGGGAGACGGTGTTGCCCTGAGACAGAAGGGAGCAGGACCTCTGCTCCCCTGATTAAAGGAATCCAGTCAGTCTTCTAAAGATACCGTAATGGCTGGGAACTCACCCTCCCTTCACTCTAAACACATACACGCCACACACATCTCAAAACCCCTCTGCCATTGGAGTAACAGTCTGTTTGGGGTCTCATTCCATGATCAGTTGCTCATCAATTACTTAAAACTTTCCATCAAGATTTCTCAATTATGAAATAGCCGAATGATTTTTACCCAGTTAGTATTTCCTCATTAAGAGTGAAAAGTGAAGAATTATAGTAAAAACCACCGCCACCTCCAAAACAGTACACAGTCACCAGAAAGAAAACCAGGCACAGCTGAAGCTGCACCGGGCAGGTGCTCCAACTCCTCTCAGTCCCCACTCACCCAGACTTCTCCCTCCTCTCGTCCCAGGCACAGAGAGGCTTAACACTGAGGTTTTCAGTGACTGCTCTAGGAAACTGAAGAGGTAATAAAGATCTCATGCCTCTAAAGTTCATAACCCTGCCTGTGTGCTTACAACCCTCTCTGTTGCATGCCTGCTGAACACACACACACACACAGACACACACACACACACACACACACACACATCCTTACAGGGCATTGCTTTGTGTCTAATATCTAAGAGAATCCTCATCCCAGATCAGAGCATCCCACCTCACAAAGTTAGGAGGGGGCTGGCAGACTTATGGAGCCAACTTACTTGAGTGATCATTCAGCTGGAAATAACATGGGTTTGTTAGTGTGATACAGTTTTTAGGATACTTTTTATATTTGAGCTCCACAACTTCATAGGAGGATATAGTTCCCATTTTTTAAATTAAGACGCTGAGACTCAGAGGTTGGTTAACCTCCTCAGGATTGTGAAGGGTGGTAGGAGCCATGCTTGTGTTTTTTCCATTAGCCTATTCTTTTGTAAACACTAAAGCTCTATTTTATGACTTTCTTAAATACTAGAAGTTTAAAACAAGTGATTTTGGAGAAATGTTTCTTTTACCCCCTCAACCAGGTTCAATTAACTTTTGTCTAATATGAAGCAAGTATGAAATAGCTTCTTTCCTGCAGGGAGCTTCCTGCTTTGGTCAGGACCGATGGTTATCCTCTCTCAGATAGCATCTCCTGACTGCAACCTCTCCTCTATTGGAATATGGGACTATCTCTAATCACCTTCCATAATTAGTGTAACTAACCTTTTAAGATTTTCTAATCCAGACCCACTTTCAGATATTCTTCCTTATTGTTCCCAGAAAACGTGGTAAAGGAAATGTCAACATTTCAATCATTTCATGATTCCCAGATTGGCACTTAAAAGTAACCCAAGCATCTATTATCAGCTGAACTTAGGTTAACAAACTACCATCCTGACGCAGAGGACCATCATGGGAAGCAAATCAGTATCTATCTATCTGAATGTATCTACTAGGTTAGGACTCTGGCAGTTTTTCAGAATGCTGTGCACTGCAGATCTGACTGAGAGCAAATTATAGTCCCTAAAGGAGCATATGCTCTGTCTGAAGAGATCAACAAATAAAATGCCATTCAGTATGTGCTACAAAGAGGGAAGTGTGCTATGGAAACACTTTGGAAGGACAGTTAGCTGAGCCTCAGGAAGAGCAGAGAAGATCGTGGAAGAATTCATGAAGGAAGTGATGTCTACACCTACACTTAAAAGATAAGTGGAAGGTAGTCGCGTGGAGGATTCAGACAGGGAGGAGCGCGTATGGATGGCCAGCTGTGAGAGACCATAGCACATCCAGGGAGCCGTGGGCCCAGGGGAGCATAGAGGGTGCCCAGAGCAGACTGCAGAGCCCAGAAAACCAGGCTTAGGAGCTGAGCTCTGAGAGCAGTGTGGGACTGTCAAGCATTTTTAACAGGGTGTGACATAATCAGATTTATATTTTAGAAAGATCAGTCTGGCGATAGCATGGAGTATGGATTGGGGGCGGTGTCAGTCAGAGACATAGAGACCAGACTAGCTTGACGATGGTAGGGGTCACAGGAAGGGGGAAACACAGTCTGACTGGACAGTTCAGTTTGTGGTGTTGAATTCAAGGTGTCTGTGGAATAATAAATGGGCGTGTCCAACAGACAATTATAGATATTCAGATCTGGAGCTGGAGAGTCATCAAAAAAACATGAGAGCAAATGATGTCACTCAGAGGCTGTAGAGTGAGGAGAAGACAGAGGGTAGGACAAGTGGGACACAGACATTTCATATGTGCCCTGCGAGGAATGCAGTGTGACCAGACCCAGGGGGACAGCGGGGGCTGGCAGTGGGGAGCTGCTACAGGCTTCAGGAGATGGCAGAAATGTTCCGTGTTGTAAAGAGGTAAAAGTAAGATAGGAATTGGAAAGTCACACTTGAATTCAGCAACAAGGAAATTATTGATAAAGCAGCTCCAGTGGAGCGGTGGGCATGGAAGCCAGATGGAATGATCTGGAAGACACAGGCAGAGAGTGCACAGACAGCTGCTTTCAGGAGGCTCCACTCTGATCATCCCCCCACCCGCTGCCTGATACCCCCCTTCCTGTGACTTTTGCAAAGAATGGATCCCCTGTGTCTATCTCATTTCTTCTGAACCTCTTTTCTTTCCTGTTATTGATTTCTCTCTCAAGTAAAATAAGTCCTTTTCTCTCTTTCCATCCCTTGGACAGTTTCTGACATTATCCTGAGCTCTCGTTTTGCTTCTCCAGGTTATACACAGCCTTCCTCATGACCACCTCATTTCCTTTTCTGGCCCCCTCACTTAATGTTACTTAATCACATTTGCCTCTAACTTTCAAGCAAAAAGGAAATCCATAGAGAATTGCGATAGTAATGTCAGAACCATTTACAAAATGTCATCTTGGGAGGAATAAACTTGGTCTCTACCCCCAAAAAGAGCTTGGGCTTACGGTGTGGGTGAGAGACAAGTCTTAGGCAGTGAATGGCTAGTGACATGATATAAACCAAGGATATGGGTGAGCTGGGAAAGCATCAGTGAAAAGGGAATACCGCTGTGCGGGTAGTGGGCTGCAGTCTCTGAGAACTCTCTTGGGCAGAGCACTGCGAGGCACCTGCGGTGGAGTGAGTGGCTCTGTTTTCCAGCGGGGCAGGAAAGCACTCCTGTCCTTGTTTGGTTCCAGTACTTGCAGTGCCCCTGAGCCCAGGCTTGGGAAATATGTTACCTGATGGAGAGTTAATTAGTATTATTGGAATATAAAGCCTTTGTGGCAGAGGAGTCTAATATCATTTCAATATAACACAGTTTATATATGCTTTGAAATTTTGAAATTGCTATGGATTGATGATAAAATGATTAAATTTTTGGTGGTGAAGCTCCATCATTGTCGACATTCAGATATCAGCTTTATATCCTTTTGTTAACCGAGAGTGAGTCATCTGCTGGCAAATGCTGAGATAAGCCTTTGCTGTCACACAGCTTCAGAAGTTCTCTGTCGGTTTCAGTCAAGGGCTTTGTGTCTGACACTGCTAGTCTCTGCCTTTTTCTTGAAAGTATTTTTTGGTAAGCTTTATGATGGTATTTTTGTTACAGGTCTGGTTGTAACAAAAGTTAACTATGTTATCCTTAAAATAAATTGTCAGGTGATGATGGAATGGTTAGGAGAAATGGGTGCGGGTGGCTGGTTAGTGCGTGGCCGTGAATTACTTGATGATCGTATTCTCCACACCAGACTCTGGAGAATATTCTAATGTCTTTTATCTCTAGAGTCTAGAAAATAGGTATTCAGACATGAATATATTTGCCTTTACCATGTCTTTCAAATGTTAAAAAATGTTTGTTAGCTAAAAATTTAGTTTCCTGTCAGTATACTGGGAACTCTGTGTCCTTGATGCAAAATCTTCCATTCTTTCCTTCGATTACTGAGATTTGTTCCACCTGCCTATAAGGTTTTTGGATTGGAAAGGGAGTTGTTTGTTTGTTTGTTTGTTGCAGCATTTGAAGTATAGGTGGCAACAATAGAGTGAGCCTGGACCAGGCAGAAGGAAGTACTGAAGACCGGGCCTCCCAGACTGTGATGATGGCAGCCTGGGCTGATGTGTCAAATACCAAGTGCCAGGAGCTGGCTGATCCTGGTCTGGGCCCCTGATAGCAGAAAGCTTTCCTGTGTGCCCAGGGCACTTTTATTTCCTTTTGTGAAACTGCTGGCTCTGTGCCCTGTCACACGCTGAAGAGACCACGTGGACCCTCTCTCATTCTCCGAAACAATGGAAAGTGCAGAAAACAAAAGTTAACTAGGTTTTGAAGCCTTAGGAGAATAATGATCACATCAAAGTTTTCATTAGTTATAAGTTAAATGAATGACCCAGTTCAGCAGAGCAATGTAGCCATTATACAAGGTATATTTAGGACATAATCATAATTTTTTAAGACTATCAGTTCATAAAAAAACATTGCAGCTGGAGACACCTGGTCTCTGGAGTTTAAGACACATAGACTGTGCTCTGAAGGTTTCTGTTTAAAAACACAATTCTCATTCAAGGGTCTAGCAAACAGAAACTAGTGTATTCCTATGCGTTGTTTTGTTCCCACATGAAGAGGCGCTGCAGTGTTTTGTGGCTTCTTCCAAGTTATTTGAGTGTAAGATAGGTCCAGAACTCAAACCTCTTTTCCTGTTTGCTACTCGGGTCCCTAGGCAGTGCCTTTCTCTCCCTCTCTGTCTCCCTCTCTCCCTCCCTTCCTTGCAATAAATATTAAACCCATACCAATCATGTGAAAGTCATAGCAGGAAACATGAATTAGATACTAACTTGGTCTCCAGGGCTCTGAACTGAGAGGTGGTGGGTGAGTGATGGGCAGACACTTCAAGTGGTCCAGGCAGTGCCAAGTGCAGCTTTAACAGAACGTCAGTGAGCCTGGAACTGAGAGGAAAGCAGGAATAGCCTCCTGTCAATCAAAACCCTGATCATTATGTTAGTTAGAAATATGGAAGAAGTATGGAAGGGTGCTAAGATGTTTTTTCTGCTTAAAAATGTTAAGAGCTCTTAAGTTTCTTCAGATACTGAGTCATAGAATCCTGTAGTCTTTTTCTAAGGGCTACTCATGGTTGTCTGTCTGCCCTAATTCTCTTCCAGTTCAGCTGTGTAATCATTAAAAAGATAGATCCTAGCTTCCTGGTTCACTCACCAGATTTGTCCTAGAAAATGTCCTGTGTCTCACTGAAGTCTGAGGCCTGACTGAGAAAGCATTTCAAGTCCTTCAAGTCCTACTGTGTCTGTAAGTGCTCCCTCCGTATGTGGACCATGACGGGTTCCTGTGCTAACAAGGAAAGTCCTCCGCTACCCACCCATGTGGCCCATCATCGCAACATGGAGACGGCGCCATGTCCACCGTAACCGAACAAACTAATATAAACAATCATAATCCTTTGACTTTAACTGGCTTATTCTTTCTTAATTCTCCTTACAGAAATATAGGACATATTTTTCTGACTTTAAAATTGTTTACCTAACTTGAGAAAATTAGTTGAAATGATCCTTTAGGCTCCTTTCAGCTTTAACATTCTGTGAATAAGTGATTTTCAAATATGTGATTATGTGAGTGATGGGCTAAAACATGCCTTCATTGGATTTCCTGTTATGTCTTGCTCCCAGATTTGTGGGAATACTGCTCACTCTGAGCTCCCTGGTAAAAGAAAAATGAAGCTGAATAATTTTTAGAAAGATACCTAACCAGAAATACTCAGAATTTTTTAAAAAGATCGTCATCAAATTATGAAAAATGCTTTTAATGCCTTTTTTAAAATCAAGAATTAATGGACAGTTTAGGATCCAGTTTATTTTAACTACTGACATTTTTATTAAATCCTCATAGCCTCTCAAGGATGTCCTCAGTTCTCCCATCTATATTCTCTCAGTGGAAATCAAGACTATTTCAACTTTGTTTTAAATTGTTTTAATTAGATATAGCAATTGTGCCTTATACTTTGAAAACTGGAATCTGAGCATTTTTTAATTGACATTGATGAATTTCAGTTGAGATTTGGTCACTTTCCAAATTGGACTTTATATTCACCTGAGGGTACAGATTTTCCGACTTGATTCCAACCAATTATTTGTACATATGTAGATGATCTGTGTGTTATGATCCAACTTCACAAGACATATAATTAACAAGCTTCCTAAGAAAAAGAAGAAAGCTTTTCATTTCATGCTTTAAGTGAATTTAAAATAAATAGCATTGTGAAATCAAATTCTTGGTGCTTATTAGGGCGGTAGAGTGCTCTAATGAATCATCCTAGATAAAAAGACGTAGATTGCAGTGAACACAGAGGAGAGTAACACGTTTTTAGGCATCATTTTCACCCTTCATTTGCTTGAGAAAATAGATAGTAATTAGGTGTCATAGAGCATTTTCTTTTCTTACAGAATTTCTTGATTGAATTTACCTTGCTCTCTTTTCTCATTTAGTTTGCACAGCCACGAGTCTTAGGTTTGAAATGGTTTGATTACGATAATTTATCCCTTATTTCCTCCTTCCCAATACCATCATTTAAACACCATCTTCACCTTTAAGTGGTTAAAAATAAAGATGTCAGAATGAACTCTGTAGGATAAAGTCTTTTCTTTTTATTCAATTGTCAACTCTAATTTTTCCAATCTACCCTGAGTTTTGTTCATTTTTTTAATGGACTTGGAGCTACATTTTCTAGTAGGAATTCAGAATGCCAAGCATGTTTTGTTTATATTTTGCCTTTTTTTTTTAATGGTAAAATAATATTACTATCAACTAAAAGAGTGGAAGCCCATGTTAGACTTAAAATTCCTAGACTTTGGTTTTATCCTAATTAAATAGATCTTACCGTCCATTTTTGGCCTGTGCAGTATTTTCCTTCCAATGTTAGGTACCTTAGAGTTTAGGAAACTGTCTTAGAGTCCTCTTCAGAAACCATGGTGCAATTCTTCCAAGTTGATAATTACTGTTCACTTTTACTTAGAGCTATGATAAATGTTGCATTTTAAAATTCTTCGCACTTTTAGAGAGGTCTAAGAATGTCATCCTTTAAGCTTGGTTTTAAAGGAAAATATCAGCAGAGAGAATATGCTCCAAGAATATGTGTAGTTGCTCCAAAGGTCTAAGTCATCCAATATTAATAGCTAAGGATTGGTCTTGGGTTTCTTATTCATCTGCAGCAGTTTGTTAGGCATCATGGTATAGGTGGGACTTCAACTGATAAGAGTAGAGTTGACCCTTGAACAACACAAGTTTGAGCTGCGCAGGTTCACTTGTCAGCAGATTCTTCAACAGTAAAGCACTACATACTACATGAATCATAGGAGGTTGAATTAGCTCATGGGGAACCGTGGATACAGAAGAACAGAGGTTAGGGAGGAACATCATAAATGGAAGGCCGACTATAAGTTATATGTGGATCTTCACCTGCCCCAACGCATGCGTTGTTCAAGCGTCAACTGTAGTCATAATCATCCCAAGGCGCATTTATGGGATGAGAAAGGATGAAGGCCAGTGGCAGAACTGACAGCTGACAAACAAGCTAAAGAGGAGATAGCAGAGTCATGGTCAGAGTATAGGAGAGAAACCAGGAGAGAATTGTAAGGAGAAGCCATGGAAGAATTTCAAGAGTATTGTTGACTTCCTTTGGTGCTATAAGACGAAAACTTAAAAGAATCTATTAAATTTTGCAGTTAGGAGTTCATTGCTGACCTTTGCCAGAGCAGTTTCAATGAAGTGTAGAAATGGACTCCAGGTTCCAGTGGGTTAAAGGGTAAACTGGAAATTAATGTATAAAAGTAGTTAATGTGGACTCATTTTATATGAAGGAAAAGAGAGAGGTGACAGCTAGAGGTGACAGCTAGGAGAAAGCAATATTCAGGAGGGACTATTATCTTACAAATAATAGAGAGACCTTGAGGGTATTTATAGGCTGTGGGGAAGAAGCCTGTAGATACGAATGATTTAAAATATAGTGGAAGGATAATAACCAACACAGTAAGATCCTAGGAAGGGTTGGTGGAGGGAGGTTGATCCTGGAGTACAGGATTAGCCTTGAGCAGGACTCCTCTGTGTAAGGAGGAAAGAGGATAAAGGTGGTCACAAAATACGCGTTTACAGGGCATGTAAGCAGAAAGTTTGACATTTACAAGTTTGACCTTATAAAATACAAGTTCAAGCTATATGCTACTAAAAATTATTATTAGGGATTATTATATTAGCTAACATCTAAGTGCTTACTTTCTGCTGTGAACATTATTTAGAGTTAAAAAAAAATAGTATCTCATTGAATTTCATAATACAGCTCTATGAGGAAAGTATTATCACTACTCCTCAGTCAAAGAAAATGAAGTTTAATGAGTTTAATTAACCTGCCTACAGTCATGGAAATGTTAAGTACCATATCAGAGCTAGACATTTGAAGAGATGGATCTAACCCCAGGCACCTGTGCTCTTAACCATCTTTGTCGTGGGATAGGAGTGTTGAAGAGAATGGTGGACGTTTGGCAGAATGGACCAGAGGGGTTATCGTGGAGGAGTAAAAGCATTGTCGGTCAGCGCTGGGTGCAGCCATAGCTGGAGACCATACATCTGGGTGGCACACATCTGCATAGCTGGGTTGGTTGTCTTTAGCAGCTGTCAGCAGTGCAAGTGAGTGATCATATAAGGGAGAACTAGTGTGGGATTTTTTTTAGTTCCAGACCAGGTAGATGAGAATGTTAGGGCATAGCCAAGCAAAAATTCCTAAATTCTAAGGATAAAAATAAAACCCTATGAGATTCCTGACAGAAAATACAAGAAAAGCAAAAGAGAATCAGACTGGTGTTAGACTTAAGTAAAACTGGAAGCTAGAAGACAGAATAGCATCTGCAGAGTACCGAGTGGAAAAAGACTGCAGCCCAAAGCTCCATACCCAGTTCTCCACCTGAGAAGGAAAGCAAGAGACGCTTGAAAGTAAGGGCGGGAGGACATCACCCACCTGAGAAAAGTACTTGCAAGAAGAGAAAATAACAAAGGGATGAGAAAAGAGACCTCAAGATGGAGAAAAGATAGAAAGTAGGTGAGCAATGAAACATGGACACAATTAAATCTAAAAGAATAAGGAGAGATTCAGGGAATATGTAATATAAGTGCAAAATAGGATTTCTTAAAACAGAAAATACATAATACAAGATAATTTTAATAAGATTGCAGAATAAAACATACTAAACTTTTATCAAAATTTAGGATTAATGGGAAGGGTAGGGAGGGAAGTGAAACTATTTTAAAAGTCTTGTTGATACAGAGAAATAGAGCATTTGGTGGGGGAAGAGAGGCTTTTAAGTTTCCATCTTATGTAACTAAGCACTAACGTGGATAAAGAAGAACATTTTAAAATAATAAATAGCACACAGAACATGGTGGAAAAATACTGTAAGAACATAGAGGAACTGAATCAATAAACCTGAATATAAATACACACTCATCCCTCAGAGAATAACTTTTTTTTATATCCATGGAACAATAACAAAAACTAAACAAGTTGTTGGAAAACCTTGAGAAATTAACCTTAGCAAATTTTAAGTAAATAAAATAGATTTTACAGACCTCATTCTCTGGTCACAAACCAATAAAATTAGAAATATATAATGATAAATAACGAAAAACTTTAGGTGCTTTAAATTTGAGAAACATTCTTTGACATGACTAAGATTGAAGAAGAGAGAAGAAAATAAAACTACAAATCATCTAGAGAACAATGAAAAAATACTCTTCATTCCCAAGCTATGTGTAACCTGTACGCAGAGGAAAAATTATAGTCTTAAATTCTTAATTAAAGAAGAAATATGAAAAATAAAAAACTAAGTAATCGTTTTAAATTCAAACAACAAAAAATTAACCAAAAGAAACTAGTGAGAAAGAATTAAGATAAAAACCCAAATTATGGGCCTAGAATTCAAAAAACGGTGCATACAAATTTCTAGGCTGATCTCTGTGCAAACTCAAATATCAGGTGTGTTAGAGATCAGTATGTATGGAAATGGACTTAGTGTATAAACTCTCTGAAGACAGTTTTGTCCCTGATCACTTATCCCCACTCCCCATAATTCATCCACCTCAGATTCCTATCTGGAACTAAGTGGGTAAGCTGAGTGCATGGCCAGCCATGCAGGGCTCTGTTGCAGTCTAATTCTGAGGCCAGGGGGAATTTGTCGTCATGCTGCCTCTAGCTGATACTCCTGCTCTAATAACAATTCCCCTGGAAGGAGATCTGTGAAGTTTTAGAATGCTAAATCACTAAGAAAAATCCCATGTAGAAAAGACAAGACCTCAAAACATAGCTAGATTATAGTTTTATGCATTAATGGGAATTGTCGAAGAACAGATACATGTAAATATATTGTATTTATTTTAAGATTTTAAAATAATTCTCCTTTATTTGTCATACTTCTCTGGAAAATGGTTATTGTCGACTGCAGTTCTTAATCTCTGAGGCTTAAGAAAATTGAGCTGTAGCAATCTTAAAGCAGTAATTTTATCATTTAGTATTATAAACTGTATAATTTTTATATTGCTGTTGGCATTTACTGAGTATCTTAGGCTTTCCCACCTTTGTCTCAGCACTGTCACTGACAGTGATCACTGAGGATCAGCAGATGCTGTTTATTTCTGACTCACTTTGAATCTATGGCACAAGTACCTCTGAAGAGCTCGATTTGTGCTGGGGCCTCGGGGAAGGGAGGAGGAGGTATGGGAGAGTGTAATTATCATTTTGGAAATTTGTAAAACCAGACTGTGATAATAGAATAGACAGTGTCTTCCTTTAGGCTTTTAGTACTAATTAGAAGGTGAGGACGTGTGTGTGTGTGTGTGTGTGTGTGTTCTTTACAGAAGAAGTGCAAGTTTATTTAGCATCAAGTCTGATAAAATATGGGAAGGGGGGGAGAGGAACTTAAACATCTAAAAACTAAAAAACATCTCCTACAACACTGTGTAATGTCTACTATATTGACTTTGGTTTTCAGACCTTTTTTATTCTTATGGACCCAAGGAAACTACTAGATATAATAATAATAATAATATCACATTTGTTTTAAATTCTTATTTTCTACTAGTTGGGATTTTTTTTTAGTTATGTTTGGAGGGAAGCCATACAAAAGAACCTTTATAAATTCTATGAATTGTGTCTGGATCATGCCCAAAGATAAAATTGTGTCTATCCATGACACCCTCCTTTTCTATGTAATTTTACCCATTTTTCAAATTTATGATAATATAGCTAAGCTTTCTCCTGATTTAAGATTATACTGATTTTCCTCTTTTCTTTCAGAGAACAGCTGGAGAAATTGTTTTATTTTACTGTTCATTTTTCTTTTAATAATATTTGCCTCAAAAGAAAGTATCGGGAAAATGTAGTATCTTTTGAGCAAACACAGTGTCATAGTTTTTCACCATCAGTACAGTTCTGCTGATGCGTCCTGGGGGCTTTTGCATATGTCCTTTTGCTCCTGAAACCAAATTACCCTATTAGACCTAGCTTCATTTCAAATCACTATAAAACATGTGTGATAGATATTTTGTCTTTGACCTTCCTTAGCTCTTTACTTTAATTATTATATATCAGCTTTTTCAAAAGTGCCCCTTTGGTAAATGTGTATTTTCTTATTCTGAGCATACTTTTCAAAGAACAGGATTTTTTATGACATTTATGAAGTAGCAAGGAGTTGTTTCTACCCACCATTCATTTTACTTTTTTCATGCACCTTCATGGATTCTCTAAAATTTTTCTTATTGTCTTAGGTTTTAAAAAGAGAAGATGAAGTCTGAATATGTCTTTGCTTTCTTCGTATCTGCCCACAGGACGAATATAAGCCAGAGAAGGCCCTGTCGGAAGAGGACCTGAAAAACGCTGTGAGTGTGCACCACGCACTGGCGTCCCGGGCCACGGACTACGAGAAGAAACCCAATGTGCTCAAACTGAAAACTGCTGATTGGAGGGTCTTGCTTTTTCAAGCCCAGTAGGTTTCGTTGGTTGGTTTGGTTTGGTTTTTTAGTTTGCAGAGCACCACTTTACACTGAGAAATAGAATCGGGATCTGCAGGGTAAACTGTTTGAGTTGGAGTCAGAGTCATTAACTGGTTGCAGTAGAGAGACAACTGTCTAAGAAAACTAGAATACGAAATAGAAACCCTAGGGCAAGTTTTTTTGCTGCAAAATAGGCCTGTGACCCTTTGTCAACCACTCACCACCTCTAGACTGTAATACCCTCGTAAATAAAATACAAGGGTGTTAGTATGCAAGTTCTATCACACAGTGAGTAAAATAGACCTGGATTCAGATTACCGTTTCCTAACTCTTTGTCCTAGCATGTAAATTTAACCTCTTTGAACCTCAGCTGGTGGCTAGTGTAGATAATGATAATAATAATGTTAATAATGTTTATTTCTCAGAGTTCTTTTGGAAGCAAATGAGATGAAGCATGTAAAGAGCCTCACACAGTGCCTGGCACACAGAGGCTGTTCAAGAAGTGTAGATTTTCATTTTGCTCTCTCTCTTCTCTCTCCTTCTGAGCCCTAATAGTTTGTGATTAAACTAGAAGGAAAAGATAAAATCATATTGTGGGCAAGGAAATGGGATGGATTGCCAGTTTAATAAGGGGTCTGTGACAGCCTTTAGATTAAAAATGGAACACTCCAAGTGGAGAATTCTGGATTTATGAAGTGAGAAACTTTGGATTTTTAGAACTGAGCCTCTAGAACAGGAATTTTAATAGCACACATAGCATCAGTGTCCGTGGCAGGCAGTGTTAATTATTCATGGCATGCCTTTTACAGACTGAGCTTGACTTCAGAATCACTCTCAACACAACACTACCAACTGGCTGCATTAGGCACTGGCATTAAATTTGACATCAATAGAGTAAACACAGGTATCTGCAGGCTTACTGATCAAAACAGTGGAAGACTAGCAGAGGAAATGAGAACAAGAACAGGTACTCTGGTGATTTGGGGATGCTGAGCTCACAAAGGCATGAGATTGCTGACATCAGGCGAGGAGGAAGTTGTAAGGAAACCCAAGTCACAGAGGAGTTTTTGGTGTGGGAGATGACTAGCAACACAAGGGAGCCACAGCCGGATGTGTAATCACAGCCATTAGTCATAAAAGTCCCCCACGTTATTCTGTTCCCCAGCATTATTGTTTTTAAATGTCTAAAATGCTGGATACGGTAACTAAAGAGAGCTAATTACTCCAAGTGGGATTGATGCAGAAATCAGTCGATTGAAATAACAGGTTGGAGAGGCACACGGGTCAGAGAGGCATGCGGGCACGATGAGGGTGACACCTGGGTGTGGTGTCAGGTTAGCGTGGTAGCTTTCAGAGCCATCAGTACAGGAAATGATTTTTAGATGGGCTGACTTCTTGTCCATCTTTTTATTGATTATATACATGGTGGGTCTCTCACCTAGTTCAGGACTATTTCTCCCATTGATTTATGAGTTCACAAGTGCTGTCAGTGCTGGGCTCTGCAAACATGACATATAAGTTAAAAGTATGATACCGACATCAGGAGATTTCCACACCCTCTCAGGTGGATTTTTTTATGTCCTACTGAGATATACTGTACATACTTTTAAGTGTACAATGATGTTTAGCAAATTTGCAGAATTGTGCAACACAATCCAGTTTTGGAACACTTTCATCACCCCACCCCAATCCCTCGTGCCGTTCTCACCCACAGCCCGGACACCACTAGTTTCCTCTTTGTATTGCCCTTTCTGGATTTTGCATATAAACGCAGTCACAGAATACATGGGCTTCTCTTTAGCTCAGTGTGAAGTTTTGGGGTCATCCACGCTGTAACCTGCCTCAGCACTCCATACCTTTGCTGCTGGATGGTATTCCACCACATAGATATGGACCGTGTTTTTGTTTTTGTTTTGTTTTTAATTTTATTTACTTTTATTTTTGGTTGCATTGGGTCTTTGTTGCTGCACGCGGGCTTTCTCTAGTTGCGGCGAGCGGGGGCTACTCTTCGTTGCGGTGCGCGGGCTTCTCACTGCAGTGGCTTCTCTTGTTGCAGAGCACAGCTCTAGGGGCACGGGCTTCAGTAGTTGTGGCACACAGGCTCAGTAGTTGTGGCTCACGGGATCTAGAGCGCGGGCTCAGTAGTTGTGGTGCACGGGCTTAGCTGCTCCGTGGCATGTGGGATCTTCCTGGACCAGAGCTCAAACCCGTGTCCCCTGCATTGGCAAGCGGATTCTTAATCAGTGCACCACCAGGGAAGCCCTAGACCACGTTTTGTTTATTCATTCACTAGTTGATGGGCATTTAGAGTGTTTCTCCTTTTTGATGCTTATAAATAGTGCTGCTATGAACTTCACATACAAATCTTTTAGTGCCTATATGTTTTTATTTCCCTTGAGTGTATACCTAGAAGTAGAATTGCTGGGTTGTATAATAAATTTATAGTTTATAGTTTTTAAGAAACTGTCCAAACTACTTTCCAAAGTGGGTGTATATACCCTTTTACATTCCCTCTATCAGTTTATCCCTCAGTTGCATTTTAAAATCAAATTATGTGATTGGAAGAGATGAGTTAATTTTTAAATTAATTTTTGACCTAGGCTAGTATCAAATAGAAAGTAGGGGGTTTAGTAAATATTTATTGTGAAGTGATTTTGCTTTATTTCCTTCTGTATCCTTGGGAGATAATCATAGCCTTACACTATGATGATCCTAGGTTCCAGGGCCTTTTATTACCATGGTGATTGCTTTTGAAAATGTTAGTCTCCAATGAAGTTTTGTCAGGGATTATTTGTACCAAGAAGAATAAATGATTTTATATGCCATTTTAGATCAGTAATGAGAAATGGGCAAGATGTGATGCACTTAGATACAGAAATACCCTAACATAAATATATCTGTTTCTCATAGGAGTCCAGAGGAAATGCAAGGGTGGATAAACAAAATTAATTGTGTTGCAGCTGTATTTTCTGCACCACCATTTCCAGCAGCCATCGGATCTCAGAAGAAGTTTAGTCGCCCACTTCTGCCTGCCACCACTACAAAATTGTCTCAGGTTAGTCATTTTGATCGTGCTTTGACCTTGGAAAAAAGCACTTTGTTAAATAATCTTCTTAATATTTGTATTTGAATAATACTCCATATTTTGGGGGCAGGGATGAGACCTTGCCCCGGAGGACAGTGTTGTACAAGTGGGGCAGAATGCAGTGTGCTGGCTTTTACACTTCATGTGGGAAGCTGACACAATTGAGTGAAGGTTGGTAGGACACATACTTTGAATTAGTTTCAAGTACTTTGAAAAATTACTTGAAAAATACTTCGAAAAATTTATATTAGTTTACTAATCAGTCATACCAGCCTCATTTTTGATTTTTGATTTTGATTTTTGTTTTTACTAACAGTGCATATTTTTTAAATAACTGGCTAATGTTAGACATCCTGGCTTGGAAACAAGCTTTTTATTAATTCATTCATTTAACTTTTTATTTTATTGAGCTTTTCCCATATCCCAGACTGTGTTTGATGCTGAGTATATAAAAATATTCCCAGGGATCCACTATTCACAGTGCAGTGGGACAGAGCCTTCCCTACCTCTCAGGGAGGATCTAAGTGAACCCTAGTGGTTTTCCCAGCTAATCCAGACAAAGCATGCTAGAACTCTCTTTAGATGTATTCACATGAGCTGCTCTCCGTTTGTAGGAGTGATCTCTCTAAAGACCACATTTTATTGTGTTCCTTTCTTACTTAAAACTCTGTTCTAAGACATTGCATACAAGCCACGTTTGCCAATTTTAAACCTGTCTGCAGTGCCGCTATTGCCATTGATTAGTTAAGGATTTTGGAAGCTACTTTGATGTCTTTGTGAATTTCTTATTGGTGCAATAACAGAAATAGTTTCATCTGACTTTAATCAACCAAGTCTTGATATTAACTAGCTCCTCTACACATCTGACATCATGAATGGAACATTTATTAATAAATATGTATCACGTGCCTGTTGTACCTCAGAGACTATTTTTGGCACTGGAAAAAGGCAAGTGAAACCCAGGCGGTCTCTGGGATCGAATTGGCAAATATAAACAAGCAAGTAATTGTAACGCAGTTTGATTAGAGGTACATGAAGGATAAGTCCAGAGTACTGTTGGGGTGCAAGTTAGGGCCTGGCCTTGGAGGAAGGAGGAAGTGTGGTAGCTAATACGGAGCTCACAGGATGAGCAGCAGGTAGGTGTGGTGTGGGAAAGAGAATGATCCAGCAGAGGTCCGAAAGGCCCAGAGGAGAAAGCGCTGGGATGTAGGAGGTACACATAAGTTATCAGATGTGACTTGAGTACAGAGTGTTGTGGAAAGGCAAGAAACGTTCCTCTGTGGAGGTAAGCAAGTGCCAAATGATGAACAGTCTGGTTTGTCAGGTGTAGGATTTTGGTTGCTTCACTGGTTCCCAGCATCCTTAGGATAATAGTATAAGCAGGAAATTAATGTGATCAAATCTGTGCTTTAAAAGTTTTTCTTGTTACAATAGGAAGAAAGTACTAGAGGAGGAAACTACTAAAGCAGGAAGGCGCTTTCCATAATGCAGGGGAAAACTAAGTTAGTTAAAGAGGAGGTGGCAGAAGTGGAAGGGTTTGGGGCATGTTGATGGTCCTTAGTGCTCCCTGAAGTGAGGAATAAGGGCTGTCACCTGGGCTTGGACACTGAGGACTGTGGTGTCGGATCTGGCTTTTGGGACCCCATCGTCTCCTGCTTTCCCTCCTGGTGCTTCTTCCCAGGGTCCTTTCCTGTGTCCTTTTCCTCTTTCTACCTCCAAATGTTGCAATGAGTGCTCAGAAGCAGACCAAAACAGACACTTGAGAAACAATGGTTTTTAAGTTAGTCACGAAAAAACCCAGGGAGAATGTTATGCCAAGAGAAGGGCAGAAAGATCAGGTACAAACAGGACAAAAAGATCTCCTGTGAAGTGGCAGGAGGTGACTGGGTCATACAGTGAGAGCAGTTTCGGGAGTGATGGTGGAGCGGCCACTTTGGTCCTCCTTAAGGGGGATGGAAGGCAGTGAGGATGTGGAGGAGGGTACGTGTGTGAGTCCTGCCTAAGTTCATAAAGACAAGCTGGTGCTGAGAGCAGAGGAGGCATGGTTTCAGTAGAGATTCTTTTGTTTCTGTAAATTCGTAATTATTATTAACATGATTTGGATGCTCCCCACGTAAGCATTGCTATTCCTGTCTAGTTCATAGACTAACTACCGAAAAAGCTGTTAGGAATAGAAAGGACCGAGCCAGCTCACTTTACAAGGCAGAATGGCATTTAACTTTCAAGGAAAATAAATATTCTAAGAGAAAAGGAAGGCTTTACCTCTTATTGATGGCCAGAAAGTATGTTGGCAGACTTCTCCGTCTACCCAACTAAAATACAAACTCTTAAAGCAAATGCATTTCCCCACTATAATTTTGGGTACTTGACATAAATAGTAAGCCACATTACATAAGGTAAGAGGAGAGAAAAACAATTGAATAACTAGAGGCAAAAAAATACTTTCAAAAGTTGAGTTTTATTCTATTAATTTCACTAGGAATTTTCCAATCATTACCTTTCAATAGATTGGTCTTTCTCGCAACTACTCCTATAAAAGATCCGGGGGGGGGGGAAGGTGATCTGAAGTTAAAGAGGAACATTAATAAGTATAGAGCAACATGAGAGCTTTTCCTTGTTCTTTCCTCACTGTAGAACCTACATTTCTGTTTATTTTCTACTTTAAAAAATGTGTTACTATCCTATTTATGTATGGGCTGTACCTTAATAAGTCACTTATACGTGAAAATGAATGTGTTTATCTATTTGTATATTTTTACCACAAGGCCATACCACTTTTATCAAGGCAGAAGCTCTTATTTTAAACAAATGTCCTACATTGGAATTAAAAATGGAATGCATAACTTTTTTGATATTTTTCCTCATTTTGAACATGGAGGTGCAAAAAATGCATATGTAATGTGATCAAAATGACGGGTTCAAGATTTTAAATAAGCAAGTAGTAACCAGAAAGAAGCATCCTCTTGTGTCACATAAGATGACCAAACCCTTTTGGGAATTTAATTTCTTTGTAAAAAAATACGATGACTTCCTCCCAGACAAGTAAGTCACCGAGCCTTTGTGGGCCTCAGTTTTCCACCTGGAAGGTGAGGAAATTGTCTAGAATGTTTTTAAGATTCTTTCTATCACTAGCTCTGTATTTTTTGCCCAGGTCGTCGTGTTTGTTTACTAAAAATGAAAAGTGTGCTTTACCTTTGAGAGTAATAGGACAATTAGAAACGAATGTGTAGAACCAAGCACATGATAAAGAACAGGTTAGAAAGAGGGAGAGAGCGTTGGTGGGCACACAGCCTGGTGCGGGTGTTTGGGGTACCCTCCGTTTCAGATGGAGACTCCCGGGGCATGTCTTTGCTGGAGTCACAGTGCACCTTCAGTGAACCTGGAAGGTGTGTCTGGATGCGCCCACAGGGCCTCCAGTGCCTTGAAGGCGAGGCCCCCTCCTTTAGCCCGGGCATTCTCAGTCTCGGCCCCGCTGACCTTTTGGCCTGGGTAGTTCTTTGTTGTGGATTGTAGGGTGTTAGGCAGTATCCCCAGCCTCTGTGCACTTGATGGCAGTATCATCCCCCCAGTTGTGACAACCAAAAATGTCTCCAGACATGGCCGAATGTCCTGTGGGGCCCGTCCCTGCTGTTGGGAGCCACTGCTCTAGCCCGGCCGTCTTTCCTTTCTCCGCATGCCCACAGCCTGGCTGCCACGCCCCGAAACGCCAGACCCCTTGGACAATTTCAGTTTATAAAATAATGTATAACAGTGTGAGTGCCCTGCTGGGAAAAAGTCAAACAGTGTTAGGAAAAAACTAAACATTCAATTAGAAGATTGTTTGGTGCTTTTAAAGACACACTGTTCATCACCCTGTCATTTGCAGGCTTTTCTTTAATTTATTCTTGTCTTCTCTCCAAACCATATTAGCCATCGTTATTGGAATTGATTATTGTCAGAGCAGCGTGGTTCTTTCTGAGCAACTCCGCTGTGTGGGAGGAGTTGCCTTTTTCTAGTTGTTTTTCATGACCATGTTGCCAGAGCATATTTTTCTTCCTCTGTCGCAGGTGGAGAGACTAGTATGAAAATGTAAGTTTTGTTTCTCCTTCTGGTATAGCACTCCAAACTTAGGATTTCATGGTTGGCCATCTTCAAGATCTACTGGACCTCCTTTTCTACTCATCAAAGTAGTCATTTTCAGACATTAATTTGCATAAGAATTATCTGGGGACTTATTTAAAGCGCACATTTCTCATCCCCCAGCCCCCCGCCTCGATTGATCAGGTCTGGGCCAGGGTCCCGGGGAATATGTGTGTTTCTGAGACACACCAGTGTCCTGCCATACGCAGTGCAGACCAGAGACCCTGCCCTGTGACAAAACCTGCCTCCATTTCACTACTTCTCTGGAGACCTGTACCTCATGACGGTGTCATTTCCTCAGGTATCTTGTCCTGTTTTCTGCTTTGAATTCCAACCACTGTTCTGTAGAAGTTTGACTCAATGGATGATCACTAAATGCTAACTCCTGAGGGCCAGCCTTGTGATTAACCCAGTCGCAAACAGGAGGTTCTGTGTTTGCTTCTCACCCTCGTGCTGTCCTGTGCTTGACCGCATGGCAGTAGTGCTAAGGACAAGGTGAGTGGGGCAATGTTGGTTCACAACCTGGCCCCATATGAGGAGGGCAGGGAGAGACCGAAGAAAGAGGCAGTCACTCCGGACTGGTAGGTGGCAGGTTTAATACGCAAGGGAACTTACGAGGCTTGTCTTGGGCGTCTGAGACACAGAGGATCTCTGCACCCGCCTCCAGGATCTTAAAGTTTATAAGCAGCCTTAACTGGGTTCCAGTCAGGTAGGCCGTCCAGATGGTCCCAACAACACCTTACTGTCTCAAGGCCGCGTCCTTGGGCAGCTCCTAGCACGGGGAAGGCAAGCAGAACGCGCATTCCGAGGGCGGGGGCTGGGTGAGGAGCCTCCGGGTGCCCAGGTCCGGCTCCAGGGTCAACCGGCCGACTCGCCCTCTCAACGCCCTTCTCCACAGGCAGACGTGAGGAGCAGAGGGCTTTCAGAGGATGAAGCCATTCTCAGAGTGTGTCCCTCACTGGCCAGAACCACACCCTTCCCACCCCACTCAGTGTCATACTTTCAGTCCTGTCGCTTCTACTTCCTACACATCTTTCATATCCTACCCACATCTCTTAATTCAGACTCTTGTTATCTTGTGCCCAGATCACTGGTGTCCTAATTTTTTGGTCGTTTACCTTATCAACACTAAATATTTGAGCAGATATCCTTCAATATGTGTATTTTTTAAATAAAATATATTACATGTCTTACTATCAATATAACATGAAAAAGTGCTGAACATCATTAGTCATTAGGGGAATACAAATCAGAACCATGAGATACCATTAGGATGGCTATAAGTTTTTAAAAATTTTTATGAAAAGTAATACATTGGTGAGATTATGGAGAAATTAGAACTCTCATATATTGCTGATAGGAATATAAAATGAAGCAGCTTCTTTGGAGAACACTTCGGTGGTTTATCAAATGATTAAACATAGAGTTAGCATGTGACCCAGTAATTTCACTCCTACTTTGATAACAAGAGAATGAAAACATACATTCACATAAAAACTTTTACATGAATGTTCACAGCAGCATTATTCCTAACAGCCAAAGGTGGAAATGGCCATCAGCTGATAAATGGATGAATAAAACGTAATATATCCATACAATGGGACTTTATTCAGCCATAAAACAGTGAAGCACTGATACATCCTACAGTGTAGATGAACCTTGGAAACCGTGCTAAGTGAAAGAAGCCAGTCACAAAAGGAACATGTTGTGTGATTCCATTCCAAAAGGGTCTCTTTTAGGGGATCTAAAATGTCATAAAATTAAATGTGGTGATGGTTGCACAGCCCTGTGAATATATTAAAAAAACGCTGAATTGTACATTTCAAATGGGTGATTTGTGTGGTAAATGTGAATTATATCTCAGTGCTGATTTTAAAAATTCTTCCCAGTGGATCACCTTGCCTGGGGCGCATGCCCTGCCTTGGAAAACTCTGGCAGACCCTTCCTAGAACCACGGGAGATCTCCCTTCCTCTCATCTTGCTTCTCTTCAATCCAACCTGCACAGTTCTGGCTAAAACATGATTGCTTTGATGTCACTTAACCTTAACTGGCTCACTATTGCCAACAAGATGCAGTCTGGACTCCTTGGCATGAGCTTGGACCACACTTTGTTTGCTACACCTTTTCAGAATAGACAGCTTTCGTATTCATTTACTAGAGGGTTGAATTGAATAGTTAACATATACTAAGTACTCAATAAAACAATTAGATTATTATGCTGAAGCTCACTAAACACTGCTTAAGGTCTTTAAAACCGTCTTAAACGTGAAATGATGAAACAAAATCTTTCTGATGGTGCTTTCAGCAATAGCCCCCCTCGGGCTGACTTGAAGGCAGGGGTTCTTTAGTCTAAATTCCTGCGGCTTGGGTTTGATGAAGCTGCAGTATTTAGCAATTTGACTTGTTAATTGCCTAGCAGATTCCTACAAATGCCATTACGTTCTAAATCATGTCTACTTTAAAACAGCACAAGGAAACAGTCTGAGGTCTCCCTCTTTACCTTCCCTTTTTTTAAAAAAGTAAGTCCATTTATTCCATTTTAAAAAAGTAAGTCAGTTCCTGTTTCCTGAGAGACCCATATATCAGGTACTGTGTGAGGTGTGTGGGCATTACAAAAATAGCTCAGACTTGGTTTTGGCTCTCAGCTAATGGAAGCTGAAGGGGTCAGTTGACGTTAAGCAGGTCATGTCTACAAGCCAGAATGGTGCCTCTCTTCTCTCCCCCGCCCAGCACCATGCTAGACACTGGATGAGTTGAGAGAAGGGAAAATGAACTTGCTCTGCCTCCAGAGAGCTTATAATCAGTAGAGGAGACGAAATTCCCGCAGGGGTCAGGGTATGTTTTGTACTGAGCATGTGGTGTAGACTTGTAAGTTCTGTACACGCAGCAGAGGAATCGGCTGTGAATCCGGGGAACTCTGGCTTTGAGTGGGGTTTGCAGAAAGGACCTGGTTGTTAAAACCGGGTGTCTAAGAGCCACGGGAGAGAAGGCAGTTGAGGACCAATGCGTTTCCCAAGAGCCTTGACGGCTCAGGTCAGCACTGACCCAGCAGGGAGCAGACTGTTTTGAAGCTTGTGTTTTCAGCAGCCCTTTGGATTTTATACAGTTGTCTGGAGGCTCAGAGTTGGGGGAATGGGGCTGCTGCCCCTCTGCCTTTACCTCTGGGGCCTCAAGCAAGGACTTGACCTTTCTGGATCTCCATGGCCTCCAAGAGGAAGAGGTTAGAGGGGCGAAGGCCGGGTTCTCTTTCACTTTAGAATTCCTGGGGTTCTGTATTCCACAGTGGGAAGAAGCACCCAGCACAGCACCTGTCAACCTAGTAGGTGTCCTGTTAGAGTGCGGGCGGACAGCTGTGTCCTACCCACCCCCAGCCTTCTGCCCCCTCCCTCTGGCCTTCTTCCTTCCTCCCCTTCCTAAGTCTTATGCTTGGTATAAAAGGATGGAGAGCTGACTTCTGGGCCTGGCTGGTGGCTGAACCGTTGGGCTGTGCTTCAGAAGGGAAGGCTCTTGCACTGTCTCAGCCCTGGACTCACTGTGAGATCTTGAACACCGGCTTGCCTGTCCCCATTGCCTCAGCAGCTAAGAAATATTTTCTTCATGAAATTAGAGTTTGCTATTTTTTTTTAACATCTTTACTGGAGTATAATTACTTTACAATGGTGTATTAGTTTCTGCTTTATAACAAAGTGCATCAGCTATACGTATACATATATCCCCATATCTTCTCCCTCTTGCGTCTCCCTCCCACCCTCCCTATCCCACCCTCTAGGTGGTCACAAAGCACTGAGCTGATCTCCCTGTGCTATGTGGCTGCTTCCCACTAGCTATCTATTTTACATTTGGTAGTGTATATATGTCCATGCCACTCTCTCACTTCGTCCCAGTTTCCCCTTCCCCCTCTCCGTGTCCTCAAGTCCATTCTCTACCTCTCCGTCTTTATTCTTGTCCTGCCCCTAGGTTCTTCAGAACCTTTTTTTTTTTTTTTAGATTTCATATATATGTGTTAGCGTACAGTATTTGTTTTTCTCTTTCTGACTTACTTCACTCTGTATGACAGACTTTACGTCCATCCACCTCACTACAAATAACTCAATTTTGTTTCTTTTTATGGCTGAGTAATATTCCATTGTATATATGTGCCACATCTTCTTTATCCATTCATCTGTTGATGGACACTTAGCTTGCTTCCATGTCCTGGCTATTGTAAATAGAGCTGCAGTGAACGTTGTGGTACATGACACTTTTTCAATTATGGTTTTCTCAAGGTATATGCCCAGTAGTGGGATTGCTGGGTCGTATGGTAGTTGTATTTTTAGTTTTTTAAGGAACTTCCATACTGTTCTCCATAGTGACTGTAACAATTTACATTCCCACCAACAGTGCAAGAGGGTTCCCTTTTCTCCACACCTTCTCCAGCATTTATTGTTTGTAGCTTTTTTGATAATGGCCACTCTGACCGGTGTGAGGTGATACCTCATTGTAGTTTTGATTTGGATTTCTCTAATAATTAGTGATGTTGAGCATCTTCTCATGTGTTTGTTGCCAATCTGCATCTCTTCTTTGGAGAAATGTCTATTTAGGCCTTCTGCCCATTTTTGGATTGGCTTGTTTGTTTCTTTGTTATTGAGCTGCATGAGCTGCTTATAAATTATGGAGACTAATCCTTTGTCAGTTGCTTCATTTGCAGATATTTTCTCGCATTCTGAGGGTTGTCTTTTCGTCTTGTTTATGGTTTCCTTTGCTGTGCAAAAGGTTTTAAGTTTCATTAGGTCCCATTTGTTTATTTTTGTTTTCATTTCCATTTCTCTAGGAGGTGGATCAAAAAAGATCTTGCTGTGATTTATGTCATACAGTGTTCTGCCTGTGTTTTCCTCTAAGAGTTTTATAGTGTCTGGCCTTCCATTTAGGTCTTTAATCCCTTTGGAGTTTATTTTTGTGTATGGTGTTAGGGAGTGTTCTAATTTCATTCTTTTACATGTAGCTGTCCAGTTTTCCCAGCACCACTTATTGAAGAGGCTGTCTTTTCTCCATTGCATATTCTTGCCTCCTTTATCAAAAGTAAGGTGGCCATATGTGCGTGGGTTTATCTCTAGGCTTTCTATTCTGTGCCACTGATTTATATTTCTGTTTTTGTGCCAGTACCATACTGTCTTAATTACTGTAGCTTTATACTATAGTCTGAAGTCCAGGAGCCTGATTCCTCCAGCTCCGTTTTTCTTTCTCAAGATTGCTTTGGCTACTCGGGGTCTTTTGTGTTTTCATACAAATTGTGAAATTTTTTGTTCTATTTCTGTGAAAAATGCCGTTGGTAGTTTGATAGGAATTGCATTGAATCTGTAGATTGCTTTCGGTAGTATAGTCATTTTCACAATGTTGATTCTTCCAATCCAAGAACATGGTATATCTCTCCATCTGTTGGTATCATCTTTAATTTCTTTCATCAGTGTCTTATAGTTTTCTGCATACAGGTCTTTTGTCTCCTTAGGTAGGTTTATTCCTAGGTATTTTATTCTTTTTGTTGCAGTGGTAAATGGGAGTGTTTCCTTAATTTCTCTTTCAGATTTTTCATCATTAATGTATAGGAATACAAGAGATTTCTGTGCATTAATTTTGTATCCTGCTGCTTTACCAATTTCATTGAATAGCTCTAGTAGTTTTCCGGTGGCATCTTTAGGATTCTCTATGTATAGTATCATGTCATCTGCAAACAGTGACAGCTTTACTTCTTTTCCGATTTGGATTCCTTTTATTTCTTTTTCTTCTCTGATTGCTGTGGCTGAAACTTCCAAAACTATGTTGAATAATAGTCGTGAGAGTGGGCAGCCTTGTCTTCTTCCTGATCTTAATGGAAATGGTTTCAGTTTTTCACCATTGAGAACGATGTTGGCTGTGGGTTTGTCATATATGGCCTTTATTATATTGAGGTAAGTTCCCTCTATGCCTATTTTTTGGAGGGTTTTTATCATCAATGGGTGTTGAATTTTGTCGAAAGCTTTTTCTGCATCTATTGAGATGATCATATGGTTTTTATCCTTCAATTTGTTACTGTGGTATATCACATTGATTGATTTGCGTATATTGAAGAATCCTTGAATTCCTGGGATAAACCCCACTTGATCATGGTGTATGATCCTTTTAATGTGCTGTTGGATTCTGTTTGCTAGTATTTTGTTGAGGATTTTTGCATCTATGTTCATCAGTGATACTGGCCTGTAATTTTCTTTCTTTGTGACATCTTTGTCTGGTTTTGGTATCAGGGTGATGGTGGCCTCGTAGAATGAGTTTGGGAGTGTTCTTCTCTCTGCTATATTTTGGAAGAGTTTGAGAAGGGCAGGTGTTAGCTCTTCTGTAAATGTTTGATAGAATTCGCCTGTGAAGCCATCTCATCCTGGGCTTTTGTTTGTTGGAAGAGTTTTAATCACAGTCTCAATTTCAGTGCTTGTGATTGGTCTGTTCATATTTTCTATTTCTTCCTGGTTCAGTCTTGGAAGGTTGTGCTTTTCTAAGAATTTGTCCATTTCTTCCAGGTTGTCCATTTTATTGGCATAGAGTTGCTTGTAGTAATCTCTCATGATCCTTTGTATTTCTGCAGTGTCAGTTGTTACTTCTCCTTTTTCATTTCTAATTCTATTGATTTGAGTCTTCTCCCTTTTTCTCTTGATGAGTCTGGCTAATGGTTTATCAATTGTGTTTATCTTCTCAAAGAACCAGCTTTTAGTTTTATTGATCTTTGCTATTGTTTCCTTCATTTCTTTTTCATTTATATCTGATCTGATCTTTATGATTTCTTTCCTTCTGCTAACCTTGGGGGTTTTTTGTTCTTCTTTCTCTAATTGCTTTAGGTATAAGGTTAGGTTGTTGTTGTTGTTTTTTGTTGTTGTTGTTGTTAGTTTCTGCTTTATAACAAAGTGAATCAGCTACACATATACACACGTTCCCATATCTCCTCCCTCCTGCATCTCCCCATCCCACCCACCCAGGCGGTCACAAAGCACTGAGCTGATCTCCCTGTGCTATGTGGCTGCTTCCCACTAGCTATCTATTTTACATTTGGTAGTGTATATATGTCCATGACACTCTCTCACCCTGTCACATCTCACCCCTCCCCCTCCCCATATCCTCAAGTCCATTCTTTAGTAGGTGTGTGTCTTTATTCCCATCTTGCCACTAGGTTCTTCATGACCTTTTTTTTTTCCTTAGATTCCATATATATGTGTTAGCATACTGTATTTGTTTTTCTCTTTCTGACTTACTTCACTCTGTATGACAGACTCTAACTCCATCCACCTCATTACAAATACCTCCATTTCATTTCTTTTTATGGCTGAGTAATATTCCATTGTATATATGTGCCACATCTTCTTTATCCATTCATCCGATGATGGACACTTAGGTTGCTTCCATGTCCTGGCTATTGTAAATAGAGCTGCAATGAACATTTTGGTACATGACTCTTTTTGAATTATGGTTTTCTCAGGGTATATGCCCAGTAGTGGGATTGCTGGGTCGTATGGTAGTTCTATTTGTAGTTTTTTAAGGAACCTCCATACTGTTCTCCATAGTGGCTGTATCAATTTACATTCCCACCAGCAGTGCAAGAGGGTTCCCTTTTCTCCACACCCTCTCCAGCATTTATTGTTTGTAGATTTTTTGATGATGGCCATTCTGACCGGTGTGAGATGATACCTCATTGTAGTTTTTATTTGCATTTCTCTAATGATTAATGATGTTGAGCATTCTTTCATGTGTCTGTTGGCCATCTGTATATCTTCTTTGGAGAAATGTCTATTTGGGTCTTCTGCCCATTTTTGGATTGGGTTGTTTGTTTTTTTGTTATAGAGCTGCATGAGCTGCTTGTAAATCTTGGAGATTAATCCTTTGTCAGTTGCTTCATTTGCAAATATTTTCTCCCATTCTGAGGGTTGTCTTTTGGTCTTGTTTATGGTTTCCTTTGCTGTGCAAAAGCTTTTAAGTTTCATTAGGTCCCATTTGTTTATTTGTGTTTTTATTTCCATTTCTCTAGGAGCTGGGTCAAAAAGGATCTTGCTGTGATTTATGTCATAGAGTGTTCTGCCTGTGTTTTCCTCTAAGAGTTTGATAGTGTCTGGCTTTACACTTAGGTCTTTAATCCATTTTGAGTTTATTTTTGTGTATGGTGTCAGGGAGTGTTCTAATTTCATACTTTTACATGTACCTGTCCAATTTTCCCAGCACCACTTATTGAAGAGGCTGTCTTTTCTCCACTGTATATGCTTGCCTCCTTTATCAAAGATAAGGTGACCATATGTGCGTGGGTTTATCTCTGGGCTTTCTATCCTGTTCCATTGATCTGTATTTCTGTTTTTGTGCCAATACCAAACTGTCTTGATTACTGTAGCTTTGTAATATTGTCTGAAGTCAGGGAGCCTGATTCCTCCAGCTCCATTTTTCGTTCTCAAGATTGCTTTGGCTATTCGGGGTCTTTTGTGTCTCCATACAAATTGGGAAATTTTTTGTTCTAGTTCTGTGAAAAATGCCAGTGGTAGTTTGATAGGGATTGCATTGAATCTGTAGATTGCTTTGGGTAGTAGAGTCATTTTCACAATGTTGATTCTTCCAATCCAAGAACATGGTATATCTCTCCATCTATTTGTATCATCTTTTATTTCTTTCATCAGTGTCCTATTATTTTCTGCATACAGGTCCTTTGTCTCCTTAGGTAGGTTTATTCCTAGATATTTTATTCTTTTTGTTGCAATGGTAAATGGGAGTGTTTTCTTAATTTCACTTTCAGATTTTTCATCATTAGTATATAGGAATGCAAGAGATTTCTGTGCATTAATTTTGTATCCTGCTACTTTACCAAATTCATTGATTAGCTCTAGTAGTTTTCTGGTGGCAGTTTTAGGATTCTCTATGTATAGTATCATGTCATCTTCAAACAGTGACAGCTTTACTTCTTCTTTTCCGATTTGGATTCCTTTTATTTCTTTTTCTTCTCTGATTGCTGTGGCTAACACTTCCAAAACTATGTTGAATAATAGTGGTGAGAGTGGGCAACCTTGTCTTGTTCCTGATCTTAGTGAAAATGGTTTCAGTTTTTCACCATTGAGGACAATGTTGGCTGTGGGTTTGTCATATATGGCCTTTATTATGTTGAGGAATGTTCCCTCTATGCCTACTTTCTGCAGTGCTTTTATCATAAATGGGTGTTGAATTTTGTCGAAAGCTTTCTCTGCATCTATTGAGATGATCATATGGTTTTTCTCCTTCAATTTGTTAATATGATGTATCACGTTGATTGATTTGCGTATATTGAAGAATCCTTGCATTCCTGGAATAAACCCTACTTGATCATGGTGTATAATCCTTTTAATGTGCTGTTGGATTCTGTTTGCTAGTATTTTGTTGAGGATTTTTGCATCTATGTTCATCAGTGATATTGGCCTGTAGTTTTCTTTCTTTGTGACATCTTTGTCTGGTTTTGGTATCAGGGTGATGGTGGCCTCGTAGAATGAGTTGGGGAGTGTTCCTCCCTCTGCAATATTTTGGAAGAATTTGAGAAGGATAGGTGTTAGCTCTTCTCTAAATGTTTGATAGAATTCGCCTGTGAAGCCATCTGGTCCTGGGCTTTTGTTTGTTGGAAGGTTTTTAATCACAGTTTCAATTTCAGTGCTTGTGATTGGTCTGTTCATATTTTCTATTTCTTCCTGGTTCAGTCTTGGAAGGTTGTGCATTTCTAAGAATCTGTCCATTTCTTGCAGGTTGTCCATTTTATTGGCATAGAGTTGCTTGTAGTAATCTCTCATGATCTTTTGTATTTCTGCAGTGTCAGTGGTTACTTCTCCTTTTTCATTTCTAATTCTATTGATTTGAGTCTTCTCCCTTTTTCTCTTGATGAGTCTGGCTAATGGTTTATCAATTTTGTTTATCTTCTCGAAGAACCAGCTTTTAGTTTCATTGATTTCTGCTATTGTTTCCTTCATTTCTTTTTCATTTATTTCTGATCTGATCTTTATGATTTCTTTCCTTCTGCTAGCTTTGGGGTTTTTTTGCTCTTCTTTCTCTAATTGCTTTAGGTGCAAGGTTAGGTTGTTTATTTGAGATGTTTCCTGTTTCTTGATGTAGGCTTGTATTGCTATAAACTTCCCTCTTAGCACTGCTTTTGCTGCATCCCATAGGTTTTGGGTCGTCGTGTCTCCATTGTCATTTGTTTCTAGGTATTTTTTGATTTCCCCTTTGATTTCTTCAGTGATCACTTCGTTATTAAGTAGTGTATTGTGTAGCCTCCATGTGTTTGTAGTTTTTACAGATCTTTTCCTGTAATTGATATCTAGTCTCATAGCGTTGTGGTCGGAAAAGATACTTGATACGATTTCAATTTTCTTAAATTTACCAAGGCTTGATTTGTGACCCAAGATATGATCTATCCTGGAGAATGTTCCATGAGCACTTGAGAAAAATGTGTATTCTGTTGTTTTTGGGTGGAATGTCCTATAAATATCCATTAAGTGCATCTTGTTTAATGTATCATTTAAAGCTTGTGTTTCCTTATTTATTTTCATTTTGGATGATCTGTCCATTGGTGACAGTGGGGTATTAAAGTCCCCCACTACTGTTGTGTTACTGTCGATTTCCTCTTTTATGGCTGTTAGCATTTGCCTTATGTATTGAGGTGCTCCTATGTTGGGTGCATAAATATTTAAAATTGTTATATCTTCTTCTTGGATTGATCCCTTGATCATTATGTAGTGTCCTTCTTTGTCTCTTGTAACATTCTTTATTTTAAAGTATATTGTATCTGATATGAGAATTGCTACTCCAGCTTTCTTTTGATTTCCATTTGCATGGAACATCTTTTTCCATCCCCTCACTTTCAGTCTGTATGTGTCCCTAGGTCTGAAGTGGGTCTCTTGTAGACAGTATATATGCTGGTCTTGTTTTTGTATCCATTCAGCCAGTCTCTGTCTTTTGGTTGGAGCATTTAATCCATTTACATTTAAGGTAGTTATCGATATGTATGTTCCTATTACCATTTTCTTAATTGTTTTGGGTTTGTTATTGTAGATCTTTTCCTTTTCTTGTGTTTCCTGCCAAGAAAAGTTCCTTTGGCATTTGTTGTAAAGCTGCTTTGGTGGTGCTGAATTCTCTTAGCTTTTGCTTGTCTATAAAGGTTTTGATTTCTCTGTCAAATCTGAATGAGATCCTTGCTGGGTAGAGTAATCTTGGTTGTAGGTTTTTCCCTTTCATCACTTTAAATATGTCCTGCCACTCTCTTTTGGCTTGCACAGTTTCTGGTGAAAGATCAGCTGTTAACCTTATGGGGATTCCCTTGCATGTTATTTGTTGTTTTTCCCTTGCTGCTTTAATATTTTTTCTTTGTAGTTAATTTTTGATAGTTTGACTAATATGTGTCTTGGCATGTTTCTCCTTGGATTTATCCTGTATGGGACTCTCTGAGCTTCCTGGACTTGATTGACTATTTCCTTTCCCATGTTCAGGAAGTTTTCAACTATAATCTCTTCAAATATTTTCTCAGTCCCTTTCTTTTTCTATTCTTCTTCTGGGACCCCTATAATTCGAATGGTGGTGCATTTAATGTTGTCCCAGAGGTCTCTAAGACTGTCCTCAATTCTTTTCATTCTTTTTTCTTTATTCTTCTCTGCGGTAGTTATTTCCACTATTTTATCTTCCAGGTCACTTATCCGTTCTTCTGCCTCAGTTATTCTGCTGTTGATTCCTTCTAGAGAATTTTTAAATTCATTTATTGTGTTGTTCTTCATTGTTTTTTTGCTCTTTAGTCCTTCTAGGTCCTTGTTAAACATTTCTTGTATTTTCTCCATTCTATTTCCAAGATTTTGGATCATCTTTACTATCATTACTCTGAATTCTTTTTCAGGTATACTGCCTATTTCCTCTTCATTTGTTTGGACTGGTGGGTTTTTTCCTTGCTCCTTCATCTGCTCTGTGTTTTCTGTCTTCTCATTTTTCTTAAGTTACTGTGTTTGGGGTCTCCTTTTTGCCATCTGCAGGTTTGTAGTTCCCGTTGTTTTTGGTGTCTGCCCCCAGTGGGTAAGGTTGGTTCAGTGGGTTGTGTAGGCTTCCTGGTGGAGGGGACTGGTGCCTGTGTTCTGGTGGATGAGGCTGGTTCTTGTCTTTCTGGTGGGCAGGACCACGTCTGGTGGTGTGTTTTGGGTTGTCGGTGACCTTATTATGATTTTAGGCAGCCTCTCTGCTAATGGGTGGAGTTGTGTTCCTGTCTTGCTAGTTGTTTGGCACAGGGTGTCCAGCACTGGAGCTTGCTGGTCGTTGAGTGCAGCTGGGTCTTAGCATTGAGATGGAGATCTCTGGGAGAGCTTTCACCGTTTGATATTACGTGGAGCCAGGAGGTCTCTAGTGGACCAATGTCCTGAACTCGGCTCTCCCATCTCAGAGGTACAGGCCTGACACCCGGCTGGAGCACCAAGACCCTGTCAGCCACACAGCTTTTGGGAAGTCTGAGGTCTTCTGCCAGCATTCAGTAGGTGTTCTGTAGGAGTTGTTCCACATGTAGATGTATTTCTGATGTATTTGTGGGGAGGAAGGTGATCTCCATGTCTTACTCCTCCTCCACCTTGAAGGTCTCCTCTAGAGTTTGGTATTTTAAAGGAAAATATGAAATTTTCTTCAAAGTCAAAATACTATATAAGTAGGAAAAAAATTAAATATTAAGTGACATCATCTGAAACTTGCCTTTTGGGTAAAATTTCATTGTATGTGCTATCACAGGTACTACCAATGTACATCACTTGACATATAACAGTAGTTTTTCTTGCATCTATTACTTTAACGCCACTACTTAAGCTGTGACTTCCTAATTTAAAACAGTTTCAACGAGTACATGCCATTTGCTATCTCTGTTCCTTTTGTTTGAACTTTGTCAGGTGTATTTCTCTGCCTTCTGTGAAATCCCCTTTGTTAGCGTTGTCCCATGAGAATGGTCTGCACGCTTCCCTAATGGATTGTAAGGGCAAAGACAAAAGGGAGGAGAACAGCAAGCTTCCTGACTGGTCTTTCTTCACGGTGGATATTACAGATTTAATTGTGTGAGGCTAAGAACATGCTGCGTCTTGTGGCTACTGCCTTCCTCCTTCTCCATTTTTACATCCACTTTTGTTAGGAAAGTCTGTGTGTCTCCTGTATGGTGGGATTCTAGCATTGAAATAATTTGCGTGGTCTGTATACATTTATGCCCGTAAGAACCACTTGGAATTTTTATTTCAGTGGTGAAAATAGATTTAAGAGGTATGATTTTAAAATGCTTCTATTTTGAGATTATCTCCTTGATTCTTGCTTCATGAAGATGATGAAGCTGGAGTAAAGCACTGCACGTTGAATTCCGACATTTATTTGACTGTGAATAAACTGTACACTATAAACTATAAACTGTGAGTCACTGTACTTACAGATCTGGACTCAACAGAAAAATGGGTCCAGTGTTTCAGCAGCCAGTTCACAGAAGAGGAATTCCAGTAAACATACGAAAAGATGTTCATCCTCACTTGTAATCAGGATGATGTAAATTCAAATCATTTTATACCCATAAAATTAGCAAAAATTTGCAAGTGTGATATCAAATTTTGGCAAGGATGTAGAAGAATGGGAAGTTTCAAGCCTACTGTGGAAATGTAAACTGGTGGAAACACTTTGGAAAACAGTTTAGCGTCATTTTAAAGATGTACATTTTCTAAAACCCAGAAATTTCAGTTCTTGGTGATCACAGACAAACTTCAGAGACATTGTGGGTTCAGTTTCAGACCACTGCAATGAAATAAATATCTCAATAAAGCAAGTCACACAGATTTTTTTGGTTTCTCAGTGCATGTAAAAGTTATGTTTACACTGTACCCCAGTCTATTAAGTGTGCAATAGCATTCTGTCTAGAAAAACAATGTATATACCTTAGTGAAGAAATGCTTTATTGCTAAAAAATGCTAACCATCATCTGAGCCTTCAGTGAGTTGTAGTAGTAACATCAAAGATCACTGATCACAGACCACCATAACAAATATAATCATAATGAACAAGTTTGAAATATTATGAGAATTACCAAATGTGGCACAAAGACACAAAGTGAGCAAATGTTAGAAAAATGGCATCGATAGACTTGCTTGACACAGGGTTTCCACAGACCTTCAGTTTGTAAAAAACTCATTATCTGCTAAGTGTGATGAAATGAGATGTGCCTGTGTGCTATAGGGAAATTCTTTCTCATATTCACTAGGCAGCATGCATAAGAATGTAGCATCATTTATAGCAGCCCAGAGAAACCTGAAAACAACTTAAGTATCCTTCAGTAAAATTTGAGGTTGAGGGAAGTCAGAACCTCTACTATTTTGGAGGGAAAAGCATAGGTCACTACATTTTTTAGAATAGCAGCTTTCAGAATAATTATTTCTTGATGGCATTGCTTGTCTCAAAAAGGAAAAAAAAATATGCAGGTAGGTCTTCATCTGTAGTGACAGACAGGACAGCACTGCTGAGGACGTGAAATGCAGAAGCCAAATTGTGCAGCCCTCAGGATGGGTGCTTGACTCTGCAGCCGGTGCCTTGCCTGCTTGAGTATCTCTCAGGAGGCCTGGTCTCAACTCCGTGGCAGTTACTCCTGACACAGGGCTATGAAAGCATTTGGTTTTGTGACCAGGGGCCTGGTTAGGGAGGCTGGCCTTGGCCTTGGTTGCCATTTTTCAAAGGTACACGTGGACCCTGGCCTGAGAAAGTTGGTAAGATGTGGCAGCAGAGGCATGTTGGACTGTTTTGATGAATTAACGTCATTCATCATAAGGGATTTTTTAAAGTGTGCTACCGTTGTTTATTGATTTTTCTGGATGCTAAATGGCTTAATACTTTCCTGCAGGAGGAACAGCTGAAATCTCACGAAAGCAAGCTGAGGCAGATCACCACAGAGCTAGCCGAGCACCGCTCCTACCCACCTGATAAGAAGGTTAAAGCCAAGGAGGTGGATGAGTACAAACTCAAAGATCACTATCTGGAGTTTGAGGTGTGTTGAGCCTAAATGTAATAATTGCCTGTACCTGAGCTATTTTATGATTTTTTTCCATGAGGCAGGGTTTTTTTTATACTTACTGTAACTGTGGGCAATGTACCTTGACCCTGCCTCTCCCTGGGGAGCTCTGTGCAGGGTCTAGGTCATGGTGGCCCCTCATGTTCGTGGTTCTGTTTAAGCGTCAAACAAGCATCAAAGAATAATTGCCAGTTTATGCACTTAAAAGCAAATAGCCTGCCTGTTGGAATAGCAGGTGCTGGCTGCGAGACAAAAAAACAACAAGTAGATGGACATGCCAGGGTGGGCAGCTGCTTTCTCTGTTCCTGCACCTCTTCCAGCAGAGTCTTAGTCAGAAAAAGTACCGCAGAGGAAATGAGCTACAGGGCGACATGATGCTTTTTCCTGCTGCTAGGCAACACATGCATTTTTCCTCTTACCACTCACTGCCCTTCACAAGGAGGCTGATAAATTAAGTTGTGCACATCCATATACTATAGCAAGTGTGGTCATTAAAAGGGATGGGAAGGATCCATAAACTCTGGAAAGACAGAAAATTTAAAAGCAAGTTGAAAGCAGTATAAATAGTAAATGTTACCTTTGGCTAAATTTTCTCCCAAGTTAGCGTCAGGGTTATGCAGGATCCTCTGACTCTCCCCCTTCAGCTGCCACTTTAAGACACTTAAAGTATCTCTTTTTTTAAGTAGGTAGCCTGTAGTCCAAAATGAAGACCAATTATCTTTAAATTTGTTACATAGTCTTTTTCTGTTGAGTATGTTGAATCCATCTTCAGCTATTCTTTTTCATCGTAGCTCTAGTCTATTCTACTTACTCATCTCCTTCTTTCCCATCTTACGATCATGTTTCTTCCTTGGGCTTGAAACGTAGCATCATCTGAGCACCCGCCATCCCAGGTCTGATCAGGAGCCGGATCCCAGTGCTCTGCCTCTGCGGCGTCCCTCCTGTCCCTCGCTTGCCACCGGTGTTGCTTGTATGCCTCTCTGCCCAAGTCCTGGGTTTTCATGTGTCACCTGAGCCTGGCGGCTGCTTCCTGTCATCAGTTCATCCTGCATGCTCCTGACAGTTTTCTAAGGCATGCTTCTGTGCAACAGCTGCCCTTGATTTTCCCCACAATTTACCTTCAGATAAAGTCCAATCCTTCGTCTGAGAGGATTCGGGTTCCTTCTGTCTTTCCACAGCACGGGTCTTCCCACCACGACCTCCATGTATATCAGTCACATTTCTGCCCACTCTGCTCCCTCCAAACACGCTTTTATGCCTTTGTTCATCTACTTTATTCTGCCCCAAATGCTCTTCCCCTTATTTCATTTCTGAAAGTGCTGTTCATCTTCCAAGATGCAGCCCAAATCCCTCCTATGAAAAGCCTGCTCTAAACCTGCTGGTTACCGTCCTGCACGGTGGCTCCTGTTACGGTGACTTCAGGAAGTCTTTGCATCTATGGCTTCCGCGCCAAGGCTGTGAGCCCTTGGAGTGCAGGGGCCTCAGGTCCATTTCTAATCTCTGCTCTGTGCTTGCTTTTGGGCTGCACAGGATTTCATGGAAGCTTTTAAAAGTCTTTTCCTCAGTTATAAAATTTCTGTTACAAAATGTGACATTTGGTCCCCTGCAGATCCATGTACTACTTTTCTTCATGGTTAAGCAGGTCCTTGCTCTGGGCAGATGAAGAAAGATCTTTCTTTTATTAAAGGAGAAAGTTTATTAGCTAAAACTTTGGAAGCCTTACCAGCAAAAGACTTGAAAAAATACCTTTTAAAAAACAAAGAAACTAAGCAGCTCATCTATCCCCACACTTGTTCATTCTTGGGAGATGGGAGTTCTCAAAAATCAATCACAATTCTTCACACGTCTGGAGTGGCTTTCAGCTGTAGGCCCGTTTAGTTTCACACGTGCTAATTAAATTTCCCAGCACCTCAGGCCCCTGCTGCCAGCTCTCAACACCTTGCCCTGAGCCCTTGGCTCAAAGGCTACAAGTCTGTTCCCAGGAGGCAGGGGCGGTGGCAGGACCATAGAAGGGATGCCACTGCTAGAAGCACTCCCTGCTTTTGCATCCACTGTGGTACCCCTTTTCTGAAAATGTAGCCCAGCAAAAGCCAGCGTTTTCATTTCCTGACATGAACTTAGACCAGCCTTTGTGGAGCTAAGTCTTACTTCCATCAAATTGTCACATCAAGGAGCCTGAACATTGCATTCCAGGACTTTGGCTCATTAAAATCTTCTCATATGGTAATATGTCAGGCATGCTGGATTGTCTGTCGAACTGTGTTGACCTGTGTCACCAGAAAGGCAGATGGGCACCTCACTTCATAGAGGTTATCTCAAAAAATTTTTGTAATCTTTTTTTTTTAAGTGAATCATTATTTTTCACTAATTTAAAATTGAAGTACTGTACCCTTTGGGGTCCACTTGGCTGTTATTTCAGCCACCAGAATTTGTCTTGTGTGTGTGCCTTAGAGAGAGTCTGCAGAGAATTCAGTGCTTGGCTTTTTACAGCCTTCCCTAGCAGGCTGCTTTATTTCCTGAACAGGAGGTCTGAATGTTACTGACCGTCCTATGTACTTTGTTCATTGCTCTATCCCAGCTTCTGGAATATGGACTGAGTGCTTGATACATATTTGTTGAGTGAATAAATGAAATTTTGTTATTGAGTATAAAAGATAACATCAGAGGAAGTGGTTCCCTGAGAAAGCTTAGTAGCTCCCCTGAAAACGAATGTGATAAGCAGGCAGCAGTGTCTGCAGTTCAGTGTGACCTCAGATGGGCAGTGATAGGAAGGGGAGCTTGAATCCCATCTGCATCCTTGTCACCAGGGAAGAACACAGGCGGGAACCTGTTCTCTCACCTGTTCCTGTAGTAAGGGACTCCCTGTGGTTTCAGAGCAGTTCTTGTAATTTTCACATCTTGGTAAGAAAAACACCTTTATTTTGTTAGAATATTAAGCTGTTGGTAGTAACACTGGGGTTGTTTCTAACTTAATGCGTTTCAGTGATTTATATCCCAAGTTGCTTTGAGTACAAACAGTTCTTCATAGCGGGCCAAATTCACAGCTCGTTCTATGACTTAGAAATTCTCCAAACCCTGACTGACAGTAAATGATTAGAAACTCTGGTAAATAAGAGGGTTCGGGGGTTGGTTTTTGTTTGTTTGTTTTTTGTTTGTTTTTTTTAAACATCTTTATTGGAGTATAATTGCTTTACAATGGTGTGTTAGTTTCTGCTCTATAACAAAGTGAATCAGTTATACATATATCCCCACATCCCCTCCCTCTTGCGTCTCCCTCCCTATCCCACCCCTCTAGGTGGTCACAAAGCACTGCGCTGATCTCCCTGTGCTATGCGGCTGCTTCCCACTAGCTATCTGTTTTACATTTGGTAGTGTATATATGTCCATGCCACTCTCTCACTTCGTCCCAGCTTACCCTTCCCTCTCCCCGTGTCCTCAAGTCCTTTCTCTTGTTTGTTTGTTTGGTTTTGAAGTCTATAAAAAGTCTACAGAGAACAAGGACACTTCCATCAATCTCAGCCTTTGCCTGTAAGAATATTCACTAGTACTGTCAGCAGCAAACTCCACGTAGAATGGCTGTTAGGTGACCAAGTTCATGCCTCTCTCTCATTACTGCCTATTCATAGGGGGCGGGGAGGGGTGGCATTGCTTTGTTGTTGATTGAATTGCTTCCCCAAGCTGCGGCTATTACTTGTTTAGAAGAGTTCGTGTGGAGTCTGATCTCACTTTTGAAAGGGTTGTTAGGCATCACAAGTCTGTGTAAGAAACTCACCATCATTTCCCAGTTTCAAAAAATAAATATCAGAAATGGCCTCACTTCCTTATAACTTATTTCTACTTTATTCAGTTCCCTTTTCACTTAAAAATGTTTAATTGATCTCCATCTTTCTAGTACATTTGGAAATTTATCAGGATGTGGGACAGGTGGGTGGTTTGTGTCACATATAAAAACTTACAAAGCTCCAGCCACTCGAAGCACAGTAGGCTGGGCTGTGCCCGATACTCCTGGGCCCTTTAAGAAACAGCCCTTGCTAGCACTGTACTTGGCCCCAGAAATTTGTCTTTATGTCTCTTTAGCAGTTAAAGTGAAGATACTGTTTGATCCAGGATGTTTTTCATGTGACGTTTAAGATGTTTTCAGTGGCATAAGTTATTAATTCTTAGACCTGAGTAGGGAAAGAGAGACTGTAGCAACCCAAACCTATGAGAAACATGACTGGGCTGTAAGAGTTTGCTGAGGAGGGAGGGATTCCTGAGGGCAGGCTAACAGAGGCTCCCGGGTTCACTGCAGAGCCGGTGGAGACCTGGCGGGCAGCACCAGACCAGTGCATTTCATGGACCAGCAGACCTAAGGTCAGAATGTTTTCTTTGGCCATCGCAGTGCTGGATTTGTTTTCACTGAGATTTGAATGCGTTTAGGGAAGACCTGCAGGGTCCTCCCCACCACCCCTTAGTATATCAAGCCTAGCAGGCATCCACATTTGTGTTGCTGGCCTGGCCCCTGAGGGCGGTTCAGTTTGCCATCCCTGTACAGAGGCTGCAGACGGTCGGATATGCTTTGTGTCTTAGATCTTTGAACACGGGCTTTGGAATCAACTGTCTCTTCGTGGTTAGAAAATGGATACTTCCAGGTACGTGTGTTCTCAGGTTCCAACCCAGCAGGAAAAGAAGTCCACGTTCCTGATGGCTCTGCCCAGATGCAGAATAAGTCCCCTTGGCTGAATGGGCTAGAAATCAGCCACGTGCCCACTCCTGAATTTCGACCTGGAGTAGCACATGCTTATGGCTTAAGGCAGGCAGGGCCCACACGAACCACATGGCTGGAAGTGCAATTTTAGAAACAACAAATGTCCATTCTAGTAAGACATGTAAGTCTCTTGGGACGGAATATTTTAAATCTAGACAATCTAGGGCATCCTTGAGGCGTGATGCATCTTTTTCTGAATTTCTAATTTTTGGTGGCATGTAAAATGGCGCGATTCCTTCTGAAATAGATGTATTTGAGAATAAGAGCACATTCCATACAGCGCCGTTCAGGAAATTCAAAGCAGCTCATATCAAGGAGCGCACGTAATATGAATTTCTGGGTGTAAGCCCTCAGTTTTATCGTTGGGTTATTTGTTGCATGGTGGGTAGGTGGTGGTTTGATGTATTTCTTTTTGAACAGATTCTCTGCTTGTGATCTTAGCTCTGCTCCCTCAGATCGCTCAGTCTTTGTCAACATCAGATAAATAATTTTCACGTGACGGTCTACTTTTTCTCTCACAGGAGCAGTGCAAGGGCATATTTCAGTGTACTGCCAGCCGCCACAAGGCTGATCCACCTCTGAAACAAGACGATCTAGCTGTTAATTTGTGAGTGGCCTTGTTTGTAAAAGTACAGAGGTAGCTGTGATCACCGTTTTTCTCCCTAGCGAGGGGAGAGTCTCAGCTGAAGGGGAGTCGCAGTCTCAGTAACAGAGTCTAGCCTGGAATCCAGCACTGTCTCCTTTATAGAAAACATCACAGAGGTGATCCCCGGTCTGGATCTGAGAAGCTAAGATGTGGCAGGTTCATAGAATTCTTGGGGAAGTTTAGGAATTTTCTTTTTCTAGTAGAAGACTAAGCGTTAGAGTCTAGAGACCCAGGTTCAGCAGCTGCCCAGGCATACAAGTCCAGTTAACTACAGAGACAGGAGTCTTGCTTTGCCGTTTGGAGTTGCATCTCGTGTGACACGATGAGCGAGGGCTGCAGAGCTCTGGATTTTCATCTGTAAAAGATGATGCATGCTTCTGAAGGGAGGAGAAGCTTAGCAACAGGATCCTTTGAATCACATTTTAAACAGATAATTGAGAAGCAGAACAAACAGCCAGTCACGGGACCCGCAGTGACTCTGTCCCTAAATTCCTCCTTACACCTGAAATGTCTGCTCTGAGGAGGGTCACTGCTTTGGGTGAATGTACTGTCTGCCAGAAAAGGGCAAATACTTGCAGTTATAAAATAGTAAAATTAGGAAAAGGGATGGACTGGAAGTTAGGAGGCCACTTTAGTCTCATCCTTGGTGTGTTTGGTACCAGTTATCCTTGCTGGACCTCAGTTTCTGGCTGTGGAGGTGAGATGGGATTGGGTGAACTAACCTATAAGGTCACCTCCAACTCTGTATTTTTGATGCAAGATACATACTAACAGCAAATCGTTTATTAGATTAACTCACTCTCACGATGACCCCCTAAGAGTGCTGTTAAACGTAAAACAAGAATAGTTCAATTTGGGGCTATCAGGGGATCTGGACTAGCTCTGTCCAATAGAGATATAGTGCAAACCACATATATAATTTTAAATTTTCTAGTAGCTACACTTAAAAAAAAAAGGAAACTGGTAGAATTAATTGTAATACGATGTTTCAACTTAACACAGTATGTCCAAAATATTATCATTTCCACGTGTAATCACTATAAAATATTAAGATATTTGACACTTTTTTCTTCCTAAGTCTTCAAACTTTAGTATACCTTTACACTTAGGGCACATCTCGGTGTAAGGTGGCCACATCGCACGTGCTCAGGAACCGCCTGAGGCAGTGGCTCCTGGGCTGCTCAGTCCTCCGAAAAGCCAGCCGGGACTGGGAGGCCTGGTCACAAGTGGGGTGCAGGTTTCACGCATAATGGAAGAGGTGCAGCTCTTGTGCACCGTAGGACTCTACAGTAGTTTGCAGACGGTGTCGCTTCTGTCTAGCTGCTGTGCTGTGCCTGTTGTTTACTGTTTTGATTGTTACTTCTGGGTGGGGATTCAGTAAAGAGGAGGCCCACCTGGTGTGAGCGCTGTCACCGCAGTGACTTGTGAGAAGGAAGTGCCCCTTCAGTCTCCCCGCAAAGCTATTCTCATGCAAATAGTGTGAGCGGCCTCCTTCGCAATTGCCTTGGACCTTTTGGTAAGTGACCCTCCCATCCGTTGGTTTGCTGACTGCTGGTACTGTCTGCCCTTTCCTGTGCTAACTCTTTTTTTATTTTTACCCAGAATACTTTATCTCTGTCTAACTACTTTAGGTTTCTTCCTACTACTTTCCATAAGAATCTGTATGCTTTTGATGTAAGAGTTTTAAAAACCTGTGTGCTTGAGCCCCTGCTCTGAGATGCAGAGGCTTTTTGGAGGGAGCAGGCTACTGCAGTTCTTTAGGTGCATCTAGTTCAGAATTAGTCAATAGACTTATAGTGAAAACTTAAAATGTTTTCAGAAATGTTCTTCTGGAAATATTAGGGAAAAATCATATGCAAAAATCCTATGTTTGTACAAGCCTTCTCAGTACAGCCCTCACCGGAAGGCTGGAAGCAGTCCCCCCGGTCACGGACTTGTCGCAGGAGCACCTGTCTGCCTGGACAGCTCCTGGAGGTGTGGCTCATGTGCACGAGGGACACGTCGGGGCCTCTCACCAGGGGTTTCCCCCTGACCAGGTCTGGCCTTTGGCCAGTTTGTGGACAGAGTCAACCACAGCTGGGTTCCCATGTGCCTTGCCCTCCCCGGACCAGCACTGTGGCTTCATCCATGTGCCATGCTTCCCTCCTTAGAGAGTCCTGGGAAGTTTATAGCTGCCCCTCATTCTGCCACTTGTGGAGCCTGAGACTGGGGGGGGCGAGGGACTTGCTGAGGCCTGGTCGCTCAGTGTTCTGATTCCACGGGTTGAAGATACTTTACCAAGACGGGCTCAGAATTGGACACAGAACTGGTGAGATGGAAGAGAGATGTTTGAACTGGGCCTGCAGAAGGTGCAAAAGTGCTTTGAGCTCAAAAGCAATCAATGTATCTTAGGGATGCAGTGTCCTGGGAAGTCAGGGGGGAAGGTAGTTTACCTTCAAAGCTTCCTCAAATCCTACTTTAAAAATTTCCTAGAAAGACTGACCTGTCCCCTTATGACAGGCATTGGCGTTTTGGGACCTGTGCACGTGACAGGCCAGCTGCCACAAAGAGTCGCGGGAGCGTGCTTCTGAGAGAAAGCGTGTGTGACTTTAGGGAATCCCAGAAGCACAAACTAAATATAAACCAAGGATTAAGAGTGTGGCCTGTGTAAGAATGTTGTCATAACAAACTAAAATTTTGTTTTAGATGTGAGTTCCCTAAGGAAAAACTTAGTGAGAGACAAACTTCTATCCCATAGGAGTTAAATTTAGCCTCTTATCCAGATAAATAGTGTTTCTCTAGCTCAGGTTACTTATCTTGGGTATGTAGAAACTTGACTTCACATCTCTGTGTTTCAAGGGACAAATTTTTTTTCCATTAAACTTTTTAATCCTATTGATCCAGAGTTAATTTTCTTTTTCCAGTTAATTTTACACTCAGCTGTTGTCAAAACCTTCACGCGAGGTCACGCTGGGCAGGGCCCCCAGAGCCAGGAGCCTGGTGCATGGCAGGTCTGCAGAACTGACCCATGGCTGGGTGGGAACTGGACAATTCTTGAGTTTTCCACCTAGAAAACAAACTGTGTTCTATTTTCTAAGTGAGCTATGTGGACTTTTAAATTGAGAATTTCGAGTTTAATTTCTAAGAAGAGAAAAAAATCTGGGTACTAATACAGACTGGGTTTATAGAAAGGGTTTCGAGAGCTGGAGAAACAAAGTGTGAAGAGTGAGAAAGGCAGCAGTGTTTTAAAAATTAGCTCTCAGAATTGGGAAAGCTCTCCTTGACACCCAAGTCCTGTTCTTCTCCACAAAGGCTGCGATGTTGCAAAGGGAAAAGCACTGCAGGGGATCTGCCTGCCTGGGCCTGGCAGCGGGGGGCCCTGGGAGGGACAAGCACGACAGGGGTGGCCATTGAGCCCTCGCTGCTCTCTGAAGGGCCTGTGGGAGCTCTGGGGGCAGAGACCAGACGCCTTTGGAGCATCAGACCAGGACCACAGGACGGAGACAAAGACACGCTCAAAACACTTTCTACAGACCCAGTGCTTTTTGTCCGTATTAGAGTTTTTTGACCTCTTCTGCTTATATTATTGTTAGAAGTAAGCTTTTTATTTTAGTTTTGTTTTTAATTGAAGTCACAAAGTTCATTTAGAGAGCAGTCGAGCCAAAAGGTAGACTGAAATGAAACAATAGAATTCACACTGCCTCAGATTTTCCCAGAAAGCCACGAATACAAACTATACAACCTAAAAATGTGTGTATTTGCTATATTTTGGCAGTGGGTTACCATTACATGCAGAAGCCTGATAGGGGAATGGCATAGGGAAAAAACATTAAAATTTTCTTTTAAAAATGTAAGTCCTAGCATAGCTTTCAGATAAGAACTTATAGAAAGCTCTGTTTTTAATGTATTGCTTTCTTAAGTTAGCAGGTAGCGGAGGGTGAGCCAGCCGGTCAAGGAGAAAGTCTGCAAGTCAATTCTGCATCGTCCTATAGAATGCAGAGTGGAGATGAGCAGTTTCTTCTAGAGCTCCTTGTTTTGTTGGCTTGTTTTAATTGTTTTGGTTTGTTTGTTTTCCAGTGTAGAGATCTAGGAGCAAAAAGTGTTTTGCTATGTACATGACATTATTGTTGTTCTTCTCCTTTCATTTTAAGCTGGCCTTTTACCCAGCCAGCTGACATACCCAGGAAATGTCAGGAGGAAATGTATTCAGGACTTGATTGCTGGTGCAGTGAGGTCTGAAGGCAAATGGCAGCCCTAAGTTAGAATTGCCATTGCAATTTTCTTTTCATTTAGGCTGTTACTATTGTATTCATGTATCAGAGGTCAAAAGGAGATAGTGTTATATTAAATGAAATGAAAAATGGTATGCAGAGTTCAAGAGAAAAGAAACTGCTCGATCAGATGTGGATGTGATTAAACTTCTTTTCAAATAATAACAATACTCAGGATTTTTTTTTTTTAGCACTTACCATTCAACCTAAGCCACAGCTTACTTGGCCTTGGATACCGTATTGTTTTGTTCCTCCCTAATAAGCATTGCTGCTAGTGAAAGGGATATTTTTCCTACATGTTTGAGAAGTATTCTTACAGGTGATTAAAGACCAACTTAATAAATTAACGTTGCAAAAAAATGTAGTAAGGAGGTTACAGAGTGAAGAAACAACTTGATTTTAGGAGAAAAAGAAGCCATTAAGCATTTGAATTGTCTTTGGCTCTTGGCAGTTTTATGGAAAGCACAAATCTTATGAAGGAAGTTAAGGGAGAGAGCTTGCTGAATGGACAAAGCCACAAAAGCAGTGTTCAGATGCTTCTCTGCAGAGAGTAGCCACTGAGCTTGGATTTGGTAAAATCCCATCTCAATTTTCTGATAGTGGGATCAGCTCACACATTTATACCGCTATGAATCTATTCATACTGTCGGAGAATCTCTGAGCAAGGAAGCTGAGCATACAGCTCTGAAATTTTTAAGAATTGATCTGAGAATGAATCCACAGAGACTACGACAAAACCTTTAATAACAGGGCTTCCCTGGTGGCACAGTGGTTAAGAATCCGCCTGCCAATGCAAGGGACACGGGTTCGAGCCCTGGTCCAGGAAGGTCCCACACGCCACGGAGCAACTAAGCCCGTGCACTACAACTGCTGAGCCTGTGCTCTAGGGCCTGCAAGCCACAACTACTGAGCCCGTGTGCCACAGATACTGAAGCCCGTGGGCCTAGAGCCCACGCTCCGCAACAAGAGGAGCCACCGCAATGAAGAGTAGCCCCCGCTCACCACAGCTAGAGAAAGCCCACACATAGCAACAAAGACCCAACACAGCCAGAAATAAATAAATTAAATAAATAAATTTTTTAAAAAGGGAACAACTGTGAAAATGATTAAAAAAAAAAAAAAAAGACCTTTAATAACGTGACCAAAGACAGTAGTAACTGTCCCCAAAGCACATCGCATTCTCAGGCTCCCTCTGTCCTTCCTAATGAAAGTACACCCTGGAAGGGCCACGTAATGAAAACTAGCAGGGATTTAGGAAAGTGAATCAATGCCATAGTTAGTGGCCACCTGCCCCCCAAGACTGCTCTTTTCACTGTCACATTGCTTCCCACAGACTTGCGTTCTGCAGCCCATCTTATCTTTAACGTGCCCGATCTGGAGCGATGTTCATGCTTGCACAGTGGTTACTTTGTGGCATGAATTATATTAATTAAAACATTCATGGTTTTTTGTTGTTTCTTCTTCCCTTTTTACTATCTGCTTATGAACATTATGGTCAGAGCAAAAGTGTAAAACCTCCATATTGTTATTATTTACTTGTTTAGTGTCAACAGCAGGTTCCCTCCCATATTAATATTGATGAGGTTGCTACTCTGCCCCACAGAGCTTAGAATCTTAGGTGAGTGTTGACATATTTACCCAAGGGTAAATGTGATCCTGGTGTGTTACATATAAGTCAGTGCAAGAGTCATCAGGCAAAGGAATTCACGTATAAATGACCATTGACAAACTCTTATCTTTTTTTTTTTTTAACATCTTTATTGGAGTATAATTGCTTTACAATGGTGTGTTAGTTTCTGCTTTATAACAAAGTGAATCAGTTATACATATACATATGTTCCCATATCTCTTCCCTCTTGCATCTCCCTCCCTCCCACCCTCCCTATCCCACCCCTCTAGGTGGTCACAAAGCACCGAGCTGATCTCCCTGTGCTATGCGGCTGCTTCCCACTAGCTATCTATTTTACAATTGGTAGTGTATATATGTCGATGCCACTCTCTCACTTTGTCACATCTTACCCTTCCCCCTCCCCATATCCTCAAAGCCATCCTCTGGTAGGTCTGTGTCTTTATTCCCATCTTGCCCCTAGGTTCTTCATGACCTTTTTTTTTTTTCCTTAGATTCCATATATATGTGTTAGCATACTGTATTTTTAATGGATGCTTTCGTTAGCAGGTAAATTTAGAGGCTGCCCTTCATGTCAGAATGAGATCTAGTCACTAACAAATGAAGAACCACCACACCCCACACTCCAAAAGTCCAGTTTTTCACTTTTTTTTTAAAGCTCTAAGTGGGTAATAAAATTTGGTCTTCATGTACTACTACATAAGAGACGCTCAGAAAATATGTCTCTGTTTTATGAACCTCAAAAGTATGATATAAACTACTTTTCTTTCTCTGTAGAGAGAGAGCCCCAGTCTCAAGTACGCAGCCTCAGCGCACTCTGCAGGGTTTGCGTGGGTGGCGTCTTGACAGCCGTGGTCTGGATGTGGGGGGCATAGACAAGTCTTTGCTGAGTGGTGCCACTCAGGGTCAGACCTTAGCATTTTTGTAGAAAACATGGGAATGGGGAACACTGGAGGTGAAAGAGCATCCCCTAGAGGCTACTGACAGAGGGGCTCATCAGGCATCTACCTCTGCATCTATATCTGTCGTGTTATTTTTCTAGAATTTGCCACATTGAGAGTTCAAAATATGTTTTCTATTAGATATGAGAAATTTATTTTCTCATTTGTTCCTTCTTTCCATTTATACACTCATCAAATGTTTACTTAGTGTGTACTCTGTGTTCTCTGTGCTGGGGATATATTAACAAACAAAAGCCAAGTCCTTGCCCCCATGTGATTGCATTCTAGAATTGGCAGCGGGAAGATAGACAAGATTGTTTCATGAGCAAACTCTAAGGCTCATGGTGAGAATGCCAAGGAGAAAAATAATGCAGTGACCAGCGCGAAGAGCAGGTGTGGCAGTTTTAGGTCTGGATGACCAGGGAAGGCCTCTGCATAAAGGAGACATTTGGGTGAAGACCGAAAGGGGTGACAGAGGCCAGGGAATATGCCCTGTGGGTTCCTGGGGCCATGCTTCTTGGGCAGAGAGAGCCGCAGGTACTAGAGGTCTGGAGCAGGAGTGTGTCTGCTGTGTTCAAGGACAGCCAGGAGGCAGGGTGACTGGCACACAGCGTGCCCCGGGGGGAGCAGGAAGACACCAGACGGGGGGGCGGGGGGCGGCACTGATGGGGGTTTCCTAGGCCAGGGTAAGGATTTGGGGTTTGGAAGGATTTTTAAGGATGAGAAGCCATTGGAGCATTTTGAGCAGATGACACTTACCGTTTAGCCCGTGACTCTCTTTCTAGAAGAGTATGCGTGGGGGCAGGGAGGGAGCAGGGGCACCGGAGAGGCAGCCGTCGCATTTCTCCAGGCAGAAGGTGACGGTTGCCTGGTCCAGACAGGAAGTAGTGGCAGCGGAGAGAAGTGGTGTGCTTCTGAATTTATTCTGAAGATAGAGGGACAGATGGATGTGGGATATGGGAGAAAGAAGAATCAAGGAGCAAAGTTTTTATTGTCAAATTTCCTTCCTCAGGATTTTAGAAGTATCTCCAGGCTGCTCCCTAGTAAATACTAGTATACTAACTAATCATTACCCAGATCCAGAAACTGCTGTAGGACAATTTGTTGGCTAACTCTTAACAATCTTGATATCCTACGTGTTGTAGGCTTATAGGGGAGGACCAAGAGAACTGTACTCTAGCACCCATGGCGAGCAAGCAACTGGTGTAAAACTATTAATGGAAATAATAAAATAGTCAATGGATTTAATACTTATTATGTGACCACAGTATGGCTTAGAGTGGAATAACATCCATCAATAATTTGTTGAATATTCAGAGAAAACCCAACAAAACTACGTTACACCAAAGCCTATTAATTAAGCATATCTTTTCCTAAATAAAATTATGACAGGAAGTGCGTGTACACCTCAATTGAGATACTGTTTTTTATTGAAGTACAGTTGATGTTGCATTAGTTTCTGGTGTACAGCAATGTAATTCAGTTATAAGTATATATATATTCTCTTTCATATTCTTTTCCATTATGGTTTACTATAGGATATTGAATATAGTTCCCTGTGCTATGCAGTAGGTCCTTTTTGTTTATCTATTTTATATATAGTAGTTATATATAATACTTGCTAATCCCAAACTCCTAATGTATCCCCTCCCCCTTTCCCCTTTGGTAACCATAAGTTTGTTCTCTGTGTCTGTCAGTCTGCTTCTGTTTTGTAAATAAATTCATTTGTATCATATTTTAGATCCCACATATAAATGATATCATATAATGGCACTATTTCATTCTTTTGTATGGCTGAGTAATATTGCAGTGTGTGTGTGTGTGTGTGTGTGTACCCCACATCTTCTTTATCCTTTATGTTGATGGACACTTAGGTTGCTTCCATGTTTTGGCTATTGTAGATAGTGCTGCAGTGAACATTGTGGTACATGACTCTTTTTGAATTATGGTTTTCTCTGGGTATATGCCCGGTAGTGGGATTGCTGGGTCATATGGTAATTCTATTTTTAGTTTTTTAAGGAACTGTCATACTGTTTTCTATAGTGGTTGCACCAATTTACATTCTTACCAACAGTGTAGGAGGGTTCCCTTTTCTCCACACCCTCTCCAGCATTTATTATTTGTAGACTTTCTGATGATGGCCATTCTGACCGGTGTGGGGTGGTACCTCATGGTAGTTTTAATTTACATTTCTCTAATAATTAGCGAGGTTGGGCATATTTTCACGTGCCTCTTGGCCATCTGTCTGTCTTCTTTGGAGAAATGTCTATTTAGGTCTTCTGCCCATTTTTTGATTGAGTTGTTTGTTTTTTTATTATTGAGTTTTATGAACTGTTTGTCTATTTTGGAAATTAAGCCCTGTCAGTCAATTGGGATGTTGTTTTTATGAGTAAGTCCAAGCTGAGTGTTGACCGTTTTATTAGTCTGCAAATAATAGAAAACTTGACTACGTTTTTAAACAGTATAAACATTCTTTATCTCACCTAAGAAAACTCGAAGTAGATGGTCACTGGCTGCTTGAGAGTTGCCACCAAAGATGTATGATCTTTCTAAATTTCTGATTTGCTATCCTTAGCACATTGGCTTTTTTGTTTTCATGCTTATCGTTTCATGGTTTCAAAGTGCCTGCCGTAGCTCCGAACATTTCATCTCCCAACTTTTATCAGAGCACCAAAAACTGCTTCCATGGAAGTACCCTAGTCGGCTCTCCGTACATGTCACTGGCCAGGTCTAGGTCACAGGGCTGCAAGGTTGACTGGCAAGGGGATGAGGGTTATCCCGTCTGGGTTAGACCACGATTCCTGTCCTGGGGTTAGGCTAGAACATGACACCGTCAGTGAAAAGCACAACTCCGTTAGCTGCAAGAGAAGGCTACTAGGGAAGCAGCAAACAGTGTTTGCTGCTCTGTCCTCTACCAGCTTCTTTGGCTGAGATTGACCATTGGAACATGACCCTCAGGTTTTCAGTCTCTGAACTGGCCCATCAGGTTAAAAAGTGATCGAGAAGTACACTTCCTGCTGCTGCTCTGCTTTTCCCTAAACACCAGCTCTAACCTAAAAAAAATTTCAGGATTGGTCTTAGAAAAAAGAGACATGTCTTCTCTGAAAGGAAAAAAGGAAATAAACCCTCCCAAAGATGGCACATGGTTGCATTGTTAGGAAGAAGTCTGACTTTCCCACCCCAGCGGGGAGAAGCCAGGAGAGGTCTTGGAGAAGGATTTTGCGGTCAGTCCTCCACTCCTCGGGCTGCATTCAGAGCCACCTGTCTTTGCTCAGAGGCAATCTTTTTTTGGCCCCAAAGCCTCCGGATAGAGGTTTACAAATTTGGTGCGTCTGTAGTCCCGGAAGAATGTAGATCGCAGTCCTTCCAGTAGTCCTGAAGAGTCCTGAGATGAAAGATAAGCTTTCCTAAAATATTTTACAGAGGAATTTGGCTTGGCCACAGAGAATGGTAGAAAGCAAAGCTGTATTACTGGGTTTAGTAGCCTCTGTCCCTGTAAGCCCTTTTAACTCAGAAATAGAGCACAGCCATTGGAAGTTCCTAAACAAACCCACGTTGTTTTTTTCCTTATTTCTCTCAACATCTGAGCAGTCCTGGTTGCCAGCCCCCTTTCACCCTTTGCTTTGCTTTGTCTTTTCGTCTCATCTGATGATTCACGTACTGCCACTCCTCTGTACTCTGCCTTTTGTTTGTTGATTGACACACTGATGTAATTTATGGGGGCAGCAGCTTTGCAGCTGGAGCTGTAAAATGAGTGGATGAAATAGCTTTGCTTTATGCATTTTTTTGGTGAATTTTCCCAATAATGTCAGTTTCTTCAAAAGCTAGTAGAAAATGGCCCAGTCACCTTTTCTCCTTTTGTCCCCTTTCAAGTCATCTCAAAAAATTGTCCTTCATATCCCTTTTATTGTATAAATGCCCTAGTTTTGTGAAATAGTATGCCTCACATTGATTTTCTGAATGTATTTTTAAACTGTCTTTAGATCATTTTACTAAACCTTATTCATATTAAAATGCAGTTCTTTCCTGCATTTTAATCTTGCCACCAAGGCAGTTTACAGACAGATTAAGTCTCTAAATCCCTAGAATGAATATGACTTTAGATTTCACTGATGCATAGACCACTGTGTAATACTGATGACATATTTTTTATTAGCATATGCCCTTATTAAACCCTTATGTATTGATAGCTTTCTGAGAAAAGATTAGTATTTTATTCCTTTGTTACTTCTTTACTAAAATTGGAATGTGTATCAATTAGTGATGCTTTCATCTGCAATGAACAGTACCTGAGGCACATGAAAAGGTGCTCAACATCGCTAATCATCAGGGAAATGCAAATCGAAACCACAGTGAGATATCACCTCACACCTATCAGAATGGCTATCATCAAAAAGAACACAAATAACAAATGTTGGCGAGACTGTGGAGAAAAGGGAACCCCCCTACAGTGTTGGTGGGATTGTAAATTGGTGCAGCCACCGGGGAGGGATAAATTAGGAGTTTGGGTTTAACAGATACACACTACTATATATAAAATAGATAAACAACAAGGACCTACTTACTGTATAATAGCACAGAGAACTATATCCAGTATCTTGCAATAACCTATAAAAGAATATATATATTCTTTTTCAGATTTATATAAAACTGAATCACTTTGCTATACACCTGAAACTAACACAACATTGTAAGTCAACTCTACTTCAGTTAAAAATAAAATTGGTGCAGCCACTGTGGAAGACAGTATGGCAGTCCCTCAAAAAACTAAAAACAGAACTACCATGTGATCGGCAATTCCCCTTCTGTGTATATATCCAAAGAAAATGAAGACACTAATTCAAAAAGATAATGCACCCAATGTTTATAGCAGTATTATTTACAATTGCCAAGATATGGAAGCAGCATAAGTGTCCACCAACAGATGAATGGATAAAGAAGATGTGATATATATACAATTGAATACCACTCAGTCATAAAAAAGAATGAAATCTTACCATGTGTGACAACATGAATGGACCTAGAGGGTGTTATGTTTCATGAAATAAGTCCGAGAAAGACAAATACAATATGACTTCACTTATACGTGTAATCTATTAAAAACAAGACAGATGAACAAACATAATAACAGAAACAGAGTCATAGATACAGAGAACAAACAGGTGGTTGCCAGAGGGGAGAGGTGTAGGGTGAGGAGAGAAATAGGTGAGGGAGATTAAGAGACACAGACTTCCAGTTGCAAAATAAATGAGTCAAGGGTATGGGGAATATAGCCAATAACTATGTGATATCTTTGAGTGGTGACAGTTGGTAACTAGACTTATCATGGTGATCATTTTGAAATGTATAGAAATGTTGAATCACTATGTTGTGTAATAGGAACTAACATAGTGCTGTAGGTCAATTATACATCAAAAAGAAACAAACGAATAAACAGACTCACAGAAAAAGAGAATAGAATTCTGGCTGCCAGTTGGGAGGGGGAAATTGGATGAAGGCAGTCAAAAGGTACAAACGGCCAGTTATAAGATAAATAAGTACTAGGGGTGTAATGAAACACATGATAAATATAATTAGCACTGCTGTATGTTATATATGAAAGTCATTAGGAAAGTAAATCCTGAGTTCTCATCACAAGGAAAAAAAAATTTTTTTGATTTCTTTAGTTTTGTATCTATATGAAATGATGGATGTTCACTAAACTTTTTGTGATCATTCTTTCATGATGTATATAAATCAAATCACTGTGCTGTATACCTTAAATTTATACAGTGCTGTGTGTCAATTATATCTCAAAAGAAACTAGAAGAAAAAAATGTGGCAGAAAAAACCATTACCTGATTAACAGTGGCTTAACCCCAAAGGGTATTTATTATTCATACTAAACAAGACAGTCAGAGGTAGTAAGGACTTTGGGAGTTGGATGCAGCTCATTGTGTCATCAAGAACCCGGGCTCTTTCTGTCTTTCCATTTCCCCTCAGGCCTAGCATGTTGTCCTTTTGCCTTCATGCCTGCTGCCTCATGTCACAGGGTTACAGCTTTAGGAATCACATCCATGTCAAGGAAGGAATAAGAGTGAGGGGCTGGCAGCAGTGGCTTCTCCTCTCAAGCCTGCCCCTTTCATCAGAAAGCAAAATCGCTTTCGCAGAAGCCCCCCAGGAGAGTTCTCCTTATATCTCAGTGGCCAAAATGTCACACAGCCCATCTTAGCTGCAAGAGTGTCTGGGAAAGTAAGTATTTGGTTTTATCAACAGTGGGAGGGACATGGGAGAAGAGGGGAGTTGAAAATGGCTCTTGATGGCCAAACCTACAGAGTCTCTCAGAGCTGTCATCCTAAAATACACATTCCTGCATATATTTTCATACCCAGGAAGGAAATGCAGCTTAAGAGTGTGGGTTCTAGAGTCCAAATCCCAGCTTCACTTCTTTACTATCTTGGACTTATCTCTGCCTCTATTTCCTTTACTGTAAAACAGGGATAATAACGTACCAATTGTATATGATTCTTGTGTTAATGCCCTCAAGTTAGCCTGTGGGCACCCCATTAATGTAATCATTGTCAACCAAAGCTTGGCACCTCAACATGGCTACTGACCAAAACCAGAGCAAGCTTAATGACTAGCAGCTTTACTTTTGAACAAAACAACTTGTAAGAGTAGCTTCAAGTAGCTTCAGCTTCATAATTATTAACTTAAAACAGATATATAAAATCTCAATTTGACCAGAAAAATCCCTAAAAGACTTAGAGTTATAAAAGACTTTGCTGCCTTTGTTGGGACAATTTATAACTGAGCTGTTCTTTTGCTTAGAAAGAAAATACTTTAGGCCTGCTACAGATCCTTCATGTGTGGAAGCAGTATGATGAGAGACTTATTTTGACTAGAATCTATCAAATCGAGAATCTGAGACCCTTCTGTAATTTGTACTATGTACACAATAGCTCTATATAGTGACTCAGATACAAACTTAAGAAAAGAAAAGCAGTACCAATAAAGGTTAGAGAAAAAAATCTCTGCAGTGTTCTTCTCAATTATTCTTAGAAAAAGATACCCAGAGACAAGAAAATCAAGGAGCCGTTTAAAACATAGTAGACACTCAATGAACAGTTGATGAAAAAAATTGTGTAGAATGAAGAACAGTATCAGGAAATAATTTGAAGCTTTGCAAGAAACCATAGTACTCTGAGAAGCTGGTAATCCTAGCAGAAAAACCGTAGCAGGAAACCCAGAGCAGCTTGTAGGAAGTGTTAGTGGGCCCGTAGGGGACAGGAGTATAGGTTCACCACCAACTGCTTCCTCAAGTTGGGAGTAAAGAACCGCACCCCAGCCAGGTTCAGGGGAGGCCTCGACCACAGCCTTGTGGGGCGGCCCCAGTGGCTGCAGGCCTGAGCCTGAGAGCCATCTGGTCCCCAAAACCAGAGGCCGCAGCTCTTCCAACTCACACTTTCTTGTGCTGAGTGTTCAGGAAGCAGGCTTCCTCCATCTCATAGCCATTCCTGCAGAATGCAGAACAAAGGAGAACTCAGATTCTATCTTTATCTCTTACCGAATCGATGAACCATCAGTCAGCCTCCTGAGCTGCCAGCCCTGCTCTTCGGGAAGTGAGCTCACTGGCGCCTTGCGCCGTGTGCCTGTGACAGTGTACTGACCCCTCTTCTCTGATTCCCCGCAGAAAACCCGCTATGAGATGTATGTCCGCCTTCTGAAAGAGGGGGGCCTGGAGCTGCTGAGTAGCAGCGGTGGAGGGGGCGCCGCGGGCCTGAAGAAGTCGCACTCCAGCCCCTCGCTGAACCCAGATGCATCTCCGGTCACCGCCAAGGTCAAGAGAAACGTGTCGGAGAGGAAAGACCACCGACCTGAAACTCCAAGCATTAAGCAAAAAGTCACTTAGAATCCATCTGCGGCCAGGAAGTGCTGGTCGTGGAGCAAAATAGAGTTTTTCAAGATCTTTCTGGTGAATCCGTGAATATATTTAAAAAAAAGTCTGTGACTAAATGGTGCATTAGTAACCTTTCCTATTGTATATTTTTGTTAGTTTCTGTACAGATCGTCTCTTTGCTCTTGATTTCTTTGCTTTGATGATTTCTGCTACCTGATAACTAATGCACCTTTTGTGAGGGGAGGGGATCATGATTTCAGATCGGATTACGTATCGCTTCTCCCTCAGGGTTCTCTCATTTGCACTCTGCTCAGTTGTTTTGTGTGTTCTCAAATCAGCTGTTACACTTTTTTTTAAAGGTTAAAGACTTAATCCATTGTGAAACACTTAACTGGACAAACTTTGTAGTTTAGAAAATTCTAGCCGGAGCTAATGTAAGCCTTTTCATGTGAAATCTTGCCCAGTCACAGAGGTGGAATCCAGCTCTCGCACTCGCAGAAGTTCAGTTAAGAGTTACAGTCACGGGAGGTGCCACTCCCCTGTGAGGCCTCACGCATCCGAGCGCTTAGTGTTGAGTCCGGCCCTGCTGGTGGGGGTAGAGGCGGGCAAGGACCTCAGGACTGGGGAATTTAAGAAGCACATTAGGTCGCTTGAAGTGTAGATTCCATTTCAGCCAAGCAAGGAAGGAGGAAGTGGCGTCTTTTGAAGGCGGAGGCAAGGTGGCCCCAAGTTCATTTTGTTTTCTAAAGGATAGTGGCAACAATGGACTCGGGGGCTGCAGCAAGGAGCTGTGTTTTTGATCTGCAGGAAATTGTTACCTCACTCCCACAGGGTCTAGACAAGGAATCCAGAGCCCTCTGTGGTGGATACCCTGCCATCTGGGAATTAGGTTCTTTTATATATATAGGCATGGTGTTGTCTCTTGGTTGTAAGAATTTGGGGTCTTCCTAACAAAATAATATCAAAATGGAGCCCCTTTCATTCTTTCCTTAACAAAGCAAAATAAGGAAGGAAAAACTTGTTTTTCCCTATAGTTGTTTGGCAATAGAATGTTGATTCTTTACAATAAATCTGAAAGGAATAAAATCTGAAGGAATTATGGCTGGAAAACTGAGGAATCTCCTGGTGACAAACACAGAGTCCCTTAGTCTGTTCTTGTCTCTGTCTCTGTGAAGCCGCTTCACCCTGCTGCACTGAACTGTCCCCTAAAATAAATCCTTGATTCTCAATCATTTCTTTGTATCTGCTCAGAGCAGTCATAAGCTTATTCCAGGGACAGTCCCTTTGAAATTCAGGGTGATAAACAGAACATTCTCTTACTGAGGAGGAGAAAGGAGTGAAAATTGAGCCCACTGTGAGTTAGAACTTTCTGACTTTGGAACCTGAAAACTTCGTGATCCTTAAACCTAGAATCTCCACAAGTTCAGAGCGAATGGAATTACTTTGAATGCTCTTTTCTCTCCCCCAGAGATTTGCTCTTTTCTGCTCGGTTTACTAGTTGAGGTGCTGTGTGGCCAGAGACTCAGGGACCCTGCGTGGATAGCATGGCTCCGGGGAATTAGAGAAAACCTGCTCCTGAACCATGCTGCTTTCTAGTGGTATTTTGTTCTGATGCACCAGCATTTATACAGGACTATTTATTAACATGCACTTCCTTCAGCTGTAGAAATGCCCATATTTGCTGGTGCCCAGAAAAGAGAAACCCCTCCCTAAGGTTGTAGCTGCTTGCTTTGTGGTGTTTCTGCCACACATTTGAAAAACTCCCTCTAACCCTCTATCTTGTTTATTAGGTAAAGGCAGTGACTAAATTTGTTTCAAGGCCTAGAAACAAACAGGGTAGTTACCAGCATGGCCCATGTACCTGATTCTTTCTTTGTAGCTTCTGACTGAATCCAAGCTTTCTACAAGGGAATAGTCTTTCCTCCTAGAATCTGAATCATCAGTGTGTGTGCTTTCTGCCTAGATCTTTATCCTAAGCAGAGGGGAGAGAGGTACCTAGACCATATCATCTCTGAGCTTCAATAACTAAAGAAAAATCAACATCCCTGACTGGCTTGAATGTGTGTGCTCCCAGTATGTGTGTGTCTGTGTATGTCGAATGTCTCCGTGTGTGTCACTTAGAGTCTGTACCAGACATGGAATGGTACCTTGCTGCAGTGTTTAGACACTCGAGCAGCTCTGAAATGCCCGGTCAGCCTCAGCACCACGACGGCATTGTGCTCACTGTGTGACTCAGTAATGTTCTCTCCAAGAACGTCTGGATATGCTAACAGAGAGACAGATGAGAAGGGCACTTTTGAAGCTGTGGTATATACTGTGTTCCCATAGTTTATCTTGAAAAACAACTGCAAAGGTTACTTTGTGAGCCAGGATCCCAGACTGCCGTTGTTAGGGGATGGGCTGAGACCACCTCCCCCTGAGGCCTCTGGACTGTCTGGTGCCAGTGCCCCTCGCAGGCCAAGAGCTTATCCTGTAGGAGACAAGGCCCCTCCTGTGACAGGATCCTGAGAGCCTTGCCCATAGCCAACCAGGGTCTCCTTTGTGATCATTTCTTTCCCGTGGGGTCTAGTCAGGAGACATGACTGAAGACCTTCCCCTTCACAGTTCCTCCACGCCTGCCACCCAGTTCACGGTACAGGGGAGCCCCCTCCTTCCCTTCTGAAGGTACTGCCCCCCATCCCTCACCCATCCCTCAGTACCGGGAGACTTGCGATCTCTCTCCATCTAATAAGTTATTATTCCTCTTCGCAGAAATAGACCTAATATTAATTTTTAGTATAGAAGATCTTGAGAGTCATCAAAATACCTTGGTGACAGTCTTGTTGCCGAATTGTCCATAGAAGCAGCCGTGTGCGGAACCGAAGTGTCTCAGGGTGTGTTCCCCCACCTCACATGTTGACATTTACAGGGAGGGGTCAGGAATTCCTTGTTAGCAATCGAAACCTAATTACTAGCATGCAAGAGTCCTTATTTTATTGCCAGCCATAGACATTATTTGAAGTTTGCCTTTTACAGACATCATTTGCTCTTAGTAATGCCTGATTAAACCAAGCAACACTTCTGCACACTTTAATTGCCTCGTGTGGAGAGTCGTCTGGGGGACTGCAGTCCTGGACCGTGTGAACCTTTTCTGTTGCTCTTGCGTAAAGAGGATGGAGAGCACCTGTGCAGGACCGTCTGTGCTTCTGCGGCTGTGATCCTTATTCCAAAGATGAGTGTTTCCTGGTCAGAAGTGACGTGAGGGAGTTAATTCTGGGAGAGAAAAATTGGCTGGCTCTCCAAGGCCAATCTAGGGTTGGTCTCTTGTGTTCGTGTTTCACCCTGTGGCCAAAGCACAGAACCCCTGAGGCTGGAGAGGGGTTTACATACCCAGCAGGGAAGGAGCCTCCTGCCGGCCCGGCCTGTTGTCCTTCCATCACAGAAAGAGCCGGGGAAGACATTCTTAGGTAGGGCAGGGCTTGCTTTGGCCTCGAGCTGCACCTCTTCTCTGCCTTTATCCCTAATCATAGACAATTGGAAGAAAATTGACCTTAAAGAAGTTTCTCCATTATCTTACTTTGAACACTTTCTTGGGTATAGATAGTGGTCACTGGAATTTGATTCTTTGGCACTTTTCCGTGTAGTCACCCGTTAAGCTTTTTTAAGGCCACGTTCACAGGGCATTCTCAGCCTTGTGGTCCAAAGCTCTGTAGTGTAGCTCTTGTGGACCGGGCCACGGGTTCAGCAGGTCGGGAGCCACCTTCCTTAGCTGCAACAATGGACAACCTCCTGATCCCTTCACTTTTCAATTGTCAGGAGTTTTGCGATTGTAAGATTAACGCTGTTAAACAGGAATCAAAGGGGCTCCCAGGACTTGTTCACAGGAGAGCCTGGTTAATGCCTAGTGTGACTTGGGCTTAACTGGCACCTGCTTTTCTCGCAGAGCGTCTGAGTTAACTCTGACAGAAGATCGGCTTTTGTAAGGAGCTGAGCCTCTGGGCCTTCCTGGTTCCAAAGCTTTCTGGCTGTCTCTTCTCCCAGGCCAACTGCCCGCCCCGGGCAACAGGTGTCTCCATTGGCCTTGGACATCTTATAGTACCAAGTCACCCAGAGGACTTCAGAGACCAGTAGCTCACACAGAATAACCCAACAGTGATGAAAGGTGCTTTGTCACCGCTTCTGCTCTCTTTTCAGTGTCTCACTCTCAAAAGGAGGACCAAGGTCCAAAGCCATTGCCATTTTCCTTTTGTGCCCAGAGTACCCAAAGCCCGAGCGGGCAGCCTCTGCCTAGGACAGTGAGTGGCCAGTGCCTGCAGAGAGAATGTCTTCAGAGAGAGAGTGCCAGTAAAGATGTGAATCTGCATGACAGTCTGTGGACTTGACTGCAACAGCAAGAAAATATCGCAAGTTAAGTAGTTGTATATACAGTAGGTTTTCTTAGGTCTCTTCGGCTCATCCTTTGTAATTTACATGTGTATCTGTAGTGTTGCAGGCTTTTGGAGAATATTGATAGTATGTCAGGCATCAAAGAGTATGCCTTCTGTCACCTGCCAATGTCGTAGTTGTGGGTATTTATAGTTGTATGTATCTATATGTATCAACGTGTAGATTGTACATCAGTATACGGTATATGTACATTGAATTTATTTTTGTCCTTAACCAGTGTGATATGAAAAGCAAGTAAAAACCTCATAGGACTGAATATATAATGCAGTTTTTGAGAGTCTATACAGTGGTACTGTTTTATTAAACTTAAATTCAAATGATATTTTGATTAATTTTTTTAATGATAAGATTTTATGCTAGAAAGTTTCATCTGTGAGCTTTGAATCACCAGAGCAAAAATGTCTCTGAACTAACTTTGTTAAACTATTTCAGTGTCCTGTGTACAATACCCGGGGTGGGGCTGTAGCTCATTATAATTTGAAATATATAGAAAGAAAGGGAAAAAAAAAAAAACACACAGGCAACCTGTGCAGTCTTAGCAACTTCAGTATTAAGAGCACTTAAAGTCAAACTGACAATTTGGGGCTTATTACAAAATGTGATGCTTTAAAGCACACGTTCTTTATTGTTGTAATTAGTCCAGAAAAATAGAGCTTTCAGAAGAATTAGCTAAGTGCCCAGCGTATCATTTATGTACCTGTGTCTGTTTTACAGCAGCTCAAACCACCCTCCTAGCACTGCGTCCTCATCCTCTTCACCTTAAAGAACTATCGCCAGCCCTGCAGTAGATCAGGGCTTCCGGAGATCTGGGACTGCCCTCCAGGCCTGCGGTTGCACAAATTAGCATCTAGACACAGGTAAAAGAATTTTAGGACAGGCTATGGGGCCAGGTTAAAACTTTAGTATTTTTATACTTAAGTCTCTTTTCCGGCCTCTCCCCAAAGAAGAGCCACTGGCCTTAGTTGTCTGAGCTTACTGCCTATCTTACAGTATATAAGTATTAGATAACTAGAGATTAAAACTTTATTAGCCAGCATGTTGGTATATTTAAAGCAAAACTGAGTGTGTGTGAGTGAGTGGTTGAGCGCAGTGTATTCGTCTACGCACGCTGCCTGTCGTTCCTCGTGTCCAGTGTAGAGGGTGGGAGTCGTGGGCTGGGAGGCTCAGCTCCGGCTCCAGGCTGCAGTAGTGGTGGTGGTTACACTTGCGTTTTTTTAATTAACTCTGCAGTCTCAAACCGTTTTTGCCAGTGTATCCTATTTCCTCATCTGTTTTTGACCGCACGGTGAGCTGGCTCTGTGGCTGCGCAGCAGGGTCTCTGTTCCACGAGAGTGTGTTTCCTTCTAAGAACTATAGTGATTTGCAGAAGCGTCCATTTGACTCAGAAATCATATACAAAAGGAGTAGCAAAATTTAAAAGTTTCACTTTGGAGCTTAATCATTTGAAATGTTTGGACTTTTAATATAAAGCCAAGTAACCATTTGACATGGATAATAACATCTCCTCTGCGGAGAGTATGCATGCACATTGATTTTTAATGCCATTAGGACCCTTTCTTAAGCTGTAGGAACAAGAGTCAAAGTGGGGGTGTGGGGAGTGTGGGAGCCGCTTGCCTTCCGCTGAGGAAGATGTGCTGTGGCCTGTCCTCCACTCCGAGACATCTGGCGCACGTGCAGCCTGGGCAGTATGTACATGCACTTGCACACGTGTACACAGCGAGTGTCCTAAGTGACATAAACTTGAGACACAGAACACCCGAGTGGTCCGAGAGGTGTGGACCGAGGTGACACCGGCCCGCAGTCCCCTCCCGGGCGGGCGGGAGCTGGAGCCCCGCATCTGACCTTGAGACGCTGTGCAGGGAGGCGGGTGGCTGGCAGTTGGGGGACGCTCATCTCCTGTCTGGTGGACCTTCGCTCCCCGGCGTCCCGCAGTGGCTGGCGTGGCCATCGTCCCCAGTGGCGCTGCTGCTCGCTCTCTAGTTGGTTCCTTTGAGAAGGGAGTACGGGGAAGGGGGGGGGGCACAGCCCGCCCCCCGCCAGCCTCCCCTCTGAGCTGGTGGTGAGGCTGGAAAGGGGAGGAGCCTGGCCACGATGGGTTTCCCTTCGCAGGGTGGAGGCTCAGCTTTCACGAATAGTGCTATAAAAATAAGCACCTTATTGTCAATTCCTGAAAATGCTGGTTACTAGGGAGAATTTTGGAGTTCCCCTTACCCTTTCCCCGAGCGACCCCCGGGGAGCCCCAGGCACAAGCTCAGTTCAGGACCCACTGTGGGCCTGGGCTCCCGCTGGGACGCCACCTCAGAGGCCAGCATCCACCTCTCTGCAAAGAGCGGCTCCTCCCAGCCTCCCTCCTCCTGGGCTCCTAGGAGCCCAGGGTTGGTCCATGTGCGCCTTCCCTGGCTGCAGGGATCCAGCTGTCCTCATGGGCTGACCCTGCTGAGGGTGACCGAGTCACTGCAGTGACGCTTGACAAAGGTATTAAACAATTCTCTGACTGAAGCCAAGACCGTATATGTTGCCTTTGCAAGAAACAAGATGGCAGGTTGAACTGTAACCGGGGATGGACGATCTCTTTGCCTTTGCACTGGATTTCTGGAAATGGATAAGGTTTCGCTTCCGCGGAAGTGTTAAGGGACGCAGCCCGCTGCCGCGCGGTTCTCCCCAGGCCCCATGAGCCCTGCTGGGCAGAGGCCTCGGTGCCTCCCTGCATTCCTTCTCCACCCCCCACCCCCCACTGGCTTCGGAGCCTGTTTCTAGAGCAGAAGTTGACGCAGTGGAGAGCTGGAACCGCAGCCTTGATTGCTGTAGGGCAGGCAGAGGGCAGACGTTTGTATCCTTTAATATAAAATGAGCTTCGAACTTTTCCAACCTATTAACTGGGTTATGTTTACTGGGGTTCAAACTAATTGGCAGAGTGGGTCAGTCCCTTACCTTCAGAGCTTTCTCCACCAGTCACTTCAGTTCCATTGTAGTCCCGGTGCCATACGTCCCTGAAATCGTGAAAGTAATTAGTGACAAGATAGCAGCCTACTCCTTTTCAGTGGCCAGACTGGCAGCACTGGCCGACTTGGGTGAGCCCGTGGCACCGACTCCTTAGGAAACCTGTTCCTCCTCGCCCACCAGGCTCGAGAAATGCTGTCTCCTAGAGGATCACGGGATTTATGGTGGTCATCTTTTGAATGGAACAGTAATTTATGTGGATATTGTTGAAGTGTTTAAAGAATATTTTGAAAATTAAGTTTACATTTTACGATCGCTTTATTTTTTATTAAAATGGTTGTATATAAATATTACCCTATCTCACCGTTGTTGAAGGAAAGCTAAGCGTGCAGACCAGTGAGTCACCTGATGTGTATAGAAGCTGTGATGTATAGAGTACGTTTCTCTACTGTGTAAATGCTCATGAATATAACTGTTGCTGTGTTTTTATAAGTTGGGGATAATTTGTTGTTGTACAGCAACAAAATTTATTGCATTTAAATGGTTTTTATGTAATAGAAATCATGCAAAATAGTGAAGGGTTTAAGATATGTATATGATATATGTAAATGTACAAACTTTAGAAAGAAATAAATCCAACAAATTTCAGTCATTTTGGGGAATGTTCTTATTTGCTTATTTATTAAGCAGCTAGTTTGAACCCCAATTAATTAACAACTAACACAACACAGTACATAACCCCCCTCGCATAAAAAGCCAACCACAAGCCCCACAGTGAGAGTTGGCTGGGGAGGTTAGAAAGTCACATTGTCAACCCTGCCTCCCTCGGCTGGGCTCTGTGAATGTGTGTGTGCGAAGCCTGCTGCTGCCTTCATCAGGGGCTCTGAGGGGGGAAGGATGAAGCTTTTTGAAGTAATTTCAAGGATCTACACGTGTCCCACTCCAGCCTTCTCACCAAGGCAGAGGGGCCGAGGGGTGATTGTCGCCCTAACGTGCAATGCTCACCCCTGCTCTGTGGAGCCTCGTGTGTGCATGTGGGTTCTCCTCACCTAACTTGATGCCCAAAATAACATCTGTTAACTTGGAAAATGAGAAAAATGAAATTCCACCCCAATCACTTAACTTCTGCATACTGGAGATATTGGAGACCAAAACCCTGAGGAGTGACTCCCACAGGGATGGATGGCTGGGGGGCAGGGGAGGGCCTGGGCTGCCACCAAAATCCCTCAAATGTGAATCCCCTTATACAAATACTGAATCATGTCACACACACATGGAAGTAATATATCATATGTCAGTTACACCTTGATTTAAAAAATCCCTCAAATGTGAATCCCCTTATACAAATACTGAATCATGTCACACACACATGGAAGTAATATATCATATGTCAGTTACACCTCGATTTTTAAAATCCCTCAAATGTGAATCCCCTTATACAAATACTGAATCATGTCACACACCTGGAAGTAATATGTCATATGTCAGTTACACCTCGGTTTTAAAAATCTCTCAAATGTGAATCCCCTTATACAAATACTGAATCATGTCACACACAGGAAAGTAATATGCCATATGTCAGTTATACCTCGATTTTAGAAATTCTAAAACAAAACAAGCCATGAATCCTCACTGCCCAGTTGTCTGTCCTCTGGAGCTAGGAGTCTTGTGTAACTTGTCATATTGTTTGTTGCACAGTTAATAATATTAGAATGAAAGGAACTAAAGAGATCATTTTTGAAAGATGAACATTCATGAGAGGAAACTAAAACACAGAGAAAATTAATATACTATAATGAAACAAGTAGCAAGTCTAAAATCATCTTGTCTCTAGACTAAGTCCCTTGCATACACTGTGGGATTTTCCAGTGTGACTGCTGAGTCACTGTCAGCTTTTATTGAGAGGCTGTCAGCAGCAGGAAATACCTCTCTCCTGTTAGAGAAGGGTGTGAATTCTGGATGCTGTGCACAGTGAGCTTGACTTGAACTCTGGTCGTGGCTTTAGCGTGAGGGATAAGGAAGCAGCGGTTCCTGGAAGCCAACGTGGTTTCCCAAGAACAAACCATTTCAGACACATTCATTTCGAATTCTGTAAGATTAGGTAGATTAGAAAAATGCAGTAGGCAGAATATCTGAGCCATATCAAAGAATTTAACAGGGTCTTTGATGAAATATGTCTGGGCAAAATGGAGAAGTCTGATCTGGACATCAGTACAGCTGGTGAGTGTCACCACTTGAACGGTGCTAATTAAAGGCACATGTCCACCTGGGCGATCCTGCTGCGAAGCTTGCCTTTTGGCCCCATCTGTTGAACATTTTAATTAATAACTTGACTAAAGCTACAAAAGGCGAGTTTATTAAAAATGTGTATGTCATAAAGTTGGGAGAGAATGATTACACTAAATGACAGAATCAGGATTCGAAAAAAACCTCATCAAGCAGGGAAATGGTGCAGATTAACAATGTAAACTGTAAGAGTGAGGATCTTACACTTCAGTTATTAAAAGAACAATTATCAAGGCCAAGGTAGGCCCTGGTGTTGCCTTGTGTAGCAAACACCTGGAAAAGAAAGGCTGCGGCCTCCATCCCAGCAAGCTGGGCGCCAGCGCCCAGGGTCCCGGGCACCCTGTGTGAGGACAGTGCGGTTCCTAAGACGCTGCCCTCCACCAGGGAGACGGCGCCTGCAGAGCTTGCCCCGAAGCGTGGGATGCGAACACAGCAGAGGGCGTAAAAGCAGCAGCCAGGATGGCAGAAATAAGAACAGTGACGTGCAAGGAGAACCGGACACGCATGAGCTGGGGACGGCCAGCCCATGACAGACCAGGGATGTCTAAGCGAGTCGCGTGTAGGAGGGAAAGGAGAGCCGTGCTGCAGCAACCTAAGGGGTGCCTAGGATTGGTTAGTGGAACCTACGAGGAGAAACACAGCAGTGAACCCAAGAGAGAGCTGTCCACTCAAAGCTGCCACGACAGACAGGTCCTCCGCCCACAGGCGAGTTGGGACGTGGGCTGGCGCCGGGGCAGGGGCTGGGGGCGGGCACTGAGGACCCAGAGAAACTTGCTGCGGAGGTTGGATTGTAGAAACCACGGTAGGGGATGCCATTACTCCGAATACCCGGCGCTCAGGTGCGCGGCACCCTGCTGACCCCTCCGCGCCCGCCCCTCCTTCCATCTCCACGGGGCTTGGGTGCCCGAGCACCGCCGCCCCCCACTTCCACGGGAGGAAAGCCTGCATCAGGCCCCATGTCTTCAGGTCCTCCGCGGCATTTTAACGCCTCAGCAGCGTCCATCTCCACCTGCAGGAGAAACTGGCAGCAAACGGCCCGCGCTGGATCCAAACGCCCGGTCCTGCCGGGCACGTCTGACCGAACCGGTCTGGGGCGCGGCTGAGGACCCGGGCTCACGCTCGCCCGATTGTGCCGCGCAGCCGGCTTGAGAACCGCCGCCCGCCGGCCCGGACGCGCGTCCTTGGCCCCGCGTGGACGCGCCCAGCCTCGGACCCTCCAGACCCGGGGAGGCGGTGGCCTGGGCGTCTTCCCCGCGCCCGGGGCTTGGCGCGCGCTGGGGCCTGGGAAGCCTTGCGGCCGTCCCGGAGGCTGAGCCCACGGGTGACGCTGTGCGCAAAGCTGGGACCTGAGGACCGCTGCTCCGGTCACTCGCGAGGCCACGGGCAGCCGTCCGTCTGCTGCGTCGCTGGGCTCGGTGCAGTGCTGCCCTGTGCCCGCACCTCTCCCTGTCCCCACCGAGAAGGGAGGCCGGGCCGCCACCCCCGCGTAGGGAAATGTGCGCTGGCGGCGCCGCGGCGGCGGCCAGGGGGCCCCTCGTACGTGCACGTGAACCCGGAGCCCAGCGCACAGTTCTCTGCGCCCGCGGCCTCGCTCCCCTGAGGCCCCCAGACCCAGCCTGAGGCCCGCGGCCCGGCCTGACCCCCGCTCCCTCTGTCAGTCCCCTTTCCCGCCCTCGCTGTCAGGACACCCTGCTCCTCCTGCCCGACTAGAGGTACTTCGACCTCAGCTACCACGGCATTCTGGCCGTGCCACCAACATCCCTGAGAGGCGTTTGTGGCCTGGAAGAGTGCGTCCGGGGGAATCTTCCCCGCAGCCCGCCAGGGGTGCGACTGCCGGATCGAATACAGGATGCCCAATTATATTTGAATTGCAGATAAATAACAATACTTTCCAAGTGTAAGTATGTCCCATGCAGTATTTGGGACATACTTAAGCTGTAAAAAGTATTCATTGTTTACCTGAAATTCAAATAGAACTGAGCATCCTATATTTTATCCGGCAGCCCTACCCGGGGGGTCCCTCTGGGTAGCATTTCCTCGTGGAATTTACCCTTTCTTGGCCCAAAAGAGGATCTTGCCAATATCTTTGAGTTAATCAGACCCGTGGAAGCTCATTCACACTGACCAAGCTCACGAGGGACGGGAAGTGTAAAGCCAAGTGCCAGCGTGGCCTGGAACGCTGCTGTTGTGGAGACAGACGCTTTCTCGCTCAGGCAGATCTGCGGTGGAGTCAGATTATAATCTGTGTTGCACTTAGCCCCTCTAGGGCGGAAAGCTGTACCTTGCTCAGCTGCGTGCCAGGTGCTGGCCATGTACCTGGCGGCCCGAGCAGCTGTTGAATAAATAAATACACGTCGGATGGACTCAGAGAGGCAGCGGGTGCCATTAGGTGTTCTCGGCCGAGGCCTCCGGCCGAGGTCATTTGCAGCACTTCTCCCCACTGAGGGGCCATCTTGCCAGCAAAACCACAGGGAACCACAGGGTCTGGGGTGGGCGCTACCCTGGGCAGTGCTCGATGAACATGGCCTCGCAAGACCTCTGTTCTTAAATGCTTAAGAACAGGGATTCTGGAGTCCAGAGGAGCTGCCTTTAACTCCCTACTCTGCCACTTACTGGCTGCGTGACCTTGAGAAAGTTACCTAACCTCTCTGTTCCTGTTTCCACAATTTAAAAATGTGAAGAAGAAGAAGAATACCCAATTCATAGGCTTTTTATGAGGCTTAAATGGAACAATACATATAAAATACCTAGCACATCACTTGGCCCTTAGCAAGCCCTGTAATAATAATAATAGATAATATTAACTAACATTACCTTACCTACAGTATTAATTCCATTAATGATAATTGCCAGCTTGTTCATCCTGCTTCTGACCCAGGAAGAATTACGTTTTAGCATATATCTCAGCTCATCCACTATGTGCTGATTTTGTAATGTAACTCTTAGAACAATTTTGGAGAAGGCTGCTTTGACAACCTCCAGCCTGCACGTAGAGGTCAACACATATCATTTAGCACTTATGCTGTCTACTCGTGTTATGGTCTCAGTCCTCTAGAAAAGTGGCTACTGATGTGGTAGCCACTAATCACATGTGGCGATTTAAATTCAAGTTAAATGCAATTGGAAATTCTGTTTCTTAGTTGCATGACATACGTCTCAACATTTCCATCATCTATTGGACAGCACCGCTCTAGATTCATATTAAGTTGAGATTTTCCACACATTTACATAGCACATGATATCGTATCAATGAAAACTCATTTACGGATCAAGACTCAGGCACACCAACCACCCAGAAATGATTCATTCATCCAACAAGTATTTCCTCTGCCAGTAATACCAACAAACAATACAGCCAAGCATTACTTGCACCTGTATGTACAAGACACAATACTGCCGAATAGCTTCAGAGGAAAATTCCAGTAAAAATGATATAAAGTATAATAGGGATCTAATTGAAAGTTAAAAAACTAATGAAACTTACTGGAAAAGAGTGTACGGTTTGACCCAATGAGCAAGTCTGTTCTGAATTTTTGTTTTGGCTTCTACCTTTGAAATCTGGATCTCGATTCCTCTCGCTGCTCCCCCAGAGCAAGGTGATGGGATGACAACCTGGGTCTCCTTCCTCCCGTTTGTCCCCTGGGAGACCTGGAAGCAGGGCTGCCCTCTGCTGGAGATGAAGACAATTCGCAGCCCCGTTGTGGAGTTTGCAACCCGAAGAGGCTGGCTGTTGGGCAGTGTAATCTGTGGCTCGCCACTGTGTTTGCTGTTTAGGTGACCCCACGGTTCCCAAACAGGTTCTGCCCCCATAATGAGGGACATGCCCATGGACGGGGGTAGATGAAAGCTCAGATCTGGGAATTTTGGTTCTGCCTGAAAGCATCCTCAGCCCCCCTTCAAGGCAGCATATTCGCCTCAAAGCCCAGCTCAATTCTAAAGCTAGACAGTTGTACCTGCCTGGAAGTCCATTTTCCTGAGAGGAACTTTCAGTCTTGACTTTTGGAGCTCAGTAAGCTTGTTGGACAAAAATAATGGTTCTGGTAATAATGGTGAAAACTAGTACTTATTGGAAACAATCTGTGCTAAGCACTTAGATGTATTATTTCATTTAACCCTTACAAATGACCTGCCCCAGGTCACATGTAAGTGATGGAGCCAGGATGTGAACCCAAAGTTCCACGCCCAGAGTTGAGGCAGCAGATAGATGGGCTCCAGTCTAGACATTTACAACAGGCGTCCTGTTCACGCTCCCCAGGGTGAGAAAAAGATGGGCTCCAGGCCGGACATTCACTACCAGCCTCCTGTTTACATTTCCTGAGGCGAGAGACAAATGGGCTTCAGGCTACATATTTATGACCAGTCTCCTCTCTGCATTTCCAGATCTGCACTTTGATATAATAAACAACAGGAATAGGGTAAATAACTGGACATTGGACACTTCTATGGCAGGAACAGAGAGGGGCTAAACCCTGTTGAAAGATCAAGAGGTCACACACTTTCCATCCTTGGGACAAGGGAGACATTACACATACACAGGAAGGCTCCACAGGGTCAAAAAGGCAGGGGATGCCAGACCATAAAAAGTCTTGCTATTTTCCCTCCCAGACACCCTTGTGATGAAACCCATCTTGACTGAGGGGTGCGTGCGCACCTAGGGGAGGGTTCTGAGGCAGATTAGCCAGGGGGGACAAAACAATACGATTGGCCAAAAGAAGACAAAGACCCGGAAGCCTGTCACCTTATAAAGGATTTAAACTTCCCAAAGGCGCAACTGTCGCAACTCTGTCGCTGAGCTCACACGTGCGTCTTTCTGCATGTACTCTGCTTTTCTAATGAACGATTTACTTTCCTCTATACCTTCTGGCTCCTTGTCACATTCCTCCTTTCAAGGTAGACAAGGACTGGGGATTTAGGTTCTAGACACTGGCCCCCCTGGTCTAGCGGTTAAGATTCCTGGTTTCCACCCAGGCGACCAGGGTTCGATTCCTGGTCAGGGAGCTAAGGTCTCGCTTCCAGCCGCTGTTCACTGCAAGCTACCGCTCATAGTTGCATGCATCTGAAATCAGAGCCACAAGGCTAACTACTTGTATCAGACAGGGTCCAATCAGGAGAGAAACCGCACAGTAATTTCATCAGGGAGAATTTAACATTTAAAAATGACTAACTGTAACAGAGGATTGAAATAACACGTAAAAGTAACGAGACCGCAAAAGAAAACAGGAGTAGCGGATGTAAGGTGCAGCAACTACCCCTAGGGCTGAGAAAGGGCACCCAGGGAGGAGTCCTTCTCTCCCCCAGGGCTGAAATCCAGACCTGAGGAAGATACAGTGCTGTGCCTCTGTGCCAGTGGACACTGCTGGACGTATGTCTCTAGAACGCGCTAGACATCTGTCCTCTGGAGTGCCAGGGAGAGCGTCTCATGGGACAAACTGCCTGCCCAGGGGGATTTAGGAAGAAGCTGCTGCTCGCTGCGTGCTGTGACCACTGTGCGCTGCAGGAGCCTGACACTGACAGGCCACCCTCCTGCAGGAGCCAGGCTCGCGGGAACCCAGAGCTGGAGGAGATTCAGGCACCAGGAGGTGAGCACTGGGGCAGCGCGTGAGCAGGCGCCTGCGGAACAAGCACCTCAGATGCGGAAAGGAAAGCCCCGCCCTCTGGAAACTTTCTCCGGCACCTCCCCTGGCAAAGCTGTGTGCCACCTGGCAAAGAAAGATATTTCAAGGGCTCAGACCCGTTTTCACAGAGCAGGCGGTGAGGGTGAATTCAGACTGGAGATGAGCACGGATAGCTGGCTCGCTGCTGAGCTGGAAACCGACTTCCCCGAGAGCAGCAACATGGCATGACGGCCAAGAGCTTGAGCTCGGAGGCCAGAGGGACCCAGGCCGAATCCTGCCTTCACTATTCACTGTTCCTGCTCTGTGACTCTGGGCAGAGGACTTTTCTATGTGCTTCAGGTTCTTTTTCCTCCCAGCATTTGTTTGCTTTGAAAACTTTTAAATCTTTGGAAATTTGAAAAATTAGCACAATGAACACCTGCCACGTGTTGGCTTCCCTGGAAGCAGAAGCCGAGGCAGTTTGCGAGGTTTTGATTAGGGATCAATACCTGTGGAGGAGGGAGGAGGAAGAAGGGCGGGCAGAAGAGGAGCCCGCCTGCGGTGGAGCCTGACGCCTCCCTGTACACCCTGTGGAGCAAGCCCCACGCTGGGCCGAGTGGCTGGGCTTTGTTCCCTAACCTCACAGCACCGGGAAGAGGAGGACCACTGGGGCCAAGGTGGGGGGCTCCCTGCAGCCCGCAGGTCCTTCCTGGAGGAGGTGTCAGTGGTCCACAACCGTGTCTCCCAGATTCACCAAAGGCTAACATCTTGCCAGACTGCCTTTCTACCTTTCTCTCTAAAACCACTCACTCATTCACACACACAACACTCACACTTTTTATTTTAGATGAACAGTTAGAAAGACATTTTTTCCCCCGAACCATTTGCAGACATCATGAAACATCACCCCTTAATACATCAGCATGCATCTCCCAAGGACAAGCACATCCTCCTACATAGCCCTGTACCATTACACACTCAAGAAATATAACACTGATAAAATTATATTACCTGATATCTAGTCCATATTAACATTCCTCAGATGTCCCCAAAATATTTATAGCTTTATAGCTTTTTATAATTTTTATAGAAGAATATTTATACATTTATAGCTTTTTTTTTTCTTCTAGCCAGGATCAATCAAAGGTCAAAGCAATTATATTTTCAAGTATTTATTCTGCCCTTTCCTCTCTCTCCTTCTGGGATTGTGCTTATACATATGACATACTTGATACTGCCCTCTAGTTCTCTGACTGTCTCCTCTGAGTTTTGGTTTTGTTTTGGCTTTTTACTCCTTTTTCCTTTGTGTTTTGGTTTGGGTATTTCTACTGACAACTTCAAGTTCACTGATTCTTTTCTCGGATGTCAGGTCTGTTTGATGAACCCTCTGAAGACTGTTCATCTCTGTAACTTTAGTTTTCATTTCTAGCACTTCCATTTGATTCTTAGAATTTCCATCTCTTTACTGAAATCTCATTTAATCTTACATATTGACCCCCCTTTTCCTTAGGGGCTATAGCGTGTTAGTTTTCACTATTTTAAATTTCTTGTCTGATAATTCCTACATCTGTGTCACATCTAGGATTGGTTCTGCTCATTGCTTTCCCTCCTAACAGTATGGTTTTTCTTCTGACCTTTTCTTATGTCTCAAATTTTTTGTTGTTGAAAGCCAGAAACCTTACACAGGGCTGTAGAAATTGAGGTAAATACTTTCTATGCCAGGAAATGGTCATGCCTTTCTTTCTTCTAAGAGAAAGAGGCAGGTTGACCCAAGTCAGGGGTTGAGCTGGTTTGGGGTTTTGTGTTGCCGTGGCCCCAGGACACCACTGGCTTCCGATGCCTCCAACTCTGCCTTATGGATGACCTGGGAACCTCTGGGCCTGAGGAGTTTCTCATTGCCCGTTTCCCTTTGTGCTGTGCCTCCGATGGGGTGTGTTGGGCAACTTCTCCATTCCATGCAGAAGCCAGGACTCTGAAAGCTATTGGTTTTTGTGTGACAATTTTATACCCCAAATTTCCTATTCTGCTACTTTACTGAATTATATTATTTTTATCAGTGATTCTCTTCAGTTTTCCAAGTATATGATCATATAATCCAAAAAAATACTTTTACTTTCTCTCCAGTTTTTGTGCTTCTAATTGTTTCCTCTTGCCTTATTTTGTTGATTAATACCTGTGGTTGCAGGACTGAGCAAAGAAAAATACAGGATGCATAGTTACATTTGAATTTCAGACAAGAAACAGTTTTTCAATATGAGCATGTCCCATGCAATATTTGAGAATTCAAATTTAACTGGGTATCTTATATTTTATCTAGCAGCTCTACTTACTAGAACACAGTAATGTGGGCTGGGAGCACCTTTGACTTTCCCCTCACAAATGTTCCCACAATAACGCAGACGTTGACTTTAATACCAACGTGTGTATTTTCTATCATGTTAAAGAAGTTTCTGCAATTCCTATTTTATTAAGTGTTTTTATCAGCAAGCAATTTTGTTGAAGCCTTTTACATACACGTGGAGACAATCACAGAATTTTTCTCCTGAGCTTTATTTACATGTTGTATTATGTAGACAAATTTTTAATCCTTTTGTATTTCTAGGTCAAACCTAGATAACTTGGTCACAATTCATTATTTTTAAATAAGCTGCTAGTTTCTGTGCTAATTTTTAAAAAATTTTTACATCAATGTTTATAAGTGAAATTGGTTTGACTCTGTTTTGTGTTTATTCATTAGTGTTATCCTTGGTTTGTAAGAAGAATTTAGAAGTTCCTTCTTTTTCTATATTTTAGAATATTAGAGTTATCTGGACTTTGAAAAATTCCTGATGGAACTATTTGGTCCAATACTTCTTTGTGGAATAGATCTTTGATAAATTCCTCGATTTCTTTTATGGAAAGTGGTCACATACAATGTTCCAGGTCTGCTGGGGTCAATGTTGATAAGTTGCATTTTCCTAGGAAATTATATATTCTGTCTGCATTTAAAATTTTATTCGCATAAAGCTGTACAAGGTAAGCTCTTATGGTTTTTGTTTACTATCTTTGATGGCTTTTTACCCCTTGACACTTCTTATTTTGTATATTTGTGCTTTTTTCCAGATTTCCCTTGATTAGGTTAGATACTGGGTTTTATATTTCATTGCTTGTTTCAAAGGATTTGTGTTTTGATATATGTTTTTCTGTTTATTTCTGCTTTAATTTTTAAATTATTATCTTTCTTTTGCTTTCTTTTTATTAGTTGATTTTTCCTTTTCTAGCTTTTTGAATTGGGAATCTAATTCCTTTTATTCTCAAGTATTTACCCTTATTTATTAAGTATTTAATGTTATTAATTTTTCCTCTGATCACTATTTTAATTGTGAAATACAGTGATACCTAGTGTTTTCATTATCATAATTTAAAAGAAATTTTGCAGTTAAGATTTCCATTTCTGCTCTAACCAAAGACTTATTTATTATAGGTATTTTAAATTTCCAGGTTGAAGGACCTGTTAAATGATTGTGAAATGTTTGTTACTAATGTCCTACTTCATGCCTTGTTGAATCCCCTGTGTGACACAGTGTGGGCAGCGTTCATGATGGTTCCATGTGCTCCTGAGAAGAACGGAGCTCCTCTATTTTAAGGTGTAAATTTTTAAAAAATATTTCAGTTGAAATACAGTTGATTTGCAATATTGAGTTAGTTTCAGGTGTACAGCAAAGTGATTCAGTTATATATGTATTTTTTTCAGATTCTTTTCCATTATAGATTATTACAAGATATTGAATATAGTTCTGTGTGCTATGCAGTAGGTCCTCGCTGTTTGTCTACGTTACATATAGTAGTTTGTATCTGTTAATCCTATACTTACAATTTATCCCTCACCCTCCTTTCCCCTTTGTTAACCACAAGTCTGTTCTCTATGTCTGTCAGTCTGCTTCTGTTTCATAAGTATGCTCATTTGTGTCGTATTTTAGATTCCACATATAAGTGATATCGTATGGTATTTGTCTTTCTCTGTCTGACTTACTTCACTTAGTATGATAATCTCCAGGCCCATTTATGTTGCTGCAAATAGCATTATTTCATTCTTTTTAATGGCTCAGCAATATTCCATTGTACATATATACCACATCTTCTTTATCCATTCCTCTGTCAATGGACGCTTATGTTGCTTCCATGTCTTGGCCATTGTAAATAGTGCTGCTATGAACGTTGTGGTGCATGTATCTTTCTGAATTAGAGTTTTCATCTTTGCCCAGGAGTGGGATTGCTGGATCATATGGTAACACTATTTTTCGTTTTTTATCAGGGTGTAAATTTTGATATATAGCTATGCCTTCTACCTGCTTGATTGTGTCTTCCTTGTTTTAGTTCTTCTAAATTTTTAGATATTTCCCACTCATGATCTGTCTTGGACTATGAGTAACATATTAAAATCTCCTATTAGTGCAGTTTCTGCTTTGTGAAGGTGGTTGCTGTTTTATTGGTATATAGTTATTCATAACCATTAAATCGTCATTGTGATGTTGAACATTAGCATTTAAAAACGTTTAATAATTTCCCCCTGAATTCTACTGTTTGCTCTAGGAATCATAATCCTTCTTCCTTACCGTTTGCAATTGCCTGATATAACCTTTTCCTGGACCTTTATATTCAACCTTTCGAAATCACTTTGCTTTCAGCATGATGTGCACATCATAGCATTCGGTTTGCTTTGTGACACACTTGAAAACACTTTTTCTTATAATAGGTGAGCCCATTCCATTTATATTGATTGATGTGACGAATATCTTTGGTCTCAAATCTGTCATATTATTTTAGGTTATATTTATTGTGGTTATGGTGTTATATATGTACTCTGTTTCAATGTGATCTGTTTATTTGATCATTTTTACATTTAATTTTTAGTTGCTTTTAAAAATTGAGGTAAAGTTCACATAATATAAAATCACCCATTTCTCCAAAGAAGACATACAGATGGCCAATAGGCATATGAAAAGATGCTCAACGTCACTAATTGCTAGAGAAATGCAAATCAGAACTACAATGAAGTGTCACCTCACACCAGTCAGAATGGCCATCATCAAAAAGTCTACATATAATAAATGCTGGAGAGGGTGTGGAGAAAAGGGAACCCTCGTATACTGTTGGTGGGAATGTAAATTGGTGCAGCCACTATGGAAAACAGTATGGAGGTTCCTTTAAAAACTAAAAATTGAGTTACCATATGATCCAGCAGTCCCACTCCTGGGCATATATTTGGAAAAGATGAAAACTCTAATTTGAAAAGATACATGCACCCCAATGTTCATAGCAGCATTATTCACAATAACCAAGACATGGAAGCCACCTAAGTGTCCATCAACAGATGAATGGATAAAGAAGATGTGGTACATATATACAACAGAATATTACTCAGCCATAAAAAAGACTGAAATAATGCCATTTGCAGTAACATGGATGGACCTAGAGATGATCATACTAAGTGAAGTAAGTCAGACAAAGACAAATATCATATGATATCACTTGTATGTGGAATCTTAAAAAATGGTACAAAGGAACTTATTTACAAAACAGAAACAGACTCACAGACATAGAAAAACTAACTCACAGTTACCAAAGGGTAAGGAGGGGAGAGATAAATTAAGAGTTTAGGATTAACAGATACAAACTACTATGTATAAAATAGATAAACAAGGACTGGCCTACTGTATAGGACAGGGAACTATGTTCAATATCCTGTAATAATTCATAATGGAAAAGAACCAGAAAAAGCATATATATATATATATGTATGTGTATATTTGTGTATATATATGTATGTGTATATATGTGTATATATATACATATGTGTATATATATATGTAACTGAATCACTTTGCTGTACACTAGAAACTAACACAACATTGTAAATCAACTATACTCCAATTAAAAGAAATAAAATTGGGGTAAAACTCACATAATATAAAGTCAGCCATTGGAAAGTGAACAGTTGGATGGCATTTAGTGCACCTCAAGTGTTGTGCCACCACCACCTCTGCCCAGTCCCAGACGCTTCATCCCCTAAAAGGAAGCCCTAAACTCACCAAGTGCTTGCTCCCCATCCTGCTCTCCCTCGAGTCCCCGGCAACCTCCAGTCTGCTTTCTGTCTGGATTTTAAGTTGCTTCTGTGAGTGTGTGGTAAAGTGCATATTAACAGAAAAGTTGCCATTTTAATCGCTTTTAGGTGTACAATTTAGTGGCATTAATTATGTTAACAGTGTTGTGCAACCATCGCCAGTATTTCCAAAGCTTTTTCAACATCCCACATGAAAACTCTATACCCTTTAAGCAATAACTCCCCTTTCTCCTCTCCCCCAGCTCCCATTACCCTCTGTTCCATTGTACTCTCTGTCTCTATGATTTGCCCATTCTGAATGCTTCGAGTGGAGTCATACAGTGTACATCCTTTTGCTTCTCATTTATTTCACCTAGCACGATGACTTCAAGGTTCACCCATGTTGTAGTCTGTGTCAGAAGTCCGTTCCTTTTTATGGCTGAATAATATTCCATTGTATGTATGCACCATATTTTGTTTATCATTCATCTCTTGATGGACACAGGTTTTTTCCACTTTGGGGCTATGGTAAATAACACTTGCATGAACATTTGCATGCAAGTATCTGTTTTAGTCATTTTCAGTTTATTTGCGGTATATATGTAAGGGTGGAGTTGCTGGGTTATATGATAATTCTGTGTTCAACTTTTTGAGGAACTTCCAAACTGTTTCCACAGAGGCTGCATTGTTTTATATTCCCACAAGCAATTAAAGATTTCTCAGCAGAAATTGAGGGTTCCAATTTCTCTAAATCTTTGCTAATGCGTCATTTTCCATATTTTTGTTTATAGTCATCCTGGTGGGTATGAAGTGGCATCTCATTGTGGTTTTGATTTGCATTTCCCTAATGACACTGAGCATTTTACATGTGCTATTGGCCATTCAGCTATATCTTCTTCGGAGAAATGTCTAAATCCTTTGCCCATTTTGTTGTTTGTCTTTTTGTTATTGAGTTGTAGGAGTTCTTATGTATTGTGGATATTAAACCCTTATCAGATATATAATTTGGAAAAAATGTTTTCACATTCAGTGGGTTATCTTTTCACTCTCAGGATAATGTATATTTGTTTTTATATTTATGGTATTTAAGTTTTTTTATTTCAGTAGTGTTCTTTATAAGAATAAAAAATGTCTCCTCTCCCCTTGGCTAACTTTGGTATATTGTATTTGATTTGATATTTTTTACTACATTGTCTATGTGGCAATTACTAAACTTATTTTACATTTCCTTTTCTCTCTCCCTCCTCCTAGGTTTTTGGTTTTGTCATTTCTTTGTCATAACATATAAGATTCATATTATTTCTCCATGCTTGTCCTTATGTTTGTCTTGGTCTTTATACAGAAATAAATTCAGTGCTCACCAACACATTTTTTGCCAAAATCTCCCTAGTTATCTCTTGGTTAGATGAAGTTCATATTTAAGTGGACTCCTTAGTCAGGATTCCTGAATGTTGTATTTCTAGAATTCTTGCATTTTAAAAACTTCTTCAATACCTTTGATATTTGAAAGACTATTTGGCTTAATATAAAATTCCTTGGCTCACATTTTCTTGAGACTTTAAAGATATACTTTACTTTTGTTTTGCTTTGTGTATTGCTGCCAAGAAGTCTAAATCCAAGTGATGTCCTCTGCTTTATAAACAGCTTGGCCTCTAACCTTGAGAACTGAAGGATTTCCCCCTTTATCTTTAAAGTATGATTGTTTTAATGAAGTATGTCTCATAGTTGGCTATTCTGGTTCAATATTTTAAGGTATGCAGTTGGTCCTTTCAAGGTATATATTTTGTTCTTTTATTTCAAGAAAGTTTCCTTGGATTATAGTTTTAAAGATTAGTGCTGTTTAGTTTTTTCTGTTTTCTAGGACTTCAATTATAAGTATGTTGGATCTTCTTTTCTTACCTTTACATCTATCTCACTTTCTCTCTGATCCCTTTTACCTTTTCTTAATTCCATTTTCATCATTTTGGCTATATTTATTCCTCTCCTCAGTGCTTCTCATTATATTTTCAATAGAATATTTTCCCTTGTGCCCCTTATAATTTAATCTTAATTTTTGAGATGATTTTCAGTTTCTTTCCTGAGTTTGATCAACTCATATTTCTTTCTATCTTGGAGGAAGTTTTTTTGGATTTCCAAATTTCTTGGCACATCTTCAGATATTTTTAGTACCTTCACAATTTTGTTCAAGGATATCTATGATACTTGATGTTGGTTGAGAGGTGAGTTTTCCCCTGCTCTTTTGGGGAATTGGGAGAGGACTGGACAATTTTTATCAGATTCTCATGTTCTGTTTTCTTCTTACATGTTTGTATAAGAACTGCCATTTTCTGTTATTTGAAATGCATTATATTTTCCTGGACCAGCAATAACAGATGATTTTTTTTTTAAGTCAGGAGTAAGGCATTTGCATGGCTTACTAAGTTTCCTAATTCCAGTGTACCTTCTTCTCTTAGTGTAGTGAAGTTCAATTTCTTCAACAAATGTTACCTTCTGGAGGAGGGGATGTTACCTGATTCTGTGATTTCTTTTTGTTTCTATAGGATCCTTAATTTCTACCTCTTGCTTCCTCCCTCCCCCTCACAATCAAGTTCTTCCCCCTCTTCTAGAATGTGCTTTCCCCAAATTTCCATCTCAAATTCCGAACACTTTCAAGTCCTTTCTTTCCTGTCCCTTTTAGCCAGTGCTCAGATCTACCAGGTCTCCGAGCTGTTCTCAGAATTTCTTCAACCAGGGTGGATGCATCTCTCTGGGGGTGATTTTATCCATGTTCTCCCACAACTAGGCAGTCCCCTGCTCTTCTCTTCTATTTCCTGTGTAGTTTCTCTCTGATTCTCTACTTCAGCATGGATTCTAGGGCTGTCTCAAGTTTGTTTCTGATACTTCTTTTCCTACTTACATGATAATTATAGTTTTAGGACTTTTCTCCTTTTGAGGACGACATGCTGTATCATGTTTTTAAGGGTAGTTTCACTTGAACTCCTTTGTTATTTGTATGTTTTTGTCGGATGTGTGGATATACTCTTATCTGGACAGCTGCAGTTATCCCATGAGAACCAGGAAGTCTCTGTTCTTTATCCTTTATCTTATTCTTTGTCCTTTATCATAAAAGAAGGATGTCCAGAACTTAGCCCTCAGTTTTGTTTCAGGATCAAATGAGGTAATGCAGATAGAATCCCTAGCCTAGTACATAGCATGTTACGTGCTCAGCAATTTTAGTTGCCATTATTACTGTTATTGCCCTTGTTATTCGATTCACGTTGTGAGTCTTCTGCACGTTGGGTGTTTCACAGGGTCCTCATGCATCAAGGATCCCCAGGGAAGGAGAATCTGAGTTTTAGTTCTAGATTCTCTCTTAGTAGCACGTGTTTTCCTTCCCACTTCGAGTCTGACAAGCATCTACCATTTCTAGAAATATATATATTTTTAATGTTCCAATATTTTTCTACTGAGGATAAATGCTTCTTCAAAAGCAATTAACCATAAAAGCAGATGGGGTGGTGATGGATACAAACGCCTGTGGATCCCAGCAGGGCGACCAGGGTGGTGGCCCCGCCTCTCCCTCTGCCTGAGCTGCCTGCCTGTGGTCCCCCTGCCATTTGGTATTTTATAAGATTCTCTTTTCTAAACCGAGCTGTTCCTCCTGTCTTCCGCTTTGCTTTTGTCTCTCCCGTTCCCCGATGCCTCATCCTCTTCTTGCTCTCTCTCCCGTTCTCTGCCCTCTCTTGCACCTTCCCCCACAAATAGGTGATTGCTCTACAGTGTGTCACTTGAACAAATAGCTTATATTTAGAACATTCCTCCTCCCAGACTGGAGTTTACATGTGCCCTCTCATTCAGTTTCCACTTCTCTTTCCAGCTGCCTTGGCTAAACCATCCCTGCCTCAAGTACAGACTGTAGAACGTGACACATCCTGGCTGAAGGACTGGCTTAAGGTGGGGCCCTGGGAAACACTTGCCCTTGGACCTCAAGCCTTTAATGAACAATGCTGGTTCTCGTAACGCCCCTCAGGCAATGACATGTACTATGTACGGAGCAGTTGTGGCAGCACAGAAGTAAAGAATACTCAATTGTCATTGCTCAGGAATCCATGGAAATCATTCCAGTCCAACTTGCTGACTTCAAAGCAGGAGATGCTCTTTGCAGTGCTCTTTCCCCAGGACTCAGGTGGGTGGTGAACATGCCCTGAGCCCCTGGGCAACGTGGTAGCTGAGTCATGGCCTCAGAGACGCCCAGTCCCAGTGCTGGAACCTGTGGATGTTACCTTACATGTCAAAGGAGACTTTGCAGGTGTAATAAGTTAAGAATCTGGAGAGATTATCCTGGGCCATCTGCAATCACAAGGACCTGTGTCAGGGGGAGGCAGGAGCTCAGACAGGAAGTGGGGGGTTCAGACAGAAGCAAGAGGGTTGCAGTGATGTGAGGAAGGGTCACAAGCCAAGGAACACAAGTGGCCTCCAGAAGCCAGAAAAGCAAGGAGACGGGTTCTCCCCAAGGGTTTCCAGAAGGAACGGGCCCTGCCAATACCTTAACTTTAGCCCAGAGAGACTGACTTGGGACCTCTGACCTCCAGACCTGTAAGAGATACATTTGTGTTCTTTCATACCACTGAATTTTTGCTGATTCATTGCGGCAACAATTAAAAATGAATACAGGCAGTGTTAGTTCCCCGTTGACAAAATGCATTTATTCTTCACTTAAGATTCAATGCCAGCAGTTAAGGACTCGTCCAAGTTCACAGGGACGGCTATAGACAAAGTGCTGATTAGAACTGGAGTGACTGTTTCTATCAGTTGCTTTTGACGTATAACAGATAACCTGGAACTTAGTGATTTAAAACAATGCACATTTATTCAGCTAACCACCCTACAGGTCATAACTGTGAGCTGGCTCAGCTGCGTGGGGCTTCTGGTGTTGACTGGACTGAACCACGCATCTCCCGGCGGGCGCCAGGTCCTGTGGGGCTTGGTGTGCTGGCAGGGCCTCAGGCGGGAGGGTTTACCTCTGCACCACCGGATCTTTCAGCCTCCGGAGGGCTTCTTCAGCCTTGTTCTCATGGCAGCTGGGCGGGGCTCCAAGAGAAACAGTGAAAACATGCGAGGTAGGCTGAGGCCTCGGCTCGGAGTGCACACCTCACTCATCACTCCCTCTGTGTTTTGTTGGCCAAAACCAGGTGGTAAGATGAATCTGGATTCCAGAAGGGGAAAAAGATTCCATGTTTTGATGGAGAAGCTGAAAAGTCACATTGGAAAGGATGTTGGGACAGGGAGGAGTTGGGGTTTTTGCAAAGTACATCTTCATATAATTTACATCTCAAAGACTGGGTCACTTTGAGAAGAAAAGGGGATGCTTTTAGGAATTACATCAAGACAGCGGATATAAACCAGGGCTGTCCCAGGTGTTAGGCTGTTAAGGCCCTTACCTCCTGACTTCCAACCCGAGGCTCTTTTTGCTCTGCACACTGGTATGATGCTGCTTTGCTGACCCAGGGGCGGGGAGGCCACAGAAGTTTGCAGAGGTCAGACCTCAAATCTGAGTCCAGGCCAAGGTTAGCGTGAATGCTCTTCCTGGTATCCAGGTAAACACCCATAAAGAATTTGTTTTCCCGTTTCTCCCTATAACCAAGGAGTGTCTTCTTCTCCCCTGGGACCCCACATGTCCAAATGGTCATCAGAGTCTCATGGTCAATACCCATGGTCGCCGCACTCAGCTTGGCTCTTGTGCACACTGCGACCATACATTTTATAAATATAAATAATTTATAGAGTTCCCACCCGAAGCTCTTCCTGTAAGCATGAATGTAGCAAGCTCGCCTCTGAGACTTTGAACCTCGGCATAGATTTTTGTTGACCTGACCTATAGGGAATCTGGCCTTTTTTTCTAATCCTGCCATCGTTTTCAAAGCTTATTTCAAAAGCCTGTTTTATAGCTTGGTTTATAAAAAGCTCTATTTTTCCTTCAAATAATATAGTACTTTTGAAACACGGAGAATTTCTCCATCAACTTTAGAAATTTTTGTCCTGTGGCTTGAAGTCATGAGCTGGGGCATTTGGGAACTTATTTAGAAACCTTGAAATCGTAATATATGTGTGGTGGCTTTTTAATAACCTCCCAGCAGGCAGGCCATTCTTGGAGGTCATTGAGCTGGTAGCAGCTGACGTGTCTGGTGCCATCTTAACGTTCCCAGATTAGGTTTCTGGACACCACTCACTTCCCCCTTGGTTAAGTCTAGAGGCCTCTGCTGGGCTTGGCAGCCCCTCTGGAGTCGTCCCTTGCCTGCTTGTGCAGCCTTTTCCTCGCTGCTCTGAGGCAGGAAATCTGAGAAGTGCCTCCCCGGAGGATCTGTTGGTGCAGGTGACGTGATGGCCCGGGACAGGCTGGGCCGACCCCTCCCAGTGTCGTGTGTGTGGGGCCTCTCAGCTCTTTCCTTCCCTCTGTCTCACCCCGTCTCCTGCCAAACCATCGTCCCTACCCATTCCTCACATGCTTGTTTTTGTGCCCCTTAAGGTAAAATCTACAAACAGAAAGTGTAGACATGGTAAGCACGTGGACCCTCCACTGTAGGCAGGCAGCACTCAGATTGAGAGGCAGACTATCACTGGAGCCCGAAGCCCCCTCCTATTTCCTTCCAGGCTCTCTCCCCTCACCTCCAAAACTAACTACTCTCCTGATTTCTATACCATACATGAGTTCTGTCTGTTTTCTACCCTTTAACAGGACGTCGTGCAGGCCGTGCTCTTTTGTGTCTGGCTTCGCCTGCTCAGTGGTCGTGCGTGGCTGTAGGCTGTGCATCCCTTCCCTTCGGGATATTCCTCTGTGTAAACACACCACAATATTGACTCATTGTGTTCTGTTAATGGGCATTCCAGTCGGGGAGTGTTAAGGATAGTGCTGCTGGGAGCTCCTTCTACATGGTTTCGGTGAGCATGTATGTGCATTGCTGGTGGGTGCAGGCCTCGGAGTGGGGCTTCTGGGTCATCTGGGCTGTGTGGCTGCAGTTTTATTAGATTCTGCCAACAGCTTTCCAGGGTGGTCATACCCATAAGGCAGCACGTGAGAGTTCTGTTTGACCCACATCCCACTGACACTGGGTATCTTCTATCTTTTTATTGCAGCCATCCTAATGGGTGTGAGTGGTATGACACAGTGGTTGTAATTTCCCTTTCCCTGTTAGCTGATGAAGTTGGGGGAACTGAGCTCTGGAGCCCACACCACCAGGCCCACAGGGTCCCCTGGAGCCCCGTGGGGTCTGCTGCGGAGCTGGCCTGCTCCCCACCGTGCTGGGGGAAGCCTCATGGGAGTGGAGGGGGGCCAGTCAGCCAGGGTTGAGCTGTGGCTGGGGAAGAATCTACACCCACGCCAACTCTAGGACCCAGAGCACTTCGGACGGCCCTGGAATCCTAAACCCTTCATGGTGGGCCACCATCCCTGTGGCAGGGGCAGCAGGCCAGGAAGACCAGAGGCCATTCCAGAGAGATACTGGCGGCTACAGGGCCGTGTCCCCCTCAAGGTGCCCGCCCTCCGAGAGAGCCGAGTAGGTTAGACAGAGCCAGCTGCTAACTGAAACATGAGCAATGCAGCCTCTGCTGCCCCTGGAAACACACTAGCTTAACCTCTGACCTCCATCCGTAAGGCTGCCCTGCTGTGTGGCCTCATAAATTTCCTGGCAATATTCCTCATTTTGCCGAGGAAGAGACCAAGCTCAGAGGAATGACTCCATTTAGCTCTCACTAGCCGCATGAAGTAGGTGCTGTTATCGTAAGTGCCTGGCCGACAGAGCTCCGTCAGAGTCGTTGTCATGATTCCAGCAAGGCTGTCACGCGCAAAACCCTGTCGTGCTCCTTCTTTGAAGATGGATGAACAAACTGGATAATCGTCTTTGCAAGAGAAACTTGAAGTGCTGAGATTATTTTTCTCGGATAGGCTAAAAAAGAGCCAAAAAACCTCTTCCTTTTCCACCCTCCCCTCCCTACCCGCCGCCAACCTCCGTTTCCAAGAAGATTGCTCTGGAGAGTGACTCTCTTGTGGCTGTTTAATTTCCATACGTCCTTGGAAGAAGCATCAGGCTTCCCCTCTGTAGGCAGCGTCTTGTCTGGAAGCGGAGGAGGTACATCCCCCACCTGGAGTCCCACGCGGTTGCCTTGTCCTCCTGGGACTTGGCTCCAGCCCTGCTCACCTGTCAGAGCTGAGCCCTTGGTTGCTCATAAAGCCCTCTCGACCATGCGTTTTCCTGAGCTACAACCTTACGGGTTCGGATTGAACAATTTAGCTCCCAATGGCCTTCTGTCCTTAATAGACGACCCTTTCTTTCCTGCATGTTTTTCTTTCTACAGCCAACAACGGGATTATAAGCTCCCGAGGGCTGGGGCATCTCGCTCAGCCATATACCCATATGGGTCACAGACTAGATGCTCCACCCTTTCCTACTGGTTATTTCAGCTGTGTTCTCAATCATATGAGTTAAAACATTTAGCTTTTTAAATATCTGTTCCTTTGGTATGATCATTTTTGTGTGTGCACTGCTGAATTTTTTCTTTACATAAAATCTTTTTCTTTGGGTCTCAGGGAAGGTGGTACATCCTCGGGAAGAGGGTTTGGGAAGGGGGTTTCTGCCCTAGTTAGATGTGATCTGTGTTTTCCCTTTAACTCTTGCACAGCTCTGCCTTCCACATGTGTCTGGACATCTTCCATGCTGATGGTTCCAAGTCCCTAAAGCAGACCTTAATAGCCGCTCAGCAGATCTTCAACTCCTGTGTGGATTCCGAGGAACAGCAGGTTTACAACAGTTGTAGTCAATTCACCAAACTGTCAAAATTCGTGGTGCTACTGACAATGTAAACACTCTTCCCCAGCTCTCCAGACCCTTAACCAGAGAGGCTGATATTTGGCTGATGTGTTTTGTGCATGGTGTTCACAACCAGGTAAAGGGCCTATGAGCAACAAATTTCCCCAAATGCAGGAAGAACTAGGATGAGAGGCAAGGTCTAGGCCATCAAGTCCAACCGTCAGCTCCTGGATAATCGACAGCTAACTTCATTACCTCTATATTTTACCCTTACCTTTGGTGATTATTGTCATTTTTCAAAGGCATAAACCCAGCTGGCCCACGGCAGCTGAGGACAGTTTTGTCTCCCGAGCACGTGTCTCAGGGGAAGAGCCCTGGGTCTGGGGCCTCAGACCTCACCTCTGCTCACCCACCTCCGAGCCCACGTCACTTCTTTTCCGCTGGTCTTTTGGCTTTTCTCTTCTTTATGAATTTCAATTTTCCTTGCACTGAACATATTAAAATTTAATAGTCACAGGGTCTTAGTTCATGACACACCAAAGCTTTCCCGATAACTTCATTTCCTTCTGTCATTGAAGAGGCTGTTCTCAAAGTCTCTGTGACCTTGAATAATCCCCACATGATGGTTATTTGATTCTGTTTGCACATGGTGATTTTTATTCTTCACAGACATGGTAGCTTTATCTACCTGATTATGTTCCCCTTGTGCTGATATTAATAATATAAGTGGGGAAATTTTTAGATGTTCTCATCTAAGAAGAGGCCAGTTCTGTAGAATGAATACTTGCTAAATCAGACCTCACCCACCCCGCTTCATTTCTCTCTATTCCTCCCCAAGTGGCTTCCAAGGAGAGGAAAGGTGAGCAAGCTAAGTGCCTGGCCTTTGCTTTTTGAGTGCAAAGTAGCAGCTGGAGCCAGAGTGGAATTACTTTGGGGGTGACCTGAGAAACTGTGTGGGTGTTAAAGGAAAAATCGTCTATTGTTAAATTGTTAAAAACAGAGTCAAACTGTCGCTTGTTAAAGATGGCAATACAGACTTTACTCAGGGCCATCGCGATGGATATAGGGATCACTGCGATGGATATAGGGATCACTGCGATGGATATAGGGATCACTGCAATGGATATAGGGATCACTGCGATGGATATAGGGATCACTGCAATGGATATAGGGAGCACTGCGATGGATATAGGGATCACTGCGATGGATATAGGGATCACTGCGATGGATATAGGGAGCACTGTGATGGATATAGGGAGCACTGCGATGGATATAGGGATCACTGCGATGGATATAGGGAGCACTGCGATGGATATAGGGATCACTGCGATGGACATAGGGAGCACTGTGATGGATATAGGGATCACTGCGATGGATATAGGGATCACTGCGATGGATATAGGGATCACTGCGATGGATATAGGGAGCACTGCGATGGATATAGGGATCACTGCGATTGATATAGGGATCACTGCGATGGATATAGGGATCACTGTGATGGATATAGGGAGCACTGCGATGGATATAGGGATCACTGCGATTGATATAGGGATCACTGCGATGGATATAGGGATCACTGCGATTGATATAGGGAGCACTGCGATGGATATAGGGAGCACTGCGATGGATATAGGGAGCACTGCGATGGATATAGGGAGCACTGCGATGGATATAGGGATCACTATAATGGGATTCTATGGTGGGGAGAGAGGCTGGGCTCCAGGAATTTGGCGTGGTCAAGCGGGAATCTACAGCCAAGGAGCAGAGAGGGCCAGTGGATGGAGGACTCCTAAGGGGAAACACCAGGCGTGAGGGGAATGCTGTTCCAACTGACCTAACAGGATCTTTGCTGAAGGCAGGCCTGGGCGACCAGACATCACCTGGAGGATGGCGGGGGAGAAATCTGGCCAGAAATCAGGATGGAGTGTGGTCAGATACTGAGGGTGGGGCTCTGTAAACGCCTGGTGGAGTTGGGCGCTTTGGGAAGGAGGTGGTTTAGTGCCGGGTGTGACTTCAAGCAGGAGGAGAGCTAGGTTAAATTGCCCCCGGCACCTGACCAGGAGGCACAGAGGAGTCTGCAGCAGGAGTTAGTCTGACGTGAGCACCCTGCTGTCCCGAGTCTCTCCAGCCTGGGCGCACCGTGGGTCTGACGGGCGCCATCTGCTGCGTCCAAACGGCTCCCTGTAAAGGGCGCTCCTGCCGTGCTGGTCTGCACTCATCAGACATGAACCACACAGTTCTGGCTGTGCCCGAATGGCTGGATTTGGTTTATGTGACCTTCCTGTCACTTGCTTTGTAATTGTTCTACGTGTGCTGCCAAAATGAAAAGGGAAGAGTTCCAGGGCAGCGATGTCCAGTTGAGTCGTGACCTGGATTCCAGTCTCACATACACAGAGTGCCTGAAACTCGACAGTGAGAGGCTGGGGTGTTGCTGAAGCGCGTTTCTTGAGGATCTCAAGAGATGATCTCCTTGGTCTTTCTGCTCTTCCCGGTGTCCTCATCAACTCCAGGCAGGACGACTGTCCCCGGGCACCTGGGGTGAGGGGAGCATGGGGGGGGCAGCCTTCCTGGTGATCCACACTCTGCCGGGGGCCTTGCAGGCTGCGGGGAGGGGAGCAGTGCCGCTGCCCGAGAGCGTCGCTCCACAGCTCGCTCGCTCTGTCTCCCTCTCTCTGTCTCTCTCTCTCTCTGTCTCCCTCTCTCTGTCTCTCCCTCTCTCTGTCTCTCCCTCTCTCTGTCTCTCCCTCTCTCTGTCTCTCTCTCTCTCTCTCTGTCTCTCTCTCTCTGTCTCCCTCTCTCTGTCTCTCCCTCTCTCTGTCTCCCTCTCTCTGTCTCCCTCTCTCTGTCTCTCCCTCTCTCTGTCGCTCCCTCTCTCTGTCTCTCTCTGTCTCTCTCTCTCTCCCTCTCTCTGTCTCTCTCTCTGTCTCTCTGTCTCCCTCTCTCTGTCTCTGTCTCTCTCTCTGTCTCTCTGTCTCTCTCCCTCTCTCTGTCTCTCTCCCTCTCTCTGTCTCTCTCTCTGTCTCTCTGTCTCCCTCTCCCTCTCTCTGTCTCTCCCTCTCTCTGTCTCCCTCTCTCTGTCTCTCCCTCTCCCTCTCTCCCTCTCCCTCTCTCTGTCTCCCTCTCTCTGTCTCTTCCTCTCTCTCTCTCTGTCTCCCTCTCTCTGCCTCTCCCTCTCTGTCTCTCTCTCTCTCTCTCTCCCTCTCTCTGTCTCTCTCTCTCTCTCTCTGTCTCTCTCTCTCTGTCTCTCTGTTTCTCTCTCTCTCTCGGCACCAAAGTTTGTTTGCCCATGAAAGGAAATGAGGAAATCAACTTGGAATTAAAAGATCCATAACAAGTAGTAAAACTTGGAACGGTCAGACTGAAGACACCTGTGGAAATATTTCCTTTGGAAATACTGATTCATATGAGGCTGCCAAGTTGGCTACTTTTTGATTTCATGGTTCAAGCTCCTAGGATGCTTCCCTTTCTACGGCCTCCCGCTGCGTGAGGACAGAGACCAGCCCCACTGCCAGCTGTCTACCTCAGGTCTCCCGGGGTCCTCCTTGGGCACTCTCGCTGGGAACCTGCTGTTCTCCGGGCTGTCCCCTCACCACCGGCTCCTCTGAACATCCCTCCTGAGCCCCTCTCTCTTCACCTGTCACTCTTCCTCCAGGTATTTGTTCAATGTCAACTCCATAGGAAGCCTTTCCGACAAGCTGCTTCTGCTCCTCTCCTCGCTCTGAGCACCTTGAGGGGCCGTGGTCACGGCTCGGGTTCATGGTCAGTGTCAGCTTGCCCCATCCGCAGGGGTCCTGACGGTCCTCCCCTCTGACTCATTGTGTGGAAGCTTTGCCTTTTGGACAAAGGTCTGCAGATACCCTGTGGACGTCAGGATTGGTGCGACCCCATGAGAAGGCATTCTGCTCCCTGTGTTCAGTAGACGCTGGACAACAGCCCTCAGATGTGCAGACTCAGGGAGGCCCTGCCTTTCTCTGCAGCCCCCAGGTCCCCACTGTGCTCCTGGCGGGCTCTCTGGACTGGGAGTTCCTGTCGCGGGGGCTGCCTGCCACCTGCGGTCGGGGTGCAGCGTGAGGGCGGTGGGCACGTGGACTCCACGAGTACCTGTGAACGAATGAATGAAACCTCCAAACAGGAGCAGCAAGGAGCTTTACTGGTTCCGGGCTCAAAACCCCCGTAGGCTCCGAAGGCATCAGCAACCCGGGCCCGCACAGCGCCCCGCGCCGGCTCTCCTCTCCCTGCCTGGGGGCCGAGCGGGGCGGTGAAGTCCCCGAGCGCACTTTCTTTCCTTTGGGAGGAAACCACCCGAGGTCCAGGGTCCTCGCACGCCTTTCTTGTTTCTGGTTGTTCACAACTGAGCTGCTGCTCTGCGGTGGCCCATGTGACGGCCACTGGGGCCCCAGCGAGAGCCCTGGCCATCCTGGGTCTTAGTGGAAACTCGTTCCTGGGTCCTCTGTGACCCAGGCGAGGGAGTCTCCTCCTGGGTCAGTTTCTGTTGCCGCCAAAGCGCAGCCTCGTGAACAGCCGCCCGGACGGGTGACTCTAGGACAGAGAAAGACAAATATCCTGTGATATCGCATATCTGTGGGGTCTAAACAATGATACAAATGAGCTTATTAATGAAACAGAAACAGACTCATAGACATAGAAAAAACAAACTTTTGGTTACCAAAGGGGAAAGGGGGTCGGGGAGGGATAAATTAGGGGTATGGGATTAACAGATACACACTACTATATACAAAATAGGTAAACGACAGGGCCTACTGCACGGCACAGGGAACTGTACTCAATATCGTATAATAACATATCATGGAAAAGAACCTGAATATATTCAGATATATATACATATATCTGAATCATTTTGCTGTACACCTGAAACTAACACAACATTGTAAATCAACTATGCTTCAATTAAAACATGCAGAGTTAACAACGGGAGTGTATCAGTTGTGAGTTGGTACAAGGATACATAGAGCTGATTCACTTCATTGTACAGCAGAAACTAACACAACATTGTAAAGCAATTATACTCCAATAAAAAAAAAAAAAAGAGGAAGGGCTTCCCTGGTGGCGCAGTGGTTGAGAATCTGCCTGCCAATGCAGGGGACACTGGTTCGAGCCCTGGTTTGGGAAGATCCCACATGCCGCAGAGCAACTGGGCCCGTGAGCCACAACTACTGAGCCTGCGTGTCTGGAGCCTGTGCTCCGCAACAAGAGAGGCCGCGATAGTGAGAGGCCTGCGCACCGTGATGAAGAGTGGCCCCCGCTTGCCGCAACTGGAGAAAGCCCTCGCGCAGAAACTAAGACCCAACACAGCCAAAAATAAATAAATAAATAAATAAATATTTTAAAAAAGAGGAAAAAGAAGAAAAAAAAGGGTCATGAAGCGGGTGCCTCACGTTCACGAATAGCTCAGTGCCCTGTCCCCACTCCCTCACACCAGCGTCCCCAGCTCAGTCCCATGTCGTTACTGGCCCCCAGGAGAAAACCACTAGGAAAGGAGGAGAAGAGCAGCCACTGTCAATTTGGGACTTGAATTCTTACAGTAATCCCTTGAGGTTGGTGCTGGAACTCCCGGGCTGGCCCCAGATGGAGGCTGCCTCCCCCGCCCCGCCCCCTGCGGCTTAGCTGGGCTCCAGTCAGAGGCACAGTTCCAGGGACCAGGAAGGACCTCGGGTCCAGACTGCTTCTCACCCTTTCCAGCACTTGAGCTGGGAATGCCTGCCAAGTCTCAATCCTTTGGGCTAAGGCAAAATTTTCCAAGCTACTCTTTGGAAGAACCCTCCATAGGAGGTTAATAGCTATTCTACGGGGAGAGAGGGGTTCTATTTTCGAATGTTTGGGGAAAGTAACACATCACGATAAACGGACAAATGTGAGAAATATGTGAAGTCTTTAAGGGCGCTCCCCTAAATTCTCACCCAGCTCCTGTAGAGGATCTGACCTCAATCATTGACATTAGGTAATCACTACATCAGGCTTGTTTTTTTTCTCATTGTGTTACCACTTCCTGGAACGCTCACTTTTAAAGATACTAAGGGGCAAATTAAAGTCAGATTCCTCTAAGGATGTACAGGCACTGGGTGGAGGTATTTCAGGGAAGGACTTGGAGGGAAGACACCTAAAATCACATGCTGCAGGAGACCACCTAACCGTGCAAGCCCCTCTCCCTCCTCCAGAGCCAGCTTCCCACCCTGGCAGCTTGACCCACGGCCCTGCCCCACTGTGGGCAGACGCCGCCCCCGCCCCGGTCCTGGCTCCTGGCCGCTCCCCCACCGCCTTCCACACGCAGGGGCCCAGCTGCTTACTGGACTCCATTCGGCTCAAATTCAGCTTCTCCGAACAGAGAGCCTCTTCTGCCGGCCCATTCCACAGAGTTCTACTGGGAATGGCATAATTTCCTGCGCAGGCCCCCAAGACAGAAATGAATTTTAGGTCCAATTTATTGAGTTATGATTTACATACAGTAAAATTCACCTTTTTAGCACATTGCTCTATGGGTTTTAGTAAGAACGCACAGTGGTGTAACCACTTCTAAAATCAGGGTGCAGAGCAGTTCCACCACCCCTAAAACTGCTCTCACACCTTTGTCGTCACACTGTGTCCCAAGCCCGGCTCCTGGAAACCACTCATCTATTTTCGGTCCCTATAATTTCACCTTTTCCAGAACATCATGTAAATGGAATCACATACTCTGTAGCCTTTTGAGTCTGGCATCTGTCATTTTTTTTTTTTTAACATCTTTATTGGCGTATAATTGCTTTACCATGTTGTGTTAGTTTCGGCTGTATAACAAAGTGAATCAGCTATACATATACATACATCCCCATATCCCATCCCTCCTGCGTCTCCCTCCCACCCTCACTATCCCACCCCTCTAGATGATCGCAAGGCACCGAGCTGATCTCCCTGTGGCATCTGTCATTTACCGTAACATATTTGCAATTCATCCCTGTTATTGTGGGTTTTTGTGTCTTCCTTTTTTATTGCTAAATAATATGCCATCTAAGCCAGCGGTGTTGAGTTGCATGAAATTTTTCTTTCTCTTTCATTCCCTACCACATCCCAGGTCCTGGCAATTCTACCTTCTAATCTCTCTCAGATTCGTTCCTTGCCATCCTTTCTGCCCCCCGCCCTCAGCTGGGGCCATCTCAGCAGCTCCCCTACTGGTCCCCACCCCCAGCTCCCCTCAATGCCCCTCCCCTCAAAGGCACATGGGGCCTCACACTGCGGTTGCTGCCCCACTGCAGGGGCTTCAGTCACCGCCCCCCCCCCCCCCACTGCTGGTCTTTAACCTCTGAACCCCTTCCAGCTCCGGTGCTCCGTCTGGTTCACAGCCCTCCCCACACGCTGGCTTCCTCGTTCGCGTTCCAGTCACGTCCTGTGTCTGATGACCAGCCCACAGTTCTGCCCTTTGGACATCAGCCCTTCTAACCTCGCTTGTTCCCCAGAGTCTGGACAGCCCGGGGAGACTCTACTCCTCTGAGTCCTAGAGGGAACATCTCAAATGGCCGTGAGGGCAGCGTTCTATGAGCACCGTCACTGTTTCCCTGCCTTGTAATTAGAGGGAGTTTAACCGACAGAATGTCAGTACACTTGATCAGAGCTTATAAAAAAAGAAGGTTAATTAAACTGCTTTACTCATTCAGACTTTCATCTTCTCCCAGGAATTCATAGTGACTTCTGGACCCTGACCTTGCATTTTCCTTCCTTTGGGTGTTGATGGGGACTAGAAAGGTGCTTGGTGGGCGTAGAGGTGGGGTGGACCGGCCCTGCCTCTCCTTTCTCCCCCTTTCCGTGATGCGAGCCTTTCTGGAGAACACCCAGAGCCAGTCTGGGAGCCTGGTGCTGCGCCAGCCTCTTGGGGCGCACACATGATCAGCCAGTCTTAAAAGGAGGAGACGGAGAAGGTGTCTGATTACAGAGGGAGAGGCCCCTTCCAGCTCCTCTTTCTGAGATTCAAGGTGGTCTGCCCCATATAACACCCCCAGTTTCTAGAACTACTGAACTCAGTCCTTAGTGGTCTTTCTTCTACAAGTCAGGCCTGAACAGCAATCTGCATCTAATAGCACTGGGGGCTTCTTCCTTTGTCTTTGGGTGGAAAGGTGTGACGAAATTTGATTTTTATGATTGGCAGGGGCTGATAGCTTGTAGAGTTTGGAGTCTTTTGCTTGTGGTTTTTAAAGGGGGATGCTTCATTATTAGCATCCACTGCTAATAATTAGTTTTATTAGGATTATTTGTTACTGAGAGCAGAGTGTTTGGGGTGAGTGTAGGCAGAGGGCATGTTTCCATCTTGCCCTTCCTCAGCTCAGGCTACTGTGCAGAGGATGTTTGCAGCAAGTGCAGGCCAGTACTGATCTGGCCGTGCTGGGCCGTAGGGATGGCCCCCGTCTGATTGTTAGTGCCCTTGACATTCATGGGGTTTACGAGTTCAGCTGCCACCTCTGCTGCTACTGAATGGCGTGGCTCAGGGAGGATCTCAGCTCTTCCTTCTTGCTGCTAAAAAACATGCAGCCATCCACTGGCCTTTGTCTATCCCGTTAGTTTAAGGTTTCTTCCCTCGTAGGACACAGATCCCTGTTGAAGTGAGGGATGAGGGGACATATAAGCCTTCCCAGTAATTTATACAATCAGTAGATTGAACAAATGAAGGTTCAGAAAGCAGAGCTGGATTGAGGGTTTTAGGAGGAGTCTTTTCTATGCAAGGTCAAATCCCTGTTCCTTCTAAGTGTCAGTCATGTACCTTCTGGAACTCGAAAGCCCAGTTCTCAGGCCAACCTAAGGTTTGTGGGCACAGTAGCAAGAAGGCGGAAAATGCAGTGGGAGAAGAACATGTGACCTGCAGAAGCCTGAATTCTGGGTCTTTCCCAAGCACTGCCTGCTGGGCGTGGGAGGTTCTGGCACTCACTCTGCTGTTGAGCTGAGACCCAGAGACCCGATGTGGCCTCAGAGAGCGGCTTGTCCCGCCCGTGCTGCTGAGGGTCAGGAAGGTGATAGTGCGAAACGCTCTGTTGCATCTTCGGTCTTTTCTCCTCATCATGATTAGTTTGTTCATTCTCAGACTTTTTAGTTTTGAGACAGGCTTGGACCTGGGACCCTTTGCTGCAGTGCTTGCACCTGGACAAACAAAATACAAAGAAACTATAAGGGACTAAAAATAACCGTGTGAATGCAGTTGGGGCAAATTATGGACAACAAGATACGAAAAGACCAAAAAAACCCCAACTGCCACTTTTGAAGAGCAGGGAGCAAAAGCAGGGTACTGGGCATGCCCCCAGCACTCAGTGCCACCAAGGGGGTAGGCAGACCATCTAAGCCCCTCCTCCGGCCCCCCCTGGACACGCCCCTACCCTCACCCCATATAAGGAACCAGTTCCCCCCACCTAGGGGAGCGAACAAGGAAGCAAGGGAGGGGCCCCAGTAAAGCCTTGCCTGAATTTCTTGTCTGACCTCTTAGCAATTTCTGTTGATTAAGGAGGCCAAGAACCCTGGTCAGTAACAGTCTGATTTGGGTAAGGTATTTTTCAAGTTTTTAAAAATTCAGGTGTATTCAGGTGTTTAACGTGAAATTCCAGTAATTAAAGAAAAGTGTGCTCCATGTGCAACCACCAGTACCATCAAGATAGAAGATTTCTGTCACCCTGAAACCCTAACCTTAACCATTGGCCCTTGGCAATCACGCATGTGATGTTTGTCCCTGTGGCTTTGCCTGCTCCAGCTTGCCATACAGATGGAAGCAAACAGTATACAGCCCTTTGAGTCTGGCCTCTTTCTTGTAATGCCTTTGAGATTCATCGCGTTGCTGCGTGTGTCAGGACTTCATTCCTTTCTAGTGCTGAATGGTATCCCATTGCATGAAGGTACCGCAATTTATTTATCCATTCACTAGCTGATGGACATTTGGGTTGTTTTCTGTTTTGAACTATTGTGAGTAAAGCTGCTTATAAATAGTCACGTATAGATTTTTGTGTGACTATAGGTTTTCATTTTACTTGGGTAAGTATCTCAAAGTGGGATTGCTGGGTCGTATGGTGAATGTATGTTTAAATTTGTAAGAACCTGCCAAAGTGTTTTTCAAAGTGGCTGTACTATTTTTAAAATTCCAACCAGCAAAGTATGAGTTGATAATTTATTTCTATTTCTTTTTTTTTTTTTTTTTAAAGACAGCTAGTGTAACCTCAGACCAGTCTGTTAAATTCCCTGATACGGTTTAATCTTCCAACAAATACAATGTACTTTCCCACTTGGTAAATTTTTTTTAAAAATTTATTTATTTTTGGCTGTGTTGGGTCTTTGTTTCTCTGCGAGGGCTTTCTCCAGTTGCGGCAAGCGGGGGCCACTCTTCGTCGCGGTGCGCGGGCCTCTCACTATCGCGGCCTCTCTTGTTGCGGAGCACAGGCTCCAGTCGCGCAGGCTCAGTAGTTGTGGCTCACGGGCCTAGTTGCTCCGTGGCATGTGGGATCTTCCCAGACCAGGGCTCAAACCCGTGTCCCCTGCACTGGCAGGCAGATTCTCAACCACTGCGCCACCAGGGAAGCCCTATTTTTATTTCTTAATATTATTATTATTAGTTTGTCTCATATGTATAACTTTAAATACATCCCTTATGTTTTCATAAGCAGTATACTGGTTGGCATTTTCTAAATAGCTTATTACACTTTTGAATTACTCTCTTAAAAAACCACTCTCATGTTAAATAGTGATATAAAATTAAAGGCGTTTGGGATTTTATAACAAGTTTTTGTTAGTAATTTTGAGTTTTAGGCCATCATGATCTGGGAATGTGTTCTGTGCCACTTTTGTTTTTTTGTATTTTAGGGTTTCCTTGTGGCCTGATATAGTAACATTTGAATGTTCCAGGCATTCAAAAAGGTATATTTTCAGTGTGTAATGCATATATATGTGTGTGTGTGTGTGTGTGTGTGTGTGTGTGTGTGTATTTTTGAGGTATAATTGACATACAACATTATATTAGTTTCAGTTGTACAACGTGATTAGATATTTATATATATGGTGAAATGATCACCAGAATAAGTTCCATCACATACATAGTTGCAAAATTTTCTTTTTCTTGTGATGAGAACTTTTACGATTTATTCTCATAGAAACTTTCCAATACACAATATAGAATTATTAACTATAATTGCCCTGCTGTACATTACATTCCCAGGACTTATTTTATAACTGAAAGTTTGTATCTTTTGACCCCCTTCACCCATTTTGCCCACCCGCTCTCCCCTCACCTCTGCCAACCACCAATCTCTTCTCTGTATCTATAAGCTTGGTCTTTTTTTTTTTTTTTTTTAAGATTCTACATGTAAGTGAGATCATATAGTATTTGTTTTTCTCTGCCTGACTTATTTCACTTAGCATAATGCCCTCAAGGCCCATCCATGTTGTCACAAATGGCAAGGTTTCATTCTTTTTTATGGCTGAATAATATTACATTTTATATATATGTAAAAATATATAAAGTTATATATATATATATAATATTTTCTTTACCCATTCTTCCATCAATGGACACTTAGGTTATTTCCATGTCTTGGCTATTGTGAATAATGCTCCTATGAACATGGGGGTGCAGCTATCTTTTTGAGTTAGTGTTGTCCTTTCCTGTGGGTAAATACCCAGAAGTGGAATTGCTGGATCATATGGTAGTTCTATTCTTATTTTTTGCGGAAACTCCATACTGTTTTCCAGAGTGGCGGCACCAATTTACATTCCCACCGACAGTGCACCAGAGTTCCCTTTTTCCACACCCTCTCCAACCCTTGCTATTTCTTGTCTTTTTGATGATAGCTATTCTGAGAGCTGTGAGGTGATACCTTATTGTGGTTTTGATTTGCATTTCCCTGATGATTAGCAGTGTTGAACAACTTTTCATGTACCTGTTGACCATCTGTGTGTCTTCTTTGGAAAAATGTCTATTCAGATCCTCTGTCCATTTTTAAATTCTTTTTTTTTTTTTTTTTTGCTATTAAGTTGTATGAGTACTATATATGTTATCAGATACTTAATTTGCAAATATTTTCTCCCATTCAGCAGGTTGTCTTTTCTTTTGTTGATGGTTTTCTTTGCTGTGCAGAAGTTTTAGTTTGATGTAGACCCACTTACTTATTTTTTCTTTTGTTGCTTAGTCCCATTTGTTTATTTTTGCTTTTATTCTTTTTGATGAATTATAAATGGGATTTTTTTTCAATTTCTCTTTCTGATAGATTGTTATCAGTATATAGAAATGCTACAGATTTCTACTGATTTTGTATCCTGCAACTTTACGGAATTCATTAGTTATTTCTAACAGTCTTTTGGTGGAGTATTTACGGTTTTCTATAGATAGGATCATGTCATCTGCAAACAGTGATGATTTTACTTCTTCCTTTCCAGTTTGGATGTCTTTTATTTCTTTTTCTTGCCTAATGCCACGGCTAGGCCTTCCAATGCTATGTTGATAACAAATTGTTATCCTCTTGTTGGATTGACCCTTTTACCATTATGACATTTCTTTGTCTCTTATTACAGACTTTGTTTTAAAGTCTAGTGTGTCTCTTGTAATTATATTTACCCCAGCTTTCTTTTGGTTTCTATTTGCATGGACTATCTTTTTCCATCCCTTCACATTCAGTCTGTGTGTCTTCATGTCTGAAGTGAGTCTCTTGTAGACAACATAGATGGGTCTTGTTTTGTTGTTGTTGTTGTTTTTGGTTTAAATACATTCAGCCATTCTATGTCTTTTGATTGGAGAATTTAGTCCATTTACATTTAAAGTAATTATTGATAGGTATGTACTTATTGCCATTTTATTAATTGTTTTCCGTCTGATTTGTAGTTCCTCTGTTCCTTTCTTCTTCTCTTGCTCTCTTCCTTTGTGGTTTAATGACTTTCTTTAGTGGTGTGCTTAGATTCCTTTTTCATTATTTTTTGAGTATCTACTATGGGTTTTTGCTTTGTGATTACCATGAGGCTTATACATAACAACTTTCTGTTGTTACCATGAGGCTTACACATAACAACTTTCTAGCACTCAATTTTAAGTTGATAATAACTTGAGTTTGAATGCATTCTAAAGCTGTACATTTTTACTCTCTTCACCATATTTTCTGTTTTGATGTCACATTCTAATCTATTTATCTTGTGTACCCCTTAACTAATTATTGTAACTACAGTTATTTTATTACTATTGTCTTTTACCCTTCACACTAAGTTTATAAGTGATTAATCCACTAACTCTACTATATATTTACCTTTACCATTGAGATTTATACTTTCATGTGTTTTCTTGTTACTAATTAGTGCCCTTTCTTTTCAGTTAAAGAAGTCCCTTTAACATTTCTTTTAAGGCCAATTTAGTGGTGATAAACTTCTTTAGCCTTTTCCTTGTCTGAAAAACTCTTCTCTCTCCTTCAATTCTGAATGATAACTTTGCTAGGTAGAGTATTCTTGTTTGGAAGCTTTTGTTTTTGTTTTTCTTTCAACACTTTGAATATATTGTGTCACTCCCTCTGCCCTCAGAGTTTCTGCTGAAAAATCAGATGATACGCCTATGGGGATTCCCTTGTATATAATAGTAGTTTTTTGCTTTCTGCTTTTAAGATTCTCTCCTTGTCTTTAACTTTTTATATTTTAATTATGTGAGTCTCTTTGGGTTCATCTTATTTGGAACACTCTGGGCTTCCTGGATCTGTATGTCTGTTTCCTTTCTGAGGTTAGGGAAGTTTTCAGCCATTATTTCTTCAAATAAGCTTTTTGCCCCTTTGTTGCTCTTTTCTCCTTCTGAAAATCTCATAATGTGATTGTTAGTCTGCTTGATGTTGATCCAAAAATCTCATAAGCTATCCTTACCTTTTTCATTCTTTTTTCTCTTTTTGCTCCTCCAATTGGGTGAGTTCCTCTGATCTGTCTTTGAGTTCACTGATCCTTTTCTATTTCATCTACTGTGCTGTACAACCCCTGTAGTGTATTTTTCAGTTCAATTATTGTATTATTCTGCTCTGTGACTTCTGTTTGGTACTTTTAAATATTTTTATCTCTTTGTTGAAATTTTCACTGTGTTCATCCATTCTTCTCCCAAGTTTGGTGAGCATTATAATGGCCATTACTTTGAGTTCTTTATCAGGTAAATTTTTTATCTCTGTTTCATTTAGGTTGTTTTTTTTTTTTCTTCTGACATTTTATCTTGTTCTTTCATTTGGAACATATTCTTCTGTTTCTTTATTTTGTTTGAATCTCTCTGTTGATGTCTATGCAATAGATGAATCAGCCACCTCTCCCAGTCTTGGAGTGGACTTGTGTAGCCAGTGAAACTTATCATTCAGTCCTGCCCTAGCTCTTGGCTGTCCTCCAAATATTTGTATTTGTCTTAGCAGCCTATTTTATTTTTAATAGCTCCAAGTAGTTGAGGGGGTGCCACAACCAGTCAGTTGCCCAAAGGGAAGGATCTCAGTCAGCACCTAGATTCAGGCTGATTGGAAGCCAGACCCTCAGGCAGCAGATTTTTTAAAATGCAGATATTTAGATACAGTTCTGTGGGACTGCAAGCATACACCTGCTGGCCACTAGAGCTAGATGATCTGGAGGTGTCCCCTGGTGGCAATTACAAAAATTGGGGTTCCAGATGAGTGTATGAGCTCCTTTCTGGACAAACAATTGAGCTGTAGTGAGGCAGAGGGAGAGCACAAAGATGGCATTCCCCAGCCCACGTTCCCTGAGCATACATCTGTAGGCTTCTGGATGTGTGCAAACCTGAGGAAGCCTGCCTCTAAGACCAAAGATTCAGGACAAGCAAGTAGGCTTCTTCCACAGAAAGGCCAGAGGTGTGCTTTAGTCCTCTGTCTGTCAGTGTTGTGGGAGTGGTAGTCTTCTGGGAAATGTCTCTCCAATTATTACAGTCCCATGGGACCCAGGAATGCAAGATACTCTGGCTTTCGAAGCCAGGTTGTCAAGGGGTGTCCCTTGGGCCGCAGCCACAGAAACGGGAGCACCAGATACATACAAGAGCTCCCCTCTGAGAGATACTGGTGCTCTGGATCATAGCAGAGGGAGAGCATGCGGACAGCGCCTGCCCTCTGACGTCTCAGGAGAGGCTTGGTCAGCTTTCAGTTGTGAGTTTAATTAGAAGTCTGCCTCTCAGGCTGCAGCTATGACTGTGACAATAAATTAATAGACCTCTTTCACAGAAGACTGAGCTCTGGGTCTGCTGCCTCTTGCTGTGCCTAGGAGGGGTGGGGCTTTAGCTGATTAAGAACTCTTTCTCTGTTGGTTACAATCTTGTGGAATCCACCAGTAAAAGCCCCACTGGCCACTAGAGCCAGACAGTGTAGAGGTGTCCACGGGCAGCAGCCACAGAAATCAGGGCACCAGACAAGGGAATATGCTCCTTTCTGGAAGATACTGGTGAGTTGGAATGAGGCAAGTGAGTGCACAGATTAAGTCCACTGGTCTTCACTCCCTGAGAGCAGCTCTGTAGGTCCCCTGTGAGTGTGCCAAAGAAGCCTTTCCCTCAGACCAACCTCCTGGACAAGCTAACAGGCCTCTTTCTCAGAAAGACCAGGGATGTGTCAGTCTGCTGTCTGTGCAGCGCCCTGGGCTGGGAGTCTGCCAAGAACTGTCTCTCTGGTAGCTGGAGTCCCATGGGACCCATGATTACAAGCCCCCTGGCCTCCAGAACTAGATGCTCAAAGAGCATCCTTTGGGTGGCAGCTGCAAAAACTGGGGCACCAAACATAAAAACTGGGGCAGCGATGTAGATGCTCCCCTCTGGGAAACACTGGTGCTCTGGAGTGTGGCAGAGGGAGAGCATGAAGATGATGGCCACTGGCGGACCAGGGTAGAGGGGTTAGTGTGCAAAAATTGCACCTGTCAGAAAAGGAAGAAAAAAAAAAAAGAAGAAGAAAGAAATTTTAAAGAAAGAAATAAAAAAGAGATGGCACCTGCTGGCTGTAGCAAGGCAGAGGGAGAACAGGAAGATGGCACCCACCAGCCCCTGCCCTGGAGAGCATCCCCACAGGTCCTGCCCCTCAGATCAATGCTTTAAACTTAGGCAGTGGGTCTCTTTCACATAAAGTCCTGACACTTTTCAAAGGGCTGCTTCCGCATTGGCCCTGGGGTGTGAGTCTGTGTGTGAGCCCTTGGGGCCATTTCTCAGTTCACCACAGCCCCGCGGGCCCCCTGGACACAAGCCCCACTGAGTTTTAAACCTGGATGTTTTGGGGGCTCTTCTCTCAGGCTCCAGTGTTAAGAGTTGGGGTGCACAAAGTGAGGTAGGAACCCTGCTCGCCTCAGGGAGAAGCGCCGTGTTTTGAGTTCCCTCCCGACTGTGGGACGCTGTGCAGGGTGGGGTTTATGGTGAGAGTGTCTCAGCCTCTCCTGCCCACTTCAGTGTGGTTTTCTTCTCCTTTCCCCAATGTGAAAGGGTTGCTCTGCTAGTTTTTAGGTTTCTTTTCAGAGAAAGTTGTTCTATATATAGCTGTAGATTTGGTGTGTCCACGAAGGAAGTGAGACCCTCCCTCAAGTTGCCCTCTTGTACCAGACTGTACATATTTTTTTAATTAGCTCTATCGTTAAGATATTCTACATGTTTATTTTTGCTCACTTACTCCATCAAAGTCTGAGAGAGATCCGTATATATATAAATATTTCTAACAGGTATTGCTTTATATATTTCAATGTAATATAATTTGATGCATAATATCCATGAGTATTATATCTTCTATGTTTATGATATTAAAAAAATCAATATAAAATGACTTCTTTCTATTTAATTATATTTGCCTTGAATCCTATTTCCACAAATAATATTTTCTTCACACTATTTGAAGTTATATTATTTGAAATTATATTATGAACATGTTTACATCCTCACTGTCAAGGACTAGAATTCTGTCTGTATCACCAGCACGTTGAGTAGGACTGGACACACAGTAGGCTCACAGTAAATATTTTTGAACAAATGAATTCATTAGTTTATATTGCACTTCTACTTTCTTTTTAGTCTCATTCAATCTGTATCCATCCATGCTTTTATTTTTAATTTACATCTTTTTTTTTTGTAATGGCTCTTGGAATTTGTTTTTCACCTAATCAGAAGGTCTTTGTGTTTTTAATAGAGTATTTCATTCATTTCTAATATGGTTATGGATGCTCTTAGGTCATCGTTGGGCTGCAACCCACAGGCCTACAAGGCCAGCACTTGCCCAGCCTTAAGACCAAAGAAAGAGCCTGGAGTCAGCAACAGGGACATCAACGGTCTAATGGATGGGGGAGCTTACACGTCTGAAGCAAGGTCCTGGAGCGACACCCCACCATGTGCGGGGAGATGGCAGGCAGGACGTGGTGGCAGTCTTCCCTCTGGGGGGGGTTGGGGGTAGGAAGGGGAGATTTCCAGTTACAAGAGGAATTGATGTCAGGTTGGCTCATCAGTTACCAACCAACAGAGGGGCATGCCCTCACTGTCCCTTTAATAAGAACAATCACTAGCTGGGGCCTGGGGCAATTAGGTAGGAAGGTCAGTCGTGTGAGTGGAGTATAGGGGAAGCAGGCACTGGTCAAGCAGGGGATGTACAGAGAGCAAGAGAACAGCCATCTTGAGTGGTCTGACCATATAGTCATCTCCTTTTATCTATTTGTTTTGATTAATCCTTCCTTGCTGATTTGTTTTCTCTCCCTTTCTCTCTCTCTCTCCATCTTCTCTCCTTCTCTCTCTGCTTCAAATGGACAATGTCCTTTCTGATTTCTCTTTTCCAAGGTTTGGAAAGTGTGTATCCTGGTTAAAACTTTTCTAATGGATGCTTCTACTTTAAAAATTCATTTCAAACTTATATGTTTTTAATTAACAAAGAATGGAACTGTGTTAATTGAGTTGCCCTTGTTTATGTGGACCTCAGCTGCTCCTACCACAAATTTCTTGACTTTGGAATTAAAACCCCAGGTATTAACAATACACTTTGTACATTTACATCATCCCTTCAAAGGATATTTTCAGTTTTGAAGCCACATTTCTTATAATTATTTAAACAATTCCATGTTTATCTATCACTCCTCACTACCAGCTTATTTATTGCATGCTTTTCTCATTTACTTTATGTTATCACTTCATTGATTGATGTATGTCTTCAAGTAACATTTTCAAGAAATGTACAAAAAGTCATCTTCTATACTGCTTTTTAAAAACAATTCATATTGTTTTGTGCTTTATGCTTTTATATCCTTAAACCACCTTTCATTCTCTGAATTTTAGCTTTAGTAAATCAAATAGTTAAGATATTATGTAGCTTAACTGCCTGCTAACCAGACACTTCCATTTCAATATCTTTGCCACCTTTGACAATGCAGCAATGTTTTTGGAGTTTTTCACTATTTTGATGGATTTTGCTATTCTTGAATACAATTGAATGGGCATTTAAAGATGGTTTTACATCAGTGATCTTTTAAAATTTACTCCTGCCCCCCTTTCTAGTGGCTTCATTCAGTATGTCTCTGCTGTGCCAAGGAAGGTATCTCTTTGCCTCTCTTTCTGCTTTTCTGATACTCTGACCCAAAGGACCAGTTTCCTACAAGCACCTCCTCTGAGCACTTCCTGTCTCTCCATCCATCTGCAAGGCTTTGTTCTTTGTCACCAAGCTTCCTAGTACGCAGTATGTGGCTATCCAGTCCCTTTCTTCCCACTCTTGGAGTCACACTCTTGGAGATGTAGATAGATGTGGGAGAGAGTGGGAAACCATATTTTGACTGCCTCAAAAGCAGTGCTCAAGTAGTAGAGGGACAGTTAGCCCTGTTTTCTCTCTACTCTACTAGCTGTACTCTCTCCCCAACCTCTATTTTATGATGAAAATCCTGTGGGAATCTTGTCAATATCTAGCTGACTCATAATTAATAGAATTCCTTCCAAGAATCTGGAAATACATTATATTATTTTTTGTGTTGTGATGTTTCTTTTTTCCTCATTTTCACTTTTGTTAGTGGTATTTAAATGCCAGCCAGGTATCATTTTAAACTGGAAGCATCAATATGTTGCTGTCAATAAAACTATGAATAGGTGAGTCTTTATTGACTAGATGAAAATATTTTAAAATTTCTTTACTTTCCAAATGCTGTTGTTATAGAGAAGTTTTATCTAGGGCCATTACACAGAATGGATTCAAAGGACAATATTGAAATGAGATTGGTTCAAGATGGCAGAGTAGAAGGACGTGTGCTCACTCCCTCTTGTGAGAGCACCAGAATCACAACTAACTGCTGAACAGTCATTGACAGGAAGACACTGGAACTCACCAAAAAAGATACCCCACATCCAAAGACAAAGGAGAAGCCACAGTGAGACGGAAGGAGGGGCACAATCACAATAAAATCAAATCCGATAACCACTGGGTGGGTGACTCACAAACTGGAGAACGCTTATACCACAGAAGTCCACCCACTGGAGTGAAGGTTCTGAGTGCCACGTCAGGCTTCCCAACCTGGGGGTCTGGCAATGGAAGGAAGAATTCCCAGAGAATCAGACTTTGAAGGCTAGCGGGATTTGATTGCAGGACTTTGTCTGGACTGGCAGAAACAGAGACTCCACTCTTGGAGGGCATACACATAAAGTAGTGTGCGCATCAGGACCTAGGAGGAAGGAGCAGTGACCCCATAGGAGACTGAACCAGACGTACCTGCTAGTGTTGGAGGGTCTCCTGCAGAGGCAGGGTGTGGCTGTGGCTCACCACAGGGACAAGAACACTGGCAGCAGAAGTTCTGGGAAGTGCTCCTTGGCATGAGCCCTCCTGGAGTCTGCCATTACCTCCACCAAAGAACCTGTAGCCTCCAGTGCTGGGTTACCTCAGGCCAAACAACTAACAGGCAGGGAACCCAGCCCCACCATTCAACAGACAAGCAGATTAAAGTTTTACTGAGCTCTGCCCACCAGAGCAACACCTAGCTCTACCCACCACTAGTCCCTCCCATCAGGAAGCCTGCACAAGACACTTAGATAGCCTCATACACCAGAGAGCAGACAGAGGAAGCAAGAAGAACTACAGTCCTGTGGCCTGTGGAACAAAAACCACATTCATGGAAAGATAGACAAAATGAAAAGGCAGAGGACTATGTACCAGGTGAAGGAACAAGATAAAACGCCAGAAGAACAATTAAATGAAGTGGAGATAAGCAACCTTCTAGAAAAAGAATTCAGAATAATGATAGAAAAGATGATCCAGGAACTCGGAAAAAGAATGGAGGCAAAGATTGAGACGATGCAAGAAATGTTTAACAAAGACCTAGAAGAATTAAGGAATAAACACCTAGAAGAACTAAGGAACAAACAAACATAGATGAAAAATACAATAACTAAAATGAAAAATGCACTAGAAGGAAGCAATAGCAGAATAACTGAGGCAGAAGAATGGATAAGCAGCCTGGAAGACAGAATGGTGGAATTCACTGCCATGGAACAGAATAAAGAAAAAAGAATGAAAAGAAATGAAGACAGCCTAAGAGACCTCTGGGGCAACATTAAGCGCACCAACATTCGCATTATAGGGGTCCCAGAAGAAGAAGAAGAGAGAGAAAGGACCTGAGAAAATATTTGAAGAGATTATAGTCGAAAACTTCCCAAACATGGGAAAGGAAATAGCCACCCAAGTCCAGGAAGCACAGAGAGTCCCAGGCAGGTTAAACCCAAGGAGAAACACACCGAGACACATAGTTATCAAACTGACAAAAATTAAAGACAAAGAAAAATTATTAAAAGCAACAAGGGAAAAAGGACAACATAAAAGAGAACTCCCATAAGGTTAACAGCTGATTTCTCAGTGGAAACTCTACAAGCCAGAAGGCAGTGGCATGAAATACTTAAAGTGAGGAAAGGGAAGAACCTACAACCAAGATTATTCTATCCAGCGAGGATCTCATTCAGATTTCATGGAGAAATCAAAAGTTTTAGAGACAAGCGAAAGCTAAGAGAATTCAGCACCACCAAGCCATCTCTACAACGAATGCTAAAGGAACTTCTCTAAGTGGGAAACATAGAGAAGAAAAGGACCTACAAAAAAAAAAAATTAAGAAAATGGTAATAGGAACATATACATCGATAATTACCTTAAACGTGAATGGATTAAATGCTCCAAACAAAAGACACAGGCTCGCTGAATGGATACAGAACCAAGACCCATTCATATGCTGTCTACAAGAGATGCACTTCAGACCTAGGGACACATACAGACTAAAATTGAGGGGATGGAAAAAGATATTCCATGCAAATGGAAATCAAAAGAAAGCTGGAGTAGCAATTCTCATATCAGATAAAATAGACTTTAAAAGAAGGAATGTTACAAGAGACAAGGAAGGACACTACATAATGATCAAGGGATCAATCCAAAAAGAAGATAGAACAATTATAAATATATATGCACCCAACATAGGAGCACCTCAATACATAGGGCAACTGCTAACAGCTATAAAAGAGGAAATTGACAGTAACACAATAATAGTGGGGGACTTTAGCACCTAACTTACACCAATGGACAGATCATCCAAACAGAAAATTAATAAGGAAACACAAGCTTTAAATGACATAATAGACCAGGTAGATTTAATTGATATTTATAGGACATCCATCCGAAAACAGCAGATTACAATTTTTTCTCAAGTGCATATGGAACATTCTCCAGTATAGATCACATCTTCAGTCAAAAAGCAAGCCTCAAAATTTAAGAAAATTGAAATCATATCAAACATCTTTTCTGACCACAACGTTATGAGATTACAAATAAATTACAGGGAAAAAAAGTAAAAAACACAAACACATGTAGGCTAAACAATACGTTACTAAGTAACCAAGATATCACTGAAGAAATCAAAGAGGAAATCAAAAAATACCTAGAGACAAATGACAAGGAAAACACGATGATCCAAAACCTGTGGGATACAACAAAAGCAGTTCTAAGAGGGAAGTTTATAGCAATACAAACCTACCTCAAGAAACAAGAAACATCTCAAATAAACAACCTAACCTTACACCTAAAGCAATTAGAGAAAGAAGAACCAAAAAACGCCAAAGTTAGCAGAAGGAAAGAAATCATAAAGATCAGATCAGAAATAAATTAAGAAGAAATGAAGGAAACAATAGCAAAGATCAAAAAAACTAAAAGGTGGTTCTTTGAGAAGATAAACAAAATTGATAAACCATTACCCAGCCTCATCAAGAAAAAAACGGAGAAGACTCAAATCAATAGAATTAGAAATGAAAAGGGAGAAGTAACAACTGACACTGCAGAAATACAAAGGATCATGAGAGATTACTACAAGCAATTATATGCCAATAAAATGGACAACCTGGAAGAAATGGACAAATTCTTAGAAAAGCACAACCTTCCAAGTCTGAACAAGGAAGAAATAGAAAATATAAACAGACCAATCACAAGCACTGAAATTGAGACTGTGATTAAAAATCTTCCAACAAACAAAAGCCCAGGATGAGATGGCTTCACAGGTGAATTCTATCAAACATTTAGAGAAGAGCTAACACCTACCCTTCTCAAACTCTTCCAAAATATAGCAGAGAGAGGAACTCTCCCAAACTCATTCTATGAGGCCACCATCACCCTGATACCAAAACCAGACAAAGATGTCACAAAGAAAGAAAACTACAGGCCAATATCACTGATGAATATAGATGCAAAAATCCTTAACAAAATACTAGCAAACAGAATCCAACAGCGCATTAAAAGGCTCATACACCATGACCAAGTGGGGTTTATCCCAGGAATGCAAGGATTCTTCAATATATGCAAATCAAACAATGTAATACACCATATTAACAAATTGAAGGATAAAAACTATATGATCATCTCAATAGATGAAGAAAAAGCTTTTGACAAAATTCAACACCCATTTATGATAAAAAACTCTCCAGAAAGTCAGCATAGAGGGAACTTACCTCAATATAATAAAGGCCATATATAACAAACCCACAGCCAACATTGTTCTCAATGGTGAAAAACTGAAACCATTTCCACTAAGATCGGGAACAAGACAAGGTTGCACACTCTCACCACTATTATTCAACATAGTTTTGGAAGTGTTAGCCACAGCAGTCAGAGAAGAAAAAGAAATAAAAGGAATCCAAATCGGAAAAGAAGAAATAAAGCTGTCACTGTTTGCGGATGACATGATACTATACAAAGAGAATCCTAAGGATGCTACCAGAAAATACTAGAGCTAATCAATGAATTTGGTAAAGTAGCAGTATACAAAATTAATGCACAGAAATCTCTTGCATTCCTATACACTAACAATGAATGATCAGAAAGAGAAGTTAAGGAAACACTCCCATTTACCAGTGCAACAAAAAGAATAAAATACCTAGGATTAACCTACCTAAGGAGACAAAGGACCTGTATGCAGAAAACTGTAAGACACTGATGAAAGAAATTAAAGATGATACAAACAGATGGAGATATATACCATGTTCTTGGATTGGAAGAATCCACATTATGAAAATGACTACACTACCCAAAGCAATCTACAAATCCAACGCAAACCCTATCAAACTACCAATGGCATTTTTCAAAGAACTAGAACAAAAAATTTCACAATTTGTATGGAAACACAAAAGACCCCGAATACCCAAAGCAATCTTGAGAAAGAAAATTGGAGCTGGAGGAATCAGGCTCCCTGACTTCAGATTATACTACAAAGCTACAGTAATCAAGACAGCATGGTACTGGCACAACAACAGAAATATAGATCAATGGAACAGGATAGAAAGCCCAGAGATAAACCCACACACATAAGGTCACCTTATTGTTGATAAAGGAGGCAAGAATATACAATGGACCAAAGACTGCCTGTTCAATAAGTGGTGCTCAGGAAACTGGACAGCTACATGTAAAAGAATGAAATTAGAACACTCCCTAACACCATACACAAAAATAAACTCAAAATGGATTAAAGACCTAAATGTAAGGCCAGACACTATAAAAACTCTTAGAGGAAAACATAGGCAAAACACTCTATGACATAAATCACAGCAAGATCCTTTTTGACCCACCTTTTCAAAAAATGGAAATAAAAACAAAAATAAACAAATGGGACCTAATGAAACTTAAAAGCTTTTGCACAGTAAAGGAAACCATAAACAAGGTGAAAAGACAACCCCCAGAATGGGAGAAAATATTTGCAAATGAAGCAACTGACAAAGGATTAATCTCCAAAATATATAAACAGCTCATGCAGCTCAATATTAAAAAAGCAAACAACCCAATCAAAAAATGGACAGAAGACCTAAATAAACATTTCTCCAAAGAAGACCTACAGATGACCAAGAAGCACATGAAAAGCTGCTCAGCATCACTGATTATTAGAGAAATGCAAATCAAAACTACAATGAGGTATCACCCCACACAAGTTAGAATGGGCATGATCAGAAAATCTTTTAACAACAAATGCTGGGGAGGTTGTGGAGAAAAGGGAACCCTCTTGCACTGTTGGTGGGAGTGTAAATTGATACAGCCACTATGGAGAACAGTATGGAGGTTCCTTAAAAAACTAAAAATAGAATTATCATATGATCCAGCAATCCCACTACTGGGCATATACCCAGAGAAAACCATAATTCAAAAAGACCCATGCACCTCAATATTCATTGCAGTACTATTACAATAGCCAGGACATGGAAGCAACCTAAATGCCCATCAACAGACGAATCGATAAAGAAGATGTGGTACATATATACAATGGAATATTACTCAGCCATAAAAAGGAACGAAATTGGGTCATTTGTAGAGACATGGATGGACCTAGAGAGTATCATACAGAGTGACATAAGTCAGAAAGAGAAAAACAAATATCGTATATTAATGCAAGGCAGAAGTAGAGACACAGATGTAGAGAACAAGCATATGGACACCAAAGGGGGAAAGCGGGGTGGAGGGGGTGTGTGTCAGATGAGTTGGGAGATTGGGATTGACATGTATACACTAATATGTATAAAACAGATAACTAATAAGGACCTGCTGTATAAAAACAAAATAAAATTCAAAGCAAAAACAAAGGGCAATATCAAAACAAAATTCCAACATTAGCTTTAATAAAAATCTATCCATGAAACATTTTTCTAGGTGCTCTTATATACACTCTTTCATTTAACCCCTGTCAAACAACTGCATCATGCAATACTATTATTTTCTGCAATTATAAAGAATGGATAATGAAGGTTAAAATGATTAAATAACTCACCCAAGGACACCTAGTGTTTTTTTTGTTTTGTTAGCAATGGGAATTTTATTTTATTTATTTATTTTTACACCTAGTGTTTTTAAGAGAGGGTTGGAAAGCCATCAGAGCAGAAGGGCCATAGCCCTGTGTGCACATTTCGACAGGGAACAGACACTGGATGTGTGGCTATCACATCCATCACTGTGTGTGTTTTCTCCCGCCAGGATATTAGAGAATCTCAAGTAACTGAGCAGATGTAAAATTACTTTTTTTTTTTTTTAAACAACAGCTCCTGTTTATTTTTTTATTTTTATTTATTTATTTATTTATGGCTGTGTTCGGTCTTCGTTTCTGTGCGAGGGCTTTCTCTAGTTGCGGCAAGCGGGGGCCACTCTTCATCGCGGTGCGCGGGCCTCTCACGGTCGCGGCCTCTCTTGTTGCGGAGCACAGGCTCCAGACGCGCAGGCTCAGTAATTGTGGCTCACGGGCCTAGTCGCTCCGCGGCATGTGGGATCCTCCCAGACCAGGGCTCGAACCCGCGTCCCCTGCATTGGCAGGCAGATTCTCAACCACTGCGCCACCAGGGAAGCCCTAAAATTACTCTTATTATTAATTAATCTTCAAGAATTATGCAGTTCCAATATCAATTTGAAATAGATCTTAAAATTTGCTGCTAATGAGGTTAGCATGAAATAAGCAAATGCAGCTGTGAATGTGATATTCCACATGGGCTGAGAAAGGATATGCAGGGTTCAGAGGGACCATAGTATCCCTTCTTTGGTAAAGGGATTTCCTTTTGTCTGTTTTAAATTGTGAGATCCTGTTTTAAATCATTGCTTTTATTTGCTTGTACATATTTGAAGCAGCCTTGCTTCCCTCTTCTGAAGTCTACACTTGTCTCTCCTTCCCTCTGCCTGGTCTGGCAGCCTCCCAGATTCTTGCTAATTTTTCCTCTGTTGAATTCAGCTCACATGTGTATTGAACATTTCCTGGACTCTTCTCATCGTTGCAGATACAGAGGCGACTGAGTGGACCACCCCCACTCTAGGAAGCACAATATGCACCGTGAGAGAGGTGTGTATTCCAGAGTTCCAAGGAAGTGTCCACTTGTCACCCAGGCCTGTGGGAAGGGCACTCCCAAGTGGAGGGTCAAGCACAGCAGTCAGGTAGAGAAGAATCAGATACACGTGTGCTGAATTCCTAACCCACCACTTCCCAGGTGACCTTGGGCAAGTGAGGAATGCAGAGATCCTGATGGGAAGGGTTAGCACAGGTCCTGGCCTGTAGCAGATGCTCAGTGAATGTCAGAGTTGGCATCAGGTGACAGCGATGAATGCTCCTTTCTGGCATAGCTCCAAGCCTGAGTAGGAGCAGCGCCTGGCCAAGTATCCCACATACATGGGCATTTCCATTTGCCGTGACACACATCCTTATTTTAGTTCCTCATTATACAAGACCCAGCTCTTCATTTTTCCATTTCAAAATCCCCCAATTTTCTCCTGTCACTCATCCTCAATTTCCTTCTTCCAGGAGCCTCTTCCAAGGGGCAAAAAAATCTCCCGCTGTCTCAGTACTCCACTGAGACCTGCCTGTAAAAACATAGGGAGAAATCTCACTTGGTTCTAGCCTCTGCCCATCAAGAAGCCCAGGAAGAGCGCTAAGGTGTTCAACTATGCATCTGTAGCCTCTACTTCACTTCAGGGAACTCTTGAGAGAAATGAGGATAAAAAACAGTCAGCATCCCCTATGTACTGGGGGCACAGGAGACTCTGTTGCCCTTGGAATCATATAATCTCTGAAAGCAATTTTAGATGCCAGCTAGTGACTACTTAAATGCCTTGCCTATACTTAAATCTCCTTCACAGCCATCCCTTGTGAATGACTATGCACTTCAGCTGGACCCCAGTGCTCTACACAACACCACTGGGATTGTGATTAAAATAATATGGCCAGACTCTCTGTTACCTGGAAATGGAATTTCTGCTATGCCGTCAGAGCCTAACCATTTATATCTTTCAACCAACTGAAATTCAGTTGGTTGAAATTACCTGGAGCAAAGATCCTATTTTCACATACTACTTTAGTGAACACCTTGGAAGCTACAAATAGTTCAAAGTTCTTATCAGTGGAAGGAGAGATTGGGAATCAGTTGGACGTGAATTTAAAGAAAAATAATCAGTAACATAGAGTTTGGCAACATATAGTTTTATAAGCCTGGAACATTCATAATTTTCATCACTGGAACATTTTTACTGTGTGTACCAGTGATGACACGGGTTAAATACTCCAGTATATTTGTTTGTGGTATATGGAAATGGACCCATAATAATTTTAATGTTGCAAATGAACCTAGAAATAAAAAGTTTGTATCCAATGGGAAGAGGAGCATCACTTTAGACACTATGGTCCTTTGGATTTTTGTTTCTGAGGGAAAGGAACATCTAATTATTATCTGGATTTATATTTCTATTTAATAAACCACTTCATGCCTAAAATTTTTCTTAATAGAAGGGAGGTAAACATTGCAGATTTGCTCAAGAAACATTGGGCCTCAAGAAAAACAAAAACTAAATTCAGGTGTAAATTAAACTGTGTCAAAAGGAATTTCAAATAAACATCATTTCAAGTACTCTCAGTTTTAAAAAAAATTATTTTCAAAAGACACCTTTATTGCTCTTATCACTTAGGAGATTCCAAAGGTTTTAGGAGCTCTGTGCCAGAAATGGACAAACACCAAATTTTTTTTCTTTCTTTCTTTCTTTTTTTTTTTTTTGGTTGCACCACACAGCTTGCGCTATCTTAGTTCCCAGATGAGGGATCAAATCTGTGCCCCCTGAAGTGGAAGTGCGGAGCCCTAATCCCTGGACTGCCAGGAAATTCCCTCAGTTTGTTGTTAAAAGCAAAATATACCTCCTGGGAGGGTAGGTAAAGGCTGGCAGACAACTTTGGGATCAACAAGATCAGAGTTAAGGAGGTGTCTTTTATTTGTTTCCAAAAATATTTGTCCACTTCCAAATAATGACATTCTTTCTAAGCATGCCACTTTCAGTTAGTGAGTTTTCTTTAATGTCCAAGGAGTTTACCCAGGTCCCCAGATAATGTGTATGAGAGCAATCTGTAAACCCTGAAGCACTATACAAATGTAAATGGTTATTATTTTCTAAAATCACTTTCACAGTTTTTCACAAATCAGAAGGCAAGGAAATGGCTGGGGAGATGGTAAAGGAGGCATGGGAGCAAGCCCAGGGAGGAACTGGCTGGGACGGGGTGGTACCTGCTTAGAGCACGGGCCATGCTCTGCCTGGTTCGGGAGCATGTAGACAGGGCACTGATGGAGACAGGCAGCCAGCCTAAGGGTTCTGGAGGGCCCGTGAGGACCACTGGGAAATGTCACTGCCTCGTTTTCCTGCTTTGCTTCCTGTTTCTGTCAAATGCTGACCGGAATAAACACATACAACGTGAGAGCTGTGGGTTTCAGTTGTATCTGGGGACTCCCTGAGGGCTATGGCCCAGGAGACCGCCTCGCCTCTCAGAGAGCTCTGAGGAACTGCTGCCATGGGATAAGGGGAGAGGTCAGTATATATGTGATTTTGGCAAAGGGGGTATGTGCAACCAAGCACACATCTCAGGAGAAGGTTACTGCTAGTCAAGAGGAACAGATATCTTAGTTAATGGTTTTAGTGCTTTTCTAAGTATGGGGAGATGCAAGAATTTGGGTTCATACAAAATTTTCTCCAGAAAATACCTATCTCAGGCCTATTCTGCCACTTTTCCCAGAGCACAGGGTGCCTCTTTCCTGATCTCCACCATGAACTCCTTTCAGGGTGTGTTAAAAGTTAGTGACTGGGCTTCCCTGGTGGCGCAGTGGTTGAGAATCTGCCTGCCAATGCAGGGGACACGGGTTCGAGCCCTGGTCTGGGAAGATCCCACATGCCGCGGAGCAGCTGGGCCCGTGCGCCACAACTACTGAGCCTGCGCGTCTGGAGCCTGTGCTCCGCAACAAGAGAGGCCGCGATAGTGAGAGGCCCGCGCACCGCGATGAAGAGCGGCCCCCACTTGCCACAACTAGAGAAAGCCCTCGCACAGAAACGAAGACCCAACACAGCCATAAATAGAAATAAATAAATTTTAAAAAAAAAAAAAAAAAAAAAAAAGTTAGTGACTGCAGTGGCTAGTGACTTCATTCTTGTAGGACCAGATGGTGAATGACATTTTTCTAGCTGGCAGTGCTCTCACATGGTCATAAACTCGACCATAGTTTGGGAGGCATTTCATGACCACTTGTCCCATGCTGTTAGGAATTTTCATTCCCAGGTCAGGCCAGGTTTTCATTGATAGGCCACTCAACGTGCTATTGCTGAACTAGGCCCTGTGAATCAGTAGCCAAAAGTTTCTGGGTCACCTGTATTACTAGTCTATTATGGTTCAGGAAATGATTCCATCTTGTTGTTTCTTCCCATATCTAGAGTTACACTATTACAATCACTGGTCTTACATAGAACTATATATTTGTTCAATCATTTCAAGTCACCTAGTCATCATTTTATCAGAGAATCTGTCATATATTTGGTAATGTAAGAAACAACAGTCTTGAAAAATAGGCAGAGTACAAGTTATAGAGCTAGTAGCATTAGTAAGGTAAGAATTAGTAAGATTTTAAGCCAAGAACTTCCACTAGGTGTGGCCCAGTATATTCCCAGGTCATCTGAACTGGTCTCTTCCATACCAATCCCTATCTTTAAGGGAAATGATATGTAAGCATTGTTCATGAAGCACCCAGACCAATTTCCTAGTGTTGTTTCCTTACTATGGTTTAATTCTTCCCAACATAAGGGGGAGGCCTTTCAATTTAAATGACCATAGCCTAGTGTTAACCATATAAATCCATCCCATTACTCAGGGAGGTTATATTATTTGGTTGAAATTTGGCTCACTACTCTGATTGAGTAACTTTAAAAGAAAATTCATATTTATGGTCATGGTCAGAGCAAGTGTGATTAATTATCCAAGTGAGGGAGTCCCATCTAGTAATATCAATAGTGGCCCAAACAGAACTATAACTTCTTTCTTCTAGAATACATTTCCTAAGGGCTATCCAATTAGAGCCTTGGAGAGGAGAAATCCACCAAGGTAACCCAGAAGTACTGGACATAGGTAATTGATCATAAACCCACAACTGGATTAATTTTTAAACTCTGCATGGGATTGTGCTCATGATAGAAAAATATATTAGATTTATATGCAAAAGTTCAAGAAATTAAGAAAACACTATAAATTATCATAGGGGTCAGGTCAGCTTCTTGGGATTGCTGTCTACCTTTGATGTTGTCTTCTTTTTGCCCTGGTGTGGGTGTAGTTTCTATTCTGCTTGAGCATTGTTTTAAGGTAATTTTGAGGTCAGTAGTCCTCTCTAGAGACCAGTCTGGTGCAGGAGCCCTTTCTAAGTGGGAAATATGAATCCAAGGGTCAATTCCCTTCAGTTTCACTGTGCATAAGCTAGTTAATAGTACCTGTTAAGCGTCCTTCCATGTAGTTTGGAGACAGTCTTTAGATGATGTCTTTTTCAGTATACATAATCTCCTCGTTACAGGTCATGGGGCATCTGATCTTCATTCACAGATAGATTACTGTGATAAGCTGAAGAAACAAACTTAGAGTGTCTTTTAATAATTCAATCAAATTTTACAATATGTAACCTAGCCACAAGTAGCCATCTAGGAAGTGAGTCTTAGACAAACAACACTAGAATTTAATATCCACAAAGATATACTGTTGAAACATATTTTTTTCTCTCTAAAATTACCCTGATTTCTACCAAATATAACCAAATTAAGACATTTGTTTGGAAAGTAAGTCTGGCTTCAGTAAAGTTGGCCTGATTATTTACATAAGTGTAATTGAGCATACAGGCTCTTTTAAATTTGGCTTTCCTGGAGCTTTTTTTTTTTTTTTTTTTAACATCTTTATTGAAGTATAATTGCCTTACAATGGTGTGTTAGCTTCTGCTTTATAACAAAGTGAATCAGTTATACATATACAATATGTTCCCATTTCTCTTCCCTCTTGCATCTCCCTCCCTCCCACCCTCCCCATCCCATCCCTCTAGATGGTCACAAAGCACCGAGCTGATCTCCCTGTGCTATGCGGCTGCTTCCCACTAGTTATCTATTTTACATTTGGTAGTGTATATATGTCCATGACACTCTCTTACCCTGTCACATCTCACCCCACCCCCTCCCCATATCCTCAAGTCCATTCTCTAGTAGGTCTGTGTCTTTATTCCCGTCTTGCCACTAGGTTCTTCATGGCCTTTTTTTTTTTTTTTTCCCCTTAGATTCCGTATATATGTGTTAGCATACTGTATTTGTTTTTCTCTTTCTGACTTACTTCACTCTGTATGACAGACTCTAACTCCATCCACCTCATTACAAATACCTCCATTTCATTTCTTTTTATGGCTGAGTAATATTCCATTGTATATATGTGCCACATCTTCTTTATCCATTCATCTGTCGATGGACATTTAGATTGCTTCCATGTCCTGGCTATTGTAAATAGAGCTGCAATGAACATTTTGGTACATGACTCTTTTTGACCTATGGTTTTCTCAGGGTATATGCCCAGTAGTGGGATTGCTGGGTCGTATGGTAGTTCTATTTGTAGTTTTTTAAGGAACCTCCATACTGTTCTCCATAGTGGCTGTATCAATTTACATTCCCACCAACAGTGCAAGAGTGTTCCCTTTCCTCCACACCCTCTCCAGCATTTATTGTTTCTAGATTTTTTGATGATGGCCATTCTGACCGGTGTGAGATGATATCTCATTGTAGTTTTGATTTGCATTTCTCTAATGATTAATGATGTTGAGCATTCTTTCATGTGTCTGTAGGCCATCTGTATATCTTCTTTGGAGAAATGTCTATTTAGGTCTTCGGCCCATTTTTGGATTGGGTTGTTCGTTTTTTTGTTATTGAGCTGCACTCAAAATGGATTAAAGACCTAAGTGTAAGGGCAGACACTATCAAACTCTTAGAGGAAAACATAGGCAGAACACTCTATGACATACATCACAGCAAGATTCTTTTTGACCCAGCTCCCAGAGAAATGGAAATAAGAACACAAATAAACAAATGGGACCTAATGAAACTTAAAAGCTTTTGCACAGCAAAGGAAACCATAAACAAGACCAAAAGACAACCATCAGAATGGGAGAAAATATTTGCAAATGAAGCAACTGACAAAGGATTAATCTCCAAGATTTACAAGCAGCTCATGCAGCTCAATAACAAAAAAACGAACAACCCAATCCTGGAGCTTTTTATAAGGAATCTCAGATTGAATTTTTAAAAGCCCTCTCAAGGCCAGGAAAGCCATGCCAAGGGTTTATCATCAGATTCTGCCTGCAATATCTACAGATTTGGGTGAATTTCTCTATTCTCAAGATTCCCAAAATATCTTGAGATTCCTGCACCTGTCAGGAGGTGGCCGTCTTGATTCACCTGATAAGGCTGCTGGGAACCTAAGAGTTTCCAATCTTGGGAGGGATCAGGTAGAGAGAAAAGATAAATGTTTCAATTCTTCTTACAAAGGTATAATTTACCAAAATGCTGTAAGTCAAAATTAGCTTGAGGGGAAGAGTTTCCTTATATCTGGAAAACACAGATTAAAAGGCAGTAATATTTCAGACAGAAACCATAAAAATTATAACTGTCACCAGTTCACTCAGTCTTATGTAACTACTTCTTTATCTCTTGTAACTGTTTTAAGAAGCCATCAGGGTTTCCATTAAAATTCTTTAAATTTTTACCCAGTTCAGTGGTATGATTAGAAAGTTATCAGAAACCTATATTTGTCAAAAAGTCCTTTCTATGAACCCTCTTGAAGATGAAGCATTTTGGCAAAGACATCAAAGTAAAATAATAACTGTCGGGCTTCCCTGGTGGCGCAGTGTTTGAGAATCTGCCTGCCAATGCAGGGGGACACGGGTTCGAGCCCTGGTCTGGGAAGATCCCACATGCCGCGGAGCGACTAGGCCCGTGAGCCACAATTACTGAGCCTGCGCGTCTGGAGCCTGTGCTCCGCAACAAGAGAGGCCGCGATAGTAAGAGGCCCGCGCGCCGCGATGAAGAGTGGCCCCCGCTTGCTGCAACTAGAGAAAGCCCTCGCACAGAAACGAAGACCAACACAGCCAAAAATAAATAAATAAATAATTTTTAAAAAATAATAATAACTGTCTATGAATGACAGTTCAAAAGAGTTCAAGCATGATTAAAGACCTGATTACAATGCAATTGACAAAGAAACTTGGTTACTGTTGTGACAGATAATTTAAGATTGTAACTGATAACATTTTACCAGGACATACCAGATTTTTAGGCGTTCCATATAATTTCTAGAATATCTATTAATATTTACCCATACAATATAACCTAGGAAGGTTTATCACTCATTTGACAATGTTTCCCATGTGATTTAACATACCAAATAAGCCTAGTTAACTTAATATCTCTTTGATAAGGAGAGAAAACAAATCTCTTGTGGTGTTCCAGGGGCCCATTTGGAAAACCTCAGAGTTGGCTAGAGGTCACACAAATTTCATTTAGAATTGGACCTTTGGGAATTTTGTCAAAGATATCATAAAGGTTTTAAAACACTCGGTCAAATAAGATCATAGGTCACTGTGAAATAATACTTATTCACTTAAAGTGGCAATAAAAGAGTTCAAAGGCAAATACAGAAAACAATAACAGATTGCCAGCTAAAGGTAAAGAAAGTTTACAATTTGTTATTAAAAGCAGATCAATATTCCAAGAAAACTTTGTCCTCCTAACAGGAATCAAATTCTAGTTTTGTGCCAACTTACTTTTAATATTAAAATTCATTCCCTCAATTGAATTTATTGTAATCTTAGTTCTAACCACACAGAGAACTGTTTTTCCCCCCCTCATGGTTTCTTTTCCACAAAACTTCTGTAACTGCCTTTTTTACATTGAGATTTTGCCCTATGCTTTCTCTCTCTCTCTAACCTCTCTTTAGGACAAAATTACTTTCTTTTCCCTTAGCAAAATTAACTTCTATTCCTTATGCCTTGTTTTTTGGTTTTGGTTTTTTTTTTGCATACAAACACGTTTTTTCTTACTAACTTACCAGTTTTAGTTACATATACTAGTTGGAATCCTCAACTCTTAAAAACCTTAATTTCTAGTTAAAACTAACAAGTAGCAATTTTGAACGGTCTTTTACATTAGCATCTTGCAGATTGGCAAACTTATAGATACTATTCATAATTTCTTTTAAAAAATGTGCTTTCTTAAAGAAAACATCTCAATGTAGCATCAAATATATTTATTAATCATCCTAAATTTCTTTAGTTTCTCTGTAAAAGGAAGCCAATGTTCAGTAAATAGTGTTTCAGTATCTTATTTTATTTGGGAATGGACCTAGATATTTAATAAACTTCCATTATTTAACCTAATTTAGCAAAACTCTAAAGTTTCAAGTTACCCAAATCGGGAGAATCTATTTTTATGTAGATATTCTTGAAACATAATTATTCCTAAAGAGTTTGCCTAAAAACTCTTACCTCATTTACATTTGATTTACATATAAAAATTGTATCATACCAAGTTATTTTCCTTGCTGACAAATTTGCATCAGGTATAATAAGATCTTATTTAACTTCTAGTAAACTTAGGTACATAAAAATATTATACTCAGTGTTGATGACTCTAAACGCATGTCTGTATTAATTAAACCAACAAACTTCAACTAACTCTAATATCAAACATTAATTTAATACTGAGTTTTTCTCAGTTCACATGGACCTGAAATTCATTTGGGTTAGTTTCTTTTATATTTCTGGGAGTAAATATGAGTGCTTATTTTCCCTTAAGGAAATTAAATAGCTCATTTACAAATTAATTTTGATAATACCATCTGGAGGTAGAGACATATCTTATCCATAAGGTACACCCAGTCATAGATACGTCCATATAGACACAGACAGAGATCTCACAGTTTAATTTTTAAACTTAGTCGTGAATCAGGTGTTACAATATAAAACTTTATAAAACTAGTTTATAAATAACAGTTTGAATAAGTTAAGTTTACATGCTTGAGTTTAAATAAAAAGGCTCTTTTCCCCCTTTCCCCCCTCAGTCTCAGGAATTACAGTTGGTCTACATATACACTGACCTCTCCCCTTATCCCATGGCAGCAGTTCCTCAGAGCTCTCTGAGAGGCGGTCTCCTGGGCCATAGCCCTCAGGGAGTCCCCTGATAAAATGGAAACTCGCAGTTCTCATTGTGTGTGTTTTTTTCTTTTCAGTATAGACAGTTTACAGACCAAAAGTGTCCGCTATGTTCCAGGTGAAAATCAACAAAGAATGTCCCAAATATGGTCATACTGTGGCAAAATCTTTCAAATTTAATGTCAAATAGAAAATCCTATAAGCATTCAGGCAGGAAAAATAGTTTATCAATATATGATCAAAATCAGACTAATTTCAGACATCTTTACAACACTTAGCACCTGAAAAAATTATAGTAATTTATAGTTTGAGAAAAAATGATATTTATCCAAGAATTTATTCCTTAGTCATGTGATGTGTGAAGACAATTAAAAGATAAGCATAAGAAAATATACAAAAACCAAAAAAACTTGGGGACTTCCCTGGTGGTGCAGTGGTTAAGAATACACCTGCCAGTGCAGGGGACATGGGTTCGAGCCCTGGTCTGGGAAGATCCCACATGCCACAGAGCAACTAAGCCTGTGCACCACAACTGCAGAGCCTGAGCTCTGGAGCCTGCAAGCCACGACTACCGAGCCTGCATGCCACAACTACTGAAGCCCGCACACCTAGTGCCTGTGCTCCGCAAAGAAAAGCCACTGCAATGAGAAGCCTGAGCACTGCAACGAAGAGTAGCCCCCGCTCGCCACAACTAGAGAAAGTCCACGCACAGCAACGAAGACCCAACACAGCCAAAAATAAATAAATAAAAATAAATTTATAAAAACAAAAAACAAAAAAACTTGGAGACACACACCACTTAAGTAAATTAACTCAAGAACAGAAAGGCACATATAAAAGACTCATGGTCTTCTCTTCTTTAGTTCAAATACAAATTCAGTGGATCCTGTTGTCAAGGTGTGTTCTCCTTCAGTGCTTCTTTCAGGATTTTGTTTGATTGTTTGTTTTTCTTTTGCCATCTCTGTTTTCCTAATACAAGTAAATTTCTTTCTTGACCACTATATTCAGTTGGAATTTTCCCCTCATATTTGATTACTATTTAAAACATGAAGCACTAAACTACAACACTAGGACCGTTGTTCCAGCATTTGCTTAAAACTAAACCTGCAAGCTTGGGATGTTTTCCAGAGGGATCACTAGTCAGAAAGTTAATTATTTGATTTTTTAAAGTGTCAGAGTTTTCCAGAACAATTTAATTTAACCTTGGGATAGGCAAAAACTTCTTAAGACACAAAGAGTGCTTAACATAAAGGAAAAGATCTATACATTGAATAGCATTTAAAATCAAGAACCTGTTTTCATTTAAAAACTCCATGAAAAGTCACAGAGTGGGGAGAGATTTTTACAACACAAATAACTGACAATAGGCACATATCTGGACTATATAGAAATTTATTTCAAATTAATAAGTAGGAGACCACCTAATGTAAAAATGGGCAAGAAATGTGAACCGGACAGTCCAAAAGAAAATAACTGAATGGCCAATACATATATGAAGAAATGCTCTCCTTTATTAGTAATAAGGGAAATGGAAATTAGAAGCACTATGCGTACCACTACAGACTTACCAGTACAGCAACAGTTGAAGATGACTCTCACAGAAGTCACCCACCTGGGAAACGTGTGAAATCACGGAGCTCTCACGTCCTGCTGAGAGTGTGGAGCGGTGCTGCCGTCCAGTAAACTGTTCGTATTTAATGAAGGTGAACATGCAAATACTCCGTGGCTGACAATTTCACTCCTAAGTTATTATATCGATAATATTGGGGTGAGAGATGCCAAAGACATAAGACTGATATTCTGTGATTCCGTTCATGTAAAATTTGAAGACCAGAGTTCAAGTCAGGGTAGCGGTTGCCTTTGAGGAGGAGGTGCTTCTGCGGAAGGCTGGGAAGATGCTCCAAATGCTGTGAATATTTTATTTCTTAAACTCAGTGGCAGGTACAAGGTTGTGTTCGGTGAGTGACGCACTTGGGATCTGTGCACTTCAATTTATAGCTATACTTCGATAAAATAGTAAAAGGATAAAAACCAAATATACATTAAAAAGTTATACATTTTTTTCTTTATCTCTACTCAAACATCACACTAGCTTCCCCATTAGCACTCCTGCAGGTGTCTTCTTTGAGAGGCACAATTCCACCCTCAAGGCTTCACTGCTTCTCTGTCTTCAGGGACCCTCCTTGCTCAGAGTCCTGGATGTGGCCGTCTAGGTGCTCCTCGCACTGACCCCACAGTGACATACTCGGGATTCTCACTCTCTCTCCATCCTCCCTTCACACTCCACGTACCTGCTAACACCTCCTCGTGCATGCTTACCCATGGTGAAGGCCTAGCTGAATTTTCATCATGCACATGAAACTTCTTTTGATAAACTGGGCAGGTGCAAGTAATGTCTTTCAAGGTGTTTGTTTCTATGGTTTCATAGCACTTTGTACCTGTTTCATGGCTTTCATCATGTTCTACAGTTATATTTTATTTTTTATTATTTTTAATTGAAGTATAGTTGAGTTACAGTATTAGTTTCAGGTGTACAGCATAGTGATTATATTATTACTTTTTCTGATTATGTTTCATTATATATTATGATAAGATATTGAATATAATTCCCTGTGCTGCTCAGTAAATCCTTATTGATTATCTATTTTATGTAAAGTAGTCTGTATCTATTAATCCCATACTTCTAACTTGTCCCTCCCCACCTCCCTCTCCACTTCACAGTTATATTTTAAACGCTCTGCTAGATTAAATGCTTTTTGTGGTCAAGTTCTGTGTCTTCTTTTTCTCTTTCTTCTTTTTTTAAGTCCTGAAAATTTTTGAATTTAAATTATAGAATTATGTTTTTCTTTCAAGTCTGGCAAAATTAACTAATATTTTCTGCATCCATCTACCCACCCTCAAGACTCTTTGCAAATGGAAAAAGAAATCATTAAAGCCCTCCCATCAGGATGTAACACAGAAACATAATTTCATTCACAGAACTCCTTAAAAGAAAAAAGCATATATATATGACCACTTGAGCAGACATTACATGTTCCTACTGTTTAAGCATCACATCTAATGTCACCCTCTGTGTAATTTATCTTCCACAGTTGATTTAACCATTTTACTTTCTCTGCTTTTAAGTTTTATATTTTGAAAACATGATGAGTTATTGAACTGTTTTCCAGTTGCTGTAGCTGTTTTTCATTTTGGGCTCTAGTCACTACATGATCTAATCGCACATAAGCAGAAGCACTGCAAAGACATTTGTTTTCTTGGACATTTATTTTTAACCTAATGGCTGTTCTAAACCTTTTTCACTTTCTTTTTGGCTCCAAACCGGCCATTATCCCCACTTGTTCTTAACAGATGACCTTGTCTTCTTCCTTATTGAAGGGATCAATGCCATCTGTCTTGAAATCTCTGTTTGTAAATGTCCCAAACTTCATCCATTCCATTGATCCAGGGAACAACGTACCTGTCCAAGAGAGTGGTTCTTAACCCTGGCTGCACAGGAAAACATCCCAGTGCCTTAGTCACACCCCACAGAGACTCGGATTACAGTGGCTGGAATGAAGCTGGGACACTGGTATTTTTTACAGCTTTGCTGGGTGATTCTATGGCAGCCAGGTTTGAGAACACTAGTTTGAAGGGAGCCCTTCCACTCTCTCCCTGGACCTCACCCCACGGAGAAGGGGTTCCATCTGCTCTCCTGGCACTCCCATCCTCTCTCAGGCAAGAACACTTTCCCTCCTTCAGGCTTCTCTTTGAGCTACCGTTCCATCTCTGTTGTTCCCTTTTTGCCAAAGCAAAAGAGTACACACTTGCTACCACTCATGGACTCCTGGATTCATGCCAAAGACTCCATGCCACTCTAGTGGAAATGCTCCCTCAAAGTTGCCAAACACCCTCTTAATCATCACTGATGAAGTGATTTTGTTACAGTTCTTGCTTATTCTGTCTGAAGCACTTTACACTGTATGTTAGGTAGCTCTTTTCCTTTGACTTCCTGGTGTTTGCATCTTCTCCTACCTCACTGACTTTGTTTTCCATCGCTTCTAACTTCTAGATTGGTTTTTTTTTTTAACATCTTTATTGGAGTATAATTGCTTTACAATGGTGTGTTTGTTTCTGCTTTATAACAAAGTGAATCAGCTATACATATACCTATATCCCCATATCTCCTCCCTCTTGCGTCTCCCTCCCACCCTCCCTATCCCACCAAGTGTTAATACTTAGCTGTAGTGATAAACTCTTAGAGACAAGATCACCTAGGCCTGAACCAGCCACTTAGATTTTACCCTAAAGTGGACAAAAAGGTGGCTCAGATTACAAGGAGCAAACAATAATAATGAGAAGTGGCCATTTCCAGTAAGACAAACTCCTTGTCCCCTGCAATTGGCGCTTTATCTGAGAAAGTCATCCCTTCGCTATTTCAGTTGCAAATGATTGAAACCCAAATTAAATTAGCTCAAGCAAAGTCATAATGGAGTTGTTGGTGTATGAAATTTGTAAGGCTAGGTGTACACTAATTTCAGAAACAGGTGGAACCAGGTATTCAGATGATGTTATCAGGACTATTCTTCTCTCCACCTCATAGCTCTTTTTTTGCTCCCTCACACCAACTGGTGAGAGAGACGGCTGCCAGCAGGTCTAGTATTTCATTCTATCAGCTCAACTACCCCAGAGAACAGAGAGCCTCTTTCTCAGTAATACCTAGAAAAGTTCCAGGTCTGATTCTGATCATCCTGTGTTGGGCTCCATGCTCATTACTAAACTCATCACTGTAGCTCTAGTTGGGCCGTCTTGAGCTGTGAGTTGAGGTCTTCACACACTCGAATGACACGGGTTGAGAATAGGGAAGGATCATTTCCAAAGAGAAATCAGGGAACTGTTAACTGAAAATGTAGGCAGGCCAGGCAAAAACAACAGATGTCCTCTCTAGTATCCAACCAATCTCCTTTGAAAGATACTGACTCTGCTCCACTGTCCCCCTTCTCTCCCAGGCATGATCATCTTGAATGAACCACAACCATTCTCCCTTCTCCTAATGAAACAAGATTTAAAAAAAAATTATGTCGTGTATTCCTGGAGTTTTCTTAGAGGGCACATCTCTGAACGTTAAGATTAATACCTGGGTTTATATCAGAACAAAAGAGAAGCCATGTGTCATAGGCTGCTTTAAAAATCTCTCCCAATGATCCCCTCCTCGGGTGTTCATGCCCTTGCAATGTCTCCTCCCTTGAATGTGGATGTGATTTCTGACTTGCTCCTAATCAATAGAATACAGTAAAAATGATGGGATATATGGGATTATGGGATTATGTTTCATAATATGGAAGCACCCATCTTGCTGGTGTCTGTCTCCTCTCTCCCTGTTGCTGGCTTGGAGGAAGCCAGTGGACATGTTAGGAAACCCCAAGTGAGAAAGAACCATGAGTGACCTCTAGGAGATGAGGACCGCCTCCAGCAGACAGCCTGTGATGGCCTCTAGGTAGCAGCTGATGAGAACGTGGGCCCTCAGTCTTACAACCGTAAGGGCTGAGTTCTGGCAACAATCACAAGAGCTTGGAAGCAGAGCCTTCCACTGTTGAGTCTCAGATGAGACCACAGCCAAAGCTGCTCTTTGGTGGCAGCTTTACAGAGGACCCAGACTCCTGACCCACAGAAACTGTGTGATACAAAAATAAACTCAAAATGGATTAAAGACCTAAATGTAAGGCCAGACACTATCAAACTCTTAGAGGAAAACATAGGCAGAACACTCTATGACATACATCACAGCAAGATCCTTTTTGACCCACCTCCTAGAGAAATGGAAATAAAAACAAAAATAAACAAATGGGACCTAATTAAACTTAAAAGCTTTTGCACAGCAAAGGAAACCATAAACAAGATGAAAAGACAACCCTCAAAATGGGAGAAAATATTTGCAAATGAAGCAACTGACAAAAGGTTAATCTCCAAAATTTACAAGCAGCTCATGCAGCTCAATATCAAAAAAACAAACAACCCAATCCAAAAATGGGCAGAAGACCTAAACAAACATTTCTCCAAAGAAGATATACAGATTGCCAACAAACACATGAAAGAATGCTCAACATCATTAATCATTAGAGAAATGCAAATCAAAACTACAATGAGATATCACCTCACACTGGTCAGAATGGCCATCATCAAAAAATCTACAAACAATAAATGCTGGAGAGGGTGTGGAGAAAAGGGAACCCTCTTGCATTGTTGGTGGGAATGTAAATGGATACAGCCACTATGGAGAACAGTATGGAGGTTCCTTGAAAAACTAAAAATAGAACTACCATACGACCCAGCAATCCCACTACTGGGCATATACCCTGAGAAAACCATAATTGAAAAAGTGTCATGTACCACAACGTTCACTGCAGCTCTATTTACAATAGCCTGGATATGGAAGCAACCTAAGTGTCCATCACAGATGAATGGATAAAGAAGATGTGGCACATATATACAATGGAATATTACTCAGCCATAAAAAGAAACGAAATTGAGTTATTTGTATTGAGGTGGATGGACCTAGAGTCTGTCATACAGAATGAAGTAAGTCAGAAGAGAAAAACAAATACCATATGCTAACACATATATATGGAATCTAAAAAAAAAAAAAAAGGTCATGAAGAACCTAGGGGCAGGACAGGAATAAAAATGCAGATGTAGGGAATGGACTTGAGGACATGGGGAGGGGGAAGGGTAAGCTGGGGCGAAGTGAGAGAGTGGCATGGACATATATACACTACCAAATGTAAAATAGATAGCTAGTGGGAAGCAGCCACATAGCACAGGGAGATCAGCTCGGTGCTTTGTGACCACTTAGAGGGGTGGGATAGAGAGGGTGGGAGGGAGGGAGATGCAAGAGGGAAGAGATATGGGAACATATGTATATGTATAACAGATTCACTTTGTTATAAAGCAGAAACTAACACACCATTGTAAAGCAATTATACTCCAATAAAGATGTTAAAAAAAAAAAGAAAAGAAATTGTGTGATAATTATTTTTAAGCCACTAAATTTGTGATAATTTGTTATGAAGTAATATAAAACTAATATGTCTGGTGTGGCCGCACCCCTTCCCTCCACATCCATCCCCCTTCCCAACCATCCCCATTCCCAACTGGGCTTCTCGAGGCTTTCAGGTTCTAATAGAAAATAATTACCACCCCCAAATTAGTCTTTATTGAAATGTCATCTTGAGGGTAGGTTTAATGCCTTCCTTCCACACCACTTTGAGCCCTTGGAAGGTTCTGTGTGGGCTTTGGTATCCCTTTTTACACGTATAAGGACTAATTAGAGTGATGAAGCAGTCATATATTTCTTGGCATGTATTGCAGGTGATTTTTAAAAATTAATGTTTAATTACAGAAATAATACCTAAATCCCTTTTCTTCACAAAATATTAATACCCTTTAGATCAAGCTGAATTCACCTTTACTTATCTTCTCCAATAGTTTGCTCCTCCCCTTACTCAGAAAAAACCATCATGATAAGTTTAGCATAGGTTCTTCCATACTTTTTTCCTATGCATTTAAATGCATTTCGTATATGCACTTATAGAAGTATGTAGTATCTTTAATTCTTTTCTAGAAAAGGCATCATATTATATATTTTACTCAACAATAACATGTTGACATATTTCCATGTGAGTCCTTGAGATCTACTGTTTTTTAAACTGCTGCCTATTTTTGCACAGTATCTGTAAACTATATCACAGTTTCCCCTTATTGGTGAATATTTATGCTGTTTCTAAATTTTTGCTACTCCTAACTAAGCTGCCATGAACATCTTTAGCCTTGAATCCTTGAATGCATGAGTGATACCAAGAAGCATCTATCAGTCAAGAAGTAGAATTCTGAATAATCAGCAGTGTCTAGCAGTATAATAAGATGTGTCCCCCCAAAGAATATGCACTAGTTTAGTGCACCATATGCACTAACATTGAATCTTGTCAACACTGTACTATCAGACTTCTAATTTTGCCAGTCTGATGATCTGATGAATGAAAATACCTATTTGATTAATTTGCATTGCCTCAATTACTAGTGAGACTGGGTATCTTTTCACATATTAATAACCATCTGTAGTTATATCTCTGTGATTCTTTTTCTTTATATATTTTCCCCCATTATTTTACAGATTGTCTCTCTTTTTCTCTGGTAGAACCTTTCTACATATTTTTGGGTAAAACCTTTTGCTACTATGTATACTACAAATATTCTTCCCAATCTGTGTTCATTATACAGTTAGTCTTTAGGTTTATGACTTTTGCTCTCTGTGAAGTAAATAAGAAGTCCTTTTCTAATTAAAGGTGATAAATATACCCATATATTTTAAACATCCTTTAATAGTTTTGTTTTAATATGGGCCTTTAACATAGCTGTACTTTATTAACTACTCAGACAATAAAGTTGTGGAAAGGATAAATTTATTTTTTCTTAATGTCTAGAAACTTGCGTAAACCTTGTTTATTGAAAAATCTGTCCATCCCTCCATTGTTTTGAGGTTCAACTTTCTTATTTACTAAATTCCCACATATACATGAGTTACTTTCTGGACCCTTTACTCTATGCCATTGATCTGTTTGTTTATTCCTGGGATGACATCACATTATTTAATTATTATATCTTTATACAATTCTTAATATTAGGTAGGGAAAATGCTTTATTTTGTCTTTCAAAACTGTATCTTACTTATTCTTTCATGCTTATTCTTCCATTTGAATTTTAGTCATCTTGTCAAGCTCTTTGAAAAACATTGTAGGATCTAGATTTGTAGTCTATTAAATCTATGGATTAATTTGCAGAGAATGGACCCTACAGTATTGAGACATTTCATCCATAAAACTGTTCTAGCACCTGTTTGTTTTCTTTTTTTGTTGTTGTTCCTAATAAAGTTTTACAGTTTTCTCCACAAGGGTGTTATTAATTTGTAGTTTGGTTTATTTCTAGGTACTTTTTGTTGCTGCTGAGATTGACATTGTTTTTTCTATTTTATTTTCAAATTGACATATGGCTTCATTTCAACGTCTGTCTCTGTGCCTAGCTGGCTTAGTTATTCTGGATCCTTAGTTTCAAATCCTGAGAGCAAATCTGATTTTTTAAGGCACTGGACACTTTTACTCTGCTGGTTTTTTTTTTTTTTTTAAGATACCTTAGTTTTATTGGTTAATTTTAAAAGAATGTAAAACAAAATACATAATAGGATTTCATTGGTAAAATAAGAACCATAACAATGCGAATTAGTATATTCATAAAAAATAACCTGAAATGAATGAAATACACCATACTGTTAACAGTGGTTATCTCTGAGGTTATGGAAAAAGTTCAGTTTCTAAAGTATTTATCCCGAGATTTAATATTCTTATTTCCCAGACGAAAGTCCTCTGTAATTAAAAATTCAATTACATGTTTTACCTTTTCTAAAAAACAGATTTATTGAAGTATAACTGTCATAAATTTTCTGTACATATTTAAAGCATACAGTTGGAAACTACATTCAAGATGATGAACATTCTCATCACCCACAGAAGTTTTATGGGAGTTCCAGTTGCTCCACATCCTCAGCAACATTGGGTATAGTCAGTCTTATTGATGTTAACTGTTCTAGAGGGCAAGCCGTTCCCTGTTTGACTCTCTCATGATTTTTACCCAGTGACTGTGTGTTTTTTTTTAAAACATCATTTTTTTAAAAATATGTATTTATTTATTTGGTTGCACTGGGTCTTAGTTGCAGCAGGCAGGCTCCTCAGTTGCAGCTCCAGGGCTCCTTAGTTGTGGCACTTGGGCTCCCCAGTTGTGGCATGCGAACTCTTAGTTGCAGCATGCATGTGGGATCTAGTTCCCCGACCAGGGATCAAACCTGGGTCCCCTGCATTGGAAGCACAGAGCCCTATCCACCACGTCACCAGGGAAGTCCCCACCTGGTGACTGTTTTGATCCCACACTTTAACCTCATGATTGTTTTGAATACAAAGTTTTAAATACTCATTATTAGCAGTACTGATAAGTTTTGGTCAATGAAATATTCTCTGAAACAAACTCCATTCATCCACTTAGAATACTGAATACATTTTCTTTGCATCATAGTCAGCACCAACATTTCTTTCTTTTCTTTTTTGTCTTGCTGAAGTTATTTTTACTGGCACCAGTTCTTCTCCTTTTATATTTTACAGTGATGAGGTTTTTTATTAATTACTTTTTTCCCACATAGAATTTTTTTAGGCTGCTTGTTTTATTTCTGAATTAACCTGTGAATGAAGGGGAAAAAGAGGTGAAGGGAGAGGCCAGCAGAGACATACACGAATAGCAGAAAAGACAGGCCCCCCAAAAAGCAGCAGAACAGCCAGGAGAAATGTGGCAGCTGCTCTGGTGTAATGACTGCTAATATTTTGAATGCACAGTGGAGTCAAAGCCTTCCAGGGGTGGATGTGCATCAGTATATAGGATGGAGCCAGCCCATCATCAAGGCCCAAGCAACAAGTCTGTTGTGATCTGTTACGATGGGATGTTAACTGTTGCTTCAGGTAAGTGTGTGTGTGTGTGTTTTGTGTGTGTGTGTGTGTGAATGAGGGGTAGTGGTAATTTATCTTATTAAAGTCTACGGTTGAGCATGCTCAGAAATTTACAATGCCAGTAAAAATGTATACATACTACAATCTAAATCTTTATATATTTAAAGTTATATAGAAGGTCTGAAGAAATTATTCTAAAATACTGTCTGGGGTGATTACTGCTTGGTGGGACTATTGGCCTTTCTTTTTCTTTTATTATCTGTATTTCCAAAAATAATGTGTATTATCTTTAAAATTAATAAATGCATGGGGGTTGGAGGGTGTGGTCCACAATGGTGGCATAAGAAGACCCAGAACTCACCTCCTTACCCAGACACACCAAGAGTACAACTGAATATGACATAATTCCCACTGAAAAAAACCTGAAAACTAGCCAAACAGCCTCTTCCTCCACAACAAGCAATAAAAGGGCCACATTGAGATGGGTAGGAAAGGCAGAGATGTGATCTCACTAAAACCCCACCCCCCAGTGTGACAACACACCATAGGGAGAGGCCTCACAGACTGGAGTTTCTTCCTGAGGAGAAAGGGGTTTGTGCCTCACTTTGGGTACCCCCATCCTTGGGACCTGCACCAGAGAGATGAGGCCCCCAAAACATCTGGCTTTGGAAACTGGCAGCGCTTAGGTCCAGTGAACCTGAGGGTTAGGGGGCTCTCAGGTCCTCCTGCTGAGGGGCTCAGAAGCAGACTCACTCCTCCTGGGGACCAGCACAAAGGCATCAGTTTGAGAGTGACTGGATTATGAATGAAGGCGATTCAGTTGCTAATCTTAAAGCCTTTGAGGGGAGGGGCAGGGATTAGTTGGGGTTTTCCTCAGGGATAGAAGTGCTGGAGAGCACCATTTTTTACGCTCCCTTCTCCCTGGCAAGTGCAGACAGACATGTGCAGACACAACCTTGCTAAAGCCATAGCATGCCCTGCCCTCAGCACTTTGCTCCAGCCTCCCTAAAACTGCAGGCGTCTGCACCACCCAGCACTCTTTCCTGGCCTCAAGGAAGCCACGGGCTTGTCCACGCCCCAGCCGCCTTCTGCAGCACTGCTAAAACTGTAAGCGTGCCCAACACCAAAGCTATTTGCAGGCCTTGCTAAAGCCTCAGGCGTGCCCGACCCTCACGACTCTCCAGCATCCTTGCTAAAGCCAGTGGGCAAGCACAGTCCACACGGGGAACCACACTTGATCACCTGGATTTGGTGGCCAGAGGGGCTTATGCTTCCTCTGGGACTGGAACAATTGGAGACATTTGTGGGCAAACTACCACACCCAGGATACCACACCCAGACCAGAAAACTTAAGGTCCTAGAAGAAAACATAGGTGTTAATCTCCTTGACATTGGTCTAGGCGATATTTTTTGAATCCGACTACAAAGGCAATGGTAATGAAAGCAAAAATAAACAAATGGAATCACATCCAACTAAAAAGCTTCTATATGGTGAAGGAAACCACCAACAAAATAAAAATGCAACCTATTGAATGGGAGAAAATACTTGCAAATCATATATATGCTAAGGGGCTAATATTCAAAATATGTAAAGAACAAATGCAACTTAGTAAGAAAAATCCAATCAATCTGATTTAAAAATGAACAGAGGTTCTGAATAGAATTTATTTTTTTCCAAGGAAGACATACAGATGGCCAACAGGTACATGAAAAGATGTTTGACATCACTAATCATCAGGGAAATACAAATCAAAGCCATAATAAGATATTACCTCACAACTGTCAGAATGACTATAATAAAAAAAGACAAGAAATAACAAGTGTTGGAGAGATTGTGGAAAAAAGGGAACCCTCTTGCACTATTGGTGGGAGTGTAAATTAGTCTGTCATAATAAAGGACATCTTGCCATTTGTGACAAGATGGATGGAAGGAACTTGAGGGTATTATGCTAACTAAAATAAGTCAGTCAGAGAAAGACTAACATTGTATGATTTCCTTATTTGTGGAATCTAAAAAACAAAACCAAGAATAAACAAAAGGATAGAAAACAAGCTAAAACTCATAGATACAGAAAATAGATTGGTGCTTATCAGAGAGGAAGGAGTTTGGAGGGGTAAAAAGATTAAGGGGGTCAATTGTATGGTGATGGGGCATTAACTAGACTTATTGTAGTGAACACTTTGTAGTGTATACAAATATCAAATTCTTCTGTTGTACACCTGAAACTAATATAATGTTGCATACCAATTTTACCTGAAAACAAACAAACAAACAAACAAACAAATAAATGGGAAAAAGTGCTTAGTGAAAGTATATTAGAAAGATATTTACAGTTGGATCCAAACACACACACACACACACACACACACACACACACACACAGAGGTATATACATATAGGTACTAATTTAGGAAGTTGACTCAAAAGAAAAGCATCAAATGTTAACAGTGGTTTTCTCAAGATGGTAACATTATGGGTGTTTAATTTCAACACTAAACATATATTTTATAACGAGAAAATGTAGTATGAAATAATGGTGAGTGATTCTCTCTTGCCTTCAAAATAAAATCTCATCATCTTAACATTCTCTCCAAGCTTTTCCAGTGAATCTGAAGCTTCTTCTCCTACTACTAACTTAACTGTTTTCCACAGTGTTGCCAAACTGAGCAACTTGCCACTCCTTACAAGCAACCATGGTGGTGCGGTGGTTGTTGGCACACTCTGAATGTTATTTGTTCCTGGAATGCATGTGCTTCCCGTCTCTGCCTGTTGAGAAAATGTCCTCTTATCAATACCCAGCTATACTGACACCAACTGTTGTAGTGCAATTCAATTCTGGCACCAAACACTGAGGTTAGTGTAGACCCCAGAAGGTAAAATGTATGGTCCCCAGCAAGACTGCCCTTACATCAGACACCAGCTACACTTGAGGGGTTCCCAGGCCATCACATTTCTGACCAACTGGGCTATAAAATCTGAGGTTCCCCAAACCTCTCAGGTTCAGTAATTTGCCAAAATGACTCAGAAGTCAGGAAAGCACTATACTTAGGAGTACAGTTTTATTTTAAAGGATATAAACCAGAACAAGCCAAATGAAGAGAGAGTCCCAGACATGGAACTTCTATGTCCTTTCTCTGTGGAATCAGTGTATGTCCCCCTCCAGAACACTGATGTGTTCACCAACAAAGAAGCTCCACTGAGCCTTGGTGCCCTGACAGTTTATTGGAGTTTCATTACATAGGCATGACTGAATCACTGGCCACATGACTAAACTCAATCTCCAACCCCACCTTCTTGGAGGTTGGGTTGATATCATTTGGCTCAAAGTCCCATCCCTCTAATCACATGGTTGGTCTTTCTGGTGACCAGCCCCATCTTGAGTCATCTCTTCAACATAAACTCAGGAGTAATCCAAGGGTTTAATTTAATAATTTAATTTAATCATGAATAACATCACTTAGGAAATTCCAAGGGTTTTAGAAACTCCATACCAGGAACCCAGGACAAAAACTAGACTAATTCTTTATTATATGATACCTGCTCAGATGTCACCCTCTCCTGCTCAGTGTCCCCTGGGACTCTTGATCCAATAGTGTTTTGCACTTGTCACCCTCTACCATTTATTAGAGTTATTCATGTACATACCCTTCTTCCCTTTAAGCTAAAAGTTCTTTGAGTGCAGAAAACATAACTTGTCCATCTTTCTAATTCCCTCAGTGCCAATGCAGTGGCACTGTGCTTTGTTTTTAACCAAATTTAATTAGAAGGCAGCATTTCTCTCAGAAACCTTTTTCCTCTTCCAAAGAAATGTTAAGAACTTTTGTGAAGATCCATTCTTTTCCAGTGATGTGTGAGCAGAAATGAAAGCCATTATTTTTCATCTTTTTGAGGATTACTCGTGAATGAAAAAATTTTAATTAATACTTTATACTTTGTCAATTATTAAGTTAGATATGCAGTCAAATGCTTAAATCAATGTAACTGAAACAATTCTTGTATTTCCTTTTGAAAGTAACATCTTTACAATCATATCATTTTCATTTCAAAGCTTTTTGAGTTGTTCTTAATTCTCCAATTTTGGATAGCTCATCATTTAGGCCTCTTGGATGAATTCCTAGATTTATTGCAAGGAATCACTAGACTTAAAAAAAAGATATTCTCAAAGCAATGTATAGATTCAATGCAATTCCTATCAAAATTCCAATGGCATTTTTCAAAGATAGAAAAAACAATCCTAAACTTGTATGGAACCACAAAAGACCATAAATAGCAAAGCAATCCTGAGAGGTCTTGCTGCATTTGTCCCTGTCAATTCGTCATTTCTCTAATTTAAAAAAACTAGCCATAAATGATGAAAGAGGAGAAATTCCTGTGTTCTCTCCTCCAGACCATGTTCATAAATATTAAGTGTTTATTTTTTATGCCTTATTCATTTGTTCAAGACATGGGGAGTGAACTTGAATTCCTACAGAGGCATGAAGTAATGTGAATGAAAGAAATGCACAGGGTGCAGTGACAGGGAGTTGTGGGTACTGCAGAACATGGGCCAGCTAGGCCCGAACTTCCCATTTTTCAAGACCAACCCAAATTCAATTTTTTAAAATAAATTTTTGAATCTTTAGGATTCTGTGTGAACCAAACTAAAATATCTGCAGGCAGATCGGACCTGCAGTTTCCAACCTCTGATTTTAGCCATTTCCTTATCCTTGACTTAACTTGCAAGCTCTATAATAATTTAAATGCTTCAATAGCCCTTTTTGGTGAAATCCTGTAACACACTTTTTGAGGCTAAATATACTATGTGTACCTATTTGCCATGGTCTTCAAGATAACTTAAAATTCTAATGAGGTGAAATTCCTTTTTATCAAAACAACATTGCCTTTATTTTAACAGGTATGTTGTCTTGTCTTAATCATTTAAGCATTTCCAAAATAGTGTGACCTCCCCCAAATACTCTGGGTAGCAAACCTACCAAAGATAGGTAGCAAAGACTTAGAGACTTTCAATATAAAAGGGCTTGTAAAAGAGGAATATGCTTTGGCTATTGCTGCAGAGACACCAGATGTTTACTTTGCTCAACTCGACTAATGTAAATAGAATGTATGAATCAGGTGTCTATGTAGATGTAGCTGAGTGATAGATACTTTTTCTATGATAAACCCAGCTAAAAATTTTATAGGCTCAAATAATTGTCCTTAATCTAATGCCTTTTGACTTGTGGGTAAAATCACACAATAGTGGGTTATGAGAGAAAGCCATTGAAATCATTTAGTGAAACTCACTCATTTTTCAGCAGCAGAAAGTGAGGTCCTGATGGGGAAAATATGTTTGTCAAATGATAAATCTAGTGCTAGGGCCAGGCTAGAATCAGCCTAGAACCCAGGTTTCCTGGCTCCTTTGACTCTCATGTGTCTGAAAATACATGCTTATACATTTATATTTATTTAGAACATAAACATATGTCATTCATAATTTTTGGAAAGCAGTTTATTGAGATGTGAAAGTGACTTTCTCGATTATAATGTTCTTTGATTATTCCATTTAATTTTTGGATATAAACTCAAGATGTTGGGGTCTTCTGTGTCTAAGAATGGGAACATTGGGAAGAAATCCCAGTTCTGGTAATTCTCCAGTCCTGCCTGCTACATAAACCATTCAACAGAAAACAGATAGTTTTATAGAATGATGTCAGGGTTCCTAAGTCAAAATAATTTTCATTTCTAGTCCTTCGTAGGCCAGAATGAATTTTTTCTAATGCTTTGAGTTTACACTGCACTGTCATAATGCCCCTTGATGAACAGGGACAGAACTGAACTGGGTAACTTTAAGGGCACTGTGACACGAAAGAGAAACTGAAGTTGGTTTAGAGGCACTGTGTGATAATACTGGTCAGGGATCTTCTTTGTCGCAGAAAATTGCTAGTTTCATAAGGGAAAGTCAAATGGGGATGAAATGTAGAAGTATAAAAATCTTTTTGTTAAAGTTAATGAATCTTGGGAGTTCCTGGTGGCCTAGTGGTTAAGATTCCAGGCTTTCACTGCTGTGACCTGGGTTCAATCCTGGTGGGGGAACTGAGATCCTACAAGCTGCACAGCATGGCCAAAAAAAAAAAAAAAAAAGTTAATGAATCTCTTAAGCATATTTGAGATGATAATGAGCAAAGCCTTGGCAAGTATGGCACAGATAAACCATAACTGGGAGTAGAGAGTTGGGTGTACTTTTCTCTACTGGATGTAGAGAACTATTTTATTCTTGTGTCCCAGTCTCTCAAGCTCACTCGCCCACCTGCAAAATTATACATCATAATTTCTGTAACCACCTCAAAATGAGTGCATGGGATTCAAGCTTCATACCTAACCTCCCTTCTTAGAACATACATCCTCATCTGAGTGAACTGCAATTGCACCCCAGGCATGGACTTCAGAGAGAGGAGTATTGCCATTAGTAGTTGTTTCCTATTGCCTGTAGTATTTCCAGACAGGCTTGAGTGCTGTGGAGGACTGGCAGTTCCAACACAGGACACAGGATGTGGTAGCGGAATGGTAGCCCCCAAATGTCTAGCTCCGAGTTCCTGGAACCTGCATATGTTATCTTATATAGTAAAAGAGACTTTGCAGATGTGATCAAGTGAAGGCTCTTGAAATGGGGAGATTATACTTGAATATGTGGGTAGGCCCTAAATACAATCAAAAAATTTTTTTCTTAATTTTATTTTATATTGGAGCATATAGAATTGATATATTGATTAACAATGTGTTAGTTTCAGGTGTATAGCAAAGTGATTCAGTTATACATATACATGCATAACTATTCTTTTCCAAGTTCTTTTCCCATTTGGGTTGTTACAGAATATTGAGCAGAGTTCCCTGTGCTGTACAGTATGTCCTTTTCTGTTATGTATTTTAAATATAGCAGTGTGTACATGTCAATCCCTAACTGCCAATCTACCCGGCCCACCCGGCCTTTCCCTCCTGGTAACCATAAGTTTGTTCTCTAAGTCTATGAGTCTGTTTCTGTTTTGTAGATAAGTATATTTGTATCATTTTTTTTAAGATTCCTCATATAAGCGATATGATATTTGTCTTTCTCTGACTTCTGACTTACTTCACTTAGTATGATAATCTCCAGGTCCATCCACGTTGCTGCAAATAGCAAAATTTCACTTGTTTTTATGGCTGAGTAGTATTCCATTGTATATATAAACACAACATCTTCTTTCCCCTTTCACCTGTCGATGGACATTTAGGTTGCTTCTATGTCCTGGCTATTGTAAATAGTGCTGTAATGACCACTGTGGTACATGTCTCGTTTTGAATTATGATTTTCTCAGGGTATATGCCTAGTAGAGGGATTGCTGGGTCATATGGTAGTACTATTTTTAGTTTTTTAAGGAACCTCCATACTGTTCTCCATAGTGGTTGTATCAATTTACATTCCCACCAACAGCGCAGGAGGGTTTCCTTTTCACCACACCCTTTCCAACATTTATTGTTTGTAGATTTTTTTGATGATGACCATTCTGACTGGTGTGAGGTGATATCTCATTGTAGTTTTGATTTGCATTTCTCTAATAATTAGCAATGTTGAGCATCTTTTCATGTGCCTCGTAGCCATCTGTACGTCTTCTTTGGTAAAATGTCTATTTAGGTCTTCTGCCCATTTTTTGATTTTTTTTTTTCCCTATATTGAGCCGCATGAGCTGTTCGTAAATTTTGGAGACTAATCCCTTGTCAGTCGCATCGTTTGCAAATATTTTCTCCCATTCTGTGGGTTGTCTTTTCATTTTGTTTATGATTTCCTTTGCTGTGCAAAAGCTTTTGAGTTTAATTAGGTCTCATTTGTTTATTTTTGTTTTTATTTCCATTACTCTAGGAGAAGGCTTGGAAAAGATATTGCTGCAATTTATCTCAGAGAGTTTTCTGTCTATGTTTTCCTCTTAGAGTTTTACAGTATCCGGTCTTACATTTAGGTTTTTAATCCATTTTGAGTTTATTTTTGTGTATGGTGTTAAAGAATGTTCTAATTTCATTTTTTTACATATAGCTGTCCAGTTTTCCCAGCACCATTTATTGGAGAGACTGTCTTTCCTTTATTGTATAGTCTTGCCTCCTTTGTCATAGATTAATTGACCATAGGTGTGTGGGTTTATTTCTGGGCTTTCTATTCTGTTCCACTGATCTACCATACTGTTTTGATGACTGTGGCTTTGTAGTATAGTCTGATGTCAGGGAGCCTGTTTCCTCCAGCTCCATTTTTCTTTCTCAAGATTGCTTGGCTATTCGGGGTCTTTTGTGTCACCATACAAATTTTAAGATTTTTTGTTCTAGTTCTGTGAAAAATGCCATTGGTAATTTGATAGGAATTGAATTGATTCTGTAGATTGCCTTGAGTAGTATAGTCATTTTGACAATATTGATTCTTCCAGTCCAGGAACATGGTATATCTTTCCATCTGTTTGTATCATCTTTGATCTCTTTCATCAGTCTCTCATAGTTTTCAGAGTAAATGTCTTTTTTCTCCTTAGGTAGACAATGCTAATTAAGGTAATGTTAATTAAGTTAATGCTAATTAAGTTTTAAAATATCCTTGAAATGGATGGTTACGTTTTTAGAAAAAGACAAATTATCACATTGACCAAAGAGTAGAAAATCTAAAGAAGGCACCAGCCATACTTTGTATGTTTTCTCACATGTGCACCCAGGCTGGTGAGGGCCACTGCAGAAAATCCTGCAGCTTAAGGTTCTGTGTCTCTTCATAATCATGGTCCTAACTTCAGTTAGTCCCTCAGTGTGGCCCCTTCTGTGTTTCTCTAATCAGTTCTTGCTCCTTTTCCACAGAGACCATTTCAGGCCTTCTCCACTAGCCTCTGTCTCCTCATCCCACTCCTCTTAGCTGACGGGCTTGCCTCCATTTTTTTAAAGAGGAGCCATCAGATGTCCTCAGTCCCCTATCGCCCAAACCACAGACTCATTTCCTTCCCTATTGGTTCTCTCTTCCTCCTTCTATAAGGGAGAACATATCCCATCTCCTGGTCCACGTTCATCCTTCCTTCTGCACTTTGGGTCCCATCTGGCTTTGTCTTATTAGGGATTTGGTCAATTGATTGTCTCCTTTTTTTCTTATAAATCCAACATTTTCCTTTTTACTGGCTCCTTCCTGTTAACTTGTGAACATGCTCAATATTTATATTTCAAAAAGAAACTCTTCAAACTCAAGTCTGCCTTAGTTACTCCTTCCTTTGTTTCACAGGAAACTTCTTGAAAGAAAAGTTTATTTCTGCTTCCTCACCCTGTATTCATTCTTCAAATGAATGTAATATGAATCCCACCTATGTGACTTTACTGAAACTGCTCCAGCTGCAGTCACCAATGACCTTCTGTTCTTGAATTAACTATCAATTCTGAATCCTGAATTTGTGTTTTCCAGTGGGACTTGATACTTTTGCCCATCCCCTTCTTCACTGATGCTCTGTTTTCCCACCGCTCTCCCTGTGTGGCCAGCCTCTTGTAAGCTCCTCTTTATCTGAACATTCCTTAACGATTTATTTTATTGCCTTTGGCCCTTGACTTTTTAAATTCTTAGGTAATACCATAAATGACTTCCTACTTTTTCACTGCTGAAGTTACCATCAGCTTATGGGCCTCATGTCTTTGTTTCCAGCCAAGATATTCTCAACCTCAGGAGTCACATACTTACCTTCTTACTACACTTTTCCTCAGCTACTCTCAACATCAAACTGGCTCAACACAGAAGTGATTAACCTATGTGTCCTCCTCTATTCCTTCTTAGTGAATGGTGCCACGCCAATTTTGGTACCTTCCTTCTCTTTCTCCCATAAGAAGACATCAAATATTCTCCCATTCTGTCAGGTTTCCCTCATATATATGTCTCAAGTCTGGCCATGTCACCTCATCACCATGACCTGGTAGACTCTCTTTCAAGCTACTAGACTCTCTTACATGGATCATCACAATTGCCTCTTAATGGGAAACCCTCCTTTCCTTTCACACTAGTCGAGGTGAACTTAAACACAAGTATGATCACACCACTCCCCTCCGTGAGACATTTTTTAATTGAGGTAGAGTTGACTTACAATATTATATTAGTTTCAGGTGTACAACATTGTGATTCAATATTTTTATAGATTATAATCCATTTACAATTATTATAAAGTAATGACTATATTTCCCTGTGCTGTACAGTATACACTCGTTGCTTATCTATTTTATATACAGTAGTTTGTGTCCCTTAATCTCATACCCCCTTCCCTCTCCCCTTTAGTAACCACTAGTTTGTTCTCTATATGAGTCTGTTTCTGTTTTGTCATATTCATTCGTTTCATTTTTAGATTCCACATATAAGTGATAAGATACAATATTTGTCTTTCTCTGTCTGACTTATTTCACTAAGCTTAATACCCTCCAGGTCCATCCATGTTGTTACAAGTGGCAAAGTTTCATTCTTTTCTTATGACTGAGTAATAGTCCACTGAGTAATAGACTGTTACTCAGTGGACTATATATATGTACCACATATATATTTTTATATATATATATATATATCACCCTTCTTTATCAATTCATAGATTATTTCCATGTCTTGGATATTGTAAATTATGCTGCTATGAACATTAAGGTGCATGTATCTTTTCCAATTAGTGTTTCCTTTTTTTTTTTTTTTTTTAGGATATACACCCAGAAGTGGAATTACTGGATCATATGTAGTTCTATTTTTAGTTTTTTTGAAGAACTGACGTATTGTTTTCCATAGTGACTGCACCAATTTACATTTGCACCAACAGTGTACTAAGGATCCCTTTTCTACACATCCTCACCAACATTTGTTGCTCGTGGTCTTTTTGATGATAACCATTCTGAGAGGTGTGAGGTAATAACTCATTGTGGTTTTGATTTTAATTTCTCTGATGATTAACACTACTGAGCATTTTTTGTATGCCTGTTGGCCATCTGTATGTGTTCTTTGGAAAAACATCTATTCAGGTCTTCTGTCCCTTTTTAAAAAATACATCTTTATTGGAGTATAATTGTTTCACAATACTGTGTTAGTTTCTGCTGTACAACAAAGTGAATCAGCCATATGCATACATATATCCCCATATTCCCTCACTCTTGAGCCTCCCTCCCAGCCTCCTTATCCCACACCTCTAGGTCATCGCAAAGCACTGAGCTGATTTCCCTGTGCTATGCTGCTGCTTCCCAATAGCTATTTTACATTTGGTAGTGTATATATGTAGATGTTACTCTCACTTCGCCCCAGCTTCCCCCTCCCCCACCATATCCTCAGGTCCATTCTCTATATCTATGTCTTTATTCCTGCCCTGCCACTAGGTTCATCAGTACCATTTTTAATTTTTTTTTAGATTCCATATATATGCGTTAGCATACAATATTTGTTTTTCTTTCTGACTTACTTCACTCTATATGACAGACTCTAGGTCCATCCACCTCACTACAAATAACTCAATTTCGTTTCTTTTTATGGCTGAGTAATATTCCATTGTATATATGTGCCACATCTTCTTTATCCATGCATCTGTCGATGGACATTTAGGTTGCTTCCATGTCCTGGCTATTGTAAATAGTGCTGCAATGAACACTGTGGTACATGACTATTTTTGAATTATGGTTTTCTCAGGGTATATGCCTAGTAGTGGGATTGCTGGGTCATATGGTAGTACTATTTTTAGTTTTTTAAGGAACCTCCATACTGTTCTCCATAGTGGTTGTATCAATTCACATTCCCACCAACAGTGCAGGAGGGTTTCCTTTTCACCACACCCTTTCCAACATTTACTGTTTCTAGATTTTTTGATAATGGCCATTCTGACAAGTGTGAGGTGATACCTCATTGTAGTTTTGATTTGTATTTCTCTAATAATTAGTGAAGTTGAGCAACTTTTCATGTACCTCTTGGCCATCTGTATGTCTTCTTTGGTAAAATGTCTATTTAGGTCTTCTGCCCATTTTTTAATTGGGTTGTTTGGGTTTTTTGATATTGAGCTCCATGAGCTCTTTGTATATTTTGGAGATTAATCCTTTGTCCATTGATTTGTTTGCAAATATTCTCTCCCATTCTGAGAGTTGTCTTTTTATCTTGCTTATGGTTTCCTTTTCTGTGCAAAAGCTTTTAAGTTTAATTAGGTGCCATTCATTTATTTTTGTTTTTATTTTTGTTATTCTAGGAGGTGGGTGAAAAAAGATCTTGCTGTGGTTTGTGTCAAAGAGTGTTTTCCTATGTTTTCCTCTGAGAGTTTTATAGTGTCTGGTCTTACATTTAGGTCTTTAATCCATTTGGAGTTTATTTTTGTGTATGGTGTTAGGGAGTGTTCTAATTTCATTCTTTTACATGTAGCTGTCCAGTTTTCCCAGCACCACTTATTGAAGAAGCTGTCTTTTCTCCATTGTATGTTCTTGCCTACTTTGTTGTAAATTATGTGACTATATGTGTGTGGGCTTATCTCTGGGCTTTCTATCCTGTACCATTGATCTATATTTCTGTTTCTGTGCCAGTACCATACTGTCTTGATTACTGTAGCTTTGTAGTGTAGTTTGAAGTTGGGGAGCCTGATTTCTCCAGCTCCGTTTTTCTTTCTCAAGATTGCTTTGGCTATTCAGGGTCTTTTGTGTTTCCATACGAATTGTAAAATTATTGTTCTAATTCTGTGAAGAATGTTATTGGTAATTTGATAGGGATTGCACTGAATCTGTAAATTGCTTTGAGTAATATAGTCATTTTCACAATATTGATCCTTCCAATCCAAGAACATGGTATATTTTTGTTTATCTTCTCAAAGAACCAGCTTTTAGTTTTATTGATCTTTGCTATTGTTTTCATCATTTCTATTTCATTTATTTCTTCTCTGATCTTTATGATTTCTTTCCTTCTACTGACTTTGGGTTTTCTTTGTTCTTCTTTCTCTAGTTGCTTTAGGTGTAGGGTTAGATCGTTTATTTGAGATTTTTCTTGTTTCTTGAGGTGAGATTGAAGTGCTATAAACTTCCCTCTTAGAACTGCTTTTGCTGCAACCCATAGGTTTTGGGTCATCGTGTTTTCATTGTCATTTGTTTCTATGTATTTTCTTAAATTTCTTTTATTTCTTCAGTGATCTCTTTGTTATTTAGTAGCACACTGTTTAGCCTCCATGTATTTGTGTTTTTTACAGTCTTTTTCCTGTAATTGACTTCCAATATCATAGTATTGTGGTCAGAAAAGATGTTTGATACAATTTCAATTTTCTTAAATTTAGTGAGGCTTGATTTGTGACCCAAGATGTGATCTATCCTGGAGAATGTTCCATGTGCACTTGAGAAGAAAGTGTATTCTGCCACTTTCGGGTGGAATGTTCTATAAATATCAATTAAATCTCTCTGGTCTCTTGTGTCATTTAAAGCTTGTGTTTCCTTATTTATTTTCTATTTGGATGATCTGTTCATTGGTGTAAGTGGGGTGTTAAAGTCCCCTGCTCTTATTGTGTTACTTTCGATTTCCCCTTTCATAGTTGTTAACATTTGCCTTATGTATTGAGGTGCTCCTCTGTTGGGTGCACAAACATTTATAATTGTTGTATCTTCTCCTTGGATTCATCCCTTGATCATTATGTAGTGCCCTTCCTTATCTCTTGTAACAGTCTTTATTTTCAAGTCTACTTTATCTGATACAAGTGTTGCTACTCCAGCTTTCTTTTGATTTCCATTTACATAGAATATCTTTTTCCATCCCCTCACTTTCAGTCTGTATGTGTCCCTAGGTCTGAAATGGGTCTCTTTACTGAATTAATTTGTTATTTGTAGTAGATTTTTGGTGGAGACTTTAGGATTTTCTATATATAGTATCATGTATCTGGAAAGAGTGACAGTGTTACTTCCCTTCCAATTTGGTTACTTTTTGTTTCTTTTTCTTGTCTGATGGCTGTGGCTAGGACCTCCAATACTATGTTAAACAGAAGTAATTTTCTTCTTTGTAATGTCTCATCTGGTTTTGGTATCAGGATAATGGTGGCCTCATAGAATAAATATTGGAGTGGTCCATCCTCTTCAATTTTGGGGAATAGTTTGAGAAGTATAGGTATTAGCTTTTTAGTATATGCTTGGTAGAATTCTCCTGTGAAGCCATCCAGCCCTGGAATTTTATTTGCTGGGAGTTTTTAAATTACAAATTCAATTTCACTGCAAATGTCAGGTCTGTTCAGATGATCTATTTCTTCTTGATTCAGTCTTGGCAGGTTGTATGTTTCTAGAAATTTGTTCATTTCTTCTAGTCTGTCCAATTTGTTGGTATATCACTGTTCATAGTTTTCTCTTATGATTTTTTTTTGTATTTCTTGGTATTGCTTTTTATTTCTCCTCTCTTATTTTGTTTATTTGAGTCCTCTCCCTTTTCTTCTTAATGAGCCTGGCTAAAGGTTTATCAATTTTGTTTTTTACCTTTTCAAAAAAAACTCTTGGTTTTATTCATCTTTTCTATTGTTTTTTTCCTCATTTTATATATTTCCTATCTGATCTTTACTATTTCCTTCCTTCTGCTGACTTTGTACTTTGTTTGTTCTTTTTCAAATTCCTTCAGATGGTATGTTAGGTTGTTTATTTGAGATTTTTCTTGTTTCTTAAGGAAAGCCTGTATCCCTATAAGCTTCCCTCTAAAATTGCTCTTGCTGCATCTCATAGATTTTGAAAAGTTGTGGTTCCATTGCCATTTGTCTCAAGTTATTTTCTGATTTTCTCTTTGATTTCTTCATTGACCCATTGGTTTTTGGGTAGCATATTGTTTAGTCTCCACGTGTTTCTCCTTTTCCCACTTTTCTTCTTGTAATTGATTTCTACTTTCATACTACATTGGTTGGAAAAGATGCTTGAAATAACTTCTACCCTCTAAAATTATACAAGAATTGTTTTGTGGCCTAGCATGTGATCTATCCTGGAAAACGTTTCATGTGCACTTGAAAAAATTGTGTATTCTGCTGTTCTTGGATGGAATGTCCTGTAATTATCTTTTAAGTCCAACTGGTCTATTGTATTATTTAAGGCACTATTGCCTTATTGATTTTGTCTGGTTGATCTGTCATTGATGTAAGTGGGGTATTAAAGTCTTCTATTATTTTATTATTGTCAATTTCCCCCTTTATGTCTGTTAATATTTGCTATGTATATTTAGGTGCTCCTATGTTAAGTGCATATATGTTTATGAACTTTATATCTTCTTCTTGTGTTGAACCCTTTAACACTATATAATGCCTTTAAAAAATATTTTATTATAGACTTTGTTTTAAATTCTCTTTTGTCTGATATGAGTATTCTTACTCTAGTTTTCATTTTGTTTCCATTTGAATGTTATATCTTTTTCCATCTCTTCACTTTCAGTCTGTGTGTCTTTAGCTCTGAAGTTAGTCTCTTATAGGCAGCCTATAGATGGGTATTTTTAAATCTAATCAGCCACCCTATATCTTTTTTTAAATAAATAAAGTTATTTATTTATTTATGGCTGTTTTGGGTCCTTGTTGCTGTGTGTGAGTTTTCTCTAGCTGCAGTGAGTGGGGGCTACTCTTCGTTGCAGTGCACAGGTTTCTCATTTTCGTGACTTCTCTTGTTGCAGAGCACAGGCTCTGGGCACAAGTGCCTCAGTAGTTGTGGCACGTGGGCTCACTAGTTGTGGTTTGTGAGCTCTAGAGCACAGGCTCAGTAGTTGTGGTGCACAGGCTTAGTTGCTCCATGGCATGTGGGATCTTCCTGGGCCAGGGCTCGAACCCGAGTCCCCTGCATTGACAGGTGGATTCTTAACCACTGCACCACCAGGGAAGCCCCTCCTTTTGACTGAAGCATTTATTCCATTGATATTTGAAGTGAGTATTTATATGTATGTACTTGCTGCCATTTTGTTGCTTGCTTAAGGTTTTGTTTTGTTTTTTTTAACATCTTTATTGGAGTATAATTGCTTTACAATGGTGCGTTAGTTTCTGCTTTATAACAAAGTGAATCAGTTATACATATGTTCTCATATCTCTTCCCTCTTGCATCTCCCTCCCTCCCGCCCTCCCTATCCCACACCTCTAGGTGGTCACTCTCTTCTCCTTCTTTTGTCTCTTCCATTGTGGTTCAATGATTTTCTTAATGTTATGTTTTTGTGCCTTTCTCTCAGTTTTTGTGTATCTTTTTTTTTTAATAATATGATGAAAGCTTTTATTATTTATTTATTTATTTATTTTTTGGCTGTGTTAGGTCTTCATTTCTGTGTTAGGGCTTTCTCTAGTTGTGGCAAGCGGGGGCCACTCTTCATCACGGTGCGCGAGCCTCTCACTATCGTGGCCTCTCTAGTTGCGGAGCACAGGCTCCAGTCGCACAGGCTCAGTAGTTGTGGCTCACGGGCCTAGTTGTTCTGCGGCATGTGGGATCTTCCCAGACCAGGGCTCGAACCCGTGTCCCTTGCATTGGCAGGCAGATTCTCAACGACTGCGCCACCAGGGAAGCCCCAGTTTTTGTGTATCTGTTATTGTAGGTTTTTGATTTGTGGTTTTCATGGAGTTCATATATGTTGATCTATAATTATGTCTACTTGTTTTAAAGTGACAGTCATTTAAGTTCAAACACATTCTAAAAGATCTACATCTTTACTCCCCCTCCCATGTTTTGTGTTCTTGATGTCATAGTTTACACTGTCATGTCTATTCCTATTCTGTTTATTGTAGTTATAGTTGATTTTACAATTTTTGTCTTTTGAACTTTGTACTAGGTTCTTTAAGTAGTTGATCCACATATATTTGCCTTTTTCAGTGGAATTTTTCTCTTTCTATAATCTCTTATTTATTGTTGTAGTCTTTTCTTTTTCACCTAAAGAAGATCTTCTCACACTTCCTGTAAGGTCAGTATAGTATTGATGAACTCTTAGTTTTGCTTATATAAAAAGCTCTTTACCTCTCTTTCAACTTTGAATGGTAACCTTACTGGTAGAGTATCCTAAGTTGTAGGTCTTTCCCTTTCAGCACTTAAACATATCATGCTTCTCCCTTGTGGCCTGTGAAGTTTCTGCTGAAAAATCAGCTGATAACCTTATGGGAGTTCCCTTGTATGTGACTCTGTTTTTCTATTGCTGCCTTTGAAATTCCCTCTTTAACTTTTGCTATTTTAATTATGATATGTTTTGGTGTGAATCTCTTTGGGTTCATCTTGTTTGGGATGCTCTGTGCTTCCTATACCTGGATGTCTCTTTCCTTCTTCAGGTTAGGGAAGTTTTCAACCATAATTTCATCAAATACTTTTTCTACCCCTTTCTTTTACTCTTCTCCTTCTGGGAACTCTGTAATGCAAATGTTACTATGTTTGTTTTTGTTCCTGAAGTTCCTTCAAGTATCCTTCTTAAAAAATTAATTAATTAAAAATTAATTAGTTAATTAAAAATTAATTTCTTTTTGGCTGTGTTGGGTCTGCATTGCTGCATGTGGGCTTTCTCTAGTTGCAGTGAGTGGGAGCTACTCTTTGTTGCCATACATGGGCTTCTCGTTGCGGTGGCTTCTCTTGTTGTGGAGCATGGGCTGTAGGCATGCAGGCTTCAGTAGTTGTGGCTAATGGGCTGTAGAGCACAGGCTCAGTAGTTGTGGTGCACAGGCTTAGTTGCTCCATGGCATGTGGGATCTTCATGGACCAGGGCTTGAACCCGTGTCCCCTGCATTGGCAGATGGATTCTTAACCACTGCACCACCAGGGAAGTCCCCAAGTATCCTTTTTAAATTTTGTTTTTCTCTTTGCTCTTATGATTGTGGGAGAACATTATTATTATTGCTAATAATTATTATTATTCTATCTTCCAGATCACTTATGCATTCTTCTGTATCACCTAATCTGCGGTTAATTCCTTTTAGTATACTTTTCATTTCAATTATTGTATTCTTCATCTCTGACTGGTTCTTTTTTATCTGTTCTAGTTCTTTGTTGAAATTTTTACTGTGTTCATCTACTCTTTTCTCAAATTCAGTTAGCATTTTTATTACTATTGCTTTGGACTATTTTTCCAAAGGTAAATAAGGTAAATTATTTTTGTTCCATTAGGGGTTTTCAGGGGTTTTATTTCTTATTCTTTTTTTTTTTTTAAACGTATTTCTCTGTCTTCTCACTTTGTTTAACTGTCTCTATCTTTAGGATAGTAAGTAAAACAGTTACCTATCCCAGTCTTGAAGGCATGTCCTTGTGTTGGAGTGTCCTCATGCTATCTGCGTTTGTGCAGTGGCTTTGGTGGTAAAGTTGGATCTGAAGTGAGCATTAGCCGCATCTTCTTCTGGGGTGTTCTGGCAGCTGCCACCTTAGTGTAAGTAAGGCTGTAGTTGGAGGGGTTAGAGCCAGAGCCAGGTATGAGGAAGGACTTCTCCTATGTTCAATGGCAGTCACAGACCTATTGGGGGCAAGGTCAAGTCCCAAGGATCTGGAGCACTCAAGGATTTGTGTTTTTCCTGGGACATGATGGTAGTCTCTACTTTGGTTGGGGGCGTGGCTATAGCCCAAGGGCTTGGGGCTGCATTTTTGTGCTGGTTTCACTTTTTCTTCTAGTGTGAGCACCTTGGTTAGAGGCTTGGTCAGCTCTGGAGGCTTTGGAGCCACACTACTAAGCTGGTTTTGCTCAATCCCTGTGTGCACATGGAAGCATGCACTGGCAATGGCTACCTCCACCCTGGACAGAGGCAGGGCTGGGGCCCAAGCGATTCCATTCCTTCTACGTGTGTGTACTCTTGTTGGCAATGCAGACTCTGCCTTAGTGGGGAGCAACACCAGCATAAGAGGGTGTGGAACAGAAGCCCGGTGCAGGCTGGGGGTGTGCTGCGGTGGTCCTGGCAAGCTGGCCAGAGCACCAGGCAGTTTTCAATCTGCTGCCTCCGTGCTGTGACTTGGAGCAAGCAATTCTCAGTTTCTTACAGCCCTCCAGTAAACCCCACTGGTTTTCAAACGAGGTCAATGGGCTTGTCCATTGGATTTCTGACCCCAAGGCTGGGTTGTCTAATATGCGGTTCAAATCTTCTGATCCCCAGGGAGGATCCCCACACCTGTGATATACCTCCTCTTCTGGGTCCCCCACTAGGTGTGTGGGTCTCAACCAGATCACTTCTCCTCTCTTCCTATCAGACTCTGTGTGTATTTTTCTTTACAGTTGTGATTTTAGAAGAGCCATTTTGCTAGTCTTCAGGTGAATTTCTGTGAAAGTCATTCGACATGTAGTTGTAGTTTTGATGAGGGGAGGTGAGCTTAGCAACTTCCTATTCTGCCATCTTGATCCCACCTCCAGACCAAAGATGAAAATCATGAACTAAGTACAATGAATTCAACATAAGATTAAAAAAACAAGAGTGACCCCTTTCTCTTCAGTTTCTCAATATAGCCCAATGCTTTTTTTTTTTCTGTCAGAATTAAGTCAAAAGCAGCATTTTTCCTTGATCATCTCTTTTTAAAACTGGCCTTTTAGCAAAGTTGGTAGCTGAAAACATTCAGTGTTTGTGGACCTGATTTTTACATTGGATAAAAACAAATCTAAAATATTGCCCATAAAATATTATCTGAATTGAAAGTTTCTAATATCATGGGAAAAGCATTAAAACCCAATATTTGTAACTGGAAGATTTTTACTTTTTAAATCCTGAGATCAAAGCATAGTGAAGGTTTTATTTTGAATGAACTTGATTGTGACAACCTTTATTTTCATTTTGTTGTGTAATAAGTTTTATTTTTTTATTATGTGCCCCACCTGTCATTCTGGGTCCTTAGCAAACAAAGCTTGTTAGAGAATGGCTTGGAATTAGCTTTGTGAAGGATGTGATGGACTGTTTCCTGTGATTTCCTCTTCCCTGTATCTCCTACATCCTGGCTTAGTGGTTGATTCCTTCTGATGTATTGTGACTTAGTCAAAGTTCTCCAATTTACATGAGAAGAAACAGTCTTTTAGCTCTCTACTACTTAATGCCTACTCAGCCCAGTATGAAGAAGAAGCATTTAGATTCTCATTGTTTCCAAAATTCAGATAAATCTGATGGATCTAGAACTTAATTTCTTTTAAATAATTAACAGATTTCCTAACTCAGAGTAAGTCAAGATTTTAGTTTCAAAAGTTTTTTTTTACTAATCTTTTCAATACTAGGGAATCTAGAATTTTTAATGACCATCACATCATTTGCATGAAGGGAATCTTTTGCTTACACCCTTGAGTCTCTCACTATAGTTTTTTTTTTAATTCGTTTGTTCCTCTCCTATGCCAATAACATATATATTTATTTTATTTTATTTTATTTTATTTTTTTATAAATTTATTTTACTTTTGGCTGCATTGGGTCTTCATTGCTTTGCATGGGCTTTCTCTAGTTACTGTGAGCAACTACTCTTGGTTGCGGTGCACGGGGTTCTCACTGTGGTGGCTCCTCTTGTTGCAGAGCATGGGCTCTAGGCACACGGGCTTCAGTAGTTGTGGCATGCAGGCTCAGTAGTTGTGGCTCGTGGGCTCTGGAGCACAGGCTCAGTCGTTGTGGTGCACGGGCTTAGTTGCTCGGCGGCATGTGGGATCTTCCCAGACCAGGGCTCGAACCTGTGTCCCCTGCATTGGCAGGCAGACTCTCAACCACTGCGCCACCAGGGAAGCCCTTCACTATAGTTTTTCACTTTGAGGTGACCAGCAGATCCAGTCACTACATTCAAGTGGACATGGTCTACTTGGTTTTGCCAGATTGCAATAGGAAAGATGGATTAAATGATAACCTGCCTGGGAATTTGTAGTAATTTTTTTAAAAAAATTGAAGTATAGTTGATTTATAATATTACTTTTAGGTATACAGCATAGTGATTCAGTCTTTTTACAGATTATACTCCATTAAAAGTTATTACAAGATAATGGCTATAATTCCCTGTGCTATATAATGTATCTTTGTTGCTTATCTATTTTATATATAGTAGTTTGTCTCTCTTAATTCCATACCCCTAATCTCCCTCTCTCCCTTCCCTCTCCCCTTTGGTAATCACTAATCTGTTCTCTATTTATGGGAGTCTTGCTTCTGTTTTGCTACATACATTCATTTGTTTCATTTTTTAGATTCCACATATAAGTGATATCATGCAGTATTTGTCTTTCTCTGACTTATTTCACTAAGCATAATATTCTCTAGGTCCATGCACATTGCTGAAATGGCAGGATTTCAATAGTTTTTATGGCTGAGTAATATTCCGTTGTGTGTATGTATATACATAGACACTAGGCAGAAAGTTGGACGCATAGACCTTTGAGGTCTCTTCCAGTATTGAGTCAATGAAAGCCATGTACTGAAACTGGACTATAAATACATTTCACCAAGACTAGAGATTCTTCCTCAGATGAGAAGGAATGTGGAAGTGTAGTTACAGATGGCAGTTTGATCTCAAATGGCTTCATGCTAGGGAAGAAGTAATACATGAGGCTTGCATAATGACAGCCTTAGTAATCCTGGAGAGCAGCGCCACAGTCATCAGAAAGGCTGTGGACAATCACTGCTCTCACCCTTCATGGGTTGGAGCAAGCTGGCAGGGCTGCAGAGCCAAAGCTGCAGGGCACTGTGTGGATGTGAAGGGCAAGGCTTGCTATGGTTTCCACAGTGACCAGAGAGTGTAATTGTTGCTAGCTCTTCTTCTGATGTACAAATATCTGATCTTTCTACAACTACAGACAAGTTAATTTGCCTGGGTATTCAAAACAGATTTTTACAATTGTTATCCAGGGCCCCAGACACCTGGTTTATGGGTTTTAGGGTTAAGCCAGGGAAAGCTGATGGTCTTGTCTACCTGTTTTATTGATGTGGTTATCTTAGATACATATCTATTATGTTTTCAAGTGATTCCTTCTTTCCTCCCTTCTTTCCACCTAAACTTACCCTCTCCTCTCTTTTTCTCATTCTAAGAGCCATAGTAGGATCTTTCAAAGGAGGGAATAAACGGGAGAATATAATCATTAAAGTAGAAAGATTCTTGATAACAGGAGATTAGGTAACTGCTTTTCAATTTCATTTACCTCAGTAGTGATATCATGGTGGAACTGTCAGAAAAGGAAATAAGCATACACTATAAATTTACATGGTTGAATATATTTAGAGTTCTTAACAAAAAGCTACTGAATATATATGGAGGAGATATTGAGGAGAAGCAGTTAATTTGGAAATGTCTTGAGAGCAGAGGGGGCCACCGTGACTCCTGGCTTTGTCACTATTTGACACACTACTTGGCTATTTGTTGTTTGAGTTTGGGAATGTGCTTCACAAATAGTACTCATTTCATAGGAATATTGTGAGGATGACATGAGTGTGATGGCTAATTTTATGTGTAAACTGGGCTTGGCCATAGGGAGCCCAAATATTTGGTCAAACTTTATTCTGGATATTTCTGTGAGGATGTTTTAGGTGAGATCAACATTTAAATTGGTGGTCTTTTCATAAAACAGATTGTTCTCCATAAGTGTGGGTGGGCCTCATCCAGTCAGTTTAAGGCCTGAATAGAAAAAGACACTTGCCTCCCCTGAGCAAAAAGGAATTCTCCAGCAGCCTGACTTCAGACTTCATCTGCAACATCAGCTCTTCCTAGTTCTGCAGCAGACAGCCTTCAGGCTCAACCCAGCACATTGGCTCTGCTGAATCTCCAGCCTGCCGGCCCATCCTGCAGATTTTGGACTTGTCAGCCTCCATAATCACCTGAGTTAATTCCTTATAATTTCTCTCTCTCACTCTCTTTCTGTCTCCCTACACACGTACACACACACACACACACACACACACACACACACACACACACATCTTATTCATTCTGTTTCTGTGGAGAACTCTTGACTAATTCAGTGAGGTAATATTATTATTCTTATTTCACAGATATGGAGACTAAGGCTCAGAGAGGACACACAGACAGCATGAGGTAGAGAGAGGATTCAAGTCCAGATGTGTCTGACTTCAGAACCCAGGCACTTACCCACTTTTCTCTTCTGCCTCATGAGAAAAGGAAACATAAGAGAAGTGATACCTCCAGAATTATATGGCCAATAAATCCAGACTTTGAGTTCTGGTTTCCAGTCCCAGTTTAAACTCCATCACACAATCTCTATCATGTCTTGCTGTCATGTTTCTCTTCCTTCTTCCTTTTGGTTCAGATAGAACAAGAGTTGCCAATTCAGTAAGGAAGTTCCCAGTATAGGGTAACAGAGACAATTCAATCCCACCCTCACTGTTAAGGATCATATTTTGTGATTGACTGCATTACCTGGCAGGTAGCCCCCTTCTGTGTTCTCTGCCACCTGTATAAACAAACATAGTGGAAGTTCCTCTCAGGCATTTTAGTGAGATGTGTGGCCTCTTTGAGGTTACCAGCCAAACAGTATATTTGGTTTACAAATGAAGGCATCTGTAAAAACCAATTTGTCAGACCAATAAATGCAATTCTAAGTCACAAAGCCCTTCAAGAGAATTGGAGCTTTAAATTCTTACTTTTAAGTGTTTCATCTCCAGCCCCCAAAGGAAAAGCCCTTTCCTCCCCCTCAAGGGTAAAATTGTCTCATTCCTGTGATTCATATTCATCTTTTAAGATACAAGGTTTTTTCATAGTTCTTTCCTTTTTGAAAGTGGGCGTCTTTTTATCTCAGATTTAAACAATAACTGCATATCCCCAGTACTTGACTGTTTCTAGAAATCTATTTAATTTCACAAAACAAGTTACCATACAGACTTGCACAATTTCCATTTTAATAATATTAACTCTACCTGAAATTTAAATTTAGATGAATACAGGCCAATGCCTGGAACATTCTCTGTTTCAAACATTGGTCCTTTGTGGGAGAAATACTAAAATGCTTTTCTATTCAGACCATTTGGGGACTATAAAGAAGAAAATATAAATCTAGAATATAACCCCCATCCCCATTGCTTTGGGTTTGTTAGAGAAATGGGTGAGCAGGATTAAAAATTGGCTAAATGAGAAAACAACAAGAAATTCATTTTGGGTAAAGATTTATGAGTTCTGCCAGATCTTAAGAAGGAGCTGAGAGCCATCAAATTACCTGTGGGTTCTATGACATTTTTCCTTCCTCAATTGCCTTGCCTAAAATTCTTGTCAAAATCAATTATTTTTATCAACTATGTCTTAACCCAGATCACTTGTATTCAGCCATTCACCTCTCCCTTAATCCTTTAAAGAAAAAGGATGCATTACTTGTATAAGCTCATTTCTTTTCTGTTAGTGAGCAAGTAACTTCTCAGAGAAGATATTTTAGTGATTTTGAAAAAGCATTTGCTTTTTACACTGATGAGACATGGATAGCAGATGGATGATGGCATTTGCAATCAGTTCAAATTTTTGCTGTACTAATCAGGTGCAGATTCTGTTCACTAATTCCAACTCTGCGCCCAGTTCCAGCGTGTGTATGGTGGTTTCTCCCACACCATCAAGCAAGTCTCTGACACCAGCTGGATGCCCTACAATTCAATGCAATTCTGACACTACCTACCTGGAAATAGTATCAGACTCCGTAGGTTAAGGGCTCAGTTCTACAAGGCCACCCTCCACTTCAGATGTCAATTGCAAGCCCAGGTTGTCACTTGTGTTTCTGACCAACTGACTATAAATCAGAAGATCCCATGACCCCGCTCTTTGGGTTTGATTATTTTGCTGGAGTGGCTCACAGAACTCAGGAAATCCATTTACTCACTAAATAACTGATTTATTACAAAGGATTGAAATATATGAATCAAAGAGATACATGGGGTGATGTCCTGAACAAAGGAACTTTTGTCTTCTTGGAGCTTGAGTTCCGGCATAGTAGCATGTAGAAGCATTCCGGTTCACCAGCCTGGAAGCTTTCCAAATCCAGTCTTTTGGGGTTTTTATGGAGGCTTCATTACACAGACACAATTGACTAAATCACTGGCCACTGACAATTGTTTCAACCTCCAGCCCCTCTATCTTCCCTGGAGGTCAGGGGAGTGGAACTGAACGTTCCAACTCTCTAATCACATGGTTGGTTCTCCTGGCAACCAGTTCGCATATTTAGTGTTTTCCAAAAGTCACTTTATTCATGTAAACTCAGATGTGGTTGAAATGGGTTTGTTATGAATATTGAGACACCTTTATTACTCTCATCACTTAGGAAATTCCAGGAGTTTTAGGACCTCTGCGTCCGAAACAGGGATGAAGACCAAATATACATTCCTTATTATTAATCACACTATCACACCAGATAATTTTAAGATTAAGGTTCTGAGTTCTCTGAACCTCAGTCTCCTCAATTGTACAGTAAGCGTAATGATACCTCCCAGGATAATTTTGAGGAATAAATGGGTTTGCAAAGTGTGAGCACAGTGGGTCTTAAAGAAAGGTACTTGATACTCCACAAAACACTTTCAGATACATGATCTTATTTTACCTTTACAATATTCCTGTAGATAGATGTATCTTCTCTCATCATTTTTTTTTACAGAGATAGGAAACTGAGGCAGAGAGTGTTTAAGTGCATTGTTCAAGGCACAGTGAGTAACAGATCTAAGTATAACATCCCAGTTTCTTCCTGGTTTATTTCTATGATTTCCTTTGTCTGAGTCCTTTAATTAGGAAAAGAGCATGGTCCACTGAAAGAAGACCATCAGCTCTTCTTTATCCGAAAAGGTCCAATGGACACAGGTTTGTGAAAGTGAAACTAGCTCTAAATGCCTTTTATGATCATTTTGTGGCTTTTCAAGATTTCATATTTAACCAGTTAAGTTCTGCTTCTCAGTTTCTTCCCTTAGATTCTCTCTCTCTGATTATGTGTGTTGCTTTGTTCACTTTTCCCCTGGATAACTTTCCTGAGTAAAATTTCCCCAGTTATTGACCTTACATTCTATATTCCCATCTCATTCTCTCTATGAGAAGAAAATTTCTATGTGTTTCTTTGATACAAAAATAGGAACAAAATATTTGTGGACTAAAGCAATGAATTGATTGATCATTTAAAAAAATTATGGCTAGTTAAGAGAAGAAGACTTGCAGAGGAAAATTCAGAGAGAGAATGTGACGGTGTAAGGGTGAGACATGAATACCAACATAAATATGATCTAGTTCTTGCCACCAATCAATTTACAGTTCCGTAGGTGGGGTAAAAGTCACAAATATTTAAAATCCTGAAGCCCTTTTTTGTCTTTAGTTCTTTATTAAATTCTCCTGTATTAGAGAAATCAAAAGAGATAGTTATTATCCTTAAGGGGGTTATTACTTAGTTGGGGCAGTATTTTGAAACAACAGTGAGTGTATTGAAAGTGGTTGCAGCTTTCAAGAAACTGGGAAATTTTTTTGTTTATTAATTAATGAACATTCCCATGAGAAATACAGTATTGGGTGCTGAGAATGCTGGGTAGTTTTCAGAGTTCTAATCATCTTTTCTTGGGGTCGTGGGCTCATATTCAACATGGGTAATCTGGTGGGAAGAACAGATATGATAAGGCAGAGAATAATTTTTTTTTTTTAAGGAGAGAAGCTTCAAGCTGCTTTTGATTTAGGAATGAAGAGAAAATATCCTTAAATGGGTCTTTGTTCTGGGAAGAATCATTTGCATTGCCCTTCTTAGAAATGAAAATGTCAGGCAAGTAGGCCTTGGGAAAAGATGTAATGGTTATGTAATTGTCTTAATAAATACTGTTCCAAATAAAATCTTTTAGTAGGCACAGGTAGTCTGAGAGTTCTGTTGGTCAATTCACCTAATGGCTGGGGCTCTTCTGTGATAGTAGCACATGGAACCCAAACCCAGCAATTTGAAGTCAATGAAAGCTATCTTCTTAGGTGGCATGGTCTTGTCCTAGACTGCTGGTAGAAAAGCACACCGAATATCTCAAAGAAGAGAAGGGGAAGTCCGGGCTGGTGATCCAGAAACACACTGAAGGCTTGGGTCGCTGGAGGAGGAATGGTTTGGGTACACACGTGGCTGACATTGAAAGCACCTGTGGATCCACCTATTCTAACAGTGATTGTGCTTTGCGGAATAATGGCTGAGCAGGGGAATGTAAACTGAAAACTAGTTATAATCCAGTGCTCATGGTGGAATACTACTACCGCCTGAAATGGTTTGTAGAGCAGCAACACTCAGGTTTGGTGAAATATCATCCTTCAGGAGAGGATCAGTCTTCAGTCAGGACACTGTCTATAAGGGAGGATCAATGTATGTCTCCAGGATGACAGACGTCTCTTCACTTGGTGTTGAGAAAAGAACTGAATTCAAGTTAAGACTACATTGAGATATAATTTCCCATTCATTCAGATTGACAAACATTTAACAGCTTGACCCACACCCTGTTCGTGTGGCTGTGGGTATAACTGAATGTAGCTTTGGCCACTCACCACTCAACAGCCAATAAATTGAGGGACAAGCTTTGGCAGAGAAGAAAGATGTTTTATTCCAGAAAGCCGGCAATCTGGGGAGAAGATGGACTTGTGTCCAGAGACCAGTTCTGGATATTCTGCTCAGCCACGACAATTTTTAAAGGGAAAAAGGGGGAAAAATCTCAGTTAATCATTAAGGCAGGAGGTCAGATTCCTTGTCATTTTTCCATTGCATGTAGACCTGCTGACTTCTCCCAATCTTCCTTGGAATGCTGACTTGCCCACATGGTCCACCTGCAAATTTACTAAGAGGAAGCTAGGGGAAGAGAGTCAGTCATTCTTTAACTACTTAATTCTTCATTCTTATTCCTTCTAATCTAGAAAAGGAATCAACAGGTTAAGTAAGGTGTTGTGTGTATTTAGAAGAGCAGAAATCAGGAGCTAAGTTAAAAATTGCCTGAGCTCATCTTTATGATTAGAGTCTAAGGAAAGCAGGGATGCACAAACAGAAAATGGGCAAAGGAGTTGCTTACATAGGGAAAGCAGACACTCTTATACAGCACTGCTGGGAGTGCAGAATTGTGCGGTCCCTGTGCAGAGGAAGTTGGTGATATCTAACAAATTATATATGCACTTGCCCTTTGACCCAGCAATCCCATTGCTATAAATTTATCCTGAAGATACAATACCAACAATGTGGAAAACACATGCACGAGGTTATTAGTTGCAGTATTTCTTATGTAGCAAAATATTGAGGAAAAAACTTGTGTCCATCCATAGAGACTTAAATAAACTACAGTGCATCCACACAGAGGAATAATACATGCAGCTGTAAAAATTATGAAGTTGATCTGTGTAAACTGATATGGAGTAATTCCCAAGGTATATTGTTAAATTAAAAAAAAAAAAAGGCCAAATTGGCTTCTATATTATACTAGCTTTTATGTAAGTGAAAAGGGGAAAGAGGAACACATTTGTTTATTTTACAAAGAGAAGTATAGAAAGCATAATCCAGAAACTAGAAAATTGGTTACTAACAGGGGGCATGGATTTTTCAGAAAATATCTTTCTATGTAATATTTTAAAATATTGAATATGTTTAACATATTCAGAAAATAAAATGAAATCACCAAGGAATTATATCTTTCATCTCTAGAAGTTCCATTTATAACTTCCTTTTCCTCTCCTCATTATGTTCGTTTTTTCTTTCAACAACTAAAACATAGATGTAACGGCCATTTTAATAGCCTTGTCTGGTAGTTCCATCACTTCTATCATTTGGGGGTCATTTTCCTGCTCCTTGGCATGTCTAGTAATTTTTGATTGTGCATTGTGAAACTTATATGTTCGATCATCTGATTTAGTTGTCTTTCTTTAAAGAGTGTTAGTCTCTATTCTGCTGGGCAGTTGAGTTTCTGGCAGTCTAGTTTGAGCCTTTGAGGCTTGTTTTTGTGTTTCAGTAGAGCATGTCTACAGAAACCTTTACTCTAGTGATAGTTAAGTCTCACTCTTAAGGCATGACCCTCTGTATATTCTGAATGCTCTGAGAGATCACAGGGACTCTCCACTGTGACCAGTGGGAGCTCAAGTCATTCCCGGCCCTATGTGACCTCTGGGAGCTGGAGTTATTTACCTGTATCATCCCTTCCTCTTCGGAAATCTGCCCTGTAACCAGCCATCTCGGACTTAGCCATGGCAATCAGAAAAGAAAAAGAAATAAAAGGAATACAAATTGGAAAAGAAGAAGTAAAACTGTCACTGTTTGCAGACGACATGATACTATACATAGAGAATCCTAAAAATGCCACCAGAAAACTACTAGAGCTAATCAATGAATTTGGTAAAGTTGCAGGATAGAAAATTAATGCACAGAAATCTCTTGCATTCTTATATACTAATCATGAAAAATCTGAAAGAGAAATTAAGGAAACACTCCCCTTTACCATTGCAACAAAAAGAATAAAATACCTGGGAATAAACCTACCTAGGGAGACCAAAGACTTGTGTGCAGAAAACTATAAGACACTGATGAAAGAAATTAAAGATGATACCAACAGATGGAGAGATATACCATGTTCTTGGATTGGAAGCATCAATATTGTGAAAATGACTATACTACCCAAAGCAATCTATAGATTCAATGCAATCCCTATCAAATTACCAATGGCATTTTTTTACAGAACTAGAACAAAAAATCCTAAAATTTTTTTGGAGACACAAAAGACCCCGAATAGCCAAGCAGTCTTGAGGGAAAAAAGCGGAGCTGGAGGAATCAGACTCCCTGACTTCAGAATATACTACAAAGCTACAGTAATCAAGACAATATGGTACTGGCACAAAAACAGAAATATACATCAATGGAACAAGATAGAAAGCCCAGAGGTAAACCCACACACCTATGATCAACTAATCTAAGAGAAAAGAGGCAAGGATATACAATGGAGAGAAGACAGTCTCTTCAATAAGTGGTGCTGGGAAAACTGGACAGCTACATGTAAAAGAATGAAATTAGAACACTTCCTAACACCATACACAAAAATAAACTCACAAATTGATTAGAGACCTCAATGTAAGACCGGACACTATAAAACTTTTAGAGGAAAACATAGCAAGAACACTGTTTGACATAAATCACAGCAAGATATTTTTTGATCCACCTCCTAGAGTAATGGAAATAAAGACAAAAATAAACACATGGGAACAAATGAAGCTTCAAAGCTTTTGCACAGCAAAGGAAACCATAGACAAGATGAAAAGACAACCCTCAGAATGGGAGAAAATATTTACAAACGAATCAATGGACAAAGAATTGATCTCCAAAAGATATAAACAGCTCATGCAGCTCAATATTTAAAAAACAAACAACCCAATCCAAAAATGGGCAGAAGACCTAAATAGACATTTCTCCAAAGAAGACATACAGATGGCCAAGAAGCACATGAAAAGCTGCTCAACATCACTAATTATTAGAGAAATGCAAATCAAAACTACAATGAGGTATCACCTCACACCAGTTAGAATGGGCATCATCAGAAAATCTACAAACAACCAGTGCTGGAGAGGGTGTGGAGAAAAGGGAACACTCTTGCACAGTTGGTAGGAATGTAAATTGATACAGCCACTATGGAGAACAGTATGGAGGTTCCTTAAAAAACTAAAAATAGAATTATCATATGATCCAGCAATCCCACTACTGGGCATATATCCAGAGAAAACCATAATTCAAAAAGACACATGAACCTCAATGTTCATTGAAGCACTATTTACAATAGCCAGGTCATGGAAGCAACCTAAATGCCCATCAACAGACGAATGGATAAAGAAGATGTGGTACATATATACAATGGAATTACTCAGCCAAAAAAGGATCGAAATTGGTCATTTCTTGAGACGTGGATGGATCTAGAGACCGTCATACAGAGTGAAGTAAGTCAGAAAGAGAAAAACAAATATCGTATATTAACGCATATATGTGGATCCTAGAAAAATGGTACAGATGAAATGGTTTACAGGGCAGAAATTGAGACACAGATGTAGAGAACTAAAGTATGGACACGAAGGGGGGAAAGTGGCAGCGGGGTGGGTGTGGTGATGTGATGAATTGGGTGATGGGATTGACATGTATACACTGATGTGTATAAAATTGATAACTAATAAGAACCTGCTGTATAAAAAAATAAAATAAAATTCAAAAATTCAAAAAAAAAAGACATGACAACCAAGTTTAATATGTGATTATTAATTGGACTTGGAATAAAAAAAATAAAGAAAAGAAATAAAACAAAACCTAGTGATAATAGACATTATTAGGAAAATTGAACAAAGACTATAATGCTGTGTATTAATGTAAAATTTCTTAGGCATGGTCAGGAGGAGAATGTCCTTGTTCTTGTGAGATGCATGCTGAGGTATTTACTTTCAAAATTTTCGGCAATCACAGTGGTGTATGGGTGGGAAACTATAATTTTGCCGGCCTGGATCAGGTACTTACATAACCTAGGGCTAGAGTCAACCTCCCACAACGATATTTCCTGTGGATGAAAACTGTAAAAAGAAAAACTGGACAACCAAACAGATGTCCACTACTTAGAAAGTGAATAATCAGTTTGATATTTCAACAAGATGTATCTGGATTGATATGAAGGGTGGATTAGTGCTGGCAAAATCAAAGGCAGGGGCAGTGGTAAGGTGGTTGTTAAAATAATTTAGGTGGGAAAAAATGGACATAAACCAAGGTAGTGGTAATGGGTATGGAAAAGACATATCTGAGCAATAATTATAGGCAACTGAAGGTCTTAGTGATTAAATTGGTGATGTCCCAGGATTGTGTGCATTTAAAAGGATGAGCTAGGGTCTATAAATAGCTTTTTGTTATTTTATTCCCAACACTTATAATGGGGCTTGGTGTCCAGTATGGGGTGAATGTATGGCAGTACTAGAGACATAAGATAAAGTTGAGGTAAGATTAATTTAAGTCAACACATCTGGAAAGACTTCTTGAAAAAGGTGATACTTAAAATATGAGTGAGATGTTTACATTAGGTACTTCTGAGAGGTGACATGGCATGAATGGAAAGAGAACAGGGTTCAGTAGAGAACCAAATTCCAGAGCTGACCTTAACCGGCCATATGACCTTGAAGAAGACACATCCCCTCACTGAGCCTCCATTTGTATGTGGTTGGAATAAGGAAGTTGAGTTAGAAGATCTCAATGTTTTCTCAAGCTTCAATATTCTATAATTATTATTTTAATACCACACAATTTTAGTAGATATAATATATAATCACATTAACATAAAAATTGAATGATAGTGTGCCCTTCCTCAAAAAAAATTTAATCCCCACCCTTGCCTTCCAACTAAAGACTGAGGATAAACTCTTTGTCATGTACGTCAAAGTCTTCTATGATCTGACCCTAAAATGATGTAGTGGAACAAGAATAGACTGGGAAAGGAGAAACCAGGATTTAACTGGGAGGTCTGGAGCTTGTCCAACTTTCCTAGACCTCAGTATCCTCTCAAGGATGAGTTCCTAGTGAAAACAGTATAGTATTAAAAAAAATTGAATTTCAATAATTGAATTGTTAAATTAGGAAAATTGTTGTCTAAAAGTCATTTCAATATACCCACTAATCTTAGGGGCAAATGATACAAAATACATTGGGAAACTGTTAAGTGTCAGGGTATTTGGAAAGTTTCAGGGTAGTTTATTTAAAAAAAATTATTTAGTTAAGTTTTTATTATGTAGTTTGAGGTGTTCAGCCTTATAGTTTGACATTTGTATACACTACAAAGTGATCACCACCACAATCCAGTTGCCATCCATCACCATACAGTTGACCCCCTTCAACCATTTTGCCCAACATCAACCCCCTTGTCCTCTGGTAACAACTTTTGTTTTATTTTGTTTGTTGGTTTGTTTTGTTTTGTTTTAGATTTTACATATTAGTGAAATCATATGTATTTATTTTTCTCCATCTGACTTATTTCACTTAATCTAATACCCTTGAAGTTCCATCCATGTTGATGCAAATGCAGAATATTATTCTTTTCTATAAGTGGTATTCCACTGTATTCCACTCCTTCTTTATCCTTTCATCCATCAATGAACACTAAGGTGTTTTTCTGTATCTTGGCTACTGTAAATAATGCTGCAATGAACACAGAAGTGCATATATCTTTTTGAATCAGTGTTTTTGTGTTCTTTAGTTAAATACTCAGAAGTGGAATAGTTGGGTCATATGGTAGTTCTATTTTTAACATTTTGAGGAATCTCCATACTGTTTTCCATAGTGGCTGCACCTAGTTACATCCCTAACAACAGTGTTCCCTTTTCTCCACATCCTTGCCAACATTAGTTATTTCTTGTCTTTTCAGTCATAACCTTCTGACAGGTGTCAGGTAATATCTCACTGTGGTTTTGATTTGCATTTCCCTCATGATTAGAGACATTGAACATCTTTTCATGTACTGGTTGGATACCTGTATGTCTTCTTTGGAAAAATGCCCCCATTTTAAAATCAGGTTTATTTTTTAAAATATTGAGTTGTATGAACTCTTTACATATTTTGGATATTAACCCCTTATTGGATATATGACTTACAAATATCTTCTTCAGTAGGTTGCCTTTTCATTTTGATGATGGTTTCCTTTGCTGTGTAGATGCTTTTTAGTTTGATATAATCCTTTTTGTTTGTTTTTGTTTCCCTTGCCTTTGGAGTCAGATCCACAAAAACATAACTAAGACCAATGTCAAAGAGTGTAGTGCCTATGTTTTCTCCTAGAGATTTTGTGGTTTCAGATCTTACATTTCAAGTCTTTCATCCATTTTGAGTAAATTTTTGTGTTTGGTGTAAGATAGTGGCCTAGTTTTATTCTTTTGCATGTGGCTGTCCAGTGTTCCCAACACCATTTATTGAAGAGACTGTCTTTTCTCCATTGTATGTTCTTTGCTCCTTTGTCATAAATTGATTGTTCATATATGTGTGGGTTTGTTTCTAGGCTCCCAATTCTATTCCATTTATCTGTGTGTCTGTTATTCTGCCAGTACCATATGTTTTGATTAGTGTAGATTTCAAATATAGTTGGAAATTAGGAAGCACGATACCTCTAGCTTTTTCTTTCTCAAGAATGTTTTGGCCATTCTGGTCTTTTGTAGTTACATACAAATTTTAGAATTTTTTGTTCTATTTCCATGAAATATGCTATCAGAATTTTGATAGGGATTGCACTGAATCTGTAGATTGGGGCTAGAATCTGTCTTTGGGGCTACCCAAATGACATTTAAACAGTTAAAATGGACATTTTAACAATACTAATTTTTCCAATCCATGAGCACAAAATAATTTTCCATTTATTTGTGTCTTCTTCATTTTTTTCATCACTGTCATAGTTTTCAGTGTACAGGGTTTTCAGTTTCTTAGTTAATTTCTAGGTATTTTATTCTTTTTGATACAGTTGTAAATGGATCATTTTCTTAATTTCTCTTTCTGATAGTTTATTATTAGTGTATGGAAATTCCAGGGATTTCTGTATATTGATTTTGTATCCTGTGACTTTATTGAATTTATTATTTCTAGCAGTATTTTTGGTAGAGCATTTAGGATTTTCCCAATAGTATCATGTTATCTGCAAACAGTGAGAGTTTAACTTCTTCCTTCCTGATTGGGATGCCTTTTATTTCTTTTCCTTGCCCAATTGCTGTGGCTAGGACTTCTACCACCATGTGGAATAAAAGTGGCAAGAGTGAGCATCCCTCTCTTGGTCCTGATCTTCGAGGAAACACTTTCAGCTTTTCACTGTTGAGCATGATATTAGCTGTGGCTTTGTCATATATGTCTTTTATTATGTTGAGGTACATTACTTCTATATCCGATTTTATTGAGAGGTTTTTTTTTTTAATCATAAATGGATATTGACTTTGACAAAGCCTTTTTTTTTTTTGCATTTGAGATGATCATATGCTTTTTATCCTTCATTTTGTTAATGTGGTGTATGGATTGGTTCTTAAGGATGGTGTATTCTGATTGCCTACTGAAGTGCTTTGAGTAGGGATATCATTGTCTTTTATTTGAATCACAGCCTGTTATCCTAGCTTTCATCTTGCTATTAGAAGTTTCTGAGGGTGTTTTGGAATTAAAACAATACTGACTTATTTCAAATGTATTCTTTTATTTCTTTCACTTATCTTTTCCTTTTTTAATTCTAGAATAATTGCTTTCTGAAAGGAAAAATGTCATGGAGTATTGAGAGATGAAATTTTGATTATCAAATGATTTAGGTGGTATAATGCATATAAGAAATATTACTATATTAAAAATCTCTGGAGAGCCTTGTCAGCTTTTCTAGTCTTTATTCAAAACAAGGAAGAGAAAGGTCTTAAATGATCAAACTGAATCTCTCAGGGTGAATCATATCAATAAGAATATTTTTCTGTGTTGGAAGAAGAAGATGTCACAGGCAGGAAAAAAATCTAGGTTGAAATAATTCTGGAATGTAGAGATTAGGTGAAAAAGAGGCAAGATATTCTCATTTGTTTCATGCTATAAAATACTCTTCCATGATCAGAGGTCAGTCTGGCTCAGAGAGTAAATCTTATCTTGATGGTGAAATTCTAGTTATTGCCAAGTTACCCTACTAGCTCATGAGATGGTGCTAATTTAATGAGATAAATATTGATTTCCCATCATTACATTAACTTCACTCAACTGTATGATTGCAGAATTTGTCCTGACCTCAGGCCAACTGTTTGAAAACATTATAGTTTCTAGTGACCCAGGTAACATTATGGGTTGAAAACAACCCAAGGAACTTTCCCAATAGGTCATGTTAACTAGAGTATTCACATCTGTTTGAGTTTCTGTTTCCTTATGTATGAGAAATATTTATTGGTCATTCTCTCCCACACTCCCCCACTCTTTTGACAAAATCCTTCACTCTCCCACCTCACTTTCCCCTTCCCTATACAGTACAGACTGGTATTCCAAACACTGACTATGACAAAACTTTTTAATCAGCAGGGATCTTTCAGGTTAGAAGTAGTAAAAATGACCTTTAGAAGTATAAATCTACATTATTAGAAGATGACAATTAATATTAGGAAGATTACAATTATTAGAAAATATTAGAAGATGACAATTAAACAAACCACTTAGGATTCTCTTGGCTATAAGTAAGAGAAAGCTCCAATTCATTTAATGAGAAAATTTACTATCTCATAAAACAGGAAGGCTAGACATAGCAAAGTCTCCACGGTCGATGGAGTCACTAGTTCAAAGAAAAATATCAATTGTTCTGTCTCTCCAATCTTCTGTGCAAAGCATTAACTTTCTTCTAATGTTGTGCATCCTCATGGTTCTAAAATGATGCCCAGAAGTAAATGGGTCAACATGCTTTCTTATTCCCATTCAATAGAAGCAAGAGAGAAGTGGTCCAAACCTAGGGGAGAGCCTGGTTCATCTTAGGCAGGGGCCCACCCTTAGACCAATAAGAGTGGCTGGGTGAGATGCCTACTTCAACTGGTTGAATCAAAAGAGTCAGGCTCCCTTCTGGAAGTGGGAGTGAGGAAGGTAGGAAAACAAAGTCAAATATCTGTTAGGAAGAACAAAGAAAAAATGGATATTAGATTGGCAGAAAACTATCACATAGGGCATTTGCTGGCAAAATACACAGTTATTCCAGTAATAAAAATACCTTAATTAAATTTTATTCACACCAATGGAAAGGACAGATCCATTCATTCACAAAATTCTTTATTGAACTCCTGGGTGCCACACACTGTCCTATGGGTTCAGTACACATAAGTATATAAGGCAGTCCTCACTCTAAAGGAATTCATTCTGTGTCTGTTTTTGCAATTGAACATGGGTTCCTGTTTGCTTACCACTTGAGAAAACTGTTGTATTTGTCTAGGCAAGAAAGAATGAATGTCTAATGTGTAGTAGATATGGTGATGAAACATGTTTGAAAAATATTCAGGAAGAAAATTCCACAGCATTCGATGCCTGAAAAGATATGAAAGTAAAGGTAAATATGATTCCCATGTTTCTTTCTTGCTCAATGGTGATGCTGTAAACTGGGATAAAAACTATAGAAGAATGGGTCCGGTAGTATGGAAGGAATCAGGGTCAGAATTTTTTCTCCAATTCCCCTACAGACCTTATTATTGTAAATCTCCTTTGCATGCTTATATATTTGATTAACATGAAAAATTAAAAAAAATGCTTAAATGCTTTATGCTATTACAAAAGTGCCCCAGTCCTCACACCCTCTATGATTTATAAAATGATTTTTGATTACACATAGGATATATAGATAATCCAAATGTTGTGGGCAGGAGGAGGTTAAAGGATTATTAATGTTAAAAGGATTTCTTCTGGGACAGTGATATTTGCTGTAAGTGAGGAAAGACACCTCCTTGGTCATTGCCTTGTATCTGTGAAAGGAAGAAACTATGGAGATAGAGAAATTGGAGACATCACAGAGACAGGGTGACTTCTTTCTTGGGGCCCTTTGGTGAGGGGTGTTGGATATTTACCTATTCTCTTTCAGTTCCCCAATTATCCTTTGATACTTTTTTGTAATCTGTTGTGGGAATCTACAAAATGTAGTTCTCAGATTCTTTACCAGTGGTTTTCTATTTAGTTTCACCAAGAGGAGATACTGGTAGATGATTAGTAGATGGGAGATGGGGAGAAACTATAATTCTTTCTTGCTCTTTTTCTCTTCCTTCTACCTCTGTCTTTTTAACTTCTTGTTCTGGAGGAGTCTCCTCCAAGTTCCTGTTCTGAGGCAGTAGCCTCTCTTTGCCTCTTTAGGTTCTCCCAGCCCTAGGGGTGGTGCCTATTTCCTGTGGCACCTAATTGCTGGGTTATCTCATCTTCTTCTATTTGATGCTTCCAGCTCTACAGCTGGCTAGGAAGTGTTCAGCAAATGGAGAATAACTAACATACAGGTTTATGTAATCATTGTTCCAACAACCTAATGAGGGATGACTGTACGTGCTCATTGTAAAAGGCTGAAGTATCAACTCTAATTGTTTAGTTAGAGCTACACACAATTTATTAACTACATAATTCTACTATTCTCAAATAATTTCTTCATTCTGAATTCCTAGTTTAAGGGCTCATGTAGACTATCTGGTCTGGAATAGCAACACCTAAACTTTAGCAGACCCCAAGCTACTCAGATAACATGCTGAGGTCTGTGAATGCAGTACTAACAGGAACTCATGTTATGAAATTACTTTCTAATAAGACTCTTCTACAAGAATGGTTTTCAAAAAAAATACAATTAATATCAGAAAAGCCAATGCCAAGATTTCACTTGTAAGCATCTTCACCATTGTCATGATTACAGGTTGTGCTGTTGTCCTTCCTCTTCTCCTTTTCTGAACTTTTTTCCCAACTCATAGCCGCAGGCTGATTCTCCATCCTCAGTGCCCAGGTCTGCCAGAGGGCCAGCAGGCTGTCCAAAGTCTCTTAAGGCATCAGTTCTCTGAGGTTTGTTTCTCTAAAGGATTATCTGGATTTTTATCAAAAATAAAACAATTTAAAAAACAAATTATGTCAGTAAATTACATTTAAGTAATATTCTTTAATTTTCAAAGGACATTTTAATATCTTATTATACACATCCCTGGGAAGCAGGGTGATGCATTTAGCAATAGGCATCACTGAAGGCTTTGGGGTAGGGGATGGCATGATAAGACCTGGAAGAGGCACCTGCCTGCAGGAAGATGCTGGAGTAGAGACATCAATGAGGACTCTCCTACCACAGTCCAGGTGAGCGGAAAACAGGGCCTGAACTAGAGTGGTGGGAGTGGGAATTGGAAGGAGAATAGCAATGGCAGAAGCACTGTGGTGGTTGAAACTTTAGGACCTGGTGATGGATATGATAAGGAGGTAAGGGGGAAAAGCGTAGAATTTAAAGGCACCTATAGGAGTTCTGATCATTGGTGACTGGAAAAAAGCACTAAATTAGGAAGAGGAGCTGGCTGAGGGAAGGATGATGAAGAACTGGGTTTTAAACATAATTGAGTTTGAGATGCTTGGCAAGATGCTCAGGTGTGAATGTCTGGTGGACAGTTATAAATGAGCTATCAAAGCTTAGGGGAACATTTGAAGCTTGAGATGTAGATTTGAGGTTTATCTGCCTCAAATCAATTGTTTAAGTTCTGGGAAAGAATGAGGCGGTTAAATACAGGTCTGTTATAGGGCACAGGGGAGTCATTTCTAGGGAGAGTAGTCTGAAGGAAGTACTTGTGAAGGCTTTATCTGAACAGCATAAAATTAAAATCATATGTTCTCTTAGGTCTGCAATGGTTTCAAAAATAATAATAACACCTGGGTAATTACTAGAACTCTGCATACTTAATTTTGTACCAAATAAAATTTGTACCAAAGTTAATATTTTTACCTCATGACATTAAAAGTAGTATTTATATGGCTCATGATATTTTTGGAAATTCTAAACGTACTTCCTTTGTGAATGTACAAGAAAAACTCAACCTGTGTCAGGAATTTAGATTCTATAGAAGCTTAGATGGTCCTCTCCAAAAAACCTAGTTACTCAGAAGAAAAAAAGATATCAAGATAGCATTTCTGTCTTATCACTTAGCCAAGTACAGAGCCAAGTACAGGTATGTGGCTATGGTCATGTGCAAAGCAGCATTTGAGGAGAGGTAGAAAGATGTAGAGCGTAAATGGCCCTCCTCTCATCCCTACCCCATGCCTGAAATGCTACTGTTTACTTAACACATGATTCCCTTTTCAGCATTTTCTCAACCCTGGCACTATTGACATTTTGGGCTGAGTAGTTCTTTTGGGGGCCTCGCTGTGCATTGTAGGATTTTAGCAACATTCCTGGGCTCTACAATCTGCATGCCAGTAGTACCCCCTCCCCCAGTTGTTTTCAAAATTGTCTCCAGACATTACCAAATGTCCAGTTGGGGGCAAAATTAACCTGGGCTGAGAACCCAGGTTTCCTCACTTCCTTGAAGGTAAATGGCATTATGAGCTGTCATCAGTCTCTTTGTGCAGGAAGGACCAAAAAGAACAGAATTGGCTTAGGTTATGGGAAGACTGAACAAATGACACTGGTGCCTCAGGGAGACTTCACAGAGGCATCTTACAGAGAAGGTAAAAGGAGAAAGGGTCAGGATGGCTGTGGTTGACAAGAGAACTTCCCAGGATGACTGTTGGATGACAAGAGAACAACTGCGTTGTTTGCCAAGGATGTGTGCTGTATTGGGACATTAATGTGATGTGGTTCACTGCTAGCTGGTTCACCCTGTGTCATATTTATAGACAATGTTGCATTGTGTGTGGTGGATGTTATGAGCTACCTTCATATAACCTTAGCTTTCTGTGTGTAGATTGGTGGGAATTTCTTGGCTCATTTGGGTGGCATTTTTTAATTGAAGCACAAATAGTGGTATACTGCAGAGATTGGGATTACACCAGTAAGAACTGGACTGTCTGGTTTTCAAATCTCAGCCCTGCCACTTAACAATTATGCCACACTTGTGCTTAATTACCATGTCTGTGAAATGGAGGAACTAATTGTACCTACTTCTCAGTACTGTTTGGGCTACCATAACAGAATACCACAGGCTGAGTGACTTGAATAACAGTGTGATAATGTGATTTATAATATGAAATATATATTTGGTCTCTGTCCCATTTCTGGCACAGAGCTCCTAAAACACTTGGAATTTTCTGTGATGAGAGCAATAATAGGTGTCTTTTGTTATGTTAATGAGGTGGCTTTTGGGAAACACCTAAGAATGAGGGCTGGTTGCCAGGAAAGCCAACCACTGATTAGAGGACTGGAATTTTCAACTTCTCTCCAGGAAGGGGAGAGGGGCTGGAGGTTGAATCAATTGCCAACAGCTGATGATTTAATCAATCAAGTGTATGTAATGAAGCCTTCATAAACACCCAACATACAGGGTTCAGAGAGCTTCCAGGTTGGTGAACATGAGGAGATTCAGGGAGAGTGGTGCACCTGGAGGGGGCATGGAATCTCCTTGCTCTTTCTCCATACTTTGCCCAGTACATGTGTCCTACCTGGTGGTTCCTGAGTTATATCCTTTTATAATAAACTGATAATCCAGTAAGTAAAGTGTTTCTCTGAGTTCTGTGAACTGCTCTAGCAAACTAATCAATCCCAAAGAGGGGGTCCTACGATCTATAGCCAGTTGGCCAAAAGCATGGGAGATAACCTGGATTCGCGATTGGCATCTGAAGGGGGGAGAACAGTCTTGTAAGGGCTGAGCCCTTAAACTGTGGGATATGACTCTATTTCCAGGTAGATAGTGTCAGAAATTAGTTGAATTGTAGGACACTCAGCTGGTGTAGAAGAATAGCTTGGTGTGGGGAAAAAAAACCCACACATTGGAATTGATGTGAGAATGTTGGTTGGAGCCAGAACTGGAAACAGAAATTTCCCCACAGTTCTAGAGGCTGGAAGTTTCAGATCAAGGTCCATCTGGCAGGGTTGGTTTCCGGTGAGGGCTCTTTTCCTGGCTTACAGGCAGCCACCTTCTCACTATGTCCTCACATGGTCTCTCCTTGGTGCATGCACATGCAGAGTGTGCCCTCTGGTGTCCCTTTCTATAAGGCCACTAGTCCTATTGGATCAGGGTTCTACCATTACAAACTCCTTTATCCTTAATTACTTTCTTAGAGGCCTCATCTCCAAGCCAGATGAGTCAGGAACTGAATGGCTTCTCTTAAACATTCTCAGACGCAATTCTGAGAATCTTGACTCTGATAAGGGGAGGGATGTATCTTCTGGAAGAAGGAAATAAATGTTAGGGTAGGAAAGGGGAGAGCTTTGAGGATTAATTTACCTTAGTTGATCCTAACTCTCTTAATACATCAGATAAATCTTTTTGATAAGAAACAAATGCATTCTGTTTTCTTCTATGACATTCATGTTTTCTCCAGGAACAAACAAGCTTGGAAGAGTTCTGTTATTTGAAATACAGAAAACCAGATGGGTGTCAAAAAAATCTCTTGAACAAGTAGATATCCTTGGTTGCAAACCTTTTCTATCCAATTCAGGACACAAGGTGGTATGATTTGATGACTAAAGAAAACCCACTCAAAAATGTCCCTAGGGCCTAGCATAGGATTGGAAATAATTCCATCAGTAGCTTATCTTTTTGTTCCTGTCACAAGAGCCTGAAAATTCTCCTGGGTCCAGCTTTAAGTCCCTAAAACCTTTCTGCAAATTAAAATTTCCTCCCTGATTGAGTCATTGGAGCTGCTCAAGAACCTGTGGCCCTCTGAAGATGAAGTTGGGAAAGGACAGAGGGGATGTATCTGCAGGAGGCTAGGTTTGCCAGCTTCACAATTTACTTAGGGAAGTTGGCCAGTTTTGCTTCTCTTTTCCCCCTAAAGAAGAGCAACCATTCAAGGCACTTGAATTTTTAGAGCGGTTTTGGATGCAAACTCACAAGATTCTGACCAAGGCCACATGTTTGTGCCCAATTACAAATTCATGGGAAGGCTCTCCCCACTGCTCTGGGGGTACTTTTGAAGAATTTAAGGAGCAGGTCCTCTCCAGAACTGAGGGTTACCACATGGCTCTCAGTTTTCCTACCTTGGCAACCAACAAGATTGTCCAGGTCACTTCAAATTATACTAGGGGCAGAGAAATCTTATCACATAAGCTTGTCCAAGGGTCATCTAATTCCCTTGAGGAATGTAACCTTGTTTGACTAATTGTTTAAAGTTAATTATGGTCCAGACAGTTTACAACTCTGTCACTCTAGGTAGACATATTTTAGGTTGATTCAGATTTTGGGGCACCCTAATCAGCACAGAGGTCACCCAGCATAGTATCATTGAGGTTCTCTCATCTTTGGGGCTATGTAGCTAGAGAAGCATTTAGTGATCCTCAAGTGGATTGAAAGAGCTAATGTTCTTTCAAGTGCCCGCCCGCCCCCCACAAAGGAAGACTCCAGGAAGAAGTTGTTTAAATGAGAACCACACCAGCATCCTAATGTTGGGGTTGGGGCCAAGGCTGATGACTGCTGGAAATGCCACACTATATCAACACACGTCAACTTACACCCCTCCCCACCAAATGACAAACAACAACAAAACCTTCGAGATGGATATACCATTATCATTCCCATTTTATAGATGACAAAACTGACACAAAAGTAACTTGTCCAAACCCACACAACCTGGAGTGGGGAGCCAGGATTTGAATCCAGACAGTGTGGTGCCAGAGTCTGTGCCTGTGGCCAGAGCTTCCTAAGGCATGGTGCTCGTATACTATAAGCATCTTCACTGCTCTTCCCCTTTCATAGTCTGCTCAGCAAACGTGAAAAGGAAGAGGACAAGGAGTTTGGGGTTCTCTTCTTGGTTCCTGGCAGGAGCAGTTGTCCTCACTTTCGTAGGATCACTCCTGCACAATTCACCACTAACAAGTGAGAGGAAAGCAGGGGGAATTTCTGTGGAGCTCAAAGGAACAAGTTGTCCATGGAGTGGCTCCATCTTGAAGTGTCTTAAACATTTTGGGGGGGAAAGGTAGTTGTCTTATGGAGTAATGATAACTAGAGGACTGTGTTATTGGTACCATAGGTTAGTCTGTCTATTCACAGTGAAGGGTCCTACCTTTTCCATCTGTCCTGTGGGGACTCCACTGACTTCCTCTGTATTCTAAGCATCCTGTCATGATGGAGGGCTCTCACAGGTCTGTTATTCCAGCCCCCAGTTTATGCTCCAACTTCAGAACATTTTCAGCTTTTGTCCTTCTAAGTTAAATAATCTATATCAGTGAAAATACATACTTATTTGCATTAATATGGATATATGTTTTATGACATTACTTCCTATTTTTATATATTGATGTATAATATTCAGAGACAATATTTCTATAAAATTACTGAACCAGATATGGAAGGTATTATACTTTCCTAACTGACAGGTGGTAAGGAAAAATATCTTCTAAATCTCTCCCATCCTTCTTATAATTCCTTACAAACTCACTGCCATTTTTATCATTTCAACTGTACAAGGATCTACATTGGAGTCAACATAAAAAAGAAGAAATGAAAATAAGAGGTAAGAAAGAGTGTATTGTGTATTCACCAGAATGACTACGTTGGAATCCCAGTTCTGGGGACTTCCCTGGTGGTGCAGTGGTTAAGACTCTGCACTCTCAATGCAGGCGGCCTGGGTTCGATCTCTGGTCAGGGAACTAGATCCCACATGCACGTCACAACTAAGAGTTCACATGCCACAACTAAGGAGCCTGAGTGCTGCAACTACTGCAACTAAGAGCCAGTGCAACCAAATAAATAAATATTAAAAAAAAAAAAAAAGTATCCCAGTTCTACACTTAGCTTGTGAACTGGGCAAGCTACTTAACTTATTGGTGTCTCAGTTTCCTCATTGTAACGTGTGAAGATATTAATAGTACTTCTTAGCCTAAAAAAGTTTTTTTGTTTTTGTTTTTCTTTTCAGACAAGGGACCCTTCTGTAAATCTTTATAGAGTTTCTGTGAGGGTTAGCTAAGTTAATAGATGTGAAGCAGTTAGAATGGTGCCTAGAGCATATTATTGTTACTTGAATAGAGGATGAAAAATACTACTACATGATGCAGATATAGGTATATACCTAGAACAGCTGTAATGCACTAAAGAAAAACAAGTAATAAGTGAGTTTAGTAAAACAATCAAATCCAAACTATATCTCACAAATCAAACAATTATAAGAAAAAAATTGTTCTTATAATTCAGCAGTAAGCAGTGTTATGGATGGAACTGTGTTCCTCCCATATCCTTATGTTGAAGTGCTAACCTCCAGTACCTAAAAATGTGGAGGTGGCTTTGGGACTGGGTAATGGATAGAGGCAAGAAGAGTTTTGAGGTGTATGTTTAAAAAAGACTGGGTTGCTTTGAAGAGACTCTTGATAGAAATATGGGCGTTAAAAGTGCTTTTGGTGAGATCTCTGACACTGGAAGGACGATGATTCTTTTTATAAAGTGGCAAAAAACTTGACTGAATTCTATTCTATAGTTTGGTGGAAGTGTTGACAGAAAAAAAGAATACACAACCTATATTTGTAGTGAGGTGGATGGACCTTGAGTCTGTCCTACAGAGTGAAGTAAGTCAGAAAGAGAAAAACAAATACCATATGCTAACACATATATATGGAATCTAAAAAAAAAAAAAAAGGTTCTGAAGAACCTAGGGGCAGGACAGGAATAAAGACGCAGACGTAGAGAATGGACTTGACGACACGGGAGAGGGGGAAGGGTAAGCTGGGATGAAGTGAGAGAGTGACATGGACTTATATACACTACCAAATGTAATATAGATAGCTAGTGCAAAGCAGCCGCATCACAAAGGGAGATCAGCTCGTGGGTTTGTGACCACCTAGAGGGGTGGGATAGGGAGGGTGGGAGGGAGACTCAAGAGGGAGGAGATATGGGGATATATGTATACGTATAGCTGATTCACTTTGTTATACAGCAGAAACTAACACACCATTGTAAAGCAATTATACTCCAATAAAGATGTTAAAAAAAAAAAAGAATACACAACCTAAAAGTTGAGAGTTATGTTTTATTTGGTGGACAAAACTGAGCACTTAAGCCTGGGACACAGCCTCTCAGATAGCTGCAAGGGACTGATCCAAAGACATAAAGAGAAGGCAGGATATACAAGTAGTCAGAACATCAAAAGATTACTGTTTTTTTTTTTTTAACATCTTTATTGGAGTATAATTGCTTTACAATGGTGTGTTAGTTTCTGCTGTATAAGAAAGTGAATCAGCTACACGTATACATATATCCCCATATCCCCTCCCTCATGCGTCTCCCTTCCACCTTCCCTATCCCACCCCTCTAGGTGGTCACAAAGCACCAAGCTGATCTCCCTGTGCTATGTGGCTGCTTCTCACTAGCTATCTATCTCACATTTGGTAGTGTATATATGTCCATGCCACTCTCTCACTTCGTCCCAGCTTACCCTTCTCCCTCCCCATGTCCTCAAGTCCATTCTCTACGTCTGCGTCTTTATTCCTGTCCTGCCCCTAGGTTCTTCAGAACCATTTTTTTTTTAGATTCCATATATTAATAATTAATTAATTAATATTAATTAAAGAAAACCAGATGTCTCAAATTAAGGAATTTAGCACTTTTCTATGTATGGGAAGATGCAAGAGTCTGAAATCATTCCTTTCGTATGCACCGCACCTATCTGAGGCCAGTGTACTGTGTTCTCTCATCTCAGGGTGCACTGTCAGGGGAGCTTGCAGCAGCTGACTGCTAGATGGCGGGCATCCTGTCTCCATCCTGAGTTCCCTCAGGGCTCATTGTGGGGTGGCTGTAATGTGATGGCTTGATGGCTGCAGCATCCTTTGTTTACTGATACGGCAGGCAATGTCATATTTAATTCATAGAAGGTAAGACATGTGAGTGATGAATTTGGATATTTAGTTGAGGAGATTCCTAAGCATTCATAGTAGAATGTGAGAGGAGAGAGATAAATTGAAGAAGAAATTGTTAAGCAAAAAGCAAAAAGGAACCAGAATTTGAGATCTGGAAAATTCTCAACCTATCCATATTGCAAAACACAAGAAAGTGTGTTCTGGAGAGAACACCAGGTTATGGCTAGATCATCACTCCAAAAAGAGATTATGATCTAAACAGCTATCTCAGCAGATATGCTGCCAGCTTGGACTGAAGGGTACAGAAACATCATGAAATGAAAGAAGACAGTCAGACTCATAGGATTTTGTCAGTGGGGCTGGGGGACAGAGAAGGAAGCCTAAAAGTATTATTCTCCAGCCTTAACATTTAATGCAGTTTGACTTGCTAGTTTTTGGACTTGCTTGGGACCCTTTCTTTTTTTCTGATTTCTCCCTTTTGGAAGGTAGATGTCTATCCTATGCCTGTCCCATCATTGTATTTTGAAAGCAGATAACTTTTCTGATTTCACAAGTTTGCAGCTGGAGGGGAATTTTGACTCAGGATGAATCATACCTCAAGTCTCACTCACATCTTACTTGCATGAAATTTTGGACTTAGAGTTGATGCTAGACTAGGTTAAATCTTTGAGGGCCATAGGATTAGGTGAAAGTATTTTGCATGGGAAAAGGACATGAATTTGGGGAGGGGGCAGAGGGAACAACGTTATGGGCTGGATTGTGTTCCCCCAAAATTTGTATGTTCAAGTCCTGACCAATAGTACCTCAGAATGTGTCTGTATTTGGAGACAGGGCATTTAAAGAGACAATTAAGGTAAAAAGAGGTCATATGAGTAGTGTAATCCAATACAGCATAATAAGCCAATAATGATAATAATAATAATAAATTATATAAATAATAATTTATAAGTATATAGTAGTATTATATTTTATTAGTATAATAAAATATATTACTAATAATAATATAAATAATAATAATCCGCTACAGCATTCTTATAAGAAGAAGAGATTAGGAAACAGACGACACAGAGACTGTATGAGGACACAGGGAGAAGACGGCCATCTGCAACCCAGGTGGAGAGGCCTCAGGAGAAATCAAACCTGTCAACACCTTGATCTTGGACTTTTAGCCTCAAGAACTGTGAGAACATTAATTTCCATTGTTTAAGCCACTCAGCCTGTGGTAGTTTGCCCTAGCAGACTGATACAACCAGTTAGAAAATATAATGGGAAACTACCATTTAAATAGGCTCCACTCTGAATTGTCAGAGAAATACTCTTGAAAGCAAAAAGCACGACCTCTCCTTAATCTGGGGCCTCACATGTCCACTTGGGAGACTCAGTACTTCTTTGTGGGCCTCCCACTTTCACATTGCTATTCCAAATCTGTCTGCTTCGGGAACTGCTATTCTATAAACACCTCCTTTCTGGAAGACAGCCTTGCCTCATATTTGCAGAATTAAAAGGTCCATGTAGGGGGATTTCTCAGAGCAAAGGATAAAGCTACCCCAATGGGAGTACTGGAATCTCAGCATTTAGGAAGGTGGTGGGGAAGAAAAGACAACAACAATGAAGAGTTTGCTTTAGGAATGCAAGCACTGCCTTTCACCAGTAGCGGTTTCATGCATCTTGGAATTTGAGTTTTATACAAGCATTTGGTCAAAGTAGCAGCAGGCACCTCATGGCCTAATGGGCTGTGCAATAAGTTGAATGAATTTCAGCCCCCAGACTGCACTGTGCAAAAATATAGCATCTCTTTATTTTCTATAAAGGAAAAACCAAGTCCAAAGATTGAAAAAGCAGGCAAGCACTGAGCTTATTTACTTGCTATACAAAGAAACTCACATGCGTGAGTAATTTGCCAAGTGGCTCTCTGGGGGAAAAAAATCAGGAGGTTTTGTTTTGTTTTGTTTTCTTATGGCTAGGAAGGAGAGTTTAGTAGTGACTATATGAATCAAATATTAACACTTTCAGGTTGGATAGGGCCAAATCATTACATAAGTTTTTTTGTTTGTTTGTTTTTATCTTGTTGGTTACAAAAAGTCCCACTGTTCATTGGTCAAAAAAGGGTCTTTGATTACATCCAATGAGGCTCTGGTGTAGTGGCTAGGTCAGGTTTTTTAGCTTTGGTTAGAGATCACAGTTGCTTATTAATGTTGGTTAGTTAGAAGAAAATCTCAAAATACACAACATTCATTTTAATATCTCCTAGGGGATTGATGCTGCAACTGGAAAGTTCTTCATTTACACTCTCATTTACCCTGGCCAGTGAGCAATGTGAGCACAGTCATTCTTGGCACTTGGCTTCCCCTTGGTTTTGTGCTGCAGTTTCAGAGTTTCATCCAGGGTGAAGGTGTTAACTATGCAAGATAGGGGAGAGTCCTCTGGTCATTGGCCATCTGTCCTCACAGCTACCACTGAGAAAGACATCCATTGTCCCTGTTGGCATTTCTTCCTCAGAATCAGAACTCTTTCTTCTACTTCATGCTCCAGATTCAATGAGGTTCTGACATGAGGGGAGAACTCAGAGTTCTTAGTTATTGATCAACGTGGTCATTAAGTCATTCAAAATTCATTCCTCCCTCTCTCAGCTAAGATAATCTCTCATCTAAGGTCTTTCAAGTCACACTCTTTAAGTGCAAACCAGTATGGCTTCCTTCACTTGTCCCCTTACAAGATATACTTAACGTTTGTGCATAATATTATAATTATAATATTGAATGATCTAATAATTTTAATATTTAAGTAAAATATTTAGGGCATAATTGACTCCATGATTTCTTAGTTGGTTGCCCAAACTCTTTCCTTCCCCATCAATAGCTTCTAAATTATTACTAAATAACCAGTTAACGCTTTGGTAAGAATTGGTTTATAGGTTGTGAATGAAAATTGTTGCCTGCCATATCAGCAAACAAAGGATGCTGCAGCCATCAAGCCATCAGCAACCGCTGCCCCCAATGGTGGACCCTGAGGGAACTCAGGATGGGGAAGAACAGGATACTGGCCTTAGATAGCTAAGGTGTATATCAAAGGAATGGTTTCAAGGAGCCCAGACTCTTGCATCTTCCCATACACAGAAAAGTACTAAATTTATAACTTGAGATGTCTGGTTTTCTTTAATTAACAGTAATCCTTTTTTAAATAAAATTTTTATTGGAGTATAGTTGATTTACAATGTTGTGTTAGTTTCTGGTGTACAGCAGAGTGAACCAGTTATACATATACATATATCCACTCTTTTTCTTTTAGAATTTAATTTTTTAGATTCTTTTCCCATATAGGTCATTACAGAGTATTGAGTAGAGTTCCCTGTGCTATACAGCAAGCTTTTATTAGTTATCTATTTTATATAGATTTAGGTGTATATGTCAATCCCAATCTCCCAATTTATCCCTCCCCTGCCCCCGGACTTATCTCCTGGTGACCATAAGTTTGTTTTCTACATCCGTGGTTCTACTTCTGTCTTGTAAATAAGTTCATTGTATTTTTTTTTTTTTTAGATTCCACATATAAGCGATATCATATGATATTTGTCTTTCTGTATCTGACTTACTTCACTCAGCATGACAGTTGCTATGTTGCAAATGTTGTTGCAAATGGCATTATTTTGTTCTTTTTTATGGCCGAGTAATACACCACATCTTCTTTATCCATTACTCTCTTGATGGACATTTAGGTTGCTTCATGTCCTGGCTATTGTAAATAGTGCTGCAATGAACACTGGGGTGCATGTGCTTTTTGAATTATGGTTTTCTCTGGGTATATGCCCAGGAGTGGGATTGCTGGGTCAAATGGTAGCTCTATTATTAGTTTTCTAAGGAACCTCCATACTGTTCTCCATAGTGGTTGTACCAATTTACATTCCTACCAACAGAACGCAAGAGGGTTCCCTTTTCTCCACACCCTCTCCAGCATTTATTGTTTGTAGATTTTTTGATGATGGCCATTCTGACCAGTGTGAGGTGATACCTCACTGTAGTTTTTATTTGCATTTCTCTAATAATTAGTGATGGATTAAAGATCTAAATGTAAGGCTGGACACTATAAAAATCTTAGAGGAAAACATAGGCAGAACACACTTTGACATAAATAGCAGCAAGATATTTTTTGATCCACCTCCTAGAGTAATGAAAATAAAAACAAAAATAAACAAAAGGGATCCAATTAAACTTAAAAGCATTTGCATAGCAAAGGAAGCCATAAACAAAACAAAAAGATGACCCTCAGAATGGGAGAAAATATTTGCAAATAAAGCAACCAACAAAGGATTAATATCCAAGATATACAAACAGCCCATGTAGCTCAATATCAAAAAAAGAAATAATACAATCAAAAAATGGAAAGTAGGGGGAGGAACCAAGATGGTGGAGCAGAAGGACGTGCTCTCACTCCCTCCTGCGAGAGCACTGGAATCAAGACTAGTTGCTGGAAATCATCGACAGGAGGACACTGGAACTCACCAAAAGGGATACCCCACATCCAAAGACAAAGGAGAAGCCACAATGAGACGGTAGGAGGGGCACAATCACAGTAAAATCAAATCAAATCCAATAACTGGTGGGTGGGTGACTCACAGACTGGCGAACACTTATACCACAGAAGTCCACCCACAGGAGTGAAGGTTCTGAGTCCCACGTCAGGCTACCCAACCTGGGGGTCCGGCAACGGGAGGAGGAATTCCTAGAGAATCAGACTTTGAAGGCTAGTGGGAATTGATTGCAGGACTTCAACAGGACTGGGGGAAACAGACACTCCACTCTTGGAGGGCACACACAAAGTAGTGTGCACATCAGGACCCACGGGAAGGAGCAGTGACCCCAGGGGAGATTGAACCAGACCTACCTGCTAGTGTTGGAGGGTCTCCTGCAGAGGCAGGGGGTGGCTCTGTTTCACCATGGGGACAAGGACACTGGCAGTAGAAGTTCAGGGAAGTACTCCTTGGTGTGAGCCCTTCCAGAGTCTGTCATTAGCCCCACCAAAGAACACAGGTAGGCTCCAGTGTTGGGTTGCCTCAGGCCAAACAACCAACAGGGAGGAAACCCAGCCCCACACAAAAACAGTCAAGTGGATTAAAGTTTTACTGAGCTCTGCCCACCAGAGCAACAGTCAGCTCTACCCACCACCAGTCCCTCCCATCAAGCCTCTTAGATAGCCTCATCCACCAGAGGGCAGAGGCAGAAGCAAGAAAAACTACAATCCTGCAGCCTGTGGAACAAAAACCACATTCACAGAAAGATAGACAAGATGAAAAGGCAGACGGCTATATACCAGATGAAGGAACAAGCCAAAACCCCAGAAAAACAACTCAATGAAGTGGAGATAGGCAACCTTCCAGAAAAAGAATTCAGAATAATGATAGTGAAGATGATCCAGGACCTCGGAAAAACAATGGAGGCAAAGATCGAGAAGACGCAAGAAATGATTAACAAAGACCTAGAAGAATGAAAGAACAAACAAACAGAGATGAACAATACAATAACTGAAATGAAAACTACACTAGAAGGAATCAATAGCAGAATAACTGAGGCAGAAGAACGGATAAGTGACCTGGAAGACAGAATGGTGGAATTCACTGCTGTGGAACAGAATAAAGAAAAAAGAATGAAGAAAAATGAAGACAGCCTAAGAGACCTCTGGGACAACATTACATGCAACAACATTCGCATTATAGGGGTCCCAGAAGGAGAAGAGAGAGAGAAAGGACCCGAGAAAATATTTGAAGAGATTATAGTCGAAAACTTCCCTAACATGGGAAAGGAAATAGCCACCCAAGTCCAGGAAGTGCAGCGAGTCCCACACAGGATAAATCCAAGGAAAAACAGGCCGAGACACATAGTAATCAAATTGGCAAAAATTAAAAACAAAGAAAAATTATTGAAAACAGCAAGGGAAAAATGACAAATAACATAAAAGGGAATTCCCACAAGGTTAACAGCTGATTTCTCAGCAGAAACTCTACAAGCCAGAAGGGAGTGGCATGATATACTTAAAGTGATGAAACGGAAAAATGAACAACCAAGATTACTCTACCCGGCAAGGATCTCGTTCAGATTCGATGGAGAAATCAAAAGCTTTACAGACATGCAAAAGCTAAGAGAATTCAGCACCACCAAACCAGCTCTACAACAAATGTTAAAGGAACTTCTCTAAGTGGGAAACACAAGAGAAGAAAAGGAGCTACAAAAACAAATCCAAAGCAATTAAGAAAATGGTCATAGGAACATACATATCAATAATTACCTTAACCGTGAATGGATTAAATGCTCCAACCAAAAGACACAGGCTTGCTGAATGGATACAAAAACAAGACCCATATATATGCTGTCTAAAAGAGACCCACTTCAGACCTAGGGACACATACAGACTGAAAGTGAGGGGATGAAAAAAGATATTCCATGCAAATGGAAATCAAAAGAAAGCTGGAGTAGCTATACTCATATCAGATAAAATACATTTAAAATAAAGAATGTTACAAGAGACAAGGAAGGACACTACATAATGATCAAGGGATCAATCCAAGAAGAAAATAGAACAATTATAAATGTATATGCACCCAACATAGGAGCACCTCAACACATAAGGCAACTGCTAACAGCTATAAAAGAGGAAATCGACAGTAACACAATAATAGTGGGGGACTTTAACACCTCACTTACACCAATGGACAGACCACCCAAAATGAAAATAAATAAGGAAACAGAAGCTTTAAATGACACAATAGACCAGATAGATTTAATTGATATTTACAGGACACTCCATCCAAAAACAGCAGATTACACTTTCTTCTCAAGTGCGCATGGAACATTCTCCAGGATACATCATATCTTGGGTCACAAATCAAGCCTCAGAAAATTTAAGAAAATTGAAATCATATCAAGCATCTTTTCTGACCCCAACGCTGTGAGATTAGAAATGAATTACAGGGAAAAAAACGTAAAAAACACAAACACATGGAGGCTAAGCATTACGTTACTAAATAACCAAGAGATCACTGAAGAAATCAAAGAGGAAATCAAAAATACCTAGAGACAAATGACAATGAAAACACGACGATCCAAAACTATGAGATGCAGCAAAAGCAGTTCTAAGTGGGAAGTTTATAGCTATACAAGCCTACCTCAAGAAAAAAGAAAAATCTCAAGTAAACAATATAACCTTACACCTAAAGGAAATAGAGAAAGAACAAAAAACCCCCAAAGTTAGCAGAAGGAAAGAAATCATAAAGATCAGAGCAGAAATAAATGAAATAGAAACAAAGAAAACAATAGCAAAGATCAATAAAACTAAAAGCTAGTTCTTTGAGAAGATAAACAAAATTGATAAACCATTAGCCAGACTCATCAAGAAAAAGAGGGAGAGGACTCAAATCAATAAAATTAAACATGAAAAAGGAGAAGTTACAACAGACACCGCAGAAATACAAAGCATCCTAAGAGACTACTACAAGCAACTCTATGCCAATAAAATGGACAACCTGGAGAAAATGGACAAATTCTTAGAAAGGTATAACCTTCCAAGACTGAACCAGGAAGAAACAGAAAATATGAACAGACCAATCACAAGTCATGAAATTGAAACTGTGATTAAAAATCTTCCAACAAACAAAAGTCCAGGACCAGATGGCTTCACAGGTGAATTCTATCAAACATTTAGAGAAGAGCTAACACCCATCCTTCTTAAACTCTTCCAAAAAACGGCAGAGGAAGGAACACTCCCAAACTCATTCTATGAGGCCACCATCACCCTGATCCCCAAACCAGACAAAGACACTACAAAAAAAGAAAATTACAGACCAATATCACTGATGAATATAGATGCAAAAATCCTCAACAAAATACTAGCAAACAGAATCCAACAACACATTAAAAGGATCATACACCACGATCAAGTGGGATTTATCCCAGGGATGCAAGGATTCTTCAATATACACAAATCAATCAGTGGGATACACCATATTAACAAACTGAAGAAGAAAAGCCATATGATCATCTCAATAGAGGCAGAAAAAGCTTTTGACGAAATTCAACACCCATTTATGATAAAAACTCTCCAGAAAGTGGGCATAGAGGGAATCTACCTCAACATAATAAAGGCCATATACGACAAACCCACAGCAAACATCATTCTCAATGGTGAAAAACTGAAAGCGTTTCCTCTAAGATCAGGAACGAGACAAGGATGTCCACTCTCACCACTATTATTCAACATAGTTTTGGAAGTCCTAGCCACGGCAATCAGAGAAGAAAAAGAAATAAAAGGAATACAAGTTGGAAAAGAAGAAGTAAAACTGTCACTGTTTGCAGATGACATGATACTATACATAGAGAATCCTAAAAATGCCACCAGAAAACTACTAGAGCTAATCAATGAATTTGGTAAAGTTGCAGGATACAAAATTAATGCACAGAAATCTCTTGCATTCCTATACACTAATGATGAAAAATCTGAAAGAGAAATTATGGAAACACTCCCATTTACCATTGCAACAAAAAGAATAAAATACCTAGGAATAAACCTACCTAGGGAGACAAAAGACCTGTATGCAGAAAACTATAAGACACTGATGAAAGGAATTAAAGATGATACCAACAGATGGAGAGATATACCATGTTCTTGGATTGGAAGAATCAATACTGTGAAAATGACTATACTACCCAAAGCAATCTACAGATTCAATGCAATCCCTATCAAATTACCAATGGCATTTTTTACGGAACTAGAACAAATCATCTTAAAATGTGTATGGAGACACAAAAGACCCCGAAGAGCCAAAGCAGTCTTGAGGGAAAAAAAAGGAGCTGGAGGAATCAGACTCCCTGACTTCAGACTATACTACAAAGCTACAGTAATCAAGACAATATGGTACTGGCACAAAAACAGAAACATCGATCAATGGAACAAGATAGAAAGCCCAGAGATAAACTCACGCACCTACGGTCAACTAATCTATGACAAAGGAGGTAAAGATAGACAATGGAGAAAAGACAGTCTCTTCAATAAGTGGTGCTGGGAAAACTGGACAGCTACATGTAAAAGAATGAAATTAGAACACTCCCTAACACCAGACACAAAAATAAACTCAAAATGGATTTGAGACCTAAATGTAAGACTGGACACTATAAAACTCTTAGAGGAAAACATAGGAAGAACACTCTTTGACATAAATCACAGCAAGACCTTTTTTGATCCACCTCCTAGAGTAATGTAAATAAAGACAAAAATACACAAATGGGACCTAATGAAACTTCAAAGCTTTTGAACTGCAAAGGAAACCATAAACAAGACGAAAAGACAACCCTCAGAATGGGAGAAAATATTCGCAAACGAATCAACGGACAAAGGATTAATCTCCAAAATATATAAACAGCTCATGCAGCTCAATATTAAAGAAACAAACAACCCAATCCAAAAATGGGCAGAAGACCTAAACAGACATTTCTCCAAAGAAGACCTACAGATGGCCAAGAAGCACATGAAAAGCTGCTCAACATCACTAATTATTAGAGAAATGCAAATCAAAACTACAATGAGGTATCACCTCACACCAGTTAGAATGGGCATCATCAGAAAATCTACAAACAACAAATGCTGGAGAGGGTGTGGAGAAAAGGGAACCCTCTTGCACTGTTGGTGGGAATGTAAATTGATACAGCCACTATGGAGAACAGTATGGAGGTTCCGTAAAAAACTAAAAATAAAATTACCATATGATCCAGCAATCCCACTACTGGGCATATACCCAGAGAAAACCATAATTCAAAAAGACACATGCACCCCAATGTTCACTGCAGCGCTATTTACAAGAGCCAGGGCATGGAAGCAACCTAAATGCCCATCGACAGACGAATGGATAAAGAAGTTGTGGTACGTATATACAATGGAATATTATTCAGCCATAAAAAGGAACGAAATTGAGTCATTTGTTGAGACGTGGCTGGATCTAGAGACTTCATTCTAGAGTGAAGTAAGTCAGAAAGAGAAAAACAAATATCGTATATTCACGCATGTATGTGGAACCTAGAAAAATGGTACAGATGAACCGGTTTGCAGGGCAGAAGTTGAGACACAGATGTAGAGAACAAAAGTATGGACACCAAGGGGGGAAAACCACGGTGGCGTGGGGATGGTGGTGTGCTGAATTGGGTGATTGGGATTGACATGTATACACTGATGTGTATAAAACTGATGACTAATAAGAACCTGAAGTATAAAAAAAAAAAAGTCTTAAAAATATGTCACACTTAGTCATTCCACTTCTAGGACCTTATTCTACAGAAGTAATCCCAGTGGACACAGAGACGTATATACAACGTATTCACATTGTTTCTGACAGGGAAAAGCAAACTGTGTAAATCTAATTGCAAAGAATTGATTAAACTCTGGGACATCAATACGATGGAATACTACATGATACATCATTAAGTGAAAAAAGCAGGAATATGAAATAGCAAGTATACTACAATTCTATTTTTGTAATCACTAAGTGTACAAATATATTTATAGAAAGATAAAAGACTGAAAGTGTATGCACCAAAATGAACAGTGACTATGTCTGGGTATTAAGATTATAGGTAATTGTTCTCTTGTTACTCTGTATTTTCTATAAAGAATGTATGCAACTCTTAGAGACAGATTAAAAGCAAAATAAAAGTTATCAGTAAAATGAGGCTTTTAAAAAAATCCTATCACAACAGTATCATGTCAAAAGCTAAGCATATATCATATTAAAAATTCAATATTTTCAATTTTAGAATTTACCTCTAAGCCATAAGTCCTCACTAAGAGATTCTGCCAAAGCACTTGCACCCAGGTCACCAATGAGCGTGTTGCAGTTCAGAGTGATGCGCCTCAAACCGGCCATACAGTCAAGCTCAGGTCTCCTGGAATGAAGACTCTCAGCCCAGGTTGCTTCATGCCTTCTGGTAGTCTGGTACTTCAAAGATTTAATGGGATGAAATTACGATGCTTGAAGAAGGAAACAGGGTGTGCCTACTGAGCATGGCTTACTATGTCAGAGATTTACACACACACATATCAAGCATATATGCCAGGAGAATCAACCTGAGAAATTAAACAGTCACTGCTGCTTTACGAGTCCAGTGACCCAGATTCTACTTGGTCAGTGATTAGATTCCAGCCACTGGATGACCTGCTTTTGAACAGTTATGTAAAGTTGGACAACTCAATTACAGTCTATGAATTCTTTTCCTTATCTTCTAAGTCAGGGAATTGGTTCTAAATTCTATCATTGCTGAAGCTCTAAATGTCATCATTCTGTCCTCCAATGGTCTCTAAACACCTGACTGGGCAACCCATAAGAAAACTTTTTAATATCCATCTTATTTTTTAACAAATTATATACACGAAGTTCTATACATATAATGTATGTACATTATAAACGAAACAGATAGTGTTTAAACGATACAAAGCTAAATAGGTTCTAATATGTTCTTTTCCTAACTCCTAAGGCATTATTTTATTTATTTTTAAAAAATATTTATTTATGTTTGTTTGTTTGTTTGGCTGTGCCGGGTCTTTAGTTGCAGCATGCTGGATATTTTAGTTGTGGCATGTGGGCTCTTAGTTACGACAGGCACGTGGGATCTAGTTCCTTGAGCAGGGATCGAACCCAGGCCCCCTGCAGTGGGAGCACAGAGCCTTAACTGCTGGACCGCCAGGGAAGTCCCAGGCATTATTTTAAAAACTATGTTTACAAAATGGATCTCACATGCTCCCTAGGGTACGCACACCAACTTTAGAGGCCTGGACTATGCACAGCCAGTCGGATGCGCCTTGGGAAGATAGTGGTTTGACATTTAACCACAAGTATTGTCTTAAAGACATTCAATTCTTTACATTCATAAAATAAAGTTTGGTAACAGGGAACACTGACTTTAAATGAAAAAAGTCTTATTACATTCTTGAAAAAATAAAAGACTCAAAGTGCCTTTGACACTCTAAAACGAAAATCATTAGTGTCATTTTTCTATTAACAATACCTTATAAAAGCTCCAAGCAGAAATAACAGCAATCACTTACACAGTGCTTAGTATGTGCCAGGCACTATTTATACAAATTAGTTCATTTAAACCTCATAATGAGGCACAGAGGTTAAGTGATTTGTTCATGGTCACTTGCTATGAAATGGGAGAAAGGGAATTTGAACCTAGGCCATTTGGCTTAGGCACCCAAGTTCTTGACTGTTTTCAACCCCAGGGGTCAATGGACTTGCCCTATATAGGCTCAAAGAATTTTTCAATTTTTAAAATCTAAATTTAAACATTTCCAGCTTTGTGGGCTATACAGTTTCTGTTGCAACTACTCAACCCCACTGGCGTAGGGTGAAAGTAGTCATAGCTATCATGTAAACAATGGGTGTGACTATGTTCCAAAAAAACTTTCTTTACCAGGCGACGGGCTGGATCTGGCCCACCAGCCATAGTTTACCTACCCTTGATCTGCACCATCAAACTATTCAGAAGGCTTCATGTCAAATTATTAAATAACTTTAGGCCTAAATACAGTAATTATAACCACTGTAAAGTTGTTAAGGCATTATTTTTAAAACTATATTTACAAATTGCTGATGTAGTGATTTTTATTAGTTTATAAACTACAGCAGCTAGTAAACACTTGATTCATTTAAGTCTTGAAGATTATAATGGCATAGTTTTTTCACAGTATCACAATCAATGTTTTCAGTAACTAAAAATACATTAAAATATTATTATATATTAAATCTCTTACTTCTAAAATTAAGTGGACTATCTTTACTAAATGGCAGAATCCCAAACTGAAAACTGGTCATATTCTTTCAACAAAACGAAAGCTGCACTCACACGTATCAAAAGACAAAAATTAACTGCCATCTGTATCAATATATTAATGTGCTTCAATCACATATGTTTTCATGAAAGTTCAAACATAAAAAAAATCACCTTTAAGATCTTGGCCATGTGATCTGCTCCCTGCCATGTCAGATTACACCGCGTGAAGTTTACTGTCTTAAGAGTGGTAGAGTTCTTTACACCTTGAAAAATAACTAAAAGAAAGAAAAAAAAACCACACACACAATAAGATGAAGAGACTATACATTTGTCAATCTTGACTTATTTGCTTTTTTTGAGTCAACTGGAGGTTTATAGCCACATTCTTAAAATCATTAACTACAATCTTCCCAAACAGGTAATTGACAAACAGATGCATTCGAAAACTTGTCAGTAACAAAGTGTTATTTCAGTTTACAGCAGCAGTTTAATTCTATTTAGATACTAAAACTGAATACACTGAATACTGCAAACTTTATTCCCAACCACTCAGTAAAATACTACATACATTTTGAGACATAGGGAAAAAAAGAAAAACCTAAAAATCTTAAGACTCTTCCTATTTTCATTTCCAATGATACTTCCCAATCTTGATGATCAATCAGCGATTTAAATGTCAACTATAACCCAGTATTTTATTAGGTGCTATGCAGTATACTAGAGCAACAGAAGAGAGAGGACCTCAAACCCTCTGCTCCCTCAAATTGAAAGGCAGGCTTCCTTACCCCTCCAGACCACTACTGGACACAGGGAACACACACTAATGTTTCAGGACCCCAACTAACAGTCACCTGCTTTGTGATTACTTCCATGACACACCCCCACTAACACCACTGAGTTTGCTGCTCTTACGGGACGTGACATATATTTCCTATTTTAACACATACCACGGTGCATTATGATTGCAGATACATGTTCTAACAATTTAAAGATAATGATGACTTTTTAGTCTTTACATCTTGCTATTTCCCTTCCCATAATATTTCTTGAAGAGAAACATTAAAATATAGACAAACATAAAAAAACAGAAAATATACAAAATGTGTGGTTTGTGGCTTAACACAAACTTAAGTAAAATTAGTTCTGACAGTATCCAGCATGACAAACTTCCACGGTACAAATGAGAATGGACCAAGGTTTGAGCAGGCACAGGAGACAACACAGGCATGAACAACACCAAGAAAAGGTAGACAGGAAGTAGCATGGTGTGTAGGAAATCACGAGACCAGTCTGATGAGAAGAGACTTAAACAAGACTGAAACTCACTTTCTAAACCTCCATCTCCAAGTGGACAATTCACAAGACACAGGTGCACCAAAGTGGCCGATTTATTCCATCCCTTTAATGGGGAGAACAAGTTTAAAATTTTATTGCTTTAGTTTGCTCCAAAAGCAACTATCAAATGTTGGCAGGACACAATGAAGGCTTACCTTTGTTAACATAGTTAAGTCGCTCTCTCTAAGAACTAGCCCATTTAGCTCCAGGTTCCTTAGCGCACCCGACACACTTACACAGCATTTAAGAGCTTTACACAACTGCAAGGTCACATCTTTATTTCTTATCGCAGGAACACGACTTCTGTAAACTTTATTTCTGTCACAACCTAAACCAAAATTATTGTAAAATGAGTGATTTAAACCATATATTTTATCATCACTAAAAAGCATCTAAATAAAAAAAAAAGCATCTGCTCTGTGCTAAGGATTATCAACGACTCCTGCCCTTAAAGCCTTCATTAAGGAGGGAGATGTATAAACTCAAAATTTCAATCACATGAGATAAAGAACCATAACCTTTGTGCATAGAGGTTCCTTTGGAGGCAAAAAGTTATATCTAAGTGACGGCTTCATGATAACCCTGAAGTAGAATCTAGAAAAGATGAGAGTATGCAGAGTTGGAGTAGGAGGTGCATTAACTGCACAGGGAGCACCTGTGCAAAGACACTCAAGCCTGACACCTGCTGGGCACTGTAAATACTGCAGGTGGGGATGACTAAAGGCCAGGGGGCCAAGTGTGAGAAGAGACAGAAATGAAAACAGAGATGCTGGCCTAAGCAAGCCTGGGAGAGAGCATGGCTTGTATCCCACAGGTGATGCGGCCTGGGGCTACCACTGGCTGAGTAAGGGTGCCTCCGCTGATTAGAAAAAGGCGCCCCGCTGCTGAAGGACCGATTAGATAAAGGGAGTGATCACAAAAAGATCCCCTTCCTCAGGGTCAAAGAGCCCCAGGAGGCTTGGCCAAGCACAGTTCAGACTACACGCCTCTGGGCAGAGCACACGCTGGGCGGCTAGTATGCACTAACTCTGTGTGGGCAAGCCATTAGCAGCATTATTTTAAGTGTATCTTTTTATGTTAGAAGATCACTCAACCCGAGTAGGCAGATGAACTTAGAGGAACTGATGAGCCCAGGGGCCGTGAAACCACCCAGGAGCTTCTGCCATAGTCCGGGCAAAATGTAATATAATATGGATGAAGAAGCAAATTTAGGAGGAGGCCAAAATCTACAAGCTAGACCCACTGGATGAAAAACATAAAGAAAGTTCAGTGAAGGAAATCTGAAGAGAATGGGCTCTGCAATAAACTTTTCTCACATTCAATGTCAAATATTATGCAAAATTAAGTACCGTGGCCTTTCAGGTCCCTTCCAGCTATAATTTCTTTTGATTTCTAACTTATTACTCTGGTTAAGTAAAGTCCCTTCAGAGGTACACAACAGTTCTTACACCTGAATGGGATGCAAAGAATAATCTGACTTCTCTTCACCAGGGGATGAGTTGAACTGTCCTTGCAGAAGAGAGAACACATGGTGTGAACCCCAGATCCTAGAAAAGGGCCAGGCACACGATAAGTATTCAGCTTTTTGAAAACAAATGAACAATCATTTCCTCTCCTAAATCTTCACACTCTTCCTCTGCTGGCTACTTTCTCTCGGCTTATAAACATCCTCAAATATACTCACTTAAAAAACTCTCAGACCTATGATTCTTTGTATCGTCCTGTGGGTAACCTAAGTCTCTCCCATGCTTTCAAACACCTGTCCTCCCAAAAAGCCCAGATCTGAGCCTTGGGCCCAGACCCATCTACCAGGCCCCTCGAAAGCACTGAAATTGAAGTAAGATCCTCTCCCCACCCCCAATCCCTTCCTACTGTGCTCTGTATCTCACAAAAAGATGCAGTTGTAAACTGTCACCCACGCTTGCTGCCCTTCCTTTTCTAACTGGTCACCAGGCCCCACCCATTCTCTCTCAGATCTCCAAAATCCAGTCCAACCTTTTATAACTTAAGTGGGACCTTTAGATTACAATTCACCCTGCACCCAATCAACTGCCTTCCACATGGAGGTCCGAGTGAGCCTCTAAACCAGAAGTCCATCTCACTGTTCTTTAGGGTTTCCCACAGCCTTCAGGATAAACATCCAAACTTCTGACAGGACAAACAAGGCCCCTTTCTGTTGGGCCCCACTAGGTTTCCAGTATCAACTCTCATTTCTTTCCCAAACCCTGAGGTCCAGTCCTGTACATTAATTTTGCCATATTTTCTTATATTTCTCAAACTTTGACACACTGCTCCCTCCTGCCACCCCAGGAGGTTCTACTATCCTTAGAAAGGATGGCACCTCCTCCAAGAAGCCTACCCTGAACTTTCCCTTTTAAAATTCTGTGCTCTGCAAAGGGGAACGGTGGGGGGAGGGATAAATTAGGAGTTTGGGATTAACATATACACACAGCTATATATAAAACAGGTAATCAACAAGGACCTACTGCATAGCACAGGGAACTCTACTCCATATCCTGTAATAACCTGCACGGGAAAAGAATCTGAAAAAGAATGGATATATGTATAACTGAATAACTTTGCTGTACACCTAAAACTAACACAATATTGTAAGTCAACCATACTCCAATATAAAAAAAAATAAATTAAAAAAAAGAAAAGATTCTGTGCTCTGCAGCACCAGAACTCACTTCTTCCAGAGCACTGACTACTGTGCTTGTGTTTACCTACCGCCCAGTAGGAGGGGAGATTACCTAGGGCAGAAGCATTGTCTCCAGCAGCCCTTGGTTCTGACAACTCATTCAAGTGCCAGGATACTTTACACACATAACGTGCTTAATTAATTGTAAGAACCCACAGAAAGAGTGGTTTTCAATGTTATTTTACAAGTGTGGGGATTGCAGTTCAAAAGTAACCTGCGCAGGCCACAGAGAGCATAAGCCCTGGAATTCAAACCCTAAGCTGCCTTCACACCGGTGCTCTTTCCACTACATGATATGACTATTGAAAAAAAGATCTTTTTTTTCCTGAGCCCTGTTTTAATGGAAAGGAAATGAAGCTGGGATATATCAATTTCCTAATCGCTTTGGTCTGTACCAGGCAAAGTCATTCAACAGACCAGGTAACACCTGTGGAACAATTAAAGATGCTCCAAACTGTGCTAAGTGTTCTACACTGTAGAGTCTACAGGCATTAACAGAGTGAGTCCTTGTAACCGCCAGAGAGTAGGTCCTGTTAAGCCCATGCTCCAGATGAGAACACTGAGACCTAGAAGCCTGAAGGCACTCGGCCGGGGTCACCGAGCTGGCAGGAGTCCTAGGCCGCACGCCCCGTCTAGTGCACGCACACCCGGCCACTGGGCACCGGTTCTAGTGCCCACCCTCCACCTTGCACCATCTAAAACCCCGCTTCGCAGCGCCCACACGAGAGCCCCCGGCAGCGGGAACTACAAACCTGTCTCGCCAAGCCGTGGCTGGAAGAAGCTCTGGATACAGATCAGGGGCAGAGGGTGATCAGGAGCGGCGCCCATTCCACCCCGCGGAGGCCGTCGGCGTTAAGTCCAGCAGGCCCTCCCGCAGGAAAGCGCGCAAGGCGGGCTGAGGCACCGAGTCCTGCAGCGCGCACAGGTCCTCACAGCGCGGTAAAAAGTTGGCCGCGCTGTCGCAGGGCAGCTTCACCGAGTCAACATGGCCCGAGCGCAGCCTCAGGGACGCTGGCTGCGGACACGATGCCCACACCCGCCTGGGGGCCCCGGCTCGCCTCCCGGCCCCTCGGGCGCCCACCGCCCGGCGGCTGCGGCCCCGCAGCGTGCTCAGGACCCGCGTCGCAGCCAGAAGACGCAGGGCCCCGGGGCCCCAGTTAGGCAGGCCCCTCCGTGCGGCGCTCACTTCGGCACCGGCCTCATCGCTCTCCGCGCCGGGGGGCTGCCGTTCCAACCGGCAGGCGGCCCCGTGGGGGCGGGGCTCGAGGACGTCAGTGCACTCGCCGTGCGTCCGCACGCAGCCCCGCCTCCCATGGGAACCCGGCCTGAGGAGCAGGGCAGCCGGAAAGGTAGGAGGTGTGGATAATATGGGGTTTCCAAAAAGCGTTTGCCGACTGATCCAAGCAAAAGTGAGACATGGTTGTAAAAACGCTTTTTTTTTTTAATATTTAATTGCAGTGGTTGAATTTTTATTATTAATTAATTAATTAATTTTTAAAATTTAATTTAATGTTATATATTTATATATAAATTTATATTTATATATATAAATATATTTTTTATATATTTATATTTAATTTTATATAATTTAATTTTTAATTAATTAATTAATTAATTTTTGGCTGTGTTGGGTCTTCGTTTCTGTGTGAGGGCTTTCTCTTGTTGTGGCAAGTGGGGGGCCACTGTTCATCGAGCTGCGCGGGCCTCTCAGCGTCCCGGCCTCTCTTGTTACGGAGCACAGGCTCCAGACTCAACGCATTTTAAAAGTAGTAAAACTCCCAATAAGTGTCTGTGCTCGCCCCGCCCAGGAGAGAGCATGCCCTCCGTGAGGGACACGTGAAAGGCTGAGTGAACGTCTGCCTGTGGTCTGTTACCTGGTGCACGGGTGTGTGAATTTCTGCGGAGAGCTCTCAATTTCTGTAGTTTCTGCTGACTTGACACGGTGGTTGGCAAATGGTAACGTGTTCCATGCATTCAGGACATGATCGTGGTTACTAATAATCACTTTGTTCTCTCTGTGCATGTCTGTGTCCTAATATTTTCTTTTTATAAGGACCCCAGTCATGTTGGACTAGAGCCTACCCATTTGACCTCATTTGACCTCAGTTACCTATTTAAGGGCCTTATCTCCAAATACAGTCATATTACGAGGTATTGGGGGTTAAGACTTCCACATATTAACCTGAGCAGGACACAATTCAGCTGATAATAGAAGGTAAGAGTAATTTAAGCAAGTAAGTAACTATTTTTTAAAGTGAGTTGCTTAAAGATATGAATTGACTCAAGAAGAACAAGAAGAAATTACATAACATTGTACGTTATACAAAGGTATTAAATTAATCATCATAACATCCTGTGAGATCTGCATGAAATTAGACTAAACAAGATTAAGCAGCTTACCCAGAGTTGTATAGTTAGTACTTTCCAGAATTTAAACCAGGTATTTTCCCAGTTCCATTCTACATTATATTTTCATTTCATTATTTGAAATGAATTTTGAGTCTTCATTTTGCTTAGTTTCTGAAGTTCTATGGGGATAGAATGGAGTTGGATATTTTCAGTGACATTCACACATGGGGAAGGAAATTGAGTCCAGAAGCTTCCGTGATGTTTCCATGGAGAACGCTAACAACAGTACCAGAAACACCGTTATCCTTTTGGTTCAGTCATCTTTCGTAACACACTACAAGAATTAATTCTAAGAAGCCCAGTGTTTTCCAAACTTTCACCAATGGGCTCTGTAGGGTCCTCTAATAATATCTAAGAGACTCATTAGTTTCACATTCCAAGCCACTTAAGACCAGGAGTTCTGATTGTTCTTTGTGAGAAAATCAAGTGACAATCATAGCTCGTAATTTAGGATGGTTTCTACAGGGCCCAGGCAAAACCTAATACACAGTAAAAATCATTGTCAATTGCATCTTTGACAATGATTAATCGGGTATCAAAGAGGTGTATAAATTGGGAGAAATTATGATCAAAGAGAAACATAGGCCACAGATGTTTAATTAATGCTCAGTTATTTATGAGTTTAACTTTGGTTAAGCTAATTTTCCTTCTTCTAGACAATTTCCAATTCATATCTACAAAGAGACCAGAATAATCACCTTCCAATACAAGATTTATTGTGTTCCTTTAATTAAGAGCCTACAGTGACTTGTACATTCACTCCACGAAGTTTTGCTATGAGAGAAAAGGAGCCATTATATTTTGTCTTGAATTAGGTATGCCACCATACTTGACTTAGCTCATCTTACTGGAAGCACTTTGAGGGCAGATCCTACAGTCCTGTCGTACATCCTCTACAGCATCAAGCCAAGGGAATCACACATAGTTACAGCTGGAAAAACACTTGTTCTGGGTTGATATTTTTAGCCTTTACCACCAAGACTTTATCACCAAGACCTGTCTTTACAGTCTCTAAACAGAAGACCTTCTTGCCTTCCGTTTTCATATTGACTAGGAATGTAAAGGGAAGAACTGAGAAGTAGCCATAGTCGGCTAGCAGCCAGCCCAGATAAATCATCTGTGGAGATATTGTTTCTTTCCAAAGATATAAACATAAGAGGAAGTCCTAGAGTTTGTCACAATTGTGCCTAATAAAATTCCATGAAAACCTAGAAATCCAGATGCAGATCAGTAACATATTGGTTAAATAAGCTGTTCTGTTCATGCAATGGACAAGTGTACAGACATTAAGAACGAGATACTCTTTTCTATGAGATTCTCTTTTCACTGAACTCATCAGTGCTGCAAAGACAATGTTACATAATAGTTTTTCTTTAACATTGTTTCAGGCATCTTCATCTTGTCCTGTATTTATTGCCAGTGTTACTAAAGGTTATCATTTACCTCTTTCTCTTTTAGATATATAATTTCTTCTTACTGTGGAAGCATTCGTCAATCCCTATTTTACTATTTCTTTTAAATTAGAAATGAATATTGAATTTTATAAAATGTCTTTGGGGGATATTTCAACTGATTGTATAGTTTTGTTCTCTTTTGACCTTGTTATATGGTAAATTATATTTGGTTATTTTATATTATGCCATTTATTATATATGGTATTATGTTTACTAATTACATTTATGATATTAGAATTACATTATAATTAAGGTAGCATTTTGTTTCAGATAGACAAAACAACCAGTGGAATAGGAAGCATCTTAAAATTAGATGCAAGAGTGTAAGGGATTTGAGATTAAAATAAAATTGACATTTTGGATCAGTAGCCAAACTTATTCAACAAAAGTGGGAAAATATGGCTATCATTAATAAATTCTAGATAGAGCAAGTAGTTAAAAGTAAAAACATCATGAAACTGTAAAGGTATCAGAAACCTGGGAGACTTGAAATAAATTATTCATGAGGAACACCTTTCTAAGATACAAAGGAAAAAGGATACATTTAATTATATAAGAATTAAAATTTTCCTCATGGCAAAATGTACTACAAAGGTCAGAAAACAAGCAAAAGAAATTGGGAAATATATTTAGAAATAGATATGCTCTCTTTACAACTTTTGAGAGAAGCACATGTTTCTTTTTCCTTTAACCTGTTACGTGGGTATTAACCTATAATGTAAGTGCGTGGTTCCTTTCCTTTAACCTGTAACGTGAGATTTCATCTGTATGGTAAGTGCATGGTTCCTTTCCTTTCCTTTCATCTGTAATGTGAGTGTCAACATGGGGCACTGTTTCCAAGCACAGACTTCGGATGTTCCTGTACTGGTCCCATCACTGACCATCCACAAAAACTTGCAAATGTTGCTTTACTTTCCTGGGGGTTAGAGTCGTAGCTAAGAAATGGAAGCAAAATAGAACCTTCGCCCAGGGATAATAGAAGGTTTAAAGGAGTAAATATGTAAATGACTTAGGACAGTGCCTAGTACAAGAGAGATCAATAGAAGTACTTATCAATTTTTTAAAGAGACAGATGAAAGAAATAAAATGTGGTGATTTCAATCTATTGATATATATTCTTGACATTAAACTACCTTTTCATTCATTGGATGACCTAACTTGCTCATGCGTTTTCTTACTCTAGTGAACCTGGGTAGCTAATATCATAGCTTAAAATGTTTGCTTTTATATTTACAAGTAAATTTGACCTGTAAATTTCTTTTTCCTTACAGTCCTAATCTATTTTCAGTATTAGGATTATATAGACTTCCTAAGATGAATAAAGGAGCATTCTTCCTTTGCTACTCTCTAGAAGTTTTTCTTTATTAATACTGATGTTATCTGTTTAATAGAAATTTGATAGAATTCCCCACCCAAACGTTCTGGGTGGGTCTGGTATTTTCTTGGTGAAAGATTGTAAACTATTGACTTAATTCCTTTACTGGTGAAAGAACTCCAGCTATATATTTCCTCTTGTGTCAGTTTTGGTAAACTTTAGGAGCTAGGAAATTGTCCACTTTACATAAATGTTCAAATTTACTGGCATTTCATATATTCTCTGTTTGTACTCTCTGCTATAACATTGTCCTGATTCTTTCTGTGTATTATTTACTTATGTTTTTGTTTTGCTTAATCAAAGTGTGTTTTTAAAATCTTTTCAAAGAGTATTCTTTTGACTTACTAAATCACCTCAATTTTATACTTTTTTCTGTTTTATTAAGTTCTGCTCATATCTTTATTATCTATTTTTTCTATGTTCTCAGGGTTTATTGTTCTGCTCTTCTGATGTCAATTAAAACACTTGGTTATTAATTTTAATAAATCTTTTTAGTTGTAAATAGTTGCACTTTTTGAAGATGCCAGCTTAGTTGTAAGTATCTAAGGGTCAGCACCTCCACATTGTTGCTGGCCTAAGCCTTAGTGCACCCTATAGCAATGTATATATTGACATTTTTTCCCCTCGACTTTCTGTGTTTTGCTACTTCTCACTTTTCTTTGGAGAGAAGCCCTCTGAAGTATCCTTTAGTTATTTTACAGCCAATAAGTCTTTAAAATATGTGTATTTTTTTAAGATAAATCTACTTATATAATTAGGCAGAAAATCTGATTTGCCATATTTTTAAAAACAGCATAATTTCACTTTTCTCCATGATTAATCTGCTGTTTTACACAAGCTTTGAGTTTTTAGCTTTATCAATGACATGTACTTTAGAAATTTTTTAAAGAGCCTACCCACTCTTTTAAAACATCCTGTTCCTTGTTTCAGTTCTAGTTTTATGTCTGTTTTCTGCCTTGCACCTGATAATTCCAACATTCAATGGATGGCCTTGGGAATCTAATTCTGGTATTGATTGTTTTTGCTGATTCTCTCCCATTGTAGCTGATTTCTTCATTATTGTGTAAATTTAGATCATGAGCTCATGTTTAGCTAAACTTTATCTGTGGGAACGCTATAGGCCTGGGTTGAAGGTCTACCTCTCCAGAGAGTGTTTAGTTCTGTGTTTGGAATACCACCCATCTGGGAGCATTTTAAGGTAATTTCTTACCTTCTGTTTGCAAGACCGCAAATAAATTTGCAACCCAAACACTGTGAACACAGATCTGGGGTTCAGAATTCTCAAGATTTCCTACCTGTTTCCTACCCAGAGCAGAGGCCAAGAGAATTTGGTCTTAGTCTCCCTTTGCCAGCGATATTTTTTTTACTGGCACACCCTTTCATTAAAGGTGAACCTAGGGATAGATAGGTTTAGTTCTAACTTCCCAAATAGGAGGAATGGAGTCTTATCTCCTCCCATGTGGTCATGGCCATTTTAACAACAAGTCTCTGTGTCAGGTCAGGTGTGTCATTAAACTATGGCCTGTATTCCAAATCCAGACAGCTGCCTATTTTTTATGGCCTATGAGCTACGAATAATGTTCACATTTTAACTGGTAACATTTTAAATGGTTACTTAAGTACCTAAATAATATCCTCAATTTTGCCTCTTTGGTCCACAAAGCCGAAAATATTTGCTATTTCGCTCCATAAAAACAGGATTGCCAGCTTCTGTTCTAAGCTATCAAGATCTTCAGTCCACTCTTAATATAGCTATAACTCTCACACATGTACCCCCCTTCTTTCAGGGGTCCTGGAAATTTCTACTGCACACTTCAAAAATCAGACATGCACTTAAAAATAAGTTGTTTCCATTTCACCTAGCATACCGAACTCTTTTCTTTTAGGAGAGTTTTTCAAGTAATCTTGCCCACCATATTCTTCAGAGCCTCATTAATAATGGCAAAAAATTAAAACAACTTAACATTCAACAAATGGGAATTGTTCATAACAATTATAGAAGCACATACAGTAGAAAACTATAAACTGTTCTTGAAACGGTGAGACATAGCTAGTTTTATTCTTCGAGAACTATGTTTATTTAGGTCTCTTTTGTTTAAATAAGTATATTTCTGTGTATGTATGTATATAATCATGTATTTATACACACATACGTTATTTATATGATATATTTATATAAATATGTGAAATACATACCTATACACATACCTTTGATTTATATTTGTCTACATACACAGGAATATAATTATATATATCATATATGTATATACATTGAACTGAAAAGTGGTAGTATACATATATATTGTGTATAAATGTGTGTATATGTGCATGTGTAGAAAAACAGGTTGAGAGGTATGTAAGCATGATTTAGACAGGGTTCAAGATTTTAAAAGTAGTTATGTGTAGGTAGTGAGATTATGGACCATTTGATTTAAAATATTGCATATTTTTACATCAATTGTTACGAACAGATTCCTTCATAAATAAAATTATAAATAGTTATACATACTTGCATATGTAGTGTATAATTAAAATATATATACTTTTATATAAGTATTTATATTATATAATATACTTGTCTTATAATAATGCATTATGTATTGTGTTATATAGAATACATTAAATATAGTGTATTATATCAGATAATAATAATGATATATTTCTATATTATGATATAATTGTTTTATAATCAATATTACATGATATATCATATTAATACTGTGAACATAATAAACATATAAATACATTGCATTAGTCATATAGTTTGTGTACAATATATGCTATGCAAAAATACATGTTAATATAATACATAATTGTTATACATTCATATAAACAGTAATATATTATATTTATACACCAATATAATATTTAATATTGGTATATGTATATTATATTTAATATATGCATAGCTAATGCTCTTTAAAGCCATCTGCTACAAGAAGTAGAATGAGACCAGGAGTATGGCCAAAGCAAATTCTAAAAATATTAGATTATTTATATTCACTTATATGTCATTTTCCTGGAATCTGCATCTGGCTGTTAGAGAGCACACACAGCAAAATCCCGATAAAGTGCCCAGGAGGACATGGGATCCTTTATTTACTGGGACCTCAAAGGAAACATAGTGCTATTCAGTCCCCCATCAAAGAGCTAAGAGCAAACCTTGAAGCACCCATTAAAAGCCAATTCAAACAAAAAAGCTTTTCCACTTCAACTTGAAAAAGTTAAGTTCCCAAGAGACCCCCTACATCAACCACCGAAGCTCATTTGGCAGTAAAAACAATAACATTCAGCGAACAACGAGAAATCTAAAACAATAGTTGTTTTAACAAAAAAAAAATCCAGCAGCTAATCAGTGTCTTTCCTGTTTGAAAGAAGGCAGTGGGAAGTGGACAGAAGACCTGATAGGAAAGATAAAAAGAAGAGGAAAAGGAAAATAAAAGTTTCCAGTTTGACAATCAAGCTGTCTTCTGCATCCATTTCATCCCAAGACCACCAAGCCAGTGGTGGTGGAGGCTTTTTCCTCCTTTCCTTTTCGTGAGACTGATCACAACCAGCACTGCAGAGTCCATTAAATGAAGAAATGCTGTTGCATACATGTGTGAATGAGCTGTGAGTAAAGTACTGGAGTAGAGGACACGTAACTTGAAACGTCCTCATGAATGTCCATGTGGCTGAGCAGGAAGTTAGCCTGTCATAGATGTGCTAAATCAGAATAGTTGGGTTTTATTTTATTCACTTTTCCCTGGACTCTGTTGAATGACTGTCATCTACAAGTTCAGGCTACTTTTTGCTGACGATTAATGCACTGGGAGAGCTGAGAGAAAACTGAATAGTAGAGCTGTCTTTTTCTTGACCAGTTCACCTTACTTTCCCAAACTCAAAGTCTTTCCCCTATTTCTTTCTCCTTTTTATTGTAGTAAAATGAACATAACATAAAATTCACCATTTTGATCATTTTACAATTCACTGTACAATTCAGTGGAATTTAGTACTGTCACAATGCTGTGCAACTGTCACCACTGCCTAGTTGCAGAACATTTTCATCACCCCAAAAGGAAACCTACACCCATTTTAAGCAGTCATTCCCTATTTCCCTCTCTTCCAAACCCCTGGCAACCACTAATGTATAATATTTTCCGTGTGTATGGATTTGCCACTGCTGGACATTTCGTATAAATGGAACCATACAATATGTGGCCTTTCGTGCCTGATTTCTTTCACTTAGTTGCATCCATGATGTAGCATGTATCAGTAATCCATTCACTTTTATGGCTGAATTCCCTGATCCTGTTTTCTTCATACTGTTTGAATACAAACTTTAAAATATGTTGAGGGTGAAGCTCTGTTTTAATGGCACATCTATTAGGCCAATTCATTTAAAGAAGGTGAAAATGGAGATATTGTTGTGAAATGATAATCGTTGAGAAGCCTCAGCTAATTTGATAATGAAAAGTTTGGGAAATGTTGCAAAAAATTATTTGCTTTATATTAAAAGCCTTTTAAACAAGGATTCAGGAGATTGTCTTTTTCTTGCAGGTAACTTAAATGAGGCAGAAGAAACTAACTGTCCTTTAAAACAGATTTTGAAAGGATTTTATTTATTCTTAATAGACGAATGGGAGTACAGGTTGTTCATATCCAGTATGGACTCCCTGTCCAAACACTGTTTATCATTCTAGCCACCACTATCGAATTATATTTCTTGAGACTAATGCAGCTTAACTCCTGCATATTACTTTTTAAAATTCATCTATCAAGTCCATTAATACAGTATAAACAAGAGATGTTCATGTTTCAGTGCAGTTCAAATATCAGGTATAAAGAGCCCTCAGTAAGAAAAGGAATCCTATATCTCTTGCCAGAACATGGTCAGCTCTGCGGTGCTTTGCTAGCTGAAAGACACTTTTATTGTTAAGAGGATAGAGGTTGTTTAAGAGGGATGAGAGGCAAAAAATTTTAAGTACTTGTTTGTGTTAAAAACAGTACTAGGCTATCTTATACTCTATATCAGTCAAGGCTCACCATTTTACATATGTAAAAAGCAAAGTTAAAAGTGTTTTAGTAACTTACTAAAAGGCACGCAACCACTAAATTCAAGCAAGAATTCAATTCCAAATCTGTCACACTGAAGTTTGACCTAATATTGAGATTAATAAAAATAGCACTAAATTAAAAGTTCAGAGATATTTTTTATTTCGTACTCTTTCACTAACCCTCTTTGAGGATAAATCATTTCATTTATATGGGCCTTAGTTTTCACAACTATAATAGTTGGATGTTTGACTAGGTGACCTCTATGTAGTCTTGCAATTCTAAAATGTTCCATTAATTTGGCTTCCTACAATAATTGCCAATGCAATATATGCGTGCTGCCACCAAGGAGCAGTAGCGAGTACTAGTTCCTTTTTTAACCCTAGTGGGGAGTGCATTTTGACATCAGACTTATCCGTCAATAGTACAGCCTGTTAATATAACTACAAAATAACAAAATAATCTGGTATTATTTCCTGTAAAGCAGAAGCTTTACATTGTGTCTATGAATCGTATCAGAATCACCTGTAGGTTTTTAAACAGAGAGGAAATCCAGAACCCATTGAATGAGGATTTTCAGAGATGGGACTTGGGCATCTGGATTTTGGGGCTCCCCTCATTTGTATATTTTATTTTATTTTATCTTTTGCATATGTACAACATTTGTCACATCCTCTTGAATCTTTAGCAATTTCTGTTTGTTTTAGAAGTTTATAATATTTCATAATCTTCACCTACTTTTCATAAGGCATTATCTGTTATGTTTATTCACTCTTGTGCTTCTCCTGGTTAAAACTTAATTTTTTCTTTTTTTGGGGGGGGGCCCTGCCTCATGGCTTGCAGGATCTTAGTTCCCTGACCAGGGATTGAACCCCAGGCCCCCAGCAGTGAAAGCACCAAGTCCTAACCACTGGACCACCAGGGAATTCCCAAGACTTCTTTTTTAAATGACTTTTTTTCCCACTCTGATTCATTCCTGGGATCAGTTTCATGTGGGAACATTAAACCAACCTTGCATTACTAGAATAAAGCCACTTTGATTGTGATATATTACTGTTTTACATACCATGGATACAGTTTGTGCTTTTATTTACAAAGTTTGCGTGCATGTTCAAAAGAGAAACTGGCCTATGATTCTATTCCTGTAATATTCTTTTTACTTTTGATCTGAAGCTTATGTTGGCCTTATAAAACTTTTGAGCAATATATTATTTTCTGTTTCCTGGAAGGGTTTTATGTAAGATTACCAATATTTCTTCCCTAAATACTTGGAAGAATTTACTTGGAAAGCCATTTATCCCTGGAAATCATTTTCTGTAAAGGGACTTAATTATACAAACAACTTTTTGAGTAGTTACAGATTTTTTAGATATTTCTTTTCTTGGGTTAGTCTTGTTAGGTTGCGTGTTTTAAGAATTTGTAATTTTGGATGAATTTTCAAATTGATAAATATAAAATTGTAATTTTAACAGCTTTATCGGGATGTAATTTACATACCATAATTTAACCCTTTAATGTATACAATTCAGTGGTTCTTAGTGTAACCACTAAAAGACGTGTGTAACCATCACAACCATCCAATTTTAGATTTCTGTCCCCCCACAAAGAAACCCATTACACATTAACAATGTTTTTTCATTCTCTCAACCCTCTCAGCTCTAGGCAACCCCTAATCTCCTTTCTGTCTCTACAGATTCGCTATTCTGGGCCTTTCATATAAATGGGACCATACAATATGTGATCTTTTGAGAGTGGCTGCTTTTCTTCACAGAATGCTTTCATGGTTCATCCATGTTGTAACATGGATCAATATTTCATTCCTTTTTATAGCTGAATGCTATTCTATCGTACGGATATTCCACATCTTGTTTATTCATTTGTCAGATTGACATTTGAATTTTTTCCACCTTTTGTTTTTAGAAATATGCTTCTATGAACATTCACGTACAAGCTTTTGTGCAGACATAAGTTTCTATTTCTCTTAGGTATATATTTAGTAGTGGAACTGCTGGGTCATAGGGTAACTCTATGTTTAACACTTGCAGGAACTGTCAAGCTGTTTTGTAAAATGGCCGCACATTTTGTAAAATGGCTCAGACTGTACTTTCTATCCAAAGGTATCCAAAGCCACTTTAGATGCAAAATGTTTAAAGTTGACCTTTGCTGCTGCCTAAATCGTAGCCACTGTGGGCAGTCTGCAAGATGGCATCTTAGGTTTCTCAGGAAGAAATTAGAATACACAAAGGGGGAAATAAGTGTACAGTTACATAATGTAGATTTCATATTTAATTTTATGGGAAAAGCAATAATTAGGTGGCTTTTGGTTTTAACTGGAAATAGCTACTCATTGGGAAATAATTACTCGCTAATGGCCTTAGCGAGTCACTCTGGAGCTTCTCCTAGAACAAGAAAACCTAAGTTCTCCTCCCAGCAGAACATGGAGACGGTGCCCAGTGCTGGCGAGGCAGCACAGAACAGGGGAGTTGTCGCTGGAGGGAGCGGAAGACAGTGCAGCCACTCTGGAAAGGAGTTGGCCAGCTTCCTAGAAAGCGAAACTACATTGCCCACTTTTCCCCAATGTCACCTCTTGTGAAAGTCAAGTCAGCGTCCCAGCAGGATCCTGACGTTGACACGACTGCCCCTGTCATCCGTTGCTCTGGGAAGGCCCCCGGCGGCTTTCGGTCTGGGGCTCTTCCCAGTCAGGCGAGCGTTTGTGTACAGCTTCTGTGTGGACTTCAGTCTCCATTTCCCCGGGGTAAGTGCCCATGACTGCGGTTGCCGAGCCCTGCGATGGCTGCTTTTTTAGGAAGTTTCGCAGTAGGGGAGCGCCTGGCCTGAGCCCCGCGTGCCGGCCTCTGCCCATCTCTCTGCCGCCTCAACCCCAGGAGGGAAGGTCCACGTGGACCAGCGCTCCCTCTGCACCTGCTCTGCCCTCGGTCCTCAGGGTCACAGGGCTTCCCCAGAGCACGGGCGGCGTGGGCCCCTCCCTGCGTCCCGCCACACCCCCGCCTCATCCGGGGCCCCGCCCCCCGTGGCTTTGGTGGGAGGGTCTCAAGGAAGGACCCCCTCCTCCGAGCCTACTGCACCCTCAGCCCCCGCTCCCACAGAGCTTCCGTCCCGACGCCAGGCCCGTGGGGCTCCCGCAGCAGCAGCGCTGGGACTGCCGGGTTTCTGCAGTTCAGTTCGAACTCCATCTACCCGAGTCAGAGCCCGCAGGTCAGGGCTCGGCCCACGCCAGCCACAGGTCCACGTCGTCCTCTGCGCTTGTGGCCGACAGGCTGTGTCAGGAGTTCCCACGCCCCCAGCCCGAGTTCCGTTCGTTGGCTAGCGCGGGCCCCTAGAACACGGGCCCCCAGAACACAGGCCCCCAGTCCACGGACTAGAGCACCGGGCTATTATAAAGGAACAGCCAGGTGGAAGGAGGAGGTGGGGAGGCGTGGGACGGGGCGCGGGGCTTCCAGGCCGCCTGCAGGCACCCAGCCCGCAGCTCTCTGAACCCCGTGTTTACCGAGATTTTGTTCCATGAGCACGATTACAGCGGGGGCCATGGGCAATGGATTCACGTTGCAACCCATGGCCCTCTCCCCTCGCAGGAGGTGTGCAGGCAGGGGGGCTGTAAGATGCAACCCGGCCTGTGGCTTTAGGTTTAGGAGCTGTGTGCCAAGACTGGGGGCCAAGACCCGACCCCTTTCTCCCGTAATTCACAGCGCGGCTCCTGCTGGGCACGGAGGCTGGGGGACGACAGGAGGCTGAAGAGCATGGCGTCCGCCTTCACCCCCTCCCTCCTCTCTTGGCTGAGCCCTGCGGCCGCGCGGGTTCCCAGTGGGCCCCCCCCGGGGGGCCTGTCCCTTCAGGTCCTCCCAGCTGCCTGACACCCCTCTGCCCCCAGCGTGGACCCCAGAGCCCTCAGCTCTTCCCACTCCTGGTCCAGCAGGACGGGGTCCCTGCGGCACCCTGGACAGGCGGGCGATGGGCAGCCCGGCCCCTCCCGGGAGGCAGCCCCGTGGGGTGGGGAGGGGGGCGGGCACTGCGAGCCACCCATGGTCGAGCGCATCACCTCGGTGCGTGGCGTGGGGCGCCGTGGCTACACGCATCTTGATGGCCGGGATCACACCCAGCTCTGCCACCAACTGGCTGGGTCCCCGGAGGCCGGTCACTGGACCCCATTGTCCCTGTTCACCATCTGCAATGTGCGTGACCCGAGGACCCCCTCACAGGTGGTCGTGAGGGCTGACCAAGTCGGTTTGTGTGGAGGACAGAGAACAGTGAGGCCAGCAGATGAGGAAAGAGCTTGTCACTCATGGTTCTGGGCAGGAGCACGCCTTGTCACTTAGGGCCTCCCAGGAGCACGAGGGTTCGGCAGGAATGAGGGGAGGGGTGGCTGGGGACTGGAGCCTGAGGTGCGGGTCCCCGGGAAGGAGCAGGCTCAGGATTGGCTAGAATGACCCCGGGGCCCCGGGCCTCTCCGGGGTGATGAGGGCAGGGGGACGGTGGTCCCGAGTGTGGGAGCCCCGTACAGAAGGGGCTGGGTTGCAGCCCTGCGCTGGCTGGTTTGCGTCAGAAAGTGACAGAAGCGGTTAACGCGGGTACCAGGCCCGACCCAGGGCTCAGCGACAGTTCTTGTTCCTCAGCACAAACGCTGTCCCGCTTCGGCCTGTGCTGTGCCTTGCGGTGGAGGAAACCGGGACTCAGAGGACTGTGGGACTCCGGCATCCAGGGTGGGGACGGGGCACGTGGGCCCCGAAGTCCTCCGGAGCGGCGGGCACATGGAGCCTCGAGGCTGGGGGAGGTGAGGGTGTGGACAGTGGGGCTGCGCAGACCGCCTTGACACTTGAGAACCACTGGCCCGAGGGACCACGGGGACGCCCGTGGAGGCGGGCGCCCAGGAGAGGCGGCCTGCTGGCGCCGGGCGGGGTCCTGAGTGCCGCCCCGCCCTCCCAGGGCGCTCTGTGCTCCTGCCCAGTCGTGGCCGGTGGGGTCCTGAGGCCGCAGGGAGGCCAGTGCCCGGCACGGCGCCTGCTGCCCGCAGAGGCCCGGCGTCCCTCGGGCTGCTTCTGAGCCAGGCGTGCCCGACGAGCCCCTGCGCCTGGCAGAGCCAGCGGGCACGCTCCCCCAGCGCCCCTCCTGTCCTCGGACAGGCACGTCTGCTCAGCCCGGGAGCGGGGCCGGACACGCTGAGTCCTGGGCTGGGCAGGGGGCGCAGCCTGGGCAGGTCCTTGAGGCGCCCCGCCTGCTGCTGGCCCGGCAGGGGCCCCAGGGAACCGGCACCTTCCTCTGCACCCCACGTCGCTCCCTCCCCCAGGCTGGTCCATTTCTACCTGTTTCTGCAAACCAGATAGACCCTGAAGGGACAGAAACTTAGCTCCGTTGAAACGGCTGAAGCTTAGGCTGTCACCCTGGGGTAACTCCTGAGGAGGGTCCTAACAGTTAGGACCTGAGGCCCTTTCTTTCCCATCTCCCTCCTCTCGTCCGCCTCATCCGCCTCTTCTCCTTGAACCCCCCTCCGTGCCCCCGCCCCCCGATTTTACAGCCGTCTTCTTCCTTCAGAAAATCAAGAGCATCAAGAAGCTGAGGACTTCCCTGTTAGCGCAGTGGTTAAGAATCCGCCTGCCAATGCGGGAGACATGGGTTTGAGCCCTGGTCCGGGAAGATCCCACATGCCACGGAGCAGCTAAGCCCGTGCGCCACAACTATTGATCCAGCGCTCTAGAGCCCGTGAGCCACAATTACTGAGCCTGTTTGCCACAACTGCTGAAGCCCGTGCACCTAGAGCCCATGCTCCGCAACAAGAGAAGCCACTACAATGAGAAGCCTGCTCACCGCAACGAAGAGTGTCCCCCGAGTGTCCCCCGCTCGCCGCAACTGGAGAAAGCCCATGTGCAGCAACGACGACCCAATGCAGCCACAAATAAATTAATTAGTAAATTAATTTTTTAATTTTTAAAAAATTTTTTAAAAATAAAGAAAAAGAAGCTGAGTCTCCTGTGCATCGATTTCAACAAGAACCTGAACGGGGACGTGACCTCCCTGCCATTCACACGCGAGGAGCTGGGTGCGTGTGGGCCCCGCGGGGTGGTCGAGAGGCGTCCGTGTGCCCTGCCCCCGGGAGGGCCTTCTTCTCCTGAGGCGCTCAGAGTGTTTAGGTCCCAAGGTTCTGGATCCTTCCTAGGGGAAGGTGGCGGTCTGTCTACCGAGATTCTGCCCAAAGGAGGTTGTCCCTCGAGACCCCGCCCCGCCCCTGCTCTCTGTGATGTTTCTTTAATCTCACAGGGTCCTCCCGCACCTGACCCGGGGTGGGGTCTTGAAGGGCTGGGGCCTGGGCGGCTTTTTCAGCTTCTGCCCTCTTGCCCGAATGCTTTATTTTGAAAACTTCACGCCTGTAGGGAAGTAGCAAGAATAGTACCAGGGAGACCCCGTGTGCTCCCTGGGCCCAGCCTCCCTGCGTGGATGCCATGTGTGCTTTTCCTGCGCTGGGGCCTCTGGACGCATCGCCAGGAGCAAGGGCGCCTCCTGAGTCCCCGGGTGCAGGCCCCTCTCGGGAAGCAGAGCGTGGAGCTGTCCCCCAGCCGTCCTAATGACGGTCTTCTTTTAAAAATTAATTAATTAATTAATTTTTGGCTGCGTTGGGTCTTCGTTGCTGCACGTGGGCTTTCTCTAGTTGTGGCGAGCAGGGGCTCCTCTTCGTTGCGGGCACATGCCTCTCATTACGGTGCCTTCTTTCATTTCGGAGCACGGGTTCTAGACGTGCCGGGTTCTGTAGTTGTGGCACGGGGGCTCAGTAGTTGTGGCTCCCAGGATCTAGAGCGCAGGCTCAGTAGTTGTGACCCACGGGCTTAGTTGATCTGCGGCACATGGGATCTTCCCGGACCAGTGCTCGAACCCGCGTCCCCTGCATTGGCAGGCGGATTCTTTTTTTTTTCTTTTGGAACCAAAACTTTAATCCCAAGGATTGTCACAAAACATATTACAAATGACAGCATGAAAAAAAAATTGCACAGTAACGCAAAGTTCAGCTCTACAATATACTCTTAATCTGGCAGGACATTGGTGTCTTGAATACTTTCAAATTCCCAAGTAATATTACAAAGAGCTATGTATTCATGTACAGCAATCACACAGGGGACTTATGACCTAAATCAAAGGTAAACTAACTTTCTTGAAACTTCTTAAGATTCTAAACTCACTGGACAACCTCTTGTCCTGTGTGAAAACTAGTGGAATTTTTAAACGTCTAATCTAGGGTACGGGTGCAGGTTTAATTTTTACCTGCTGGCTTGTGTTCACAGCACCTTTTAAAGACTGCTTGCTTAACTACAGCTGCATACCATATCCCAGCTACAGAAAGCCTTTTCAATGTTTGCCAGTGTTGTTTCCATAATAGTAAACATCACACTTTAGCTGGGCAGGAGTCAGAGTTTTATTATCAGTCTAGGCAAGACCAAAAATTCAAAGCAAATTCAATTTTGCTTAAGGGAACGTTGTAAGGTAACAATTCTTCATATTACATGCCTCATATGACCCATTTCAAACCATAGAGAATGACACCTTTATGTGTCACTGTCCCAAGAGACAAATGTGAACAGCTAAAACATTTAAAAAGTGCACCAAGCTTTGGAAGTCTCAAACAAAACTTGAATTTTCTGTACATACTCCTGTCAAATGAAGTTATTTCCTGTACACCACCCCTCTTGCAAAGTGGTCTTCTTTTTCCTTTCATTTGACCTAGATCGGCTAGGAGACCTAGAGAAAGATCGGGACGGCTTGTGATTTCTCTCCTGGGACAGTGATCTCTCTCTTCTCCTATATCTAGAAAGGGACCTGCTCTGGCTGAGGGAGAAGCTTCTCCGTCTTGGAGATGTGTGGCGAGGTGGAGGACTCCTCCTCCGATAATCATCTCGAGGGCGACGACCCCAAGGAGGCGGTCACGATTTCGACTTCTCTTTTCCCCATTCGACAGGTCCACTCTTACTCGGCAGCCACCTAGCGTCCTCCCATCTAGTTCTCGGACAGCATCGGCTGCATCTCGGGGATCTTCACGTTCAACAAGAGCGAAGCCCGGAGGGTTTTTAGCAACCCACACACTTCAGAGTGGTCCATAATAGCCTAAAGCTCGTTCCAATTCAGTCTTGTTACCACTGTTTCCAAGATTCCCTACATAAACTTGACAGTCCAAAGGACAGGAATCATGATGCAAGACCCTCGTGGCTCCTGGGTTTCACGGGCCACAGGGTGGTCCCGGGCTTCTAGAATCTGGCAGCTGAATCTGCTCGCACAAGCTGTCCTGTGGGGATGCTTTTCCCCGTATGTGTCCAGCCTGGGGCCCTGCGGTCTTGGCCCAGCCTCCCGGGTGAGAGGGTGAACCCCAGCTCCCTGGAGCAGACACTCAGAGCCCTGCTGACCGGACTCACGGGACTGGGGCAGCGGCTGGACATGTGTGGCCAGCCTGGTGGTGTTTGGCCCCGTCTGCAGTTCCAGCTGCAGCTGAGAAAGAGCCTCGCTGTGTAATTTTCTCCTGGTTGTGTAAGGATCCCCGGTGTCATTTGACAGAAATGTAGATGGTGTGTTCTTTCTCTGTTTTCTCCCTGCTTTCTCTCCTCTCTCTGTCTCTGTCTGTCTGTCTGTCTGTCTCTCCCTCTCCCTCTCTGCCTCTCCTTCCCTCCTGCTCCCACTCCTTCCTGAGAGAGGATAGACAGAGTGTGAGAGAGGGAGACTCAGAGGGAGAGGGAGGGAGAGGGAAAAAGGGAGAGGGAAGAGGGAGAGGGAGAGAGGGAGAGGGAGAGAGGGAGAGGGAGAGAGGGAGAGGGAGAGAGGGAAGAGGGAGAGGGAGGGAGGGAGAGGAGAGGGAGAGAGGGAGAGGAGAGGGAGAGGGAGAGAGGGAGAGGGAGAGGGAGGGAGGGAGAGGGAGGGAGGTCTCTTTCTCCCTCCCTCTCTCCTCCTTCTCTCCCTCTCTCCCTCACCCTCTCCCTCCCTCCATCACCCTCCCTCCTCCCTCTCCCTCCCTCCCTCTCTCCCCCATCTCCCTCTCCCTAGAGACGGAGGGAGAGGGAGATGGGGGAGAGAGGGAGGGAGGGAGAGGGAGGGAGGGAGAGAGGGAGAGGGAGAGGGAGAGGAAGGGACAGAGAGAGGCAGAGGGAGAGATGGAGGGAGAGGGAGAGTGAGAGGCAGCGAGGGAGAGGGAGGAAGGAAGACAGGGAGAAGGGCTGAGGAGGGGGGCTCCCTCCCCCTCCCATGCTCTCCCCACTGCTTTCTCTTTTTTCTGCTTCAACAGACACCAGGCACCTTTTAGATCAGCCCTGAAGTCAACGTTGATGCTTGGACGGCCTGACCTCCCCGCTGACTTCCAGCCCTGGACCACAGCTGGGAGATGAAGTCTACGGGGCCCTGGGCGGCAGGCTGCACAGGCCCCTTCTCTGACGCCCAATCTCTCCTCGTTTACGAGGCAGCCGCCAGCTCCCCTCCCTGACTCCCCAAGATTTTGGGCCTTTTTAATATGTGTCGATAATGCCATGAGCTACTATTTAACTTTTCTACGAGGACCCATTTCCCGAAATGCAGTGGTTTTCAGCCTTGGCTGCACTAGAGAACCCCCAGGGAAGGGAGAGAAGTCTCTCCCTCCCTCTCTCTCTCTCTCCCTCTCCCTCCGTATCTCCTTCTGCCTCTCTCCCTCACCCTCTCCCTCTCCCTCCGTATCTCCTTCTAGCTCTCTCCCTCTCCCTCTCCCTCTGGGGTGATGCCCGATGAGCTCAGATTCGCAGATGTTCCCCCCATCCCCTCTCTGTGCCTTGCGTGGGGTCTGGGCCTTCTAACTGTGGCCTGGGCACGGCCTTGACATTCAGACATCGGGTCCTGCAAGGACACTTGTGTTTGGTCCACACCGCGTGTGGTTGCAGTCTGCGCTTCTGCCGTTTAGCATCTTCAGTAGATGGGGGCTGTGCACGAGCCCTTCATCTTCCCCGCAGACACCACTGGTGCTTGCCGAGCCTCGCGGGTGATGCGGGGGGCATGGGGAACAGTCCTGTGTCCCCACCTTCTTGGGCTGCAGACAGGCCACGCTGGTCCTGTGGTGACTGGGGGCTCCCAGGAGAATCCCACCGCAGAACCGGAGAGGGCCCCAGAGAAGGTGGCGTACGCCTGGGGCCGGGCCTCACCAGCGAGCCACGGGCCACCTGCAGCAACAGGCGTCTCGCCGTCCAGGGACTGGGTGTTCGGGCGCCGTGGGGATGAGCTGCTGTCTGCACTGCAGCTGAGTTTGTATTGTTGAGCCCGGGGAGGCCCCTGGGTGGCTCCTGGAGAGCCTGGCCGCATTTCTTCCTGCCCTTGGCCTTAGAGCCCACCACGGTTCACGCCGTTTCTGGTTCCAAAAGGACCTGTGTTAATAAAGACCACGTGTTAGGACAGCACCAAAGTGTCTAGAAATCCGGGCCAGGAGGAGGAGGGAAGGGGATTGGCTGTGCCCGCCAGTGGCCTGAGAGCCCTGCCCGCCTGCAGAGACCTGGCCCAGGGCCCCACGGGGAGGGCATGGCCCACGGTCCCCAGCGCCGGCCGTCTCTGGGTTCCAGGAGAACTGCACGATCCTCGGGGAGCTGGTGAGGCTGCAGGCCCAGAAGTCCTGCCTGCTGGGGTTCAGCACGCGTGCCAACTCCGTGCTGGAGATGAACATGGCCAAGACCAGCCAGGTGGTGGCCACTTTCCTAGGTAACCCCGCCTCCACCTGAGTCCCAGTGGGGAGGGCGTCAGGTGGACCTTAACTGGGCGTGGTGCTGCCTGAGACCCCACTGTGTCAGCCCTTGGGGGTCACCTTCCCGGACCCTTCATTCTGCCTTGAGGGGCGCAGGGCGGGGGGCGGCTGGAGAGCCGCCACAGGGACGTAGCCGAGCCTCTCCCCTCCGCCCGCAGCTGAGCTGGCCCAGAAGCTGAAGCCCCTCGGGGAGCAGGAGCGGCCGTGATCCTGGAGCTAAAGAAGACCGAGTGCCAGAGGCGGGGCCTGCACTGTGACGGGCCCATCAACGCCTGGGACCTGCGCTACTACATGAACCAGGCGGAGGAGACGCGCTACCACGTGGACCAGTACCTGCTCAATGAGTCCTTCCCCATGCAGGTGGTCACGCGCGGGCGGCTGGGCATCTCCCAGGAGCTGCTGGGGCTGACCTTCGACCTGGAGGAGGGCGCCAACGTGTGTCACGAAGACGTGAGGCTCTACACGGTCCGGGACACGGCCTCGGGCAAGGTCATCCATCGGCAAGTTCTACCTGGACCTCTACTCTAGGTGCGTGCGTGCGTGCAGGAACCTGTTGGCTGTGGGCCGGAGCTCCTCTGCGGAAGCTGGGCCTCACCCAGCGTCCCTCCCCAGAAAGCGAAGTACGGGCACACGGACGGCTTCGGCCTGCAGCCGGGCTGCCTGCAGCAGGATGGGAGCCGCCAGATCGCCATGGTGGCCAACTTCACCAAGCCCACGCCCGACCCGCCCTCCCTGCTGCAGCACGATGAGCTGGAGACCTACTTCCACGAGTTCTGGCAAGCGATGCACCAGCTCCGCTCCCAGGTGGGTGCGGGCGCAGGGCTGCAGGCAGGGGCCGGGGAGGGCCCGGGCGCGTGTTGTCCTCAGGCAGGCCCTCGCCACGGGATTCTTCCGCTGATGTCACCCCGCACATGGCGACGCCCTCAGTGTCAGCTTCCATCATCAAAGCCCACGCACTGGGCGCATAAACAACAGAAATGGATGTCCTCGAGACTCTGGAGGCTGGAAGCCCCAGATCAAGGAGTCAGGACTGGTTCCCTGCATGTTAAGTACATGTACTCAAGAGTTGCTTTTAAAAAAGACAAAAGAAAAGAAAGGCACGTTGCCTGCAAGTCTGGTGACAGGCGGCGATGAGAACCAGAGGGAAGGCTCTGGGGCCGGGAGCACCGCGCCCTGTGAGGCCCTGGGGCTGCTGCCAGTCTCCGTGGAGGCTCAGCAAGTCCCAGTGTCTTCCCCACGGGGGGACCCCAGCTTAGCGTCTGGGCCCCGGACCCAGTGCTCGTTCAGTCTTCCTGCGGTCAGCCCTTCGTCCTGAGAGCGATGCTCTCACAGGCTGCACCGGAGCGCGTGGGGACAGTTTACTGAGCTGTGCAGCCATCACTACTGCCCTGTTCTGGAACATTTCCGTCACCCCAAAAATGTCCCTCACGGCCTTAGTTATCACTCCCTCCCCTCCCCAGCCCCTGACAACCAGGAACCCACTCTGACTCTGCGGATCTACCTGTTCTGGACGTTTGCCCTCAGTGGGGTCACACCCTGTGTGTCCTTCTGTGTCTGACTTCTCTCGCTGAGCATCGTGTTCTCAGGGTCCATGCACGTGGCAGCGAGTGTCAGGGCTTCACCCCTTTGCATGGCTGAGGGCCGGAAAAAAGAAAAAAGAAAAGAAAGACACGTTGCCTGCGAGTCTGGTGACAGCCGGTGATGAGAACCAGAGGGAAGGCTCTGGGGCCGGGGGCACCGCACCCTGTGAGGCCTTGGCGCTACTGCCAGTCTCGGTGGGGCACGGGCAGCGCCGTCCCCCAGGGGCTGCGGGACAAGCTCATCAAGTCCCGGCAGGCCAACCCAGGTGCGGCCGGGCCGAGGGAAGGGAAGGGGGCGCCCGGACCGCCTGGCTGGAAAGCGCGGCCTGGACACAGTGCCATCCCCCTGTCTCCTTCCTCCCGCCCCCCAGGCCTCTTCAACCTGCACCAGATCGTCCTGGCAGAGGTGGACCAGGCCCTGCACACGCAGACGCCCGCGGACCCGGCCCAGGAGAATGCCCGCCTCTGCCAGGAGATCCTCGGGGGCCCAGCCATGCCAGGCAGCCAAGCGTGAGCTGGGCCCACCTTAGCGGTCGGTTGGCGGCTACTGCCCAGGTCAAGAGGATCATCTGGTGGTGTGTGAAAGGGGACCGACTGACAGGCTCTGGCCGAGGCCCGGTGATCTCTGGCCTCTTCCTGCCTCGGTTCCTTGGCTGGTCCCTCCAGCTGTGGCCCGCGGAGTCCGAGGGTGGGGTGGGCGTATCTGCACGTGCTTTCTGGAGAGCCTGGAAGAGGCAGGAGAGGGCTTCATAGCCCGGACGGAACACGTCGACGAGGTTTGCCCGTGCGTGTCGGTGCGGACACGCGGTTCACTCCCTCGTGAGCGCTTTAACCCGCGCTCTCCCCGTGCTGGAGGGCGAGCCCTGACTCATCCCTCGGAGCCTCGGCAGCTGACCTTGTAAGAGGCTTAGGGGCGAACCCTCGTGAGCTTCAGCAGAAAGTCGGCAAAGATTGATTTGTGTCCCTCCACTGAGTTGCCTGCAAGGTCCCTGTTTTCTAGAAGTGTTGGGGCAATCCTCCCTCTAGTGGCAGGGGACTCAGACAGGGCTGTTTGAGGCCCCCGCTCTGGGGAAGGGGCACGGAGCGGCCAGGGGGCCGGGCAGGAGCCTCTCCGCGTGTGTCCCAGGGACCCACCTGCCTGCGACCTTCGGCCGCCCGGCAGGAAGATACACCGCCCAGTCCTATGGCTGCCTGTGCAGCGAGGTGTACTCCGCGGACACGTTCCACACACGCCTCAAGCAGGAGGGCGTCCTGAGTGGCAAGGTGAGAGGCCGTCCTGCCGCGCAGACCAACACGGAGGTCCTTGGCCTGGGCCTAGATGCTTGTGCCGCCCGCCTGGGCCAGCCAGGCTCTGAGAGCCCTGCCCTGGACCTCCTGCTCCCCTGCCCTTTGTTGAGTCACAGCAGAGGTGGCCACACCCACACCCTCAGTGAAGGCGGAGCTCCACCCTCCTGCAGCCCCGCCCCCTCTCGGCAGGTTGCCATGGACTACAGAAGCTGCATTCTGAGGCCAGGCGGCTCCAAGGATGCCAAGGGCATGGGGAAGCTCTTCCTGGGTTGCGACCCCACGCAGGATGCCTTCCTCCTGAGCAAAGGGTTGCAGGTTGAGGGCTGCAAGCTGCCGGCCTGCTGACGGCACGGGGTTCTGCCCACCCAGGAGGGCCCGGTGCCTTAGTGCCCCGCCGGGGCGGGGGAGGGGCCACGTGTCCTCCCAGCCCCTGAGTCCCTGGCGGCCAGCCTCGGCCAAAAGTCTCCACCTGGACGTGTCTGGAGAGCCTGGCGTCAAGGCTCCCCCTTGTTGCACTAATGCAATCCCTTCCTGGGGAGCTTTCCTGCTTACAAAATGGTTCTTTGAAAACGCAGCCATTAATAAAAAGACTCCACTCCTGGTCTCTGCCTGCGGTCCCTTCCACCACAGGAGCGGCATGGGGGCCATCACACTGGGGGGAGTTCTGACCTTGGTTGGGGATCAGCCCTGCAGCCGTTGCAGGCTGCTCTCTGCTGGTGTAGCGTCTGGGTCACTGGGAGATGGCTGAGCTGTGGGGTGAGTTCAGACGGGGATGGCTCCCCCAACCCAGGCCGGGCCGGCTCTCCAGTGAGAGGGTGTCAGGTTCCTGCCGGCCTCTCGCCTGCCCGGCACCGTTTGGCATGTCAGGGGCTGTGATTGGCTGCAGCTGGTTCTGGCGGTGGGCACAGCTGAGGGAAGCCCTGCTGTGGCTGTCCCTGTCCCCGTGGCCGGCCCGCTGGCTCCCTCCGGTCATCGGCAGCTGGTGAAGTCTGGACCACAGCAAGGGGCCGCCTTCCTGGGTCCTAGCGATTCTTCCCAAAGGCCTTAGGGATGTGTTTTGGCGGCAGTAGGAATTCAGAGAGGGTGCTGCCCCACTGGAGTGCTAAGGTGGGTCTGGACAGTCCCGTGTGTCCTTCCCTGGCCTTTGAGCTCCTCGGGAGCCCTGCCTCCGGCCCTTCGCCCCCACAAAGGACGCCAGGCAGCGGAGCGAGGGCGCGGGCAGCGCCCCGACCTTCTCCCCGGGGCCCAGGCGGGCAGGCTGTGCCACGTTCTGTCCTCCCCTCAGCCTGCCCGCCCGTTCTCACCCGCCCTGGGCCACTCGGCTGTGGACGAGGCTGTGGTGTCTGCCCTTCTGCAGACCCGGCTCAGCAACCTGCACCCACTTCTGTGCCTTCTGTGTTCTGGGCTGGTCGCAGGCCCAGAGCCGGTGGGCAGGCACCCCGTGGCCGGGAGGGCTGTTCCTGCGAATTCCCTGGGGCTCGAAAAGGAGCACAGCCGGCCTTCCATCCGGCACTTCTCGATGGACGTGGAAGGGGAGTGTCGGGGCCTGGGGGCTGCTCGTCTTCCCGTGCACCGAGCCCCCCAATGGTCCCCGTGCAAAATCCAGGTGTGGCGTTGGCACCCCAGCCGTGTGCCAGGCAGTCTGTGGCGGGCACCACAGGCCTCGGGCTGGTGGGCCACAGGGTTCCTGAGGGGCAGGTCAGCACTGAGAGGGTGAGGCCTTTCCCCAGGTCCAGGGCCCAGACTGACACCGGCTGGAGGCCCCTCCGCTCACCGCCCGCACCCCCCAGCCCCTGCCCTCACGTGAGCCCCCAGGGCTGAGCTCAGGTGTTGCATGCCCAGGCTCCCCAGCAGCCCAGCCCGTTCCCAGTCCTCCGTGGTCACTGAAAGACTTGGAAGCAGGTTGCCCCACAGAGACTGCTGTTCCCCGAGCCCTGGGCAGGGGGCAGGGAGGACAGGCACAGGGCCCTGCAGGGGTGTGGTCGCCGGGGCAGCCGGAGCAGCTCCACACAGTAAGTAAGAGCATCTCACCAGAAACAGTGCGTTTCTCCAGCCGCCCCGAGACCTGAGCTCAGGTCCTGGGGCAGGAAGGGGCAGCAGTGCAGCTCTTAGCTGTCACTGGGGGTCGACTGTGGCCCGGTGCCACCTCCTAGATCCTCCCCCGTCCCCTTCCGGGGTTGCGACCGGACCCCTGCCAATCGGGTTCTCACTCCTCTCCATCCCCTACGCCTGCTCCATGAAGGTGGACGGAACACATTTTTTAAAAGGTTGGAGCCTGGGCTTCCCTGGTGGCGCAGTGGTTAAGAATCCGCCTGCCAATGCAGGGGACAAGGGTTCCAGCCCTGGTCTGGGAAGTTCTCACACGCTGCAGAGTAACGAAGCCTGTGCGCCACAACTACTGAGCCTGCGCTCTAGAGCCCGCGAGCCACAACTACGGATGCCCGCGTGCCTACAGCCCGTGCTCCGCAACAAGAGAAGCCACCGCAATGAGTAGCCCCCGCTCACCGCAACTGGAGAAAGCACGCACGCAGCAAGGAAGAGCCAACGCAGCCAAAAATAAATAAAATAAATAAATAAATTAAATAAATAAATTTAAAAAATCATATTAAAAACCTATTAATGAGATTTTAAAAAATAGTTAGTCAGTTAGTTACTTAGTTAATTGTGCCGGGTCTTAGTTGCCACAGGCCAGCTCCTTAGTTGTGGTAATCGGGTATTTTACATTCTTTTTTGTTCCTGAACAAAGGCCTCAGAATCCAGTATCTATTTGATAATGCTCACAGCATAGCTCAGCACGGAATAGCCACATTGTTTTTCTTTGGCTGCTATGTACCAAACAGCCTTTTGTACTGTTTTACCAAATGCATGTATTTAATACCTGTTTTAAAAAACATAGTGAGATCTCAGAACTTTAAATTGACTAAAGTAAGATTCTCTCTGTAGTACTACTTATTTGACCAACAAACACTACCTGATGACACCGGTGTGGTGCACTGAGCCTTACTCTAGCATATCGGGATAAACCCTGTTGCGACAAGTGTTCATCCTCCAGGTCCCCAAGGCCTCTCACACACTGCCAGTGAAACTGCTTCCTGCTTGGGAAAGAGTGCCCCAGTTCGTTTCTTCAGAAGCTTGAAGGCTATGTAAGCCCTCCAAAAGGTTAGAGGGCAAAGAACAACTCTAAAACTGGCACATTTGTTTAAAAAAAACACTTGTCAATATTACAAGAGCCAGCTTGCTTTCCCTTGTGACACGTTTTCTTAGGAAGCAAGGGATGTGGCCATGTGACTTGGACAAGCTGTTTCCCTCTGTCTCAGTGTCCCACCTGTGAGTGAGTAGTCTGACTCAACTTAATGACAGACATCTGAATAAGGATCATGAACAGTGGCATCTAATTTCCAAAATAAAAACAGGAGAATGAGTATGTCTTTTACAACAGGACGTCAAGTCTACTTCAATGATATTGCTAGCCTTGAGTCCACTGCTTCTCGCTCAGTGCAATTGTGCCCCCCAGGGGACATCTGGGAAAGTCTGAAGGTGATTTTGGTTGTCACAACTGGGAGGAGAGAGAGGGAATGTTACAGGCATCTAGTGAGTAGAGGTCGGGACCTTGCTAAACACTCTGCGGTGCACAGGACTCACACTCACAGTAAAGGTTTATCTGGCCCCAAAAGTCAATGCCTTGGTTGAGAAACCCTGCCTTAGAGCAAACCATGGATACTCATCTTTAGCAGGTAACAGGGCATTTACTACCCACCTGTAAACCTACAGACTTCCCGACTTACACAGCTAATCCTGTGGCAGGAATGAAATAGATAGCGTGTGACCATCTGGTAGTATCTAGGTTTGCCCCTCAAGTCACATGGGACAGTGCTAGAGACTGACATTTTCTATATTGGAGGCATTTGGCAAGCCACCAGTTTTCTAACCTAAAAAGTCGAAGCAGCATTATTACAATACACATAGTAACACGACAACTCTGCTTTTATAGAGAGATTAGATGTGGGAAAGGAGCTTATCTGACATCAGAAGGAAATGCTTTAAACGCATCACATCTGCTGGTTTGACTGTCAAATCTTGACAGCTGGAGAGGTAGGAAGGTAGACAGGAGAGAACACACCAAAGTTACGGGCCTGCTGAGTCCTCGGGTCTAACCATAATACACTTCGTACTGCCCTGGGTCCAGGGATATGTTCTAACACCCTCTCAGTCACTTACGGTCCATAGACAGACCAAGTGTAAATTCACAATTACCAGCAAGTGTACCAAAATAAGGCAGAGTTAAGAAACTTAAACGCGAGCCCTACCTGGTCTTTTTCTTCTTCACCGACAGAATCACCTGATTTTGCTTTTTCAGGGTCTTCCTCAGGTTTCTGTTTGGCAGGGCTGTCACACACAGTAAGGCCAACTGGTAGCTCAGCCAGACCCTAGACTTGCAGTGGGCACAAAACAACGTATATTCCTCCCTACCAAGAGTACCCTCTGTTTGGAAAGATTCAGGGCATGGACACCCTCTTCCCTCCAAGGAGAAGCCCTTTTTGCCAGGACATTAAAACAAGCTTCGAGTTTAATGTTTCTTTGGATGACAGGTTTAGAATACCACCGTTTTGCAAACCCTAAGAAATAATGGATCGAGACTTTGATCAACGTCTGCTAGGATCACTGAAGAGACATTACATGCCTCTGATGGCCAGCCCCATACCGTCAATGAAGCCGCACAAAATAAAGCTGGAATCTGATCAGGACTCTAGACCTAACTACCAGTTGACAGAAAACTGGAGACAAGGGAACACATTAACCACCAAAACGATGCAGTCAGCCAGACCTAGAAGCTATTAGACAAAAGACCTATTTTCTTTAAATAAATGGCAAGAAAATAAGGAATCTATCACTTGAAAGGCTTAAGGAACAAATCAACCAAACTCTGTTACACAAGGGGAGGTATGAACACAGCTATATATTTGTTAATAAGGAACTGTTACACTTTATAAGGCATGTTTTGTCTTCTTCAAAAGACTGTTTGCTAATGTTAGCAATTATAGCAAAATATGAATAAAAAACTTGTCAGAGAAAGAGACCTTGTCATCTAGAAATATCGTTATTTGTGGATAAGATGACATGACCGATTTGTTTCAAAGTAATCCAACTGGGGGGACATGGGTGTGTATGGAGTTGTAATCCATTTGGAATAATTTTCACTTGGAGCCTATGGGGGTATAGATGAAACAACAGCCAGGAGCTGTTAACTGTTGATACTGGGTGATAGGTACACAGGGGTTCATTTTACTATCCTTGGTATTTTGTGTATGTACATTTGAAGTTTCCTACGCTAAGAGTAAAAATGGATGAGGTCTTCAGAAATGCTGTTCATGAATGTCTAAAAACAGAATATCAAAAGGAAAACCTAAGGAATGTGGAAGTCAGAATTACTAAGTTACATCCTACTAATTCTATATGTGTTTTACCAAAAACAGTTGGCCCCTAAAATGGGGGCTGTTGCTTCATTATATACTGACCCCCTTGTGAAATGAGATGTGATGGTGGTCTGCCTGGTAGTTTGCCTTGTAATCCTGCGGCTACATGAGACTTCAGCTGCTTACAGAAAAGAAACAAAAAAGCCACTATGAATAAAGAGTTCACAGCCAAGGTACAGTTCTTCAGCATTAGCAAGCTGGTGCAGAGACCAGGTTCTGAGGATTAAGTATCCTTCTCTTCTTATTCTAAGCAACCACCGTCTTCATAAAGTCATCAAATTAGCACCTGCCAGTTTGCTAGGCCATTTTAACACAAGGTCTCGTATGAAGGGCCCAACACTGAGACGGCCAAGGAAACAGAGCCTCTGCTTATTTCATCAAACGATGAAGTGGCCAGGCACCTGACCTGAGCTCAAGTCCCAGGCTCTTATTTTTAAAAATTCCAGAAGAGTTACTCTGACTACAAGCGGGGAAGGAGTCTAAGAATAAATGTTTAGCTTCAACAGGCATGTAACTTACAAGTCATAAATATCAGCAGCTCCTGTTTTCTTATACCTCATAAATTCAACCACATTTGGGGATCTAATGCTCTATAACTTGGTCGAAGACAAAAATTTAAAGTATATATCTAAGCTAGTTAGAAGTATACACAAGAGGGAATTCCACGGCGGTCCAGTGGTTAAGACTCGGCACTCTCACTGCCGAGGGCCCGGGTTCGATCCCTGGTTGGAGAACTAAGATCGTACAAGCCGAGCAACACAGCCACCCCCCACCCCCCACCCCCCAAAAAATAGAAAAAAAAAGATACACAAAAAGCAAGTACTGCCGGTGGAGGGGTTGTGTGGGGGGGGGAGCAGACAGACCCTATGGCACCAAGTCTGTCCTCCCCCTAGGCAGTACCAGACTCCAACGAGGTCAAACGAGTCAAGTGCTCTTACATTTTGTTTCTCCATCGGACTTGCTTCTCCTGGGCATGCAAAGTTTGGAAACAGGTTTGGGGGACTTCTTTTTCTCTGCTATTTCCACTCTGCGCTCCTCACCACTTGTCTGGCTCCCGTTTTCTAGACATCCATTCACTTCCCGACTCAAAGCATGAGCTCCGTTCTCCAAGGACAAATCTGTATTTAAAAGGGATTTGACTTTAGCCAGGTAGCCCTCCTACAGCAGGAAAGGATAATTTAAGTAACAGTGAATGTAAACAAGTGGCCATGAGAGAATAAGGAAACACATGCGCTTCCTTTATAACTATCAGGTAACAGGGAGAGGTGGGATTATCCTGCCTCCCTGGTCACAGACAAGTTACATGGGAGGAAACGATTAGCCGCCGGGATGCTGACGACTTAACCTCTGATAATTTTTCTTTATGTAATTTGGTTTCCAAGTCACATAACTGATTCTTTATTTCTGTCTGCAGAAATTCAGGCAAGAGATTCCATTTCTCCTTCACGCATTCCTAAGGGAAGGATATGGGTTTAGAAGTCTCCACATTCCCAAGCTATGAACCAATGGACTAATACACAAATAGTTACACTGCCTGGTCACATAACAATGACTGAATGGCAGGCAATGCTGAGTCGGCCAAAAAGAAAGCTAAATATTCACAAGACATTCACAAGACATGTTCCTGTTGTTTTCGTTAAGATCATATCACACCATCTCCAGAGTGGTGAAAAATGGAAAGATTATAGGTGAAACAGACACATAATAGCATACTAGAACAAACCTGATTTTGAAAAACAGTGTGACCAAGACAAATTATAATCCAGACTTGATGGTACGGAACCCAGACTGGGAAACTCGACGAGTTACCAAAAGCTAACCAATAATAGCCTATTAGTCTAGCACGTTAGACAAAAACATCCACGTTATCCTCAACTTCAGGGAAAAGAGAGCCAATTCCACTTAAATTTATTTTTAGGAACTACATAGTGTCTGTCAAATGGTCACATTTGATCATAAATTTTGTTAAGGTGGAGATTACCTTACCTTTTCTGTTAAACTATCTCTTTCCAAATCTTTGAGCCTGGGGGAAGAAAAAGGGAAGAAACAAGCGCTTGATCAGCAACATTGTCTACCTGTAAGAATACCACAGTTTAAAGAACTTTGGAAAGAAGTTTCACACGCATGTTAGAAAAAAATACAATGGTTTTTCCCTCCCCCAGTGTCTAGAATGCCCTAAGGTAATGGCTACACGTTAAGAAGTTATTTTCAATATGAATGAGGGCCCCCTTTTGGGGGATGGTTTTCTGATGGTGGTAAGAGATGGTAGAGGAGCTCTAAAACAACATTTTTTCTTTTTTTTTTTTTTTAACGTTATTTTAAAGACACTGGGAAAGGGGAAGCAGGTCACACAGTTGGGTTCCTTCCCAAGCTAATTGACCTATACGGTGGTCTTCCTCCAGTTGGACCTGACAAGATTTCATAGAAGGGCATACAGAGGTTAGAAAGAGTGGACCAGGGTGACAGGATGCTGTGGGGAACAGCTAGCTAACATTCCCAAAGGCCAGGATGGGGTGGTGGCAGCATTCTGAGGAGGAATATACGAAAATGGAGGAGTCACGGCATCTGGGGCGGCAGGGGGTGCCCACACACGAGCAAGAGAGATGAAGCTAGAAAAGTTGGCTGGCGCCTCGCCCAAGAGCGCATCCTTGCAAATGTTTGTACCCAGTCATTCAGAAGTGCAGAACTGTCATGAGTTTAGCTGGAAAATCATGGCCTGATTTGGTTCTTGAAGATGAGTATCTTGCCTCTTTGGGGAGGAAGGCAGCGAAAAGGAGAAAGGAACAAAACTAGAAGACACCGAGGAAATGGGGAGGCTGCTGTTCCTAGCCTGGGTGCTGACTGTGGGCAGTTGGGTGCGAACAGGTCTAACCAGCTGGGCAAGCGCCCCTCAGCAGAGGGGCAGCACCCTGGGCAGGCGCTGGGCCTCCACCATCTATGGATCCCCCCTCCAGCACCCAGGCTAGGTACTCAGTTACCAGCAGCCCAAAGGGCAGGAACAGAGCTCTGCCAGGCTGGCCTTCCCAGAGGGCACGTGTAAGCAGCACAGCCAGGAAGGTGAGCGACAGGCTTTGCTGGCTTGTCGGGAAGGAGGGCGACGTCTGGTTCGGCACGGCTGGAGTCAGCGCTAGCCTCCCCTCGGACACGGGCACTGGGCCCCCGGTCTCAGGCGCACACAGGCCTCCAAAGCCCTTCCCTCAGGATGGCGCTCAGACCCTCCACCCAGCCCACCCTCCCGCCCCAAACACCAGCAGGTCAAGCACCACTCAGAGAAGGGGGCCTTTAAAGGGCTTTGGAAAATCTTAGAATCCGGATATGGAAGCTACTATGTTTCACCTGTAGCTGAGAGCTCTGCTCCCAGAGCACAGGATGGCCGAGGGGGGCGAGATGGGAGGGTCTCGCTGTGACCCCCAGGCACCGCTGGCCTTTTCAGCCACATGCCTGCATTCCTTGGAAACACATTTCATTAACAGCCAAACGGAACACCCTGAGAAACAGGAGGAATTATTGGCTCGTTTCAACCCTTAGCAACAGTGAATTTTCACCACCGGGTATTTCGTCTGCTCTCTGCAATGCGCTGGAACTTTCCTTTGGGCTAAACGTGCCTCAGCTGTCCACGGCACCCGACACACTTGGCGACTCCTAATATAGGCCTCCTAATATGCATGTGGTTAATACTGGCTGTTTTAATTTTAGCACATCGGAAAACATAAGGGGTATAAGTTCTAGTAGCATTAGAAACAAGAAAGAGTTAACCAATTCTAATAGTAGCTTTTCCTTTTCGACCACTTCCCAAAATTATAGTTCTCTTTTTCTGTCTAGCAGTTTTGGATGGTTCCTTCACCGATGGAGAAGTTATCCACTGGTACTGAGACAGAAATGATAAATATGCCATTTAAGTTACAGGTAATTTAGGAGGGTTTGATCTTCATTGGAAATTAAGATACTTTAAGTTAATAAAAGGTTTTCAATCTGCATTTCTGGGAACCTAAATTAAGGCATCACACAACATTTTCAAAAACAGAAAAGCCATTTCATTTGACTAAAAACTTAGTTTTAAGATGGCAGAAACTACCTTGATAATTTTCTTTTAAGAAAGAAAGAAAAACAAGCCATTAAAGAGAAATTCTTCTGAGAAAACTAAAACATGTTATATACCTCTGACTTGGCACTCCTTCCATCTGGATAAATTTTTTGATAACTGCTTTCATCACAGAATGATCTAAAGTAAAATTAATTGAAATTAGAGGAATTATTTCCCAGTGAGTGGCTATTTCCATTTAAAACCAAAAGCCAACTAATTATTGTTTTTCCCATAAAATTAAATATGAAATCTACATTATGTAATTATACACTTATTTCCCCCTTTGTGTATTCTAATTTCTTCCTCAAAAACGTAAGATGCCATCTTGCAGACTGCCCCCAGTGGCTACTATTTTGGCAGCAGCAAAGGTCAACTTTAAACATTTTGCATCTAAAGTAGCTTTGGATAACTTTGGATAGAAAGTACAGTCTGAGCACTGTCCAGACACTTAGATACCTAAAGCGCATCTAAGATAACAAACCAAAGTCCTGATATTCCCTCAAAAGCTGCTCCTCCCGTCAGCCCCCTTTTTCTAAGTGATACCACCCAGTTGCACACATAATCATCAACGACTTGTCTCCTTGTTACTATTTCCTTCATACCCCACATCTAATCTATCGGCCAGCCCTGTTAGCTACACCCTCAAAACACAACCTGAATTCAACCACTTTTCACTTGCTCCAAACTTCCAACCTAAGCTAAGCCATAAACATCTCTTATCTGGACCACTGTGATAGTCTCCTAACTGGTCTCCCTGTTTCTCTTCTTTATCCCCCCAAGTCTATTCTCTATACCAAGTCATCTTATTCAGATACTATTTGGATCATGCCTTATTCCAGTTCAAAACCCTCTACTCGTTTAGAATAATCCACATCTTTACTCTGGCCTTCAAGACTTTACAAGATCAGATCACTGGCTAGTTCCTTGACCTCATGTCATACCACACTCTTCTTCACTCAGTACTCTGCCCAGATTGGCCTCCTTGTTTTTCCTTAAATACTCCACCCACCTACATGCCTGCATACGCATTGCCTCCTTGTCCTGGAGTGTGCTTACCCCAGATCTTCCATGGCTTGCTCCTCTCTTCATTCAGGTCTCCGTTCAAATGCCACTTCTCCAGTGAAGCTGTCCCCTAACAAACCTATCCAATGGAGTCCTACCTGCTCCCCCTCACTCTCCTTACATTAAGATATTTTTGCACTTCCTACTGTCTAAAATTATATTACTTATCTGTTTACTCATTTCTATCTGAACCCCTTCACTAGAATGTGAGCTCCACGAGGGCAAGACTTTTGTCTGTCTGGTTCACTGCTTTATCCCTAGTGCCTGACCCGTATCTGGCACACAGAAGCTATTAAAAAAATTACTTGTGAAACTGACAAATGAATAAAGTACTCCTTGCAAGAATTCAGAGGTTGCACAACAAGGAAATAATGCTCTTGGTGGAAGCAGGCTTACTATCTAGGTTCACCTCTATTCAGAGTAGAGATAAGAACAATTTAAAGGTATAACTCACTTTAATTAGTACATTATCTGCTAAAAACATAAGGGAAGTGCAACATTAGAAAAGTACAGTTGACACTTGAACAACATGGGTTTGAACCTCACGGGTCCATTGACACACGGGTATTTTTCAATAAATATGTACTATCATCCTACACGAGCCAAGGTTGGTTGAATCCACAGATGCGGAACCACTGACTATAAACTTATACCCAGATTTTCAACTGTGTGGGGGGCGGCACCCCTAACCTCCAAGCTGTTCAAGGGCCAACTGTATATGATGAGGAAAGTGAAACACGTTAAGTTTTAAAAACTGTCAAAATGTGAACAAACTCTTTGTTTTGCTATGTGTTAATCAATTTAAAAAAAAAAGTGACCACATACCAACAAGTGGATTTTTTTCTTATATCCCAAACGACCAGAGTTCTGTTGCTTTCAAGGGCCTTTAGTAAAGCCTTTGCTCCTTCACTGGTGAGGCCACACTGCTGCAGGTCAAGTGCTTTCGATGAAAGACAAAAGGTCACTTGCGAAGTCTATACAGATTTAACATATAGACAACTCTCATTTTCTCACGTGTGGAAGAGTCCTGCACAAGACCAGCCATGGCAGGTTTGTAATTTTGGGTATGGAAAAAAACAGAAACGTATACGCACATACATAATGCATAATCCAATTTAAAAACCTCTTCTTGGAATGTTCATTGCAGCTCTATTTACAATAGCCAGGACATGGAAGCAACCTAAGTGTCCATCGACAGATGAATGGATAAAGAAGATGTGGCACATATATACAATGGAATATTACTCAGCCATAAAAAGAAACGAAATGGAGTTATTTGTAGTCAGGTGGGTGGACCTAGAGACTGTCATACAGAGTGAAGTAAGTCAGAAAGAGAAAAAGAAATACCGTAAGCTAACAGATATATACGGAATTAAAAAAAAAATGGTTATGAAGAACCTAGGGGCAGGACAGGAAGAAAGACGCAGGTGTAGAGAATGGACTTGAGGACACGGGGAGGGGGAAGGGTAAGCTGGGACAAAGTGAGAGACTGGCATGGACATATATACACTACCAAATGTACAACAGCTAGTGGGAAGCAGCCGCATAGCACAGGGAGATCAGCTTGGTGCTCTGTGACCACCTAGAGGGGTGGGATAGGGAGGCTGGGAGGGAAATGCAAGAGGGAGGAGATATGGGGATATATGTAAATGTAGAGCTGATTCACTATGTTACAAAGCAGAAACTAACACACCATTGTAAAGCAATTATACTCCAATAAAGCAAAAAACAAAAACAAAACAAAACAAAAAAAAAGCACTTTTTGGATGTGCAATGATAACCCTGCCTTCAGTACCAATAAATCATCCAACATATTCTACAACTACAGAACTGAAGAATAACTGTATATAACCTATGAGAAAAAAAATCACAAAATGAATCTCAGTTCATAATTAGCAAGGGCAGCAGTGGCATGTAAACCTCAGAAGCAAAAACTGGTGGAGCTGAGAAAGGCACTGCATTCTTTTGATCATGATCTTGAGCTTCAAATCACACTTCAAACTAGTTAAAAGGGGAAAACGAAAGAGAAGAAATGTAATAACTGTTAGATTTAGAGCAAAAAAGACAAGTCTAGGAGGATACAAATAATAACAAATTCAAAGAATGTGTGAAGACACAGTACATACTAAAAACCTATCATGAAAGTATGATGGTCAAGAACTCTCTCAGTAAAAGTTCAGACAAAAACTAGAACAAATGATCATGAATTCTAGTAGTTCTGGGGCTGAACAACCTACTCACTTAAAAAGGGATCATCACAAAAGCGCAGGTATTAAAAAATATTACATGAAAGGCAACTATCATGAGTCATTTTTTTTAAGTGCTGTGTGGAGCATCACATTAAAATAACTGGAGTCTTTCAACAGCCCATGACACACAGAAACAGAAGGTCAGACATATGGATCTGACAGGATAGGATACAACCGTTACAACCTCTCACTACAGAAGAATGGATACAGGGTATAATTAACCAACTTGCCAAATTAATACAAACAGCCAGTAAACCCACCAGTAAATCAAAGGAATACAAAATAAAACAAAATGTGGTTATTCTCCTATCAGATTAAGCCAAGCCTTTGAAATGTGTATACCCTTTTGATCCAACAACTCTCTTTCTAAGTATTTAACCAAAAGAAATAGTCAGAGATATAGGCAAGGATACATATCAGAGTACTATTTGGAACTGAAAAACTGGACATAGCTTATATACAAGAATGGAGAAGCTATGTGTACTGTGGCATATTCATATAATGGAACACTGAACAGTCACAAAAAATGATGCAGTAGATGCAAATTTACAGACTTGCTAAATTAACTGAAAAAAGTTATGAAATTTGGAGTAATCCACTTGCATGAAAAAGGGAGAGGTACTCATTTTTGTAGTTTTACACTTTTTAAAAAGTGCTACAAGCCAGTGTTTGTGTGAGGCAGGCTTCACATCCACTGTTGGGGTGGACTACAAATTGGCATAGCATTTCTGGATGGTAATTTGGCAATGTGTATCAACAGTCTTAAAAAGGTGGAACCGTGAAGAACTACAATCCTGCAGCCTGTGGAACAAAAACCACATTCACGGAAAGATAGACAAGATGAAAAGGCAGAGGGCCATGTACCAGATGAAGGAACAAGCTAAAATCCCAGAAAAACAACTCAATGAAGTGGAGATAGGCAACCTTCCAGAAAAAGAATTCAGAATAATGATAGTGAAGATGATCCAGGACCTCGGAAAAACAATGGAGGCAAAGATCGAGAAGATGCAAGAAATGTTTAACAAAGACCTAGAAGAATTAAAGAACAAACAAACAGAGATGAACAATACAATAACTGAAATGAAAACTACACTAGAAGGAATCAATAGCAGAATAACTGAGGCAGAAGAACGGATAAGTGACCTGGAAGACAGAATGGTGGAATTCACTGCTGTGGAACAGAATAAAGAAAAAAGAATGAAGAAAAATGAAGACAGCCTAAGAGACCTCTGGGACAACATTACATGCAACAACATTCGCATTATAGGGGTCCCAGAAGGAGAAGAGGGAGAGAAAGGACCAGAGAAAATATTTGAAGAGATTATAGTTGAAAACTTCCCTAACATGGGAAAGGAAATAGCCACCCAAGTCCAGGAAGTGCAGTGAGTCCCATACAGGATAAACCCAAGGAGAAACATGCCGAGACACATAGTAATCAAATTGGCAAAAATTAAAGACAAAGAAAAATTACTGAAAGCAGCGAGGGAAAAACGACAAAAAACATACAAGGGAACTCCCATAAGGTTAACAGCTGATTTCTCAGCAGAAACTACAGGCCAGAAGGGAGTGGCATGATATACTTAAAGTGATGAAAGGGAGGAACCTACAACCAAGATTACTCTACCCGGCAAGGATCTCATTCAGATTCGATGGAGAAATCAAAAGCTTTACAGACAAGCAAAAGCTAAGAGAATTCAGCACCACCAAACCAGCTCTACAACAAATGTTAAAGGAACTTCTCTAAGTGGGAAACACAAGAGAAGAAAAGGACCTACAAAAATAAACCCAAAACAATTAAGAAAACGGTCATAGGAACATACATATCAATAATTACCTTAAACGTGAATGGATTAAATGCTCCAACCAAAAGACACAGGCTTGCTGAATGGATACAAAAACAAGACACACAAATATGCTATCTACAAGAGACCCACTTCAGACCTAGGGACACATACAGACTGAGAGTGAGGGGATGGAAAAAGATATTCCATGCAAATGGAAATCAAAAGAAAGCTGGAGTAGCTATACTCCAGCTTTATACTCCATATCACATAAAATAGACTTTAAAGAATGGCACTTCCCTGGTGGCACAGTGGTTGAGAATCTGCCTGCTAATGCAGGGGACACGGGTTTGAGCCCTGGTCTGGGAAGATTCCACATGCCGCGGAGCAACTAGGCCCATGAGCCACAACTACTGAGCCTGCGCGTCTGGAGCCTGTGCTCCGCAACAAGAGAGGCCATGATAGTGAGAGGCCCGCGCACCGCAATGAAGAGCGGCCTCCGCTTGCCGCAACTAGAGGAAGCCCTTGCACAGAAACGAAGACCCAACACAGCCAAAAAAATAAATAAATAAATAAATAATAACTAAAGGTGCTAATAATTAAAAAAATTAAAAAATAAAAAAAGTAAAGAATGTTACAAGAGACAAGGAAGGACACTACATAATGATCAAGGGATCAACCCAAGAAGAAGATACAACAATTATAAATATATATGCACCCAACATAGGAGCACCTCAATACATAAGGCAACTGCTAACAGCTATAAAAGAGGAAATCGACAGTAACACAATAATAGTGGGGGACTTTAACACCTCACTTACACCAATGGACAGATCATCCAAAATGAAAATAAATAAGGAAACAGAAGCTCTAAATGAGGCAATAGACCAGACAGATGTAATTGATATTTATAGGAGATTCCATCCAAAAACTGCAGATTACACTTTCTTCTCAAGTGTGCACGGAACACTCTCCAGGATAGATCACATCTTGGGTCACAAATCAAGCCTCAGTAAAATTAAGAAAATTGAAATCATATCAAGCATCTTTTCTGACCACAACGCTATGAGATTAGAAATCAATTACAGGGAAAAAAGCGTAAAAAACACAAACACATGGAGGCTAAACAATATGTTACTAAATATCCAAGAGATCACTGAAGAAATCAAAGAGGAAATCAAAAAATACCTAGAGACAAATGACAATGAAAACACGATGATCCAACACCTACGGGATGCAGCAAAAGCAGTTCTAAGAGGGAAGTTAAGCCACTGAGTCTGTGGTAATACAGCAGCAACAGAAAACCTAACATGCCTTACAAACACACGTGTTCTGATAAATTTCATTTTATGCCATTCTCATCAAAGAAGAAAAACAGCTGTACACTGGCTTTATAATTGTATATGCTATACTACTGAATATTTTTTGATAGGCTCTAACTTCTGATTTTTGTTTGTTTGTTTTTTGTATTTGGCTGTGCCGCCAGGCATGTGGGCTCTTAGTTCCCTGACCAGGGATCGAACCTGGGCCTCTGCAGTGAAAGCACTGAATCCTAACCACCAGGCCACCAGGGAACTCCCACAAACTTCTGCTTTGACTAGGCATCAATGAAAACCTAACTCTTTACTTATAATTTTCTATACAGAGCTTCTGGTTCCCTGTTTTTGTTTTTTAAATACTTAAATTTTCTTAAGGAAATTTTTTTTTGAGGTGAAATACAAAAACATAAAACTTGCAGTTTTAACCGTTTTTAAGTGTACAGTTCAGGGACATTAACTGCATTCACACTGTTGTGCTGCCACCACCAGCACCCTTCTTTTGATCACCCCACACTGACCTCTGTCCTCATGACACAGTAACTCCCCACTCCTTCCTCTCCCACTGCTGGTGACGATTCTGCTTTCTGTCTCTGTGAATTTGCTGCACAGAAGAGAAATCACACAATATTTGTTCTTTTGTGACTGGCTTCTTTCACTTCACAATAAAAATAATTACGAAGCATAATGTTTTCAAGGTGCATCCGTGTTGTAGCATGTGTCAGAATTTCCTTCCTCTTGGGACTTCCCTGGTGGCGCAGTGGTTAAGAATCCGCCTGCCAATGCAGGGGACATGGGTTCGAGCTCTGGTCTGGGAAGATCCCACATGCCGTGGAGCAACTAAGCCCGTGCACCACAACTACTGAGCCTGTGCTCTAGAGTCTGCGAGCCACAACTACTGAGCCCACGTGCTGCAACTACTGAGCCCGTGCTCCACAACGAGAAGCCACTGCAATGAGAAGCCCGTGCACCGCAACGAAGAGTAGCCCCTGCTCACTGCAACTAGAGAAAGCCCGCGTGCAGCAAAGAAGACTCAATGCAGCCAAAAAAAAAAAAAAAGAATTTCCTTCCTCTTAAAGGCTGAATAACATCCTATGCACGTATAGACCACATTCTGTGGATCCATCAGTCAAGGACACTTGGGTTGTTTCCATCTTTTGGCTACTGTGAATAGTGCTGCTCTGTTACATTCAGTTTTACTTCTTATTCTGAACTAGTAACACATGAATGCATAAGGGACAACAAGGAAACAGGGAAGGTGTACCTTCCTGCCACCTGATTAGTCCTGCAGCTCCTTTCCCCAAAGGAACTGCTGTTACTACTTCGCAGGATAAAATTTATGCTGAAGAAGTTTCTAGAGGTTCTACTTGTGTAAAAAAAATATATATGGTTTTTCTACTTTTCACCTGAAATTCCACTCCATCCAAGACATATACCAGTAACATCTTGCTGATCACTCTTTCTTGCTTCTTTTTATGTGTGCATGCAAACACACAGACATCTTTCTTTTAAAAATATCCAGTCTTTTCCCTCGAGTCCCACAGTGTTTCCATCAAGGTAATGAATGTTAATAATCTGATGTGTATCTTTCCAAGCCTTCCTCCAGGCTTGTGTAATTATACAGAACATTTTTAGAAACAACCCAATCAAAAAATGGGCAGATGATCTAAATAGACATTTCTCCAAAGAAGACATACAGGCACGTGAAAAGATGCTCAACATTGTTATTTATTAGAGAAATGCAAATCAAAACTACAATGAGGTATCACCTCACACCGGTCAGAATGGCCATCATCAAAAAGTCTATAAATAATAAATGCTGGAGAGGGTGTGGAGAAAAGGGAACCCTCCTACACTGTTGGTGGGAAGGTAAATTGATACAGCCACTATGGAAAACAGTATGGAGGTTCCTTAAAAGATTAAAAATAGAGTTACCATACGATCCAGCAATCCCACTCCTGGCCATATATCCAGAGAAAACTATAATTTGAAAAGATACATGCACCCCAATGTTCATTACAGTGCTGTTTACAATAGCCAAGACATGGAAGCAATCTAAATGTCCATATACACACAGATGACTGGATAAAGAAGATGTGGTATATATATATATATATATATATATATATATATATATATATATATATATATATATATATATATACAATGAACTATTACTCAGCCATAAGAAAGAATGAAATAATGCCATTTGCAGCAACATGGATGGACCTAGAGATCATTGTACTAAGTGAAGTAAGTCAGAAAGAGAAAGACAAATATCATATGATATCACTTACATGTGGAATCTAAAAAAAAAAAAAGATACAAATGAACTTACTTACAAAACAGAAATAGACCCACAGACATAGAGGACAGACTTGTGGCTGCCAAAGGGGAAAGGAGTTGGGGAGGAATGAATTGGGAGGTTGGGATTAACATATGCGTACTACGGTATATAAAGTGGATCACCAACGAGGACCTACTGTATAGCACGGGGAGCCATACTCAATATTTTGTGGTGACCGATAGGGAAAAGAATCTGAAAAAGAACATATATATATATATACACATATATATAGCCGAATCACTGTGCTGTATACCTGAAACTAATACAACATCGTAAATCAACTATACTTCAGTAAAAACAAATTCTATAGAACATTTTTATTACACGTAGATAGGGATGTTTTGGTCATTTGATTTTAAAGGAGCAGTACCCTAGAATACATATAATTACATCTTGCCTTTTCTCATTTAATGATACACCATGGAAACCACACCTCATTTTTTTAAATGGTGGCATCAAAGGCTGTGGTTTGGATGTACAATTCACCCTGGCTCCATGCCCTTTAACCTTTGTTTCTTCTCCACCACTTACTCACAGGGTTTAGTACCACAGGACATGTTAATAACCTCTGGCCTGGAAGCCGTTCCTATACTGCTATGGCTGCAGCACATAGTAATTTAATTGTAATAGAAGTGACTGCAAACTCTATAAACACAAAATTTCAAACCCAAACTAAAGTAGGTTCAACTCAACGTCCCCTCAGCCAGATCCCCGAAATGTTCTTGGCCACCTCGACGCCACTGCACACGAGGGAAGTGCAGAGGGAAATCAGAGAAGGATGAGACAGCAGCCTCACCGATTGTTAAGGCATCTAATTTCTGCCAAATTTTCAAAAGGTGCAACACGTTGCTAGGGCTCTTCTCAGGGTCTTGGAAGGGCCCCAAATGAGTGAAGTGTCCTGAAACACTAACTTCATGCAAACCGGGTTTGCTGATACTGTGTTGAGCATCTAAAAAAGGCCCTACGTTTTCATTACCAGCTATTTCTTTCTTAAAATAAAAAAAAAAATTTTTTTTAATTGAAGTATAGTTGATTTACAATGTTGTGTTAGTTTCTGGTGTACAGCAAAGTGATTCAGATATACATACATATATTCTTTTTCATATTCTTTTCCATTATGGTTTATTACAGGATATTGAATATAGTTCCCTGTGTTATTATCAGCTATTTCTGATAACCTTTGCCAACGAGACCCAACCCCAAAGAGTCTATTTTAAATACGCTTACATATGTAATTAAGCACAGAATATACTTACAAATGGAGTACATTTACAGTTGCTGTCTTAAACGAATTTTGCTTATTGTGTCATAAAAGTTGGGCTCTGACAGAGTGTCTGTTGGAGGTGGCACACTGAATATCCTCATAATTTTCCTTTTATTTCTAAAACACAAAACCAATGCAGAAAAGAGATTTGTATTCATAGCTGTAGGACTGTAATATTCACACGATCGTAGTAACCAGAAGCTGCATTAAAAGGACATTAAGTGGCCATGAGTCCATCTTCTATTTTGTCCCCATGAGATGCTTCCTGGGCTCAAGTATTCCTTCTTTCACTAGAAGTATGAAGCTGTCCGTGTACAGTCACAGGGTTATAAGAAAGAAAAGGCAGTAGCTGAACACCCCCACTTCATACAACCAAGTGTCTCCCCTCAATCCCCGCAAAAGAGCCCTGTTGTACGGAAAAATGCTCAGACAAAAAAAGTATGATTTTTTTTTCCCCCTCCCTCTCATGTCATGCAAATAAAGCTACGTTATTGCGGGCAGAGAATAAACAGAATGTGAGCAGACCTTAATTTTGAAAAACAATGAATAAACGATTTCTTAAATAGAGTAGCATGGCCTTAGTGGGGTCATCTAGCTAAAATTAACAACAGCCTGTCTCTGCCTTTAAAACAGTGGGGTGGGGAGGAGACGGTGGCTATTTTTAGGGGAAGGCTGTTACCTGCCAGTGGCTCCCCCGTGCTCTGTGGAGGCCTCCTCTCGCCTCCCCCCCCCCAATCCCACCCGCTCCCCCGAGGGTCCAGGTGGCCAGTGGGCCAGCGGCTCAGGGGTCTCAGGGTCGGGAAGGGCGAGCCTGCAGGTCCCGTGGCAAGTGTGGGTCTGAACTGTTCCCCGGGCCGAGCATCAATTATTCTTGGTTGACTAATTATCCTGAACCGTCTAATGCCTTTGACCTTGGCAGAGGACGCCACGAAGCACATGGCTACGGGCAGGAGCAGCTCAATCCAACTACTGCTGTTTTTCCTCTTCAAAGCACGCCCCTCACCGTGCATTTTTTTTAACTTGTACTTGAAGGAAAGGAGCCAGGGAGTGTGGAAAAGAACAGCTGAATTACGCTACAGCATCTGGAATCACAGCAAGAAATATTTATTGAGGATTTACACCATGTGGCACATCAGGGACACAAAGGTTAAATAAAAGTCCTTGTTCTCAGAGGACTGAGTTTTGGGGGATGGACAGACAAGTAATTGGATCATACCAATATTATGCACAAGAAACAGAAGGGAGGGCTTGAAATTTGCAAAGACAGAATTGCTGAACACATAGGAGTTAAGAGTTTGTGCATTTCAGGGACATTGGCCCAAAATACATGCTCATCCAAGGGTGACAGTGAAGCTGGCTGAATGAGAAAACTGAGCTGTACCAGAAATGATAGAATAGGAGTATGGAGCAGCTGGTCTGGGTGCCAAGAGCTGCACTTAAATCCCCATCTCTCAGAGCAACTGGGTTTTCCAAGCCAAATCCTGGTGTCCAGTATGTGAGGGCTGACCCGATTAGACAGTGATTTCATAGCAGGAACAAAAATGCTGATGAAATTATTTTTGTGCATTTAACTTAGATCAAACAAACAAACCTGCAAAACTTATAAATGCCCGGGTTCTTATCAACCCTGAGAATCTAAAGCCTTTACCTCTTGGCATACATGAAGAGCCCAAAGCTGACAAGGATCACTACTAGGTACACGTTGGTGGCTTCATTCCAGGCCTCGTGAACGCTGTAATCGATGGAGCCCTCGTCACCCATCACTCCGTAACCACCAGGCATGGGACTGTAAGGCAGCAGAGAGGGCAGGGTTTCTTTCAGTTAGTGATGGTGTGACGGCTGGACAAGGGCTGCCAAACAGAGGGCCTGCTGGCCAGCTCCAGCCCCTGCCTGTCTCTGTGCGGCCCAGGAGCCAAGAGTGGTTTTACATTTCTAAACGGATACATTTTAAACGGAGCATCTTCTATTTTTGCCTCACAGCCCTCAAAGCCTAAAATGTTTACCATCTGGCCCGTTACGAAAATGTTGGCCAACCCTGGTCTAGATCACTAAGGCATAGAACACATTTTCGCCTATTTCTGACTTTGAAACACCACAGCTCCTACATCAAGGTTCAAACTCGGGATTAAAAAATCATATTTCTAAAAGGATATGGGTTGAAATGTCACTGCACGGTTTCCAAACTGTAACTATCACCCAGACGAAAGCAACTGAACGCTTAAAACAGAGGTGCACACAACTGGCTGGGATGCTGAGAGAGAAGGACAGCGTTAGACTCGTGACAGCATCTGGATGAGATGCGCCAGCCAGGACCGTGCTCTTCCATGGGCCCCTGACACACCTGGAAAACGAAAATGTCTGGAGCTTTATCTAGTTTTGGCCTCCTGGCCCACTGTGGAAGCTATGGGATAAAAAGTTACTTTTTGCTATTTACACAGCTGTGACTTCATTCAAGGAAATGCATTCTTTGGACATTCCCACAGAAAATTAATGGTAACAGCAAGTGTATCAAGTAGCAAGGGACAGAGTACTGGTTTCTTATTTGCATTTGGGAAGTTCATTGAATTTTTCCTTAAAGAGAAAGTTCTGCTCTTGTAAGTCTAAGTAAAATGACCTAATATGTGAAAGAAATTCAGAAGTGTTGTTTTAG